>NC_139766.1:29702546-30902546 GCF_965231275.1 Zosterops lateralis
ATTTATCAATACAAAGTATTTTTATGGGTGTAGTCTTCTCTTAATTGGCTGATCTTTCTGACAGCAGTATCAGTTATGGTTTTTTAAACTGATATGAAGAGCTCTGTCAAGGTTAGTGCAAAGATAACTTTGATTAGCTTCTCAGTGCAACCAAAGAAAAGAGGAAGCAGTTTACCAATAAACTGCCCATGGGAAGCACTCCAATATTTCTTCATTTGGTGGGTGCAATATCATTATATGTTTAATGGAGCTCTAAAATTCATAATACTTAATATGTTGTCTCAAATGGGAAGCTGCTATGATACTAAATGCACTCTCATCATCATGGTGTATACTAGTTGCTCATTATCATGTATAAAAATCTTTACAAATGGGAAAACAGGTGATCTTAAAGCCAATAAGTGAAAATTATATAATGAGGTATATTTTAACATAAATATGTGTTTCTAATGTCTTATTCCCTGTCATGTTGTCACTGATACGGAATGTTTTCTATTCCAGAGTAGCATTTCTCTCATTATTTTATGTAAATATAAATATTTTTTTGGAATCTCCTTTGAGTGCTCTTATGTTTAAGAATCTTACTAAGAAGTTTTATAGTATGAGAAGTTTTAAGTGTATAGTATGATTGATGAAGGAGGATCTGGATTAAATAAGACTGTTTTTATCTCACAAAATTCAGTGAAGTTTCAGTTTCTGGCTTGTTACTTGTCCCAACTGACATGCAGTCAATGGCCTATGCTTAATGGTATAACATGGATACTTACCTGCAAACTAAAAAAAAAATAGCTAACTGCAATCACATTTCCATCAGATGTGCTGAGAACAAATTTCATACCATAAGTGAAAATTTAATTTCAGTAAGCTGTTGAAAGTGGTGTTACCTGGTAAAGTTCTTTGGGCTTTTTTGTGGTGGTGATGGTGGTGGTGTTTTGATTTGGGTTACTACACTAATTCAAGACTTGAAGCTAAATCCATTCCAGTAGCCTGAGGCAGCAGAGATGAGAAGCAAAACTTGGTTTACATGCTGGTATAAATGTTTTTAGAGTAAGTAAGCTTAATTTTAATTGGATGAAAGCAAAGAATACTTTCATGACATTTAATTTTTATGTCTTTTTTTGTTGGTTTTTATCAGGGTGAACAACTGTGTAGGATTCTCCAATTACAAATTTTTTCTTCTCTTCTTGGCTTACTCGCTACTGTATTGTCTTTTCATTGCTGCAACAGATTTGCAGTACTTTATCAAGTTTTGGACAGTAAGTACTCTAATCTACTGTCTTTAATTGTGTTAAGCTACTGCTGTGCAAGAAATCTAAGATTCTAACGGGACCTACAAAAAAGCCAAAGGTAGACATTTTTACAAGGACATGTAGTGATGGGACAAAGAGAAGTGGCTTTAAGCTGAAAGAGGGCAGATATTGACTAGGTATTAGGAAGAAATTCTTTACTGTGAGGGTGGTGAGGCACTGGAACAGGTTGCCCAGAGAAGTTACTGATTCCCCATTTCTGGAAGTGTTCCAGGCCACTTTGGATGGGGTTTTGAGCAACCTAGTGTAGTTGAAGGTGACCCTGTCCATGGCAGGGCATTGGGAACTAGATAATCATTAAGGTCTCTTCCAAGCCAAGGCATTCTGTGATTCCAAGGCATTACATTGTAAACTAGGATCTCCTAATGTCATGGGCAAAAGTATAGCCTATGTATACAATCATAGCCTTCACTTTTCCAAATGACAGTTCTCTAAAAGACATTTCAAAGTTCAGATCTAAATTTCAGATTCTTGCTCTCAGTAGTTAAAATTTCCCAAAAAAGGGCCTGTTTCTTTAACTTAGATGCTGTCACCAACCTATTTGCATGGCTGTCTGTACATAGAAGGTGTATCATCCCTGTATTGATATTTTTGTTGTGTGGCGTATTTGTCTGTGTGCTGAATTTGATTTGGCTGAATAGAGGATTATAAATAATCAAATGAAACAGCTATTTCCCCAATTCTAATGGCTTTTTTTTTTTTTTTTTAATTCTTAGAATGGCCTTCCTGATACTCAAGCCAAGTTCCACATCATGTTTTTATTCTTTGCTGCGGCAATGTTTTCTGTCAGTTTGTCTTCTCTCTTTGGGTATCACTGTTGGCTTGTCAGCAAGAACAAATCTACCTTAGGTAAGTAGATTTAATGCTTCTGTGTTTGACAGCGAAAAAATAAATAATAAATGTATATTATATGCATGGGGGTAATGGAGGAAGTGGTCAATTCTACAGAAGCTCCTTGGATCTTGGTTAGAAGTCTCCCAAGTTCTTCTGCTGCCTGGAAATTTTGACTCTTTCTTGCCCCAAAGGGCAAAGTTGTTAATAGACTTAATATTCTTGCTCTCACTGCTTTCCACCTAGTTTGTTAACAGAAACTGAATAAACTAAAAAAATTAAAATAAAATCAAGATAAATTTCTAATAAATGTTAGAAGGACTACTGCATGCTTGCACACGTAATGCTTGAATGCACATGTGTCTGATCACAAAACTTAATAAATAAAGTGTGGAAGACTTGAGTGCCTGTTCTGCATGCTGCACTGTAATAATGCATGCTGAACTGTAATAATGCAAATTTGCAATATGGTCACTACAGTTTCTAAATCTCTAAATGCTTTCCTGTTGACGTAACCTGATTTACGTCAGGCCAATGAATTGACCTGTTTTTTCCAGTCCTCTTTGGATTTGTTCATGATGATTAATGATGATTTTAGTGTGAAAATAGGTATCTGTATCAATGGAAGAGAGCCTGTTTACTTCAAGATTTCCTCTGGGATTTTTGAGTTTCTTCAATATTCTAACAATTCATTGACTTTGAATAATTTTTTACTGGCATTAATTTCTATCTAGTTATAAGTAGAGAAAGGTTTTATTAAAGCTACTTATTTGAACAGAAATAAATTAGTGTTCTGTTTATAAACTGATCTTATAATTTTAGTGCAAAAATTTTCTTCAGAGATAATCATAATTACACTTCTAATTCAACATTCTGTGGTTTCAAAACAAATGGAAATCCATACTGGTAATATAACATGTTTCCTGCATACTTAAATTACTCCAAAAGATCTTAGTGTCTCTCTCCATTTTACTTTGGGAAATTTCTTGATATGTGAAGCCTTAAAAATGTGGTAATTTAGTAATGAAGCCATGATAGCTTTAAGTGTGACTGTGCTTAAATTATCCTGGGAGTTCTTTTCCTAGCTTAATATGGGCATCTAAAAGGGTGCCCCATTTTCCCTTCCCCCTTCTTTAAAACCCATTGTAATTAATGCACACTGCATGTGGAAGGTCATTTCCAGCAGTTGATAGCTAAGGTTTGACTGCAGAAGGGCAGTCTGAGCATGGCAATGACATGGTTTGTGGGAGATGTACTGTCAGGACATCAGAGCTTGCCTGCTATGTATAGCAAATTAAGGGAATTAAATGGCTATCAGTCACTTGGTGGAAACTGAATGAATTTTCTGCTTCAAGCACTTTGCAACACTTGAAGCTATATTTAGCTCTTCTCCAGAAATTTAGGTTGGATGGCTAGGGGGAATAATCTGGGTCTATGAGCAAAGACGTTTCTTTATGCAGTGGCAAAAACACACTGTATTTTCATACCCCAGTGTGTGAAAAGCTAGTCTTACTACTAAAGTAAGTTAACTTTTTCTTGTTTTCCATTACGTTTTCTGTAATAAACCCTTTGTTTAGGTTTTTCTTTTTTGAACACTGTCTGTGGTATAGTTGCATGCTGAAATCTTCATGTAAACATACATGCCTTCTTAAAAACTGAGTTCCTCACTCTTCTTTGTCTTGATGGGAGAGGAGGGTGAAGGAGGCTTCCACCCTTCCCCAGCCATTGCACTTGCTCCACACACACAGTGCCTGTGTAGCACTGACTTTGGCTTCCAAGAGTGCACTTGGTCTCTTTCTCAGTCATTTGGGCAGTACAGCCTTTCCTGTTGGGTGATGGCACCTGCAGTGCAATTGCCTAAGTACTGGTAGGAGACTTAAACGTGCTAACCTGCTAAGAGGTCTATCTAATTAATTTTTTTCTTTTAAGAGGTATTCAGAGCTCCCATATTTCGTCACAGAACAGATAAGAATGGCTTTAGCCTGGGCTTCAGCAAAAACCTAAGGCAGGTGTTTGGTGATGAGAAGAAATACTGGTTGCTGCCTGTGTTTTCAAGGTATGCTGTTCCTAATGCTTCATTTGTTTAAACTGTTGAATAATCACAGTGAGTTTGGGGGATAGTTAGTTTTTGAAAATAAGATATAGTAATACTTTAACTAAAAAAGTTTTTCTAAGTTGAGAGTTCTTTGTACGTATGACACTAATTCTGAATTTTTCAGTTTAGGGGATGGTTGCTCCTTTCCAACTTGCCTTGTTAATCAGGATCCTGAGCAAGCTTCCACACCTGGTGGACTTAATTCAACATCCAAAAGGTAATCTGCTTTTTGTTGCCCATTTCAAATAGATTTTTTTTTCACTATGTACACATAAACAGAATGATGTATGATATACTTAAAAGTGGTAAGCAAATGAAGACCATCCTTTTAGTAAATCCGGGTCATATTTTAGCAGTTAAGCTGTAAATCAGAAAATCCTCAGATTTATATTTAAATTTATGGAAGTGAGGTGGGGTGGGTTTTTCCCCTGACATGCTTTGTCTCAGTTCAGTGGCATCCCAGGACTTGAATTTTTCACACCTGCCTAACCATCATTATCAGCAGTATTCTTTATGCATAGGTATGAGGTGGTTAGTCAGTCTGCCTCTGATACAAATCCATTGCCTTGTATGGCTTTTGGGGGATGCCTGCTTTTTCTGAAAGCTGTTTCATGTAAGGGAATTGTCCCTAATGGCACTTGGGCCAAAACACAGCAAGCTGAATATTAAGTGTTGTTTCTGCTGATAATAGAACATGTTTTATTAATTCTTATCCTTGATGGACATGACATATTTAAAGTGTGAAAAGTATGCATATTCTCCTTTAAATAAATTCATATTGCATGTTTTTTGAAACATTTATGTAAGTATGATAAGTATAGTGAATATGTGGCTAAGAAATGATAATGGAATCATACTGATAATCTTTTATTCATAAAAGAAATATATGACATTTCAGCTAGCTGTTTACTGACATTTTATCTTACCCCAGCATTCTGTAGCTTATGTTAGGAAAGAGATTTTGGAGTGGTTCTCTCCACTATTTATCATGTCAAGTTTGTTGTAGTGAAGAATATATAGGTATATAGAGTGTATTTGGGGCTGAAGTACATGCATTAATATAAAATAGCAAATTAAAAATCCCTGTACTTATTAGATTGTGTTTGCACTTGTGGCAACTACATGTAATGTATGTAATGATAAAAAAAGTAGTGTTTCATCAGACAAGAAGCACAGTGGGGTAAGGAAAATACTGCGTGTGACAAACTGTTTGTATTGTGTGGTAAGATGATGAAAAATTACTGCAGTTCACTAATGTTCTTTTTATCGGCACTACAGTGAGAACCATCTGTTTCCTGCAAAGCCGTTGCGTGATTCCCAGAGCCACCTACTTACAGATACACCGTCTTGGTCAGAAACTACTGCAAAGGCTGAAAAGGGCAGAGTTGGTAAGGAGTTGACTTAATGCTGCAATATTTGTGTTATGTAAACTAGTTTTGGAGGATATAGTCCAACAATGACCACGGTGATGTGGTTTGTATCCATGAACCAAAATTCATGAAGCTTTTCTTAAATACATGCTTGTAGGAAGTTCTGTGTGTCAGGCTGCAGTGCCTTTCCTAGTTAAACCTCACCAAGGGATATCAGAACACTGATACCAGTAGGTGTTAATTACTTTTTAAGTTAGACCTGAGAGAACCTTTGCCAACAAATTGGCTATAAATGAGTTGACAGCTATTTGCCGCTAGTGAAAAGCTGTGTGATAGATACAGGACAGGACTAGACCTGGTAATAGAGTAATGACATTAAAATCATTGTTAATTCAAGGTTGTATTATTTGCTGAAATAGACATGAGACTTTTTCCTAGGAGAATACTATTTTTTGTCTTTTAAGGTATGAGCAATCCTGCATTAACCATGGAAAATGAAACCTAATTTCCCTTAAAAGAAACATCTGAATATATAAGGAAAGGTATGTTAATATTCTATGTATTTAGTATTTTATTTGATTATTCCTTACTATTTGAAGAATGCACTAAAGAAAATTACTAAAACACATCCTATCTGTTTTCTTCAATTAATTTTTTTACCATGTGTAGTAGCACATGAATTCATAACTTTACACTAAACCTTCTATTTCTTGATGTGTCATGTTTGCAAATTAGTTTGGTCCTTATACTCATTGGGTTTTAGGTAATAGTCCAATATAATATTATTATTATTATTCCCTTTCTTAAGAAAAATACTGAAATTGTGAGTATTCAAGCTGTTCAGCCAATATTTGTAACACTGAATTTGAAAATTAGGCTGGTTCTTAATACTGAATGCAAAGATCATAGCTTTGTCTGCTAAAACAGGTAAAAGTCTATCAAATGATGAAGCAAAAAAGATACAGTCTAATATATAAGCTATTATTATATTAATATAAATAAGTTTCTTGCTCTGAGTCAGGAACTGAGCTCCATCCTATTTAATAGTAAAAACATACTGCCTACTGAAGACAAAAGGTGTCCGTATGACTTCCTGAGCATTTAATCATCTGTTGTCAAAAACAGCTGAGATTTTCTTGAGTTCTTGCATTAATATCTTGCAACACAGACTTCCCAGAAAGCAAAATTGAGAAGCAGCTAGTAAATTCTGTTAGGTACATAACAGAAGATGTCCTTTACCCTGGGTTGTGGAGAATGAACACAATCATCACATTCATTCTATTACTTGAATATAGCTAACTCCACCAAAACTTATGGAATTAGATTATTAATTAAAAATTAAATTATTTAATTAATAATTAATTATAGTTAATAATTATTAATTATTAATAATAATTAATTATAATAAATATAATTTAAAAACTGAAAAAATACTTGACTTCAACCCTAAGAATTTCTGCATACCAAATGATTGGTACAGAGGAGTTGTTCCAGCAAGGTAATTTCTTCTCAGCTGTTGGAAGCACCTTTCAGTCATCCTGATAATGTGTCTAAAGTGAATGTCCTTCATTTATGTGGGATATGACTCTTGGACGTGTTGTCATGACTGTGAGGTTGCTCGTGGTCCTTCATGGAAGAAATGAAAGGCATGGAAAGTCATCAGGGAACTGCAGTGATTCTTACTAGACCCATTAAGGAATGGTATTGCACTGTCAAGGCAGATTACTAAACTAGTAGGTGTGCACATACCAACAGATGGGCCCATAGCTTGTACCAAAAAGTTCTCGAAAGTTCAGTTTGGTTCATAAGAGAAATTTAAAAACCTCTTGGCCCTTGCATTCTGGTTTTGTGTTCAGTCATGAAGACACAGTTCCAGATATAGGTACATCTGATGATGATGTGAAGTGTTAGAGGTGTTGAAAATGTGGGTGTCAGAAGAGCAGAGTTAAAGAGATGAGTGAAGGAAACTCAGATGGTGACTGCAATTTTCACTGCTCTGTGTATGATATTTTAATGGAATATAAACCTCTCATTTCTAACCATTTGTTCAAAATGTAAAACGTTGCATTTCTGCTCTCTTTAATCTGTAAGTTCTTTCAACAAAACAACAACTTCTGGAAAAGACTAAATTACTTACCTTCAGTTAATTTAATGTCTTACATGTCATCACTAATCAAGAGTAAAATATTGGAGACAGACTTTAAAGGAATAGATTCTTGGATTGTTACAAAAATACCATTAATTGCAACTAGTTTTCTCAGCTTGCAGTTCTACTTTCCAAAGTCCTAACACTTCATTTACTTAAGTAATAGCTTTTAAACTTTAATCTTTATTTGAAGAGTGTGTACATTTTATTGGAACTTTGTCATTCAGATTACTCTGAATATCGAACACAGTCTATGACTCTTCTAAAGATATTAGAAGTGGGCAGGTTTTCCATCAGTTTAGCTTGATAAATGTCTTGTACTCTTTCTTAATTATTTTCTTCTTTTAGTCCCATCTGAGAAAGAGTTGTGTTTGCAGTCTGATTATTTCACTCTGTGGGGTTTGAGGGCTTTGTTTTGGTGGTGTTATTTCTTTTTGGAAGCATCCATTTTAAAATGTGGCTTCTTAAAGAGAGACTACTTTTAGAGGAGGTTATGTTCCAAAGAGTAAGTCTGAAGTCACGTAAAGGGGCTCCTGGAAGTTGGTTTTGCCTTGCTTGGATTCATGCACTTTCAGAAGGGTAGTAAGGACTGGTAATTCTTTGGCATGAGCATAAGCACCAGATTGGTTGTACCCTTAGCTCTGAGATATTTATGTGTGGCAGTTAAAACTTTCTGGAGAAGTAACAAAAAAGATAGTTACTGTCTACATTTATGTGACAGACACTTACTGGAATAAGAGCCCTTATATAAAAACTTCTTTTAGCTACTTTGCATTTAAGTTTGTTACATTATTGTCAATATCTAAGCTATATTTTTTCCTAGAGATTGAATAGAATACTTTTAGTAAAACTGCTGAAGTCACCACAACAAAAAAACAAACCAAGTAATTCCATCTTAGATATGAAAAATACAGCCCGCAGCCCCTGCCAATGTGTTAGAATTATAATTTCTGTCCCACTGAAGGATCTGTTCAATATCCTGTATCCCATAATCCTTCATATTTCAGCAGAGGACTAATTACCAAAAGTGCCGGATGTAGTTTACACTAATGTAACAGAGAATTGTTTTTTCATTATGTTGGTATCTGGAAGTACTGTAAAAATAGCTTGTGTCATCTGATAAACTGGTGGCCTGCTTGCTGTGTAGTTAGTACTTATCACTGTCATCCTGAAGTAGATTAATAACATATCTGTGAACAGTCTTATTGGGTTCCTCTTCAGGGTGGGATTTTTCTTCTGCTGTTAGTCACTTTCCCCTTCAAGTTGATGAGACTTGTTACAATAACATAATTTTTACATATTCTTTGATTCCAATAATGTGTTTTGTGATTAATATTCTGTTCCAGTTTAAGATCAAGCTGTTGTTGGAAGCAAGATGCATTCTTCCAAATATCAGCCCTGTTGGCCAGCTGCTCCTGTCTGCTCCTCTATGGATGTGCTCAGAAAACAAACTGACAGATGATTAGCTGTCTCCATGTCACTGCTTGAAACACGAAACTAAACATACTACTTCTGAACCATATAAAGGATGCTTCAACTTTAAAATTACTGGGTTTGAATGGTGAAGGATGATTGAGTACTAGAAAGTGGAAAAAAGAACTGTCTGCGTTTACAATTGTAAAAATTCAATGGCTGGTTTTACTTTGATATTCAGCATAAGAAAAATGTGACCTCCTTACTATCAGTTCACATTCTTGGCTTGGTTTTGAAAGTTTATCTTTTAATTCAAATTGTTTTAAGTAGTTGACTTTAAAATCAAATTTTTGCACTACTGGCTTTATGAACTGGGAGAACAGCCAGTGTTGATTAGGAATAGTTTAGTGGCTTGGTGGACTGTATTTTCTCTTGAGCCCCTGATAAGCAATTTTTGAAGATAAGAAGACCTAAGTGAAGTTTCTGACTATTTTTGGAACTTTTTTTGGAAAACATTATTGTAAAAGCTCTGTTTCCCTCAGGTCTGCCCTACCAATAGTTTGAAAAGTTGTTGGGGGGGGGGGGGGGTGGAAATCCTTTGGCTAATTGAATGCTACAGTAGGCCACTGCTCAGTGATGTGATAAAAAGCCTGTGTTCAGATGGGGAACGTGTGAATGAAACTGGCCAGCTGGGGATTTTGATGGAAGAAGCCTCACCAAATAGTTCTATGAAATGGGATTTTATTGTCCCATTTGGAGCTCTTACCCCTTTGGGAAGCAAATGTTGGCCCTGAACTTTGATCCAAAAGGTTGTTTACCAACCTGTGTTAGTTACTGAGGGCCACTGTCGTTCAAGCTCCCAATTTCCTGTTAATCAATATTTGTCTCAGATTTCTTTTTTCACTTTTTCTTCAAGACACTGCCTTTCTTACTGCATAACTTAATGAATACCATGTACAGTCAAAGAGACTTACTGTTATAACTTGTGATATTTGCATTTACAGGACAATGGACTTTGGATTGCAATACCAAAAAGCCAAGCTGCTGCACTTAGGAAATCCCATTCAGTTAAGTTAGGAGCTAGCAGCTTTCTTAAGATCAGAGTTTACTGATCCTAAGAAGGCATTTTTGACTTTCAAAGTCAAGGAAGTTTCAGCAACACAAATCTAATTGTCTTGTGCCTTTTGTATACACTACATTTATGGTATTAGTGTTTACATTTAAATGCAAATGAAAACAACTTTAGGAGGAACTTAGTTATGCTTTCTAGGGGGCTAGATAAAAAGACAAGTAAAAAAGAAAGGTGAAAACCTCTCAGACTGCGCTGAGTTCAGTTGAAACAGGAAAGTGCTGCTATTATCAAACCTGAGTTACTTGGTTGGTTCACAGTATAGAGATGCCAGTCATTTGTTTAGGAAACTGGCAGCAGGACTAAGTGATATTATTCTGAAAGCAAAAGATACTATCAACTCTTCTACCAGCAGGTAACTTCAAAATTTGTCTTTCTTGGGTTTGCAACTTAAATGATAGCTGGTGTAGCAAAATGTGGGGCTTTTTTTTTTTTTCTCTAGTGAGGGGAAAATGTATTTATTTTACTTCTTTTTTTAATCTAAAAATTTTACCAGCCTGAAAACATCTGTTTATTGCCAGAAGTGCCAGTGTGGATCCCTTGATGTAGAACATCTTTTTTAAACTAGCATGAAGGTAGCATACAGTTTACATGATGCCTGCAGAGATCTAGTTACCAAAAGATTTTTTGCAGTTCTTTATTCAGTGTTGTTCTGTCAGCTTACCTCATATTCATGTTTGTTTAAAGGCAAACTTGTCAAGGGATAAGGGGGAAAGGGAAAATATATATTTTTAACACTTCAGGTTCTCTATCTGTAGAGTCTGTTTTTTATGCAGTTAGTCACAGGGTGGTTTGTCATGGAGCATGCATTTAAAAATACTGAGTAGAAAGTTGAAATTCAGCTTCAGTGTATTTTGCACCGTAATTTTCTGTGAAGACAAAAGATTTCTTCCCCAGCAAAACACATCATGGAAATGGATCTCTCTAATGCAGATGTCAGTCTCTCTGTGTCCAGGGCTCTGAGATCTCTCAGTAAGGCTGGAGATCAGTGTAGACAAAGGACAGGGATAAGGGATCAAGAAATGCCTGGTTTCTCCATGTCTCAGAACTCACACTTGGAAAGCACAATACCCCTAAATAATCTGCAGTTTTGTTGCAGCCAGAGGCTGTCTCCCTCACAGAAAACTGATAGAGGCATGGGAAACAGACACTGATGAAGGGAGGAGAAAGGGAAAGAAAGGATGGTAGCTCAGAGGTAAACATTGAGCAGAGCTGAGCCAGAGGGCTGTAGCTACATGTGCTCTCTGGATGGGCAAGAGCTGTGTCTCCATGAAGAGCACTGTCAGCAGGCTTTGGGGGTTCCTGGCAGTTCTCCCTGTGTAGAGTATGGACAAAATCCAGCTAATCATGCTCCAAAGTATAATTTCTGATGATATGACTGTACTCTTGGCTTTAAACTCTCTAATACTTTCTATAACAAAGTGAAAATTCTCTTTTTGACATACTGACCATTGTCAGTGTTACAATGCATACAGGAGAATCTGTGAACAAGTCAGGGTAGCAAGGATGCACTGTTGTTTGTCTGCCTACACTGATTCTCCTGTCCTTTATATTCTTGCTAGGCACTTTACTACAGCCTTTTGTGTAATTCCTGTATTTTTTTAAGGAGTGCTTTTTACCTGCTGTATGTACAGTTACTAATCTACTTTTTTGCTAAAAAGAAAATAATATCCCTGATATTTGTCTAGAGGTATGACTGCATTTCAAGCTTTAGTGGAAACTGGATGAGTTCTGCAGACTCCTCAGATGGGCCTGAGTCCCAAATGACAACAGAATTAAAATTATTTTGTATATATGTAAACAGTCATATGAACCATAGCTCCCTTACATGTGTAAAAAATTTCTTTTATTTGTAGGTTAGAACGAATCCAAAACATCTGTACCAGAAGTAGTCCACACATACTCTATATCAGTAGACGTACTGGTGATAGAGTACTCAAAGTCTTCACAGAGAACTATTTTTGTTAAGAAAACAGAAAACAATCTTTGTGAGCAGTTAAGATACAGCTGCTGTTATGCACTTTAATTCTTTAACTGGAGAGAAAAAACATGGTCCTGTTTAGATTACAGACTGAAAGTTCTTTAGTAGACTGTGGCTGGGTAGGTAAGGAATGGAACACAAAATCACGGAGTGGCAAAGGTTGGAACGGACCACCACTGGGGTTATCTGGTCCCTGTTCAAGCAGGATCATCCCAGAGCACATTGCAGAGTATGAAATACAGATGGTTCTCGAGTATCTCTTGTGAGGGACACTCCAGAAAGGAAACAAGTTTGTTTCAGTGTCTGGAATGCTGTAGCTGGTGTTCATCATTATTGGGACTGAGAATTCTTCCTCTGGTTCAGTTGACTGGTATGTGGACGGGTGGGGGGAAATATATTCCTACATAAATTCAGTGTATAACGTTACCACTTGTTAATGCATTGCTCACATAAATAAATGCTTCATGTTCAGCATGCCATGTACGTAGTAGTCATTGACACATTACCATCAGTTTTACTGATGGTGTAGCTGAGCAGCAGAACACCATCTCTGCTGGGGCCTCACTAACAACACAGTTGCTGTAAATGTTCCCCTTCACCAGGAGTCTTGGATTTTATAGGTGTATTTCCCTTCTCCAAACTTCATCTCACAATGCACTGACACTGAAAGAGGTTGAGAGGGAACCAGTTCTTTTAGCATCTTTCATGGGTGAAACACTCCATGCCTTTATATGGGCAGAGCAGACAGAGCTTTGAGTATTCCTTTGAGTACTGTTGATGGTCAAAAAGGTGGAATTTTGTCCCCCAGAAAAGGGTGGGCAGGAGGGAAGGGAGTGTCTTAAACCCCCTATACTTTATAGAAGTGAGAAGGTACAAGAAAGATCGCTGCTACCCAGGATTGTCACCCACAGCAGCTTTGCTTCATGAGGGTTTTCTCCTCCCTGCCAGGCCAGATTCTTCAGAGCTGCCTGACTTTCCCCTTTCCTAACAGTCTTCCTTAGGAAAGTGCTGGATCCACCTCCTGTGCAGAAAGGAGTGAGGCTCAGGGACCTCTAAAACTGCAGGAACAGTTATATAAAGATGAAAGCAGCTTTTACCTCTTCCGCTTCAGACATAACCTGCAGTATATGATCCAAGCTCATCCTGTTTTTAAAACCCTTCCAAAAATATTGGTATTGAACCATACACAAACATTCTCATCCAAAACAAGATTAAAAAAAGAATGTGCTGCTGAGCAGTGGGAATTCTCTGTTGCTACTTTACTTGCATCTATCACCTGCTTATCTGTGACCTTGTAGTAGGATGGGAAAAGCAGCAGCCCTCTGGGATCAAACTTTGAGCAAGTGCTATCTGACATAACTGAAGGAAAGCCTCAGCAGTTTTTCAATTGTTCCTTCTTTAAATTTTTTTATCACCTTTCTTTCTCTCCTTCCCTAGAAGTCTAGATTAAAAGTGTTTAATATGAAATGTACAATCACTACTTACATCCTCTTATTCTCCCTAGAGAATAATATCTCCCTAGATAGGTAATTCCTTTATTTCTCCAAGTTGTCACTCATCACTGAAATACAGTAACTCAGTCATCTGGAAATCCAGTATTTGAGGCATTGATCACATCCTCCATCCTAGACCACGGTAATCTCAAGCAGATGGTCCCAATAGTTTTGAGTGCAGCAGTTGGAAGAATGTGCTGTGAGCCATCTCCCCTTTCTCGCCCTCTGCATGCTCGCAGTTTAACTGATTGGCATAACTGGAACAGACCCAACACTTCCTGACAGTCATCACTTTCTGAAGTCACTTTCCTTTTTTTAATCTGAAAATAGGGTAATTCTTAGTTCACTTAAGAAAGAATTCCTGTTATAAAGGCAAAATAGACAACACACACGGATTACAGCCCGAACAACAGGAATTTGTTTCCAGTTATTTTCTCCATCCCCTTAAGAGATGTAACTGGCCTGTATTTCAAATAGATACAATAGTAAAAATCAGCACCTTCATATAAAACACTATCATAAATACTACAGCTGCTCCCCAGAGCATGCAGAGGGACAAGAATGAAGTAAACAGGGAGCCTGCCAAGCTCAGCTATTATTTGATGAGAAGAAAGGGTATTGCCAGTGCAGCCCCAGCTCTGCTTCGCTGTCCTACAAAAGATAAAGCATTTTCTGTAACGCAGCTTAAAAAGTTCACCTGCTGCCAAACTTCTACCTGATACACGGAGAAGGGAAAAGGCTTCTCTTCTACTTTCTCCAGTTCTCCCTCACATTATCCAACACAGTTAGCTGAGGCAAGTCTCTTAGGAGCATGGGAAAGAGAACTGTTGGGCAAAATGATTCTCCTACTTAACAGAGGCAGGAAATAATATCTCATCTGTGCTGGCAGAAGGACAACACCAGCCTCTGCAGTAATCAGATCTTCACAGCTGGCATGAATGGGCAGATTTAGTCCAAACCCAAGACAGCTAAAATAATGCAGGAGAATCATCTTCATTTCACTACCTGTGTGAGGGTAGTGCAAGAGGGAAATAAACGCCAAAGAAGCACCCTCATGGAAGAGGGAAATAAAACAATCTCCCATGAACCAATCAAGGTGCACTAAACATCAGATAGACCAGGAAAATAACTTCATGGTATGTAATAGAAAAGCACACAGAGATAACTGATTTTACTCTATGTAAAAATAGGGATTTATTCAAACTCAACAATTTAAAGTAGTTAGACAAATATCCACAATTCTACTGGAGTCTTTTGGCTTTTTTTGCCATCACTGACATGGTGGTGTAAAATAAAAATCGTGAGAAGTCTGTTTTATTTAAAATTTCACTTAATTATTTTACAGGTTAATAAACTGCAATGAACCCACACCACCATCCACTGACATGTGACTATTAAACTTCCAGGGAAGTTCTAAAAATTGCTTCAGTATAGAAGGGTTTTCTTTCAGTGCATGTTGGTTTAAGTAAGTTATTAGTTAATTCAAGGTTGAAAAACCAATTAGGTGTTTAAACAGAACTTCTTTATGTCCAGTTTGTTTTTACATTTCTAATCTGATCTTCCTCCACCAAGGATAAGAGACTTTGCTAGGCATCTCAGGGACCTGGGATGCCTAAAGAGAGGTCCTAAGAGTAAAAACCAAAGCAAAGAAGGCATTAGAGTAGCTTGGCCTTTTCCATGTCCTTTACAAGTTAGTCTCCTGCCCCCCCTTTAGCAGTAGTGTCACATTGCTCCTGCTGTCCCTGTACAAGCTTTTCTTGTCCCACACCAGAACTAACTTCAGATAGGCTTTGCTTTTCTTAAGCCAACCCCTTCATTCACACTTCAATGTCACATATCCTGCTTCCACCTTTCTGTGTTTTGAGTTGAATCAGAAGCACCTTGTTCAGGTTTCCTGCTGCTTTTCTTGGATTTTCAGAGTAAGGGAATGAACCATTCTTGAGCATGGACTAACCAGTCAGATAAGGTAAGAGAAGTTTCTTGGATGTCAGAGTTTATAGGTCATCAGTAAATTCATGTGGGAGAAAGCCTTAAATACTCTGAATGTGTTCCAGATCTACTTTCCTCCACCTCAAGGATGTTTCTTGCCTAGTTTTAATGAGGAAAGGAACTAAATGCTTAAAATAAATATATATATATATATATAAAAAAATAGTGACAGAGAACATAAGGTTCCTGGAACACTCATCTGACTCCAGAAGCCAAAAATACAAGTGAATTAAAAATAGATCAAATATAACAGGTTTTGATATTGCATTTCTCCTGACAAACCTACTCAACAACAGTGTATTTTAAATGGATTGAGAAAAGCAGAGGCCTAGAAAGAGAATTCTTGTCTCTGAACAAAAAGGTGAACGTCTAGACAGCTGGAACAGTGCCTGCACATTATTTTTTGCAAAAGCAATTAAAGCTGGCCACTTTGGAAACAGAATTCAGGCTCTGAAATTTACACGTAATGATCCTACAAATAAGAAATCACTTTTTTCATAATCTCTACAATTCACAATTTAAATCACTCCTTAATGGAAACTAAATCTAATTTTGCCAAGGAAATGAATGATGCACAGATGTCTCCCCAGCTGCAATCAACTCTCCAACAGACAGATCACAGTAATCAGACCAAGAGTTCTCTCACAGAATAAAGCATAATCTGTTTCATGCTGACCAGTGGCTTTTGAGAAACTCTTTTGTTACTAGAAGAAAACTCAAGAGTAGAATTCTTTGAAGTGAAATACTGGTTTAGTGGAAGGTGTCCCTCTGCACAGCAGAGGGGCTGGAACTAGATTATCTTTTTCAGGTTCCTTTCAACCCAAACCATTCTATGATTCTATGACAGGAAGCAAAGAAAAGCACAGCACAGCATATGGGATGCTCACCAGTCACTTCAAAAGCACATCCCCATCGGCACTAGAACTTTTACTGTAGGCACACATTCAGAAGGCTCTAAAAACTTCTTTTGATCATCGATTAAAAACCTACTTCAAAACAAAAACCCATTAAAGTTCTTCAAAAAGCCATTCTGCTCAAGTTAACCAGATAGCTGTATCCATATGCTTTAGGCAAAGCTACTACTTTAAAGCAAATGCATCAAACTTCAGGAGTTCTTCATTCCCTGTCTGTGCAAACTTCCCCTGGAGGTCACAGTAAGAATTTATCCTGCTTTCACTATCACTATCTTAAAGCCAAAGACAACTGAAGTTAAAACAAGTCACCATCATCTAAAGCATAATGGTATAAAAGTACTAATGGGATTAGGATGTCTCAGAAGTAAATTGCAATCACCCCTCTTCCAACTCAGGACACTAAGAAATAAATTACTGGAAACCCCTGAACATAATTCTGCTCTGAATGTGAAATCAGTCAGGGAGCAGCAAGTTAGATCACTCTATATCAGCATGTAGAAAAGAACTATCATGCCTAACAAAACAGCTGAACTGACTAAATAAACACATTCCATGAAAAATTTCGCAACAAAACCACCAGTCTGTTGTTATGTAAGAAAACATTTCTTAGGCCTTTATTTACAAAAGCTTTAAAAACAAATACCCTCTGTTATGCAAATTACTTGTTTAAAAAGGACCGCCCAGTTACATCATCATAATTCAATGAGAAAAAATTGTTTGATTTTTTGCTTTTAAGTACAAGATAAAACAGAGTAATTGGTGAACATTTGGAGATTTTTCTGCCGTTGATTTCCGTGTCAAGCACACATACGCGCGCGCACACGCACAGACACACAATGTCACGCATTCCATCATTCCAGGCTAGTATTTAGCTATTCAATACCAAAAAATCCTTCCTGCACAACTGCTCTGTATACATGCTATGCAGTTAAGAACATACTTTAGGGTCCTTGAAAACAGTATATCTAAAATATATTGTAAGATATACTCAAAAATAAACTAGCATTACACTCCTCAGGTAACTTTATTAGCTGGAAGTTATTTATATTTTGTTGTATTACAACAAGTATCTGTAACATCTGTCTTTGTAACAACTACAAAAAAGCATGATTTAATTGTCCTTCTAATTCAATAATTCAATTAAATAGTATTTTTTCAGATCTTTGGGGTTTATCTTCAACTAAACTGACTTACAAAAATCAGGAAATCAAGTACATAATAAATATGACTTCATAAAAAATATCTGAGGTGTACATTGCTAAGATAAAAGCCACAAGGTTAATCAAGGGAAATGTGCCATTACAAGACTCCTACTTTTCCATTATCCTTGAACTCTCAGCTTAATGGCAAAAAGGCTAAAGTCATAGCTGTTCTTTTCCTGAAGCGTGTAAAGCTGTTTTTTCAAGCCTCTTTTCCCCATCACAGAGCGGTTTTAAAGCAGCAGGCCAACCAGCAGTTGACATGTGCAGGATATGTTGGAAGATGACCAAACACTAGTAAAGTAAGAGCAATTACTATGATTTCAGTAGTTTGTTTTGCTTGAACAAACAGAGATTATGCAGCAAATAAGTCCGTTGTGTGGGTTGAGATACCAAGGAAATACAGCCTGAAGCTGCTGAACTTGGCAGATGATTGTTTTCTAGCTGAGGGCAAAAGAAAAAACCAAAACAAACTTCAAATAAAACAGAGGATCTGAGTCAGAGTCGCTCTCTAAAGTGCAAATTTGATGGTCCACAATCTTGAATAGCTAAAACGCCTGCATACTGGAAAGAACAGACACAAGGGGGAAGTTAGTTATAATCAGAGCCAATTAATTTAGAGAAGGGAAGGGAAAGACAAAAAACTGGAAGAACGATGTAGGCAAGTTTACCAGAATATTCATTATCATTCAGCTTTCCCCTTCTCTCTGCCACACTGATCCTATACATGCTTCTTTACAAATGGGCTTGTTATAAGAGGCCAAAATGTAACCCAGAAAATTTTACGTATCAATATTAAGATCAAAATCTGTGATAGGAACAGTCAAGTTTAGTACATAGAAAGGCAGAAAAGAAAGTGTGCTGAGAAAGGAGGGAAAAAAGCCTTAATTGTCCAAGGGGTTCAACCAGAGATAAAACCTATATACAAGCATGTGGAGGTCAAAAAGACGGCCTTTCATTTCATGTCATGACTGTTTGTTGGCTTCTTCTTCATAAGCGTTTCCTGTGCCATTTTGTACATAAGATGACCCCGAACCAAGACCGTATAAGTGGCCACAATACTTGGCATCATCAATGTGATCTTCAAAGAACATCTAAAAAGTTAAAAGGGAGACATGAATTATTGCTAAAGAAAAGGTTCACTTTCAACAGAACTGTAGAAAGGCTTAAAAATTACTTTATTTTTAAATAAGATATCAAATCTCAAGGTGCAAAAGATGATATAATTAGTATAATAAGACACTTAATGTCAACACATTATCACAATGTGCTATATGACACAATTATTTAAATCTGCCAGAAATACAATCAGTCTTCCTGTGCACTTCTCCCAATTAAATGGCCAAATGCAATGTTTTCACAATTTTGTATTATTAGTCATTACTCAACATATCTGCAAGAGCAACAAAGATATTTCTCCATCTGATTTCTGTGGCGCTTCTTACAACAGGCATATACTTAGCATCATCAGTGCCTGTTCCCTTACCTCTCCTCAGTGTGTTTTCACCATACTCTGTCTTGGAATAGAGATATCCTGATTTATATTATATAGGTTTGGGGGTGGGGAGGATGAGCACAAAACCCACTTGTCCTGGGGTGATTTATGATGCTTGTATCCCCAACTGTCCATTCTGTTTATGCTGGATATTGAGTTCTGCACCTTTAAGTCTGGCTCCAAGAGTGAATGGGGAGAGAAGGAGGGCACAGTTTGTTTGCAGAACCTGCACTTGCTCCCCTGCACTCCTTCTCACAGACAGCTGCTGTCTGCAACACAGACATGCTGGAGAGAGCTCTCCTTTGCTTTTAGTTAGGTTTTTGTTAGCTAGCTCTGGACTGAAAACCCAGAGGAGAACCAGGAGCTCACACCTGTGGCCCACTGGGGCCCAGGATGTGGCATTTTCCAGCCCAAGAAGGACTGATAAGAGACTGAGCGAGCCGAGCTACCCCCTACAAAAGGAGTTTCTGAATTTGCCATGTCTTCAGAACAATTAGAGGTTTTATCGTGGGTTTTTTTTTTTTTTTTTTTTTTTTTTTTCCCATGCTTGTGAATACTTTGCTTGTTAAATAAACATTTTTTTCCACTTTTCTCCAAGGAAATTTTTTCCTGAACCAATTGGGGGAAGGGCTGCTTGAATTTGCTTTTCGAGATTCGGAGATTACCTCCCAAAATTTGCCCTAAACCAGGACACCATTATAGAGTTGAGAGAAATGCAGAAAGATGCATTTTCAGCTCCTCACAGAGGGGAACTTCATTTAATGAGGAACAGCGAAATTTTATACCAAGACTGCATTTACACTTTACAAGTCTAAATTGCAAATGGAACCTTTCAGTGGAAGACAAAATAAAGCCCATGATATTCTGATACTCTGCCTTTCAGACTTGGGTTTTCAAGCACAAAATCACAAATTATCTTGCAAAAACATGAAGACACACATATATACAAACATTTTCCACCCTAAAACCTTCACAGCAATCCTGGACACCCCAGTAAATCACATTCTGAATCATCATCAATATCAGAAATCTAAGACAGGCAGAAGTAAGCAGGAACAGAATGAATGCAATACACAATCTAAACATGGAGGCCTGTATATACCACACAGTTCAAAACTTCTCCCTTCAAGCTTTGTTTTTAGCAGCACAGTCAGGATGGAACTGTAGGAATCAGAGACTTTAATTAAAAGTTTTACAACCCCCAACAGTTCTTAATGAAATAAAACAGGTAGGAAAAGCCCAAAATAACAATTCTACTCTTGTAGTTTAATTATTTAAGTATTCCTGATGGAAAGAAAAGGACCAGTAACTTTTCTGGCTGGCACACCCAGCAAGCAAGTTGCATCTCCTTTACAGCAATTAGTAACAAAACTCTGTGCTTCAAAAAGCATTGTAAAGTGAAATCTTTTTAATCAAAAATACATTTTTAAACACTGAACTCTGCTGACAAACTTTTAAAATCTACATTAAATGTATTTCTCTCTGCTTACTACTGTGTTCTTATTTAGAAATGCTGTATTTGCAAAGAGTATTTAGAAGTACTGGGGAAAAAATTCATTATCAGTCCATATCTGTTGGCTTAAGTAAGTGTGTTGTAATTGCTTAATTTGGGATTGCTACTTCTGGTAAAAGCTTTTAGTAAATAAATTCAACCAGCTAGTTTGCCACCTAACACAAACTGCATCTCATTAAAGAAACTATCATGAGTTTGAACCTTTACTCTAGAAAACTAACTTGAAAGGCTGTATCTTAAGCATGATTATCATATGCTTCCCTTTCTTTGCTTTGGATTTTGCTTCAAATTCAAGAGTGGAAGTTTA
Organism: Zosterops lateralis; assembly: GCF_965231275.1. Lineage (NCBI taxonomy): Eukaryota > Metazoa > Chordata > Aves > Passeriformes > Zosteropidae > Zosterops > Zosterops lateralis. Next base: position 29,723,729 of record NC_139766.1, read on the forward strand.
ACAATACCAGGCAGACAGCAGGTAGCTGCACTGTGCTCAGATCATAGCAGATCATATGGTTTACTATTACCTAACATAATCCTTTTTATTGCACCTGGAGCCCGTGACCTGCTTGACAGCTCCAACAGTTCCAGCAGAGGCAGAACAGACTGCTAGGATGAGCAAACCAGCTTAAACCATCATTCTTCATTGTTCAGTTGCTCTGTCACTAATATTTGCCACAATCTCATGGTCATTTTCTCCTGCATACAAGAGGCTGGACTCCAGAAGGCAGACTTCAGCATATAGTACTTAACATGATTAAATGATGAGGTTTGATATTGCCATCTGTTTTGACATGGTAAATGACATTGAATTGCTGGAAGAATGCCATGTTCTGATGCACTGGCATTTGTTCAGTGCAACTGCTTTCCAGAAGAGGCCTGTTTGACATTTGATTGTTCTGCTAATGCAAAATATCCTAATATTTTCCTGTTGTATGCAGACAAGTACCAAGGAAATGTGAAGCTTGAAAGACCTGACTGTTCTTGCTGTAAACCTTGAATTAACTGACCTTTAGAACCTTAGTTAAACTGTGCTTCGCTCAATGGCAAGGAAAACAAAATGCATGGAAATTCTCCTAAGCAGCCTCAAAGTCATTATTTAATACACCTCTAACCTGAAAGTTTAGCTAGAAGTGGTTCATACACATTCCTTCCCCATCTTTCAGCCTGCCACACAGAGCAGTACACACCAGCTGGATATTGCACTGAGCAAAAGCTCAAAAGAAAAAAAACAAACTGGCTTGAGTACAGTCGCCCAGAAATGCGTCCGGCTTCAGCAGTTCATAAATCACTGCAGCAGCCACCTAAAAAAGGGCAGCCTGCAGAACAGGTGAGGAAAAAACACCCCAAAACAAAACTTAACAAAAAATCCAAAAGTCAGGCCTAGGCTGGAATTGGGAAGAAATACTCACTCACAGCAGGAAAGCAAGAAATCAGTCAGGGTGGTTCACACTTACTCAGGGAAAAATACAGATGTTCTCATATTTGTCAAGAAAAGATTGACCCCTGAAGCCCTTCAGAAACTTCTTTAAAATACCACAGACTTATCAGAATCAGCAATTCCATGTGACTCACGGCACATTACATTATTATAATGAAAATAAAACAGTATGTCCACCTACTTCTCTCATTTTGAAAAAGGCCATTCCTGTGAGTAACGAATCGGATCCTGCCTGATGCTGTGGTCCTATCCTTTCCAGCTCCAACTGCTCAGCCACTTCCTGTAATCCACCCTGAAAAACAAAACATTTTTGTTAAACGCTGAAAAAAGTTAAATTAGAACATGGAACAGCTATATTTGGGAAAATCTATTACACAGGCCATACAACCTCAGGCATATTTTAATATCTGCATAGTAGCTGAAATAGCCATTATACCAGAAAAATGCATACCAGGAGAATCAAACTTTCCATATCAAACAGGATTAATAGTCTCTGTCAGTATTGACTAAAAGTAGCATCTGCACCCAACAAAACTAGTAGTCCTTATGTTCCAGCTTCTTCAGTAACCAGATGTCATTACTTAACAATTCCTTCAAGATGATTGTTGATACAATGATTTAAAAGGAGAGACTACAAGGCTGTAGAGAACACACCAAAGCTGCAAATCTATCTTCTCTAAAAGGTAAAACTTCTCCAGTTTTGAAGGCAATTTTCTTCTCAGTAAGTTTATGTGAAAAATTATCCCCTAAACTGCAAAGTGACTAAATAAACATCATTTTAGTGTCCTCTCCAAAACAGTAATAGCTTCTACATGTGAGAGCAAATCTGTCAAAAATTGGTTTGGTTTCACACAGATAACACTGATCGGCTGAACGACAGATGTGTAATACTGTAACCGCAGTCTTTTAATACTGTGAGCACATGATTGTACAAAGATTTTTTTTAATTCATTAAGCTATAAAGCAACTAGCAAGACTGAAGCACATGCACATTCTTAAAGCTCTAAAAAGATTAAAAATGAAAAAAAAAAAACAAAGACAGAATGTTTAGTGCTGCCATATCCATTTAAAGGCAAAAACATTGCAGAGACAATGCTTTTAAATAAAGAATGCCTAGAGTTCACCCTCCCATGCACTCTCAACCTGTTTCAAGTACAGGGAGTGAAGCAGTAAGAGGCAAAAGTGTAACAGTCAAAATTAAAACTCAGGGAGCTATAAAGGACTCCAAATTGAAAATCAGATCAAACATTATGAAAATTCCTTTGAATCTTAGGGCAACATGTTTGGGTCCAGGTTTTTGTTTAAAAAGATGGAAGCTTCAATACAATTCCCAAATAACGTACAATTCCCAAATACCTACAAACTAACATGAAAACCTGGTACTGCTATTACTACTTTTAGTCTTTCTTAAGCATCAGAAAAACACCTAACAATACCTGATCGCTTCCTCCACCACACTACCCTGACCCAGAAGTGAGCCCTTCCCCCATGCCCAAAAAATGATGTGAGATGTCAAAGAATAACCTCCATGTCCTAGCCATGCCCCATCCTGGCTACTGCAAAAAATCACCTTGTCCTGGCTGGAACCAGAACATTATCCATTTCTTATTCCATACTATCTATGTCATATCCAAATCTTGTAACTTCCAAAACTTTATGCATATATTCCCACACAAGCACAGATATAATTTCTTTAGTCAATGGCCTTCCCTCTGAGAAGTCTGTTAATTTAGTCCACTACTGTAGGTTTTATTTATCCAAATGTCTTCCAAGGCAGGAGGGCTAGTGTGCTGTCAGCTCATTGTAATCTGCATCAGGAGCTCATGAGTGGTATGTGTGGACCACTCCAGACTCACTGGCCACAGCAGTTATGGATTTCTCTCACACTTGACAGGGGTCACCTCCAGAGGCTGAGAGTTTCTGTCCTCTTCTCAAATCCCCACCAGGATTGGGATACCAGTTGCTTGGCTTCACTACCATCTGGTTTCATATTTGAGCCATGATATTCCAACATCAGAGCAGCCAGCTCATCTGGGGCTTTCATGACTAACAGCTGAAATCTTTTCACTTAACTCACCCAGGTACAGGAACTGGGCAATTATCTCTAGCCCTGCCTCTTCCTCCTGCTGTGAGAGCACTACTTCCTCTTTATCCCTCACTATGCAAACTGATTTGGTCCTGGATTCCTTCTTCTGTGTAGGTGTGACTGTTACTGGCATGAGTTATTCTTCTGGTTCGGCTGCAGTTTGATGGTCACAGCACCTGTTGATCTGCTTTCCTCCTCTTCCCCTCAGGGTTCTGTCTAGCATTGGACTGTATCCAATAAAGAGTAGCCAGGGCCTAGCACACTTCAGTAAGATGATTCTTTATGGAGTTGCCACAGCATTCTTCTTGTAAATATTCTGTCACTTTATCAAGGTCTTGTAGTGACACTCTCAAAAGATTGGAGCAGAGAATTTTCAAAAAAATATGGCCCATTTTTTCCCACATTCCATGCTACTCATGACTATCCTCCCTTGGACAGGTCTCTAACTTCCTAGAAATCTCTGTCCTGATTCTAGACACACCATTGACTGCAGTGACTCTAAACATGGTGTAGACCACACTGAGGAGACATAGCCAACACAGGGGCAAGAACACGTTTTCCTCAACATCCAAAGGAAATTCAAAATTATCAGAAGCTATTCTAACAGGCCTGAAGGAGAAAAAGGTAACAAAAAGCTGGGGAAAGCTATCCTCCCCATTCTCTCCACAAACTAGGTATGATTAGCAATGGACTCCCAGAGGTAGCACCCAAGGTAAGAGTAGGAGAGCAGCACTGAATACACTGAATATCCCAAATGATCCTCATTGCCGTTGATGTTACGATGTCATAAACATGACTCTAGTTCATACAATCAACATACACCAACAAAGCAATCCTGGTCTGAAAAAGAGAACCCAGACGGGCACACAGTACATATATAGCAACATACACAGGGTTAAGTACCACACTCACACAAATAGAGCAAGAGACATTGTGACCATTGGCTCTGGATCTAATAGGGCAACTGCTTAGATGAAATTTGTTTCCGACCTACTCTGATCAGATCTCAACCCTCCATGCCCCACACTGGGTGCCAAGTAAGGCTGTCATGGTTTAGGAATGGTATTCTCCAATTTAGTGCTTCTACTAAAACCACTCCAAACTATGCTGTTGCTCACTCATTCTCCCATGGCCAACTGCAGAGGAGAACTGGAGGTACAAAAAGTGAAGATCACAGGTTGAGATATGAACTACTTGCTGGAAAATAGCAGCGAGATAAGAAAACAAACAGAAATAGCAACAATACTAGTGACAGATTGTGCAAGAAAAGAAACATTATTGCTCACCCACAGAAACACCTGACAATAATACCTGATCAATCCTTCCAACACACTACGCTGACTCAGAAGCACGCCCTTCTCCCATGCCCAGAAAATGATGTGAGGTGTCACAGAATAACCTCCATGTCCTTGCCATGCCCCATCCTGGCTACTGCAAAAATTCACCCTGTCTTGGATGGAACCAGAACAGAAAACTATAAGACTACTGAGATTCTCTTTCAGGTAAGACTTTTGCACTCCAGATAGGTATGCTTCACTCTTGGAGAAGGACAAATTCTTCCTAGATTTTCAGAGTTATCAACCTTCCAAAAAAAAGGCTACAGAATAATTTACATAATTACAACCATGGTCAGCAGCAAATCTACTTCAAACTATCATTTCACGGCACAGTCTTAGAGCTTATTGTTCTGTACGAAACCCCAAATAAAAAGCAACTTTCCAACAAGATCTACGATCTACTTTACTTAGGATTGCCACTACTATCAAAAGGTTTGGAATTATCTACATAAAAAGCTTTTTAGACTGTAAGCAAGAGTTTAACGTATAATACATTACTATCCCAAGTCAACTCTCAATCTGCATGCCAGTAAAGTCATAATAACAGACTGTAAATTTACAGAGTACTTAATTCCACAAATAAAGCATCAAACAGATTTCCATTTTTGAAGACTATTTCTCTTTCCAATGCCAAGAATCTTTTTTGGGTGTGTGGGGGCAGAGAGTGGGGGACCTATACCAGATCAGTGACTATCATACAAAAAATAACTTAGACAAGTCAACAGAAGACAACTGCACAGCTGTTCAATTCGCTGCAATTTAATGAAGATCAAAAGTGACACGTTAGGAGACAGCACATGCATTTTTAGAGTCACAATACTAAATGTTTTTTCAGGCAGCTTCTCTTAGTACAGTTCAAATTCACCATCATTTCATCACTGGTAAATTTGGAGGGGTAAGATAGTCCATTTCCCTTCCCCTGATGTCCCTATCAGTCTGTAGGTTAGGTGAGTGGATCAAAATCTACTGTAGGAAAGCTGACCTACATATTCAGCTCCGAAAAAAAGAATCACCCTTGTTCTTATGGTTTGCTAAAATGAGACCTGTGAAGGTTTTTCTTGTCTGACAAAAAAATATTAGTGTCTGTAAACAATGCAGGTTACACACAACTATGCCTTGATTATGCCAGAAACTACAATACCCTCTTTACCCAAGCCCACTGGGAATGGCATCTCTGAATGGTGACATGGAACATCCATTTGTCACCTTTTCTATGTCACTAAATTTGGAATATACATTCTGTTCTTCCAAAGTGTGTCACCAGATAGGCACCAGATGCTCTGCTTTGCTTCACTGGGAGTGAGAAAGTGAGGACTTTTGGGGCAGGTTTCCGCCCCCATCCCCCCACCCTGCCTAATTTAAGACTCCTGAAGTTTAGGAGCATTTAATTTTTACTCCTGGCCTCTGTGGAGAAGAAGTGCTTTTAAGATGTTCCCTAACACACAGCCATTTGCCCAGATGATTATACCACTTACAATTCTGTATGAACACAGATAAGTATACATTTCTTACTAACTGGAAGGGTGATCTACATTTTCAACACTAATTTGATTAACAAAGGATTCACACAATTTACCTCCCACAAAAGCAGGCTACTACTCAAAGTGACACACTCTGCTAGTTCATCTCAGAAAGAAACAGGACTGAGCAGCACACAGAGCAGTAGTTCAGCACAACAAACTGGCAAGCCATTCCTTAGTTAGGTTTGATGTTACTAAGGTGAGTGTTCTCTTCCTCCTGCAGGTTATCATTAAGAAATCCTAGAGAGTTAAATTACCTTCCATAAAAGCAACAAATCATCAACTGCCTCAGATGAGTGATGCACCTCACTCCAGCAGCAGTCCAGACTCTTAACAGCTCTTTGGCAAGTCAAGCTGTTAACAGTAACAGTGCCTTTAGTATCTTTCTTTCACTTGCTGTTTTCCCCTTCACACACTTAGCTCCAGCTCCCATTCGTTCTCCAGTCCAATAAGGTATCCAAATTTTATGCCTGATAGAGTAAGCCAATTAGTAGCCCCGCTGGCCTGACATGAGAGATTAGTTTCTAGCTCATTTTTTTTTTCCTAGAAGTCATATGTTGTCCCTGAACATATGTTGCTGTTTATCATTGCTTATGGGGCCATCTGAAACATTCTCCATTTCTCTTCCCAAGACACTTTCACATCATCATCTTGCAATTACTTCTGCCTAGATGACTGCAGTCCTTAAGTGGACTGTACAATGAGAAATAAGAGTATATGAGAACCATCAATTCTTATGGCTAAGGAAATGAAGAATTAATTCCATGGGTTTACCATCTATCAACCAAGTATTGTAAATACAGTTTCAACATATTTTTAACTGGTAAGCCGTTACAAAAATTGATTTGTGCTCTTGCTTGCTTCTAACAATGCCTTTAACATTGAATATATAAAGCCTGAGATAAAAATGCTTAATATGCACCATTGAAGAAATAGCAGACAATGAAAACAGAGAAAGTATTTTTAAGCATGATGTACTCTGTCTCCAAATGCAAAATTTCTTCCAAGCCATTAACAGATTACTTACCTTCAGATTTTTGCAACTCTTCATGAGATATTTTACATCATAGATGACAGGGAAAAACAACCGCAGTATCTCAAAGAAGTCCAGCTCTTCCTCAGGTAAGTTAGAGTTTGTCAAGATCTTGATTAGATAGCCAAAGTCATATCCGCTGCAAATTAATAACAAAAACAATATAAGCAAGACTTAGAAGCATCCTTCTGACTTCCAACATCAAGTCTTCACTGCACATTGACAGGATATTCTGTTTAAATTCAATGCAACTAAGACTAACTTCTATAAACTTCAATACAAATGGCCCCATTGCAGATTCCAGAGAAAACAGTTTAATTTATTCTGAATGAGGCAAAGTAAAGACACAAGAAGATCTGTCTACAGGAGTCTCTCTAAATCTCAAGATAAGGTAAGGCTGCTGGGTCTTCATCTGATAACCAGCATTTCCACCAGAAAGACTCCTAAGCTGGTTTCTTTCACATAGACTGGAGTTTCTCACTACAAACTGAGACAGACAGAGACTTCCACAGTTCTTGAAATCCAAAAGATTAATGAGTTTCCAGAGCCAATGCATGTTTATGCCTAGAGGAAAGTCTAACCCTTAGCAACAAAGAGGAACTGTCTTTCAACTTTTCCAATTAAATCAGCACACAGACAACTAAAAACTTTAATAGCTTGTAGACTATTACTCTTTCTGGAGGCAACAACAGAGTAAGCTGGAAAAATTTTTGTGTGTACATGAAAGTCTGCAGAAGGCAGCAAGATAACTGAGCAGTGCTTATTCATTAGAAGAAACGGTGGTATTATAGTGTGTACATGGGAGAGGGAAGAGTTTGGGAAGGCTTCCTCCTCTGCACCTTGATAGAATAAAAGAGGATGCAGGAATGAGGCATGGCAGTAACAGGGAAACCACATACTTTTACAAAGAGTTTTGAGAGGAAACAAGAGGTGTAAGTTCAGGAAAAGACAGATGGCAGGTAATAAAGAAGGACATAACACAACGAGAAGCAGTGAAGACTAGTTATGTTTTTCCCTAGGAGGACAGTGATAAAAAAAAAGGATTATTCATGACCTGATCATGAAACTCATCTGTTCTGATCCCTTGTACCTGCAGGACTGCTTATGCACTAAACTAAACGGAGGAGTGATACTTTCTCTTCCATGTTATTAAGTTTGCATTGAAGCAGATCAGTTCCTAGCTTTCACTGACATACAATTTAAAAGATGCCTGTACTAACAAAGAAGATGAAAACACATAGCAGGGCTGCCTCTACTGAAGGCTTTATCAGTTTTGCTATTTAAGGAACTTCAGTGTAGAGCTGAGGGATGATTCAAGTGAGCAGGTGGCCACCACAGACTCCAAATTTGTAGTTTAAGACTTTGTGTTCATTCTTGATTACACAAGGGTCATACTCAAAACCAAGAATTTTTCAATTTGATAAATACTGGTCAGGATCTTTAACTGCGAGATAAGCAATAGAAAAGACCAATCAGCACTATACCACTGATCCTGTGAGGATTTTGGACCCACAAAGAGCGGTGACTTCTGATGCAGGCTCAAGGCTTCAGCTTGCGCACTCAATGTAAATAAATTTACTTTTTGAACCTTTTGCATACAATAAGGTTATCTCTGTCATCTTTATACTACGAGTTTCTAGACAGAGGGTAGAAAAACCTTGAACAAACTGGAGCTAAAGGGACTGTTCCCTACAAGTCCATTAATACAAGATATACAACAGCTATAGACTATTGCAGATCTCCCATGGGGGTTTCCAGTGCTCTAAGCAGAAATTTCATGTTTAACAAATCCTGCACTACATCTGGTACTTTGAAGCTGTGCTGGCCACCCTCCAATCTCCACAGCAACAACCACTGGCCAGGGAGCAAAGGAGTCAAAGATAAAGAAGGATTTCAGTTGATGCTTACAAAGTAAAAACTGTAGTAAACTTGGCAAAACAGTAGCTTGGAAGACTTAATTTTATTAGATCATTTGAAGGGGGAGGGAAGTGGTGGGAAAGCCCATATCAGCATAAAGAGTTCTATAGAAGAAGAAAAGAAAAAGTCACATGAGCAAAAAAGGCTGTTCAAAAAGACGCAAAAAGCACTGTTCAGGATTATGGTGACTTACTCCTTTAGTGTTTACAATTTATTAGCTGACTGAATTCCTGACACTGATCACCCTCAAGGCTCAAATGTAACAGTCATATTAAAACTTTTAAAGTGAAAGGAACGTATTTGTGCTACTCCTCTTCAAAAAAAGCTTTTTTTACTTGTCTTCAAAAAACAGTATTTGAATAAAATAATAGAAAAGAGATGCTCTTAAACACTTATGATTTCTTTAAAGAAGGAAGTACTTCAAGAAAAGAAAAGTTAACATTCTTTTACTCTTCATATTGAGAGGGAGCAGGCTATTACAAATAGCAATTTTGATTGAGAATTACACATTTTTTCACCTGGAGACTGTAGCAAATCCAAGCTTACAGACACAAGAACTGTCACTCTGAGACTAAGACAGATCCAGTAAAACAAATTTTAAGTGGCCACTGCTGAATGCTAAGAGAAGGCAAAGAAAGTCCATGGTAAGCAATTATGTAATTACCTGCTCATTAAAGAAGTTTTCTTCTAATCCTCTAGCAGTGATTAGTGGTTGGTTTATACCCTGAAGCACACAGGGTTCCTTGCCTTAAAAAACTTGCACCATTTCTAATATAATCACCTGAAATTGCTTAGCACAACAAGCCACAATCTATGGAGCTATACAACACAAGCACTTACTCTTACAGACCTTTGTTTTGTTTTTCCAGTGAACATGGACAGCTCTAGGCAATAAGAGTAAAGATCAAACACGCCTCAATTTCTTTCTCTTACTATCAAAGGAAGAATCCAGATAGCCAATTAACAATGAATTCTACTCAAGCACCAAGCCTCTGAAATAAAAACTTGCAAGAGTTGAGAAAGCTTTGGTTCATTTTATAACACCAACAGAAATGAGCCAACAGATTAAATTTTACTGAAATTAGTTAGACACAAATGATTATTGAAACACATTAGCTTGGAACTTTGCAGCATCCCAAGATCATCTGGGTTTTTCTTTCAAAAAAGTGTATTTTCACAGACCCTCCAGAGGCAGACAAAGGAGGTTGCACACAACTGGACACTCAAAGCTTCAGCAGAGCAGATGCTTGAACATCCCCAAATTCAGCATTTGAGCTGTTCCTTCTTAACTTGCTAGACTGTCAAGCACTCACAGCTCTTTTGATGGTGCTAAAATTCCCAAATTCAGGGCTTCCCCCTCCTCTCTCATTGACTCAAATACATTTCAATGCGCACACACATCAGATTTGATGAAGTTGTCCATGAAGTTGCAATACACAAGAATTGGTGATATGACAGTGCAATATTTCTTCACTCATATCTGACAGAACTGCAGGTCCACACAGATTTGTCAACATGTCAGGATGCCAAGGAGTTACATCAAATGTGGAGAATGAAAGCATATGGAGAGAACTACTTGACAAGCAAAGAGCTTAGAAATGAGCTGCATAAAAGTTCAAGGAAATCAAAGACTAGAAAATTAAAACCAAACTTTATACTCTGAGAAAGGAGTAATTCTCTTCTCCCACTTAATATGGGACTCAATTTTTAAGAGTTAGTAGTAATCTAAGCATTTTAAGGAAACAGAGGCAATAGCACAGTCAGCAACTACCAGGCACAGCTTTATCAGTTGTCAAAGAACTACTGCATGGAGAGCCTAAATGGAACAAATTTTCAACTGAGCTGCCTAAGTTTCCACTGACAGAACATAATCACAATAAAAGATGTATTTAGAAACAGCTGTTCACTATTCTTTGAGGCACAGTTTATACAACTCATGCTCTTTTATAGCTTTGTGTAATTTTGGTTTCCTCAGAACTTAACCCACTTACTCCAAGGTTTTGTGCTCAAGATAATATCAACAAGGTCTGGAAAAGCACTAAAGCTTTAAATATAATAATTAATATAATATATTATATTGTGTTTGACAAACATTTGCTGAACAACTGTCTTAAGAGAATTTCTAAAGACACGTTCAGTGAAATCCACAACAGAAACTCATTTTAGCACAGATGAAACTGGAAGACTTCTATTAATAAAGCCATTTAAAAAACACCAGTTTGAGGCTGAAGATGCTTCTACATGGCATCCTCTGCTGAGGCACCAGTTACACGTGTAACCTGCCTCCCCTTCTCTTGAATCATCCAATATTACAGTAGTCAAGTGTAAATCACAAATACATACATAAGAGCCCATAACACTGTGTTTAGGAAGCTGAGAAAAACTTAATACTCATTTGGCTTTTGTAGTTATTCAGGCACAATTTAAGCCATTCTTGTTACAGTATTCTTCCCCAAGGTGCTATTCTAGAAGCAAAATAGCAAGAGTAAGATTATTTTAGAGTCATACTGTGAGTTGAAACAGCTGTTAAGTGGAAGATGGAAGTGACAACTGTGCTCACAGGATCCTTCTTTGTTTAATTGTCTTTTCTTTTAAATCTTTCTGCTTTGGAAACTCAGCCTAGCACTTCTTTCTACGAAACAAATCAAAACCACAACTTCTGCAACATGCACCCTTCTACTACTGTTACATATTCCTTGCCAAAACAATTCTTGAGTTTGTTTATTGAATAAGTACTTCTCTAATTCCATTTGACTTTGTCTTTTCCAACTATTAATACTTATGGATGAAGATGTTTTTTCCTAATTTCATCATTTACATACCATCCACCAATACAGCATGAAAGATAAACATGTTTTAGCTGAGACTAATTTACTTTTAGCCTTGTTCATTCACTGACTTCCTTACAAGACGGTATTTAAGGCATCAACTGAAGGGCATACCATAGGAATAAGTCCTAAAAGACACTGTTGCTTGCAAAAATTTTGGCATGTAGTTAGCTAAAAAACAATTACTGTGTATGTTTTTAAAGTGTTAAATCTTATTAACACTCAAAAATCTTTTGTATCGTGACAGATTCATAGAGAATTAGCATTCATCTTTCTATTTCTACTTGAGAGACTGACTCCATTGATGGAATAAGCAGTAAAATACATGCATAAGGCTTATCAGAGATCTGCTTCCAAGCTGAGTAATTTCTTCTGCCTAGATTAGCAGATTTACAACAAATTTAAGAGTGCTTTATAGACTTCTTCACTGATAACTCTCTCCCATGAAACAAACACTATTTCCTCAAGAATTGCTTAGGAATAGTTTGCTTTTAGTAATGTTCCTGTTATTACTTGCACGTGTACAGCGCCACCTGCTGGTTTAGCAATTTTGTGGTTTTCAGCTTTACAATTTTCTGGTTATTGCATAAACACCAAAGCCAAAAACACCAGTAAAACCCCTGGGCCCTCTATTTTTCCAATACAAAATGGTGTTAGGAGTATTACAGCAGAAATATTTCCTCAGTCTTACCAACCAAGATATGGGCTACATGCACAGCACCTAAGTCAGGAGATGTGAAATCCAAGCTCTAGAATTCCAACACCAGATGATGAAACCTCAAATAATTAACATGCAGCATTTACCTATGAAAGGAAAGCCACTTGACTCCTTCACACAATACAACTCCTGATGTCATAAGCAGTTCTGCAAAGTACTGTGTCTCAATTCCTTCTTCTTCATGCTTTTTAAACTGAATTCCAGATGTCGTCAACAGTTCAATAGAGTCCTGAGCATACATATCTTCTCTAAAAACAAAGAGGAAAAGTAAATTTCCAAAGTCTACAAGCCTCAACGAGGTAACATTTCTTTTTTGCTATTCCACAGACTTCACTAGCACAGAAGAGAAGCAATTTGACTTTGTTCCAGGTTAATTAATTACAAAACCAACCACTTTTCAAAGTTTTTTTTTTAACCTTCATCATTTCACCATTCCCAGCACTTCCATTCTTACAATCTTCAGAAAAAAAATAGTTCCTGCTCCTCTTCCAGTTACCTATAACCACTCTTTTGCAAGCCTACAGATGAAAGTGCATCTATAGAACTTATTTGATAAAGTACCTGTATAAATCACTCAAATTGTGACAAATTAAATGCAACAGTTGAAGCACTAATACATTACATTACAGAACTATGAGAAATACACTCCAGATCCAAGTACTGAACTAGTTCTCTAGATAATATTTCCGAAAGGTTTTTGTGATTTAAGCTTATGTAAATGTTTAGACTTGTTCATCAAAACTTGTTTCTCAATAAAATTGGAAATGGAGTACTTACTCCATCTAGTCAATCCTTAGAATTCAGGTATCCTAACTTTTTCTTTCTAAATAATGTTTCAATTTCAAAAGCCTATTTTGGACCTAAAATTTTAGAGGATGAAATATAAAGTCCTCTATGATTTGTTTCATCCCCTCCTACCTCTGTGTTTATTCTCTTTAACACTAATTATTTTTTTGGCAATGCCTTAATGATTTCATGCTGAAATTCATGTTTTGGAGATAATTTTCTGCCTAAAGTTTTAACTGTACCATCGTTACAAAAACATGGAATGGTTAAATGGGGAAAAAAAAAATAATGCAAGCATGTATCTATTTAAAGAATGAAATTCATTCTACTGTCCACAATATACTACTCCACAAAGTCTCTTCAGTGTACAGTTTTAAGTTTTAATAAAAAACAATCAAAACAAAACACAAAAAAACCCAGACAAGACAACCAATCTATCAAAGTTGACTATTAGGTTCACAGACCTGTATTCCTTATTCCTAATAGCAAGTGATCATTCTTTAGAACATACATATACATCCTCGAGATGTGTTACATCTTTTTTCCTCCCTCCCACACAGCTGCTCATTAGTTCTCCAGCTTTGAGGCATCAGCTTCTCAATACCTGTTTATCTCCATAATACATTAAAGAACCCACTGAAAACAAACCATTTAACCAAAAGAGGGTTTCATTCTAGTTGCTGGTCTGTACTAATCAGGTGCATAGTACGATTAGAGAAATATTTATACTCTTTAAAAGCACACTAAAACAAGACTAAAACAAACCACACACACAAAAAATTACCTTCTAGGAAAAACCAACAGCTGTTTTGCTTTAGGAGGAAAACACTTGGCACAGTGTCACTTCCCAAAAGGATGTTTAGAAACAGACAAAAATAACTAAGTTGTCCATCCATGTAAAAAATATATATAGTAATTTCTCACACAGTACTTACCAAGTTTATATTTTTTTATAACCCCCTCATCAACTAGTAGCAAGGTAATTTGGTGATTACCTATATCTTGCCTTACTAAGCTGTCTTATCTCTGCAGCCTTTGGCACAAATAGATGGAAAACTACTTTTGGTTTCAGTTGTTTGATATTAAGTAGACCTTTGAAGCTCATAACGTAAATGAAGTGTAGCACAGGCCCTTCTTCATAGATCCCAGTTTGGAAGTTATTAATTCACTCCTCTTTCTCTCATAATTAGTAGGTTTAGTATATTCTTCTATTTAAGAAAATAGGTAACTTTTATCCATAATTCATATGGCCAGGTAAGCTTAGAGATACCAAAACACTGAATCTGTGCTTTTCTTTCAAGAGACAATTCACACAAGACTAAACAGAGCATGTCATTGTTCAGATTAAACTGATTTGTGACAATCCACAGCACTATTTGTTTAAAAGAATACACAGATCAAGAGAGGCAGCAGCACCTTTCCTGTTAAGAACTCCAACTACTTTGAAAACAAGTCTTTTCATCTGCAGAAAAAACAAAGGTCTGTTCTCTAAACCTCCTTTGTAGGCTGTGAAATTAACTCATGTATATAAAGTTGTCCAGTTCTCAACTTATAACACAACTGCCAAAAACCCCAAGGCTTGAATGCACTTAAATGTCCTAGAAGTGTTTGCACTGACATTCAATTCAATAGATAATCAACATATGAAAATCTATTAGACCAATTATGTTTACTTCAGAAAAAACAAAATCAAGATACTAGTAACTTTGTCAACCACCAGCTATAGATATAATTAAAGCACTGGATAAGCGTTTGATCCTCCTGAAAAACTGAGGTTTATGCTTGAAAAGTTTTATTACTGATAAAAAACACAACTTGAAGTAAAGTTCATGGTATTTTTCCAAGGAAGTAAAAGCCAGCTTGCTTTTTAACCAACACTTTAGACAGAATAATTCAGAACGATAACATCTGACATACTTTTTTGGTCACTTCAGTAACTTTACTTTGTATTTTTTCAAGTGCTGGTATTTTCCGTTTAAAGTATATAAAGAAACAATATGTGATTTCTATAATAACTAGTGAGAGTTAAACTAAGTTAGGGCAGAAGCACTCTGAAATGCTAAACATGAAAACACAGAGCTAACTCTTGCACTAAGTATAAAATGCCTTTCATAATTTTTTTTTTAAACTGTTTCGCATTTTTGACCAAATTACCAACAGCAAGACAGACAGCACATAAATGAGGGATGAAAGCATGTTTGGCTGACAAAGTTTTCCTTGAGTGTTTATGGTATTCCAGTATTACAATCAGATAGATAACAAAGGTGCTACAGTATCTATACATTTTCAGTAAGTCAGAAACATACACTTAGCAGCACAGAAATTGAATACTTACGTTAAGTTAAATTTAAAATTAAATTGCCAAGTCGAAGTCCCTGGAGGGTATTCTCCCTGCTCATTCATAAATGTCAGTCCTAGCTGAATTATTTTTAGCAAGTCGACATTGCAGCGTAAGAGTTGGTACTGATAGTCTGCGTTGCTCCTGAATTCTCCAATAGGCCTTGCAACTACTCCTGGAAACTCTGTGTCCTGCAAGAGCAGAATTAAAACTTGAACACACAACAGGCATAGAGATCTAACCATATCATAGCTGAAGACTACTGCGTGTAAAATTAACTTTTCAAAAGACAGAAAATTAGGATCCAGATGTTCACACAGCATTAGTTCAACATTAACATTCCTTCTGCTTTCAACTTAAAAGGATGAGCAAGTTTACCGATCTCAGCTAAAGTCGCGATTTTTTTGCAGTAATTTGCTGGGCAGACATCAAGCATCCACTTACCATAGCTACATAGTTATACTTCCGTATAACTTGACGAATTTTCTTCATCTCTTCATCCAAGTTACAAGCCCAAACTTCACAGATTCTTTGGCTATGGTCTACGGTAGCTGCTGGCATAGTGGGGGGCTTTAGAGACCATACATCAAACGTTACACTTGACCGAGGATCGGTTTCATAAAGAGGATTTCAACTGTTTGGTTTTTTTTAGCCTAAGAGAAACAGAAAGCAAAGCATGAAAGGGTAAGTTTCTACTCTTAGTTATCTGAAAAAAAAAAGGCTTAAGCACCACTAGGTGCTTAAACCACGCTTTACCCTTGTAGATTTCACAAAAGCAAAACAACGTAGCCACCAAAACCACAAGAATTTCGGCTACGCGAGCTCAGATTACCATCAGAAACTAAACCCCTCCAGTTTCGTTAGCGACTGTTTCCTGCCCAAGCGCGGCACGGCGCACTGGTGACACGGATACCGGAGACACCCGGCTCCCCGGGCGCTCCTGCCCCGCGGCTCGGAAAGGCGCGCTCCCGCAGATCCCCGGGCTGCGTGCGGCAGCGAACGGAGCGGCCAAAGGGAGTCACGGCAAACCCAGGGGCAGCGCGGGCGGCCTCCCGAGGCGGGAGCGGCTCCTCCAGCTCCCGAGGGCCGCGCTGAACCAGTCAGCGGCGCGCCGAGACCCACACAGGGTCGGCCGGGTCCCCGCGCGCGTAAAAGGCCCCGGGAGCGGCGGGAGGAGGCGCGGAGGCCGGAGGTGCCGCGGGGCTCGGTGCCGTGTCCCCGCCCGGTGTCCCCGCCCCCGCTCACCCCTCTCGCTCGGGCCGGGCCGCGGCGGGTCTGGGAGGCCCCGCGCGGCCCCCGCGAGCCGCAGGAAGCGCTGCTGCCCCCGGCGCCGCCGCCGCGCGCACAAAGCCATTACATCATCGCCGCGCGCCGCGGCCTTTCCCCCGCTCCCCTCTGGCCAATCGCCGGCCGCGCCGCCGCTCCCCCCCTCCCGCCCCGCCCCTGGGGCCGCTGGGGCGGCGGTCGCGCGGCGCTGACGCGGCCGGGCCGGCGGCGGCTCCGGGGCGGGGCAGGGGCGGCGGGGCCGCGGTCGCGCGCAGGCGCGCGCGGGCGCTCGGTCGGGTGCGCGCGGTGCCGCGGGAGCCCTCGCGCCCCTCCGGTGCCGCCGCGCGCGCCATGAACTGGCTGTTCCCGCTGGCCAAGGGCGGCGCCGCCCCCGCCTCCGCCGCGCCGCCCGCGCGCACCGGCCTCCAGCAGCAGCGCCAGCGCCAGGTCGAGTCCCTGCGCGCCGCGCACGCCTCGTGAGTGCCCGCGGGGGGCGCGGGGGCGGCCGCGGGAGGGCCGCGCTGGGTCTGCCGTCCCGGGGCCGCGGTCGGGCCGCGCCGTGTCCGTAGCGTGACCGTAGCGTGTCGTGCGTCCCTGCGCGCGCACACCGGGACCGTGCGGCCCGGCCCGGCTGGGTCCTCCGGCCGTGTGGGTAAACAGGGCCCCCGAGCCGGCGGCGCTGCGGCCCGGGCCGGCCCAACCCCGCGCCGTCCCGAGGCCGAGGCCGGAGTGCGGTGCCGCGGGGTCCCCGCCGGGGGACACGGGGATGTGGGGCTCCGGTGGGCTGGCAGGAAGAATTTGGAAACTGAAAGTCAAACTGACTGTCGGGACGCGTCCCCGCTGGCTCCGGTGTGGCCTGGCCGGGTGATCGGGCGTAGGTCGGCCTGTCGCTGGCCTGCCTGTCGTAGCAGGAAAGCCTGCTAGTGGGTTGGAATGTCTTCAAAGAGATGCGACTAGCTCTTGGGATAAAACTTATCTGGAAGCGGCTTGTAATAGCCTAGTTTATTAAAGTTGAGACTAAAACAGAGCACCAAGGAGTTGTGTGTCTCAGTGGCCTGCCAGCAGTGGCATAGTAGCCTGGCAGCCCTACTGCCTTTACAAACTAGTTTTCCTAGTGTTAGGTGCTACTTGCTAAAAACTGTCTGCTTCTTAGAAACTAGCTTTGTTTAGATGATCAGAAGAGGCTAGTCGTGTTTATTCCTGTTCAACATCCACAGTTTTTAAAGCAAAAATGTTCTGCTTTATCCTGAGGTACTCTGTCTTGGCAGTATGCTGCCCTGTTTTGCCTAGTCTTTTAAAACTCTTAACATTTTAAAAGGAGATCCACATTTCATACATTTGAAGTTACAGTTACAGTGAAGTAAGCATTCTACTGATATACAGCTTCCTAGGATTTCTGTAGAACTGGAAAGGTAGCTGCCTCCAAAATAACTCCAGAAAAGGACAGAGAATGTTTCCTGTCACATCAGACTGACACTAAGAGTGGAAGAGATATTAAATGCATTTCCAAGTTTAGTAACTGCAGATAGTTTGCATTCCTAGCATTTTGAATTATACAGTCAGGAAACATGTATGATGGTATTCTTATTGTTGCTTGCATAAACTTAAGTCTGTTCAGAGCCAAGGTTCCTGTGGGCGTATAGGAGCTTAGTTAACTTAAAAGTTTTTGTTCAGCTGGCCTTACTTGGCCTTTTGTTTATACCCACTTTTTTTTAATCTGGCAGTGAGATAGGTTCATCCCGAATTAAGTCTCCAAAAAGGGGATCAGTTTTTGTCAGTCAGCCTGCTGAAATGGTTTGCTACTGTTTGTGAAGGCACCAGCTCAAGCACAGGCAGAGAGGGAATGGATGCTGTATCCAAGAATTGAGGTGAGGGGTGACTGCCCAAATGCCGTTCATTTATGAGTATCATTGTCGCTCTTCACCAAAATGCTCAAAATTCTTGGTAAGATGTAGTTAACTAAGTTAGTCAAGTTTGGTTTGTGTTGTCTTAGGTCATAAAAACTCAGGTATGTGTGACCTTTATTTCAGAAAAGCAGCTAGCTTTCCTTTACACAGTCCCTCATAGGTTAGAAGCTTGAAATAAAACCTTTGCATTTAAAAAGAGTTTTCTTACATTTGCTGTTCTAGACAAAGTTAAGAATGTATCATTTTTCCAGTGTACTCATTCCCACTTAGGGAAGGGGCAACTAAGGTTATTAGTTCAAGGTTTTTCCTAAGCAGGGTTATAACCATGTGAACAATTCAATGAGAATCTGGCTTTCTTGTTCCTCACTCCCTGTCTTCATCTTCCTCCCCAGTTTCCAGAGCTTGTGCCCATGAGTGGAGCATAATTATATGCCCTTCTCAGAAGGAGTTTGTAGCAGGCTAATGAAGAGCGTGACAGATAATTACAGGACAGGAATGTGCATGAGAGGTTCCGGGGAGAATCCTTCAGTTAAGAATGAGAAGGTGCAGATAGTGATGTGTGGTGTAACGCAGTAGAACCCTTGATTTGAATTCTCATGTGCTGAAGATATTTGGTATTTTCTTCAAGCAGCATGTGATTTCACAGGGAAAGAGCAAATACTGAGTTGTCTATGAGAGAAATAAGATAGGATTGCAGAAAGCAAGATTCATAGCTGAGTTAGTGTCTTATTTGTTGCCCAAACTCCTGAAGACTTGGTCTTGAAGTCTTAAATTGTATGCCTCAGTAGTGCTTTGGAAGGACACAAAACACTGGCAAACTACTCTTAAAACACATTTGCAGGTAATATGTTTTGGGCTTCTTGAGAAAGGGCTTGTATGGAGTGTGCCTGGCAGTGGATGGAGGACCATTTCTGAAGCTGGATCAAAAGATGTTTTCTGGGAACACCCATCTGCCATTATTTGCCAGTGGAGCTGTGTTCTCTCCCCTGTATAGGGAAGCCTTAGGTGACAGAGGAGAGTATTATTTACCATGTGCAAGCAGAAAAAATACATGGAAGAGCAATCAGTCTGCATTTACAGTTTGTGTTGGTTCATTATAAGATGAAACTTATTTTCTGCCCTTCTGTCTTTTACTCTCGGCTTAGATATGTTCTTACTGTCTAGAAATTCTACTTCCAAGCTAAGACTTTGTCTCCACCTCCTCCACATTCTCTCGGATGCTCTCTTTTAAAACAGTCTTGCTGTGCATAGAAATTGTAAAATGCTTTAAGTATTGAAGTCAGGTTCCTATTAATGTAGCTCATTTCAAGATTTTTTCCCTCTGTAATTTGCCTGTTCCAGGAAAAACAAATTTGGATTCGGCCTTACCAGATTTTGTAAGGAGCAGCATCTGTGCTTTCAGGAGGGCCTGGATCTTAAATGTCACTGTCATTGCTGAAAGTAGCTCTTTTCCAGATAGTACTTCTTGAAAGTACTTGTGCAAGTGCATTGAGCTTGATGCACATAGTAAAAACTACTGTTAACTATTAGGCTAATCTACTAAGGAAGAATGCCTAGTCTAGTAAATGTTCTACATATTGATCTAAAGGCAGTGTTGCAGAGCAATACTTAGTTGTGAATCTGATATAATGCCTTGGCAAAGTAAATGTTTAATCAGATAAAATTCAGTATATTAAAAAAACACTGATGTGTTGTCTTAAATTAAGTCAGGGGAGAAAGATAAGTTCAGATTGTTGTCAGAAGAGTGCGCAATGTGATTTCTCCTACTATAGTTCCTTTGCTTGTGAGGATGTATGAGGTTTAAATGTTAAACTTTTTTTTTTTGCTTTAATCTTAATATTCAATATAGAATGCTGAAGACTATTAACTCATTCCAGCATTTTCAATTTTGTTCTTACAGGTCTTTTCAACTGAGTACAAATGTCTGAGGTCATACTTGTTTCTTTCAGACTTTTAGCTGTTACAATGACCATGAAATGGATGCTAACAATTTCTTCTTTGACAGCATTGCAGAAATACAGAAAGATGTGGAATATCGACTGCCATTCACTGTAAACAACTTGACAATTAATATTAACATGTAAGTAGAGTCAGCGGTCTGTGCACATCTTGAAAATTTAAATTGCTCTAAAAAAAAAAAAAAAAAAAGAAATGGTAGTAGAATATAAGAACAATAGAATTCCAGCTCATAATTAATTTCAAGAGCCATAACCTGGATTTGTATTAGTGATTATAGTGATTGAAGTGGCTCTGTACAAGATACAGATGTTCAGCTGAGCGCAAAATCATATTTTGCTATTCTCAGTTCCTAAGATGACTCTGTGATTTTAGTTGAAGGTAATTAGGGGGAAATGCTTGAGGGTTTCTGATAACTTTGATCCCTATCACTGAAAATAAACTTGACTGGTAATTTACTAGTCTGCTGTAACTCCAGACTCTTACCCTGGTGAAGCTTCTGGATCATAACTTAAATGATTTATTGTAATATTTCCTGTGAATTTACTTTGGGGGATGCTTTTGCTCTGACAAATATTGTTAGTATTCTGTTCACAAGTTTTACTTTGGCCTGCAGAGTTGGCCTGATATTCTTACAGATCGCATGGCATTGTATTTGTAGTAATAACACTTGTATTCAAAAATGTTGTTATGCTACAGCTTCTTTGTTGTCCATCATTTGGTCAGAGCATGTGCTAATAACACCAAGGCCATGGGTTTGGTGCCTGTATGGGCCATGCATTTAAGAGCTGGACTCAGTGATCCTTGTGGGTCCCTTCCAGTTCAGAATATTCTGTGATCATTGCTCCTTTGTTATACTAAATTTTTGCCCAGTAAATGCTCTCTTCGGTTTTCTGGAATTCTGATGTTCCAATCTGTTGGACTAATTTTGTAACTGAATAATCATTTTGTGTGCTTCATTCATTGTAAATTTCTCCATAACTGTTCTCATGGAAAAGTGAGTTTATGTAATTAATAGTACTTTTTCTTTGCATAAGAAGCCTTCTAATGCAAACTTTATCATGGAATGACACTGTAGTAATAATTATTCTTGTATTTGCAGTTTGCTTCCACCTCAGTTTCCTCAGGAAAAACCAGTCATCAGTGTTTTCCCACCTGTGAGACATCATTTAATGGACAAGCAGGGAGTATATGTGACCGGTCCGTTAATAAGTAATGTACGTATAATTTGTGGCTTCACACAGATCTTTTGTTAATACCAGTTTTAATACATGTCATACTAGATTATTGTTAATACTCCTGGTAAAAAAGATTAGTATAGATTCTAATCTCTTCCAAACTGTATTTTGGGGACATGAAGGCAGAAATTCAGAAGTATTCCACATCCTTCTAGTTATACTTTTACTGATACCATTACTGATTTGAGTATTCCATATATCTAAAACTGTTTTAAGTTACAAAGGCTTAGAAAATTACTATCACTTTTTTTTGGTTATTATTAATTGCACAGTTCTTCCAACTACATTCCAGTGCATTCCAAATAAAGGAGAGGGATGCTTTAAGATGGTTTTGTAACATAGTTCTTTCGAGCCTAATCCTATTAGAATGGCGTCAAGGTTTTAGCTTGAATATTCAGGATTTTATTATGCTGTTCTTTTGTCAACAAGAATGTGTTATTTTTTCGGAGTGAATGGAGGTTTTGACTCTTTCAGAATGCAGTTAATTCCTTTGTCCTCAGATATTTTAAATTTTTTTCTCTTCCTGTTGTTTGTACAAATGTAACTTGGTAACTAAAGTGAGATTTTTTGGTTGTTCAACAGAAGTGTGGTACTTCATTGACTCTGCACTGATAATGGAATATACAAAAGACTTTTAGTTTCTGTTCAGTTCTGGGTGGCTTTATCACTTTATTTGGTGCTTGTATGTACATGGTTTGGATTAGCTGGTGTGTCTGAAATAGCTTTTCAGCAGTCACATGGGTGTAATAAACAATCAAGTTCAGCACTTGAACACTTCAATAATTTTGAAATTCTTGGATTCTAGACATCATTTATCTTCTTGATTGTGTTTTGTTTTTGTGTTTTCCCAGTTTACAATGCATTCAGATCTTGGAAAAATTATTCAGAGTTTACTGGATGAGTTTTGGAAGAATCCTCCGGTTCTGGCTCCTAGCTCAACATCATTTCCATAGTAAGTTATCTAAACATAACAAATGGACCTATGTCTATTAATTTTTTAAAAAGAGACTAAAGCAATTATAAGGAGGGCAGGGACAGGAGTATAGTAATGGATATATTGGAAGAATTAGATTCCCTGTCCTTGCACAATTTCATGTGCATGCTTGATGTCCTGATTGTTATGAGAAGAGACACTAGATTTCATTGGAGTTACTGTATCAACAGGCTTGATGTAGCTTTATATCTGTTTTCTTGAAAAAGACATTTTTACACTATCAGATGAAATCTGGAATTTGCTGTAGCTCATGACCTGAGCAGTTGTGTTTTTCATATTCTGTTCATAATGTCCCAGGCTTAGGGCAGCTTCTGTTGCACCATGTGCAGCAGAAATTGTGTGGTTTAAAGAGTTGTATTAAATTCAAATTGTATCAGTACAACTGTGGTTCTCTTGGGTGACAGTAATACTAAGTTTAGATGTGCTGCAGTTGTGAATTAAAAAAAAAAAAATCATTCATGTAATTTAGAAGTAATTTTGTGTGTGTTGCCCAAGCTGGTAAATGCTATACCATAAATAAGAAGTAATGGATGCCACAGATGCTTTTCTCACAGCTTCTCATGTGGAAACTATTTAAAATTACTCTGTCATAAATTTTTGAGAAGTAGTTTTATCGTAATTAAGAGTGTAAATGTATATGTGGCTGTTCTACAAAAATGCAGGTTAATAGAGCTCTATACTATATTGCAGTATTAGACAGACTTACTACATTGAAAGTAACTGAGAACAGAAAATGCAAAGTTCATGGCCACATGAATGAAAAGTCATTCTTACATCTTACATGTGGTCTGGTAGTTATAATTCAAATGATAACAAATGTTTAAGCAGTTGGTTGCTCATGGTTGTGGTTTTGTTTGTTTTTAGCCTTTTCAACAAACCAGCTGGAATGCCTCCTTTTGCTCCTCAGGGGTTTCCATTTCTCCCTCCATATCCACCTCAAGAAACAAACAGAACAATGGCAGCCATGCCCGTTTCTGAATCAGTTTCTTCAAGCTACACTACAGACAAGCCTGCTGCTCCTTCCTATGGCTTGATTGCTGATCTGCCACTGCCTGTTCCCACAGCAGAAGCGGTGCTTCAGGTCTGTGTGCTGAGTTTTGCTGCTTAAGTTGTCAGACACCGGCTCTAAGTTCCCCTAAGGGCACACAAGGCATTGCTGTAAATCTCAAGGAAGCCCTTGAGTGAGTGCACTTCATTGTTTTGCTGATGCTAGGGAAACAAAACAGTCATTCTGGCTTTGATGAAGAATTTTTTTTAGAACTTAAAATCAGAGCAACAAGTTTGTCTGAGTTTCAGTGAAACTAGTGTTATGCTAAAGATCTTTGATTAATAGGGGGTTTTGTGTTGGAGCTGCACTCCCCCATAATGCAGCTGTAGCTGTATTTCCAACCACAGAAAATGTTTTTTTCTTTCTTTCCTGCTCAGAACCTATTAGGTGAGGGCAATGTGCAATCTCAAGACTTTATATGTAGAGTTTTATCTTGTATTTTTATAGTCAAACTCCCTATTGCTGATGAACTCTGGAAGGAATTTTAGTTTTAATAAAACTTTTTATCTAAATGTTTAGTCTTTAATCAAATCGTGTTTATAAAAATAAAAGGTTTTTTAGGCTTGGAAGGCACGTTTCTGGCTTTGTAGAATTTTAAGTTTTCTACATTCTGTGGAGACAGTTGTTTTTTCCTTGTCTAAAGCATTTCTTTTCTGAGGGATTAAAGCTTTAAAAACCACATGAAGGAGATCAAAATGTCAATCTCCTTCTCTGTTCTCACTTCCCTCAGTTTTACTTTTCCTGTGTATTTCCTCAGTCATCCAACATCCAACTGTTTTCAAATGAAGGACGTGGCAAAACAGAATTATTTTCCTTCAAAACTAAATCATCTTTTATTACATGCTACCACAAACATCTTCAAGCATTTTGTTGCACTGGTTGAGTTGTTTTCTGTTCAGAGATGAGTTCTACTGCTTCTTACTGCTCTTCCTGCTTTTCTTGTTGCTGGAAAATATTCATCTTCAGTTTTCGATTAATCAGGTTAGATATCAAGAAATTGCGCTTCAAAAACCTACTAAGCATTTCTAAACTTTGATTCAGGTTGGCCAGAATGGATTTACATACAAGATGCCTGATGTTCCTGATACCTTTCCAGAACTCTCAGAACTAAGGTAAAATTTCAGAAGGTAGCTGAACTTTCCATAGTTATTAAAAGGCAGTTACTGCTGGCCTGTATCAGATTTTTGTCAGAAGTCTGTACACATTACTGAAAGGGTTTTGGAGAAATTATAATTAGGAGAACTACCACATACTAAAATATTGGAATCAGAAAATAACCCTTCTTTGTATTCAAATGTGCTACTTCTTTAGGGTTTTGTCGGCAGGAGCAATACTTGATTCAGCACCAGAAAAAAGAGTATTTTTT
Source organism: Zosterops lateralis (assembly GCF_965231275.1). Lineage (NCBI taxonomy): Eukaryota > Metazoa > Chordata > Aves > Passeriformes > Zosteropidae > Zosterops > Zosterops lateralis. The sequence goes on from NC_139766.1 coordinate 29,749,051, forward strand.
TTTACTTTTTCTAACTATCAGTGTTATGCTGTTTTCTGAGGCCTTGCCAAGGACTTAATTTCTAGTAATGCAATAAGCATAACTTTTGAAGGAGGAAATGGGACAACTGGAGGCTGGTTCAAATGTTAACATTCTCTTAAACTCCAAAGGACTGTAGTGCAAGGTAGATGGTGAACTGTTTTGTGAGCAGCTCAGCACGTTCAGGGGAGGCTAGGTTAGACAAATCCAGGTGGTAAATGTGCCAACTGTCCCAGTGCAAATCATTGCTACATCTCAATACTTTATACACAAATATTTTCATCACCTTGTCATTATTCAAACAAACTGTATCAGTTATTACTCCCAGCAGCTTGTTCAAATCTAATGAGACAGCTTCCAGGGTCACTTATGTGGGATAGAATAGGTTACAAGTTCACTATAAACTTCTTCAGATCTCATATCTTTCTTGTGGTGTTGTAGTTAAGCAATTCAAAACTCTGTCCTTTAAACTGTTTTTTTTTTTTTCTCTTTTCCTTTGACACCTTTCAAAAACCCTGTTAAGTTAGCTGTCTTACCTTTTAAGTTCTAGCAGCATCCTTGTTGCAGAACAGCAAGTTAAGATGTTTTGGCAGGAAGTGTAATTTGTTTAAACAAAACAGTCTAATCAAGCCTGGTCCTTTCAAGAAGACTGGTTTAAAATTCCATGATTCTTTTGTTGGTAGTTGAGTTGAATGACAGTGGTATTGCAGCTGTTCTGAATAGTTCTGTTCTGTATGGGTGGCATGGTTTTGGTAGCTGGGGGGCCTTTGAGTGGCCTTTGTGAGAAAGGGTCAGGAGCTGCCCATGTGCCAGGCACAGCTGGTTTGGTAGCAAACCCACTGCAGGACAACTGAGTCCATAAGTAAAGCAGGCACTGCCTCTGAAAGGCATTTTAGAAAGAGCAGAGGCAGTGAGGATTGAGGAGAGGAATAGGAAAGTGTGATAATCCTGCAAACACCAAGGTCAGAGAAGAAGGGGGAGAAGTAGGTGCACCAAGTGCCAAAGCAGTTATTTTCTGCAGCCTACAGAAGTTTTGGAAAAGACCACAGTAGAACAGGTATTTTAAAAATGTACCCTGTAGCCATGAGAGGACTATGCTGCAGCAGTTACCACACTGCAGTCCAGAAAGGATTCCATATTGGAGCAGGCTGATATACCCTGAAGGAAACTGCAGCCGTGTATTACCCAGATTGGAGTAGACTCTCCTGCCAGGAACTGATTGCAGTCTGTGGAGCAGGAGTGGTGAAGTGTGAGAAGGAAGGAGAAGCAGACATGAACTGTTAAAGACTGGTTGTTACACTTGCAATTCCCCCTTGCCCCAAGGAGCAGGAAGCAGGGGGAGGTAGTGTTGGAAATGAAGGAATGAAGTTGAGCTTGAGGAAAAATGGAGCGAAATGTTGTAGTTTTTGCCTTTCTTTCTCACTATCCAACTCTTACTGTAATTGACAGTAAATTCAGTGAAATTTTTTTGAGTGTGTTTTTTTGTGTGATCGTAATTGGTAAGTGATCTCATTTTTTTTATCACAACCCCTGAGATTCTCCTCCATAGCCTGTTGAGGGGGACTGAGAGAGCAGCTAAGTGGGCATCTGATAGCTGGACACAGTCAACCCACCACAGTAGCATTATGGAAAGTAAGGCTTGAAATGGGAGGTACTTTTTAACATGTTGCTTTTTAAAATCACTGCTGCATATAAGAGATTCCACAATCCAGGAGAAAGGGAAAAAATTACCTGTGGTCAAGTGTCATGTATTTGTAAAGTCCCAAAAATGCCTCAGACTTTGGTAGAAATGAATTACTTTATGTGTGGTGTTTCCTATTAGATTTAATTGTACTTTCCTTCTGTTTGAATACAGTATATCACAGCTGACCAGTATGAATGAGCAAGAGGAGGTGTTACTGGAACAGTTTGTGACTCTTCCACAACTGAAGCAAGTCATTTCTGATAGAGATGAGTTAGTGAAAAGCATTGAAGAGCTGGCAAGTAAGCTCTCAAAATGTTAACATGTGTGCCTGTGTTCTGTGAACTAAATCCTTTTTTTAAAAAAAGTAGTAATGGTGGTTTTATTTTCCAGAAAAAAACTTGCTGCTGGAGCCTAGTCTCGAGGCAAAAAGACAGGCGGTGTTGGATAAAGTAAGTGAATAGTAAAATCATCTTCAGAAGTATTAGTGGTAATATCTGGATTTTTTTCAAGGTGATAATGTTCTTTTTCTTCTTCCTTCCAGTATGAGCAACTCACACAAATGAAAGCAGCCTTTGAAAAAAAGATGCAAAGACAGCATGAACTTAGTGAGGTATAATTCCTATATGTCATCCTTTGAACACTTCAGTAAATCTGAAGTTTTGATTTGTATCTTTAACCATTAAGAATATTTTTGGTTAAACTCTCATTAAATATGAAGTAGATTAAGTATTTCATCAAGTATGAAAAAAATGGGGTGATGTACCAAAAAGTTGAAAGCAAAACAATGGGGTTTTTGGTTGGGTTTTTGTTTTTTACTGCTACAAGAGAAGCAAAGTTGGAAGAAAAGAGAGATGCACATCTAGAGCTGTTTAGTACAGTCCCAGTCCAAACCAGTTTTAAAAATAGAACAATTTTTAAAGAAGGCTTGTTTAATTAATGGTACTCATTTAACATAATGAGCTTGTAAAACTGTACCAGATGAAAGTGCTCAATAACTTCAGGAACTTGAATTCTGCAATTCACTGGGAATGCTTACTTCAGGCAATACGTTGTATGTGCTGTCAAATCTTGCACATTCTACAGCGCAGATAGGGGAGAAAGTTATTACTTGAGAAAGAATTGGAGAAAAATAATAATTTCTTGGTATGTTTACCAGGGTACTCATTAGAAGATGTAATTCTAATAAACCACTTTCTGCACTAAAATCTTAATCATTTGCAAGACTCGTCACCTGAGAATGCAACAGTCTATCAAATGAGCATAAATTAGTACCTGAATTTCAGAATGCCCTCAAAAATAACAAAATTCAAAATAATAAAAAGGAGGTAAAAAAGTTTTGTGATGGCAAACCAAATGATTTCATAGGTGGTCTAAATGTGTTCATTGTTTCCTCACTTGAAAATCAGAATACTGTGATTCCTACTGCCTCCTTTGACTTTAAAGTGGGCAGAGGCAGTTGACATAGATAAACCTCCTATTTTTGCAAGAAACCACTTAAGAATAAGACATAATATCCCACTGCTGTACTCCTTTTTTTTTTTTCTAAGTTAGATTTGTTGATTCAATTTAATGATGGATAGGAGGCTGAGAGTTGAGGAGTAGCAGCTGAATTTTTCTGCTTTTTTCCCATATATGCTATATCATGTATTGATGTTTGCTGTGTGCTGCATGGTATCTCCTGCTCTCTTTCCTTCAAATTTCCAGAAAAGTAATTTTACTTGTACTGTGAGTGAATTTTAGTCATCTTTTATTAGAGCAAACTCTCCATATTTTGTACAAGATTAATTTAACAGGAAATTTTTGATTACATTAAGGTTTTAAAGTACATAAATAAAAGATATTTCATGGGGTAGATGAAGGTTAGGCCAAGCATCTAAAATCTATAAATACCTTAATTTTGCAGTTCTGGCTCTGTACAGACTCCTACTGGATGTGGATCATGTCCTGATTAACTGCCTAGATATATTTGAGAAAAAATAATGAAATTGTATGCAATAAACAGAAGTAAGGTTTGAGGTTTATAACAACAGAAAAATGAGTGTACTGATTTAGATTAGCAGCCCATCTACTTCCCGAGTAAATGCCTTCTGCTTTCCTGTCTTCTCCACAATCATTTCAAGGGTATTTAAAAGCTGAACAGTAAGTGCATTTTTACCTTTTTATACTTCTCAGGTTAACTGATTTTCAAAAGTAGACCCTATTTATTGATAACACTTGAAATGTTAGTTCTATTCAAAAATTATGCACTTGAGAACTTGTCAGATTTCCAAGCTGGATGCTTTCTACAGTGTAGGGTAAAAGTTGAAAAATTTTATTCACTTGTGTGAATGACTGTGTATCAAGACCTAAACACTTTTCTCCATTGAATTCTTTCTAGTTTAGCAACCTGTGCTGTAACTTGGAGATGGTACTTCCTCTGGTTACTTAGGCTTTTATGTAATAAAAGTGCTCTATCCACAAATTCCATATTTATATAGTCATTTGTCTTCTTGGAAATGTATGCTTTAATGGACAGGTTAATATTACATTGGACTTTTTATTTTCTTAGAGTTGCAGTCCAAGTGCTCTGCAGGCCAGACTTAAAGTAGCTGCTCATGAAGCTGAAGAGGAGTCTGACACTATTGCAGAAGACTTCTTGGAAGGCAAAACAGAGATAGATGACTTTCTTAGCAGTTTCATGGAAAAGAGAACGGTATGTAATATATAAATAGTTCTATTTCTAGACATGTACAACACATAGTGAATAAATTTAGGACTTTTTTTAAGATTTTGAGCAGTTCTGTGATGCAGAACAGTGATTTAGTGAGCTTTGACGGAAGAAAAAAGTATCCTTAAATGGCTTCAGTCTATTTAAACTATAATCTGCATTTCAAAGGCACATACTTTTAATTTGGGAGTGCAAAGGTCTCCTGCATTAATTAGACTCTATTTGTGTGTTGTTGCAGATATTTTTGTGCCAATTTCATCTATATCTTGTATAGATAATAGGGGAAGATAGCCACATTATAAATTTCAAATTTGGAAGGTTGACATAAACTAACATGTTGCATTAAACAACCCTAACATTTAATTTATTAAACCTATAAAACAAATTCTGTTGATGGTATCATCAAATAAGTAACTGAGGTTCGAAAACCACCATTCTTGCTCATGCGGTGACAAAAGTAACTTACCAAGTAGTGTACCTTTCCTTAAAGATGCTCAATAAATGCATTTTGTAACATTAAAAACAAGCCTCTTTTGTAAGCAATTTTGGATAGAATAATGTTATATCAATGTAGACCATTGTTCAACCTGAAGCTTGGAAGGGACGTAAGTCAGGCGGGTTTTCTTTCTTTAAAGAGAGCCTGTAAAATAGCTAATGCATTATAAAAAAGTGCAGCATGAATTATAAAAATCTGCATTTAAAATTCAGTCTCGTGTGTCTTGTTTCATAGCTCTGCCACTGCAGACGAGCCAAAGAGGAAAAACTTCAACAGGCAATAGCAATGCACAGCCAATTTCATGCTCCGCTATAGGTAAACTTGGTTTATTAAACAATTTACCTTATTGTTCCCACCTGGTAACTGCAAATGGATTTGTTACAGTGTTTAGTGTTTTAATAACACTTCCTGTGGAAATCAAGTATGTTCTGCATCTTGTACTTGTATTTAAAATATAACTTCTGGAGAAATTAAAATATCTAATTATGGAAATTTGTCTTTACAGACTTCCTGCAAACTACACCTGCCAAGAGAACGAATGAAAAACTCAATAAAGCACACTTTTTAATAACTATTATTTGCAAATAAGCATTTCATCTTATCTGGTTGTATTTATAGAAGAGATTGTATACAGAGTTGGGATGGTTTTTGTACAAATTAGAATGTCTCTTTCTATTCTCATTGTACTCAAAAATCCTTCTATTGCAAATATTTGCATTAATTTCTTGTATTTATTGTTGATAGTTATAATATTTAAGTTCCCTGCTGCTATACTCCATTATTCAGAGATTAAATATCTAAACATGTAATTTTGACTAGCTTTTTACATTTTTATAAAAACATAATTCATATCTTTTGTATTTTGAACTTTAACCATAGATTTGGCTTAATCTGTGGAAGACTTTAAGTGTTGATAGGACTTTGGAAACTAAAGAAGTTCTTAATGGAGATTGACAGTGGATTCACAAGCCGTCTTTTCTTGAAGCCAAAAGAACAAGTTTTTTTACTTCTAAATAATAGAAAACTAAGTATAGCTTGTATTGCGTTTTGGATAAATAGATTGGGGATTAAGCAAAGAATGTGTTGGAACAAATTATATTGGAATCAAAATAGAATAAATGATATCTGCATAGATTTGGTATGTTGCTTAGTAGCACTGATGCACTGATTTCAAGAGTGGCTTGGTACCTACCACTAATTAAACACAATTTTCATCTAACAATTTCATTTTCTTTTTCTTTGTTCATAAAGGAATAATAATCAGGTCACCTTCCCGTTTCTGTTTTATGCAATATAAATATGTTCATCCTGTGAGGAGCTCAGAAACACTTTACAAAAACTAGTTCTGAAGTTCTTTGGAAAATAGTTATTTTTTCCTAATTTTAAGAAGCAAAAAAACTAATTCATTTGGAGTTGCATAGTGTCATGTGGTAAGGCAAGTGATCGAATTTGGAAGTGAAACTTAATTCTGCACTTTAATTAATGAATCTTGCCTCTGGTAAGCTGACAGTCTTGGGATGGGACCATATCTGGTGAAAATGGACAGGATACAGTGTTCTGTAGGAGAAAAATGCAGCCCCTAAATACATGCATGTATTTTCTCTCTTGCTATTGCGAGAAGACACATTCTTCACCTTCTCAATGCATTAGGTTTTCATTAGACAGTCAAGGAGGAAGGAAGAGGAGTAGAAGGAATTGTACAGTTTTGAGAGTTAAATAGGATAAAGTGCTGATTAAGTAATGTATCAGAAATCCTGCTTCTTTCTTGTCAGGAAGCAGTCTGGAGATAAACCTCTTAGCCAAGACTCTACCTCTGTGTTACCTAGATAAGATCACAGAACATGGCAGGTTCGAGTCTCAAACTACAGTCCAAGCATATGCTTTTCTTTATCACTGATCTTCAGTCCTAAACTTGATATTCTTCCAACAAAATGTGATATTTCTTCTGAATGGAGACAAGTGAGTAAGGAAAATCATTTAAGTGCAAGAAGTCTGTTCCACAGGCTAGTGGGTCTTCAGTCTCAGCCCTGCCATTTGTTACAGTTGTGTGATTGTCCTAAGCTGTTGCTTTTCAGGGTGAGTAAACCATTCACTGGTATTTTATAGGACTTACTTTAAACCTGATCCAAATTCTGAGATTAGATGTCCCAAGAAAATAGATTTGTGGTCCAAGTCAAAGATACTTAGGTGTCTGAAAAAGAAATCAGCACTTTGTAAGTGGAGTGGTTAAGCAATAATTTTAGAGGATCTTACTCCAAAAATGTGCTGCTTGTATATTGACATAGCACTCCTGCTAATGTACTAACTAAAGCCTTAGATTATGTAAGCATCCAAGTGCTTCTGAACTTGTGTCTATGAGTAGTGTGATTTCTGCAGCTCTTGAGAAGAGTTAAATGTAAGTCATCACTGTTACCTTCTTGGCAAAATCCCATCTATTTTTGTGCTGTGTTGTTGTTTCTGATCCCTTTCTGAGGATCTAATTAACACTCAAGACTACACACAATTCTTTACAGAACTGGTTTTTTGTTGTTGTTTCTTGTGAACAGAGAAAGGCATGGATGACCAGACACCTGATGTTCTTGCTGTATTGGGCTAGTATCTTCTTTATACATTTTATAACAGCATGGGAGGACAGGCTTCTGTTCTCATCTGCCAGGTATTATGGTGCTTTGCTGTCACTGAACACTTTAGCCAGGTCATCTTCAGGGAATTTGCTAATACAAGTTCTGAACACTTCAGCTTTTCCTCTTACATTACTTTAGTGAGGAAATTTTCCAATTGACAACTTCTCCATGGAGTCTTTCTGATGGTAGTGGAGTAGAATCTACAAGAAAATGTCACTGTTCAATGCAACTTCAGTGTTTGTTGTTCAGGAATTTGAAAGTTAAGTTCTCTTTTCTCCCTTTCTCTTCTGATACCATTGTTACTATTCTTTGGATATTTTTCCCTTTTGTTGAGCCCCTTCTGCAGTCAAAACCCCATCCTCTGGAGAAGAAGCACAGATGTCTGTATCCAGTGATGGTGTATACTGGATTAGCTGCAGAAATGCTGTCACATCCAAGAATGTCCAGACTGTTTCTGGTCTTTAAGGGCCAACGTGCTGCTGGTTGGGGTGGTTTTTGAGGGGGTTGTTGTTTTATTTTTCTTCTCTTTTAGTCCTACGCTGGTTGTGCCTTCCCTGGTCTACTTTCCAGAAGACTAGGTAGAACACTGATAACACTCTATCAGAGTTAGGGGTTTTTGCTTCTAGCATGCTGGTAGTTCACTGTTAAACACATTCTTTACCTCACTTTTTGCTGAAATACAGAGGGTGGATTAAAATCCGGTTTCCCATAAAGGCCAAGCTGTTAGATGTATATTCTAAAGAGTTTTGAAATATGTCAAATGAACTTTAAAGCAATCTGGAATGACATGCTATGTACAGTGACATGTTTCTTGGGAGCTTTGCACAATGTCATGGTCAGGTGTTCTCCCAGTGGGAAAGTCAACTCAGTGAACAAGAAATAGAAGAGTAAGAAGATGGCTCTGGCTCTAATATTGCAGTAGTTTGGTGGGGGAGGAGGGGGGGGGGGGGGAGTGTACATTCTGTGTTGTAACTGCTAATTGAGTCTGGGGTTTACCTAATTTTAATACCTGATCTTACTTCTAAATCACAGGATGGGTCAGATTGGAAAGGTCCATACCTTGGTCTTTTTGTCAAACCTCCCTGCTCAAGCAGGGTCGTCCTAGAGCACATGGGACAAGATTGTGTCTAGATGGTTCTTGAGTATCTCCAGTGAGGGAGACTCCACAGCCTGTCTGGGGAACTTGTTTCAGTGCTCAGTCACCCACACAGTAAAGACCTTTGTCATAATCAGGTGGAACTTCCTGGGCATCAGTTTCTGCCATTTGCCTCTTGTGATATTGTTCTGCACCACCTAGAAAAGCCTGGCTCCATCCTTTTGACAACTTTTCCTTCAGATACTTAAGAGATATTGATGGGGTCCCCTCTCAGGTTTTGCCAGCCTAAACAGCTCCCTCAGCCTCTTCGCCTGAGTGAGTTGTTCCACTCATCTTTGTTGTCCTCTGCTGGACCCACTCCAGGAGCTCCATGTCTTCCTTTTTCTGAGGAACCCAAAACTATTCTTCCCCAGGTGCAGGGCCCTGCATTTGCCCTTTGTTGAATTTCAGAAAGTTCCTCTGCCGATCCCTCCACTCCATCGAGATTCTTCTGAAGGGCTGCACAGCACTCTGGGGTATTGGCTGCTCCTCTCAGCTTTGTGTCATCAGTGAACTTGCTGAGGAGTCAGTATGCCAGCCATCACTGCAAACAAGAGACTGTGATAAAGTCAGTTCTAAGCAGTATGTACTATAATTCTGTTGTTTGCTCTTTATACTCAAGCATCTTTGCCATTTAGGACCTGGACCAAATGCGGAAGGTAGAAATCTTACAGTTTTATACATGTCCAAGTTCTAACTCCTCCCTTCAAATACTAGAATAAATTTTTGTAAAACAGAGATTTAAGAGACCTTCAGGTAAAACTCAGTTAAAACTCTGGCAACAAAGTCAAGTATCACAGCCTTAATTATTTTGAACAGTAAATACTGTAATGTGTTAAAAATAAAGGCTTTAGTATTTTAATATATCTTGTATTCATCTAACTTACAGTTAGACATTGCAGGACTTTTTGAGGGGATACAGAATTGTGTTCTAAGCGGATGCAGTACAATACTCAAAGAAACTTTTTATCTACATGTGCAGTGGTTTGAGCTTTTCCTGTTTAACCGTTTCAACAGCAGTAATTCTTGGAGCTACCTTCACTAAAATGGGTTTTAAAAACCTGTATTGCATCTATGGCTTTTGAAAATGCCTTGTTTTAGTCAGATACCTGTAGACATCACATTTCTATGCAGTAATAAGCTATAAAGAGAGCCTATATTTCAATAATAATAGAATACCTCAGCATAAATAAACGTGTTTTATAGTCCTCAGAAAGGGAGTAAATTAATCTGAATAACCTTAGCAACAGACTTAGTCCTTGCCTGAATTCAGTTGTGTTTCTGATGGACCTATGAAGTTTCATTAGCTTCTTTACAATAATTATTTATATTACAAGACTAGTATATTTTATTTTAACATTTAACATGATTTGATTTGCTGGTTACAGGTGTTTTACTGGCAATTTAAATAATATAAGTAAATTTGAATGTTTATTTTATCCTCTTTTCATCGCACTCTTGCACTCTCTGAATTGAGAGTTTGCAGTACACTTGGCTCTAGATTTTCGGCATATTTTCGTGTGTCTTAGTACCATCATAAGTTGACCTGCTTCAAGCTCACCCAGCACATGTTCCTCCCTTCCCAGATGAATTGTCAGCTACTTACCTGTCCTTGGAGGATTTTTCAGTCGCTGTGGTGTTTACCTGTCCCTGCACTACAGTGTAAGGGTGACCAGCCAACCTAAAAGTTGCACTCAGCCTTCAGCCTGCGCCCAGAAGCAGTCCCTGGCCTTGGCTGTATTTGTGATCTTCTTGAGAACTCTTGTCTGCAGATCAGGGCAGTGTCCAGATAAAATCATTAAGTTAGCTGGTCAATAGTAATGGCATTCTTACTTTCATTGCAGAGGCTGTCCCCACTTTGTTGCTGTGATTTAATTGTTGGTTTGTGTCATTAAATATCTTTCACGCTGTGAACCCGTGCTGTGGCTTGCCTGTGTCTTCAAAGAACAGGTTCCCTGCCTTACTTGCTGATTTTACAAAGAGCTTTCCTTCCCTGCCTTCCTCCTTTTACTTTCTGTTTCTGCTTTTTTATTTTTAATGATATCGTGTTGTTGTGCCCTCCAACTAATTAATTTTATTTCTCAGCTTTTTAGAATCCATTACCAGTTTACCACATTTGTTTCTTGTATAGAGTTACCAATAAAAGCAGCCAGCAAATAGTTTTTCTTCTGTGCTTCAGATGATGATCTTTTGAAAAGAAGGCTTCAGCTGTTTGATCCCACTGCCTTCACTGTGCCTTAGATTCACATTCTGATAGTAAAGAGCAGCCTGAACTTAGTGATTCAGTTTAGTTACATTCATCTGTGTCCTATTTCAAATTACAGTGCACTTATTGCAGTGGGCCAAATTTGCAAAGATCTGCAGCAAGGATACAAGAAAACAATGTAGTTAATAAAGAAGTCTTTTCATCTTTTTTCTTTTTTTCTTCCCTAAAAAAAAATACAGGGATATAACATGCCTCATATAATTAACACAATTGATGAGAGTCTCAGGTTTTTTAGTTATCTGTTGTAGATTCCTCACAACTCTTAACTACTGGATTCAAGTACCAGAGTAGGGAAGATATAAGAATCCCTTGATCTCAGTGACAAAGTGACTCTAGATAAATGAAGAAATCTATCACAAAAATCAGGAAAGCAATCCTGTTTCATTCTCTGGTGTGAAATAACATTTAAGAACACCTAAGTGTTTATTTGAAGGTGTTTCTCATTAGCCTGATAATGCCACAAATACATACAGTAATGGAAGCAGTAGCAGTTAATGCAAAATTCCAAGGACTAAAAGACATGTCACAGAGGGCTGCTAAGTGAAGGCTTAATATAGAAGATGTTAGTACGTTAATATTTTAATTGCAAAGCCAGTTACAACGAGTTGCATAAGCAACACCAACACAGTGCTTTGAATTTACATATCTTGCTCTTCTGCATTTATTTCTAGACATGTCTAGTTGTACACAGTATCATCATATACAATTTTACATTTTAAAGATGTACAATAACATTGCCCATTTTCAAAAGATTTTTTTAGCAGAATATTTGAGTGTTTTCTTTTCATTGCTGACTTTGCAGCATGTTTCTTTATTTGAGAAAATCCATTCAAAGTTTCCTTTAATGCCATAAAGTTTACAGGGTATGTTTAAAATACAAAACACTTTTTAAAGTGCAGTTAAAATCAGGGGTTTAATTTAATACAAATTCATAAAGATTAAAAACCACAAGGCTAGATTCTCAACAGAATATAATTTATAGTTGTTTTTATTTGAATTGAGCTATAGTGATTTATCAAATTGAGGATCTGGCCTTTCCAATATAACATTAGGATAAACCTTGCTATTAAGTATTATTTGTTCAAAGACAGCAACTCCCTTCAGAGGATAGTAATAATACTGAAGTTTACCTATTCACTTTTAATAACATGTTTACAGAACAGAATAAAAAGCCATTCCAGAAAAGCAGACTGAATAATAAAATCTAATCATTCTAAATTGAGGTATATTTATATAATACAGTTCTTTTTGTAGATCTCTACTTGAAGGAGTAGTGTGAAATGCAATCAAAGTAAACTTCCATTCCTACCACTTTGCTCTATTAGAGTTCAATTCTGAAGTCTCCAAGCAGGTAAAAGCAGCCATATGAATTATATTTTTAACTGCTGGCTTGAAATAATATTAAGAAAAAAATAAACTTGAAAGAGTTGCAGCCTAATATGGCCAGTCACCTTTTTAGTGAGTTTCAAAACATTCCAAATTTTGAACATTTTTCAGTTGTTTACTTCTGAACTGCTGATTATGAAAACTATTAGTCCTGTTCTTAAAAATATCAGAGTTCTTAAATGAGATTAAACTTCCTGGTGAATGGTGAATCAGTCCTTTTTTTAAATTAGTATTGCAATGCTCTGTTCAGGTTGGCAAATACTAAAAGGGAAATTTTGTGTGAGGATAAAAATAACCAGTTAGTTATGGTTAGTTTATTTTGAACAACAAAATTTGGAAGAAATATTCTCTATGACAGTTCCTTTATGGGCACAGCTTTCATTTACTTATTAATTCAGAGTGATGTTTTTCTGTAAGTAATTTCTGTAAGTGATTTGATATTCCCTATTCTCTCCACTGTGTATGTGCCTCACTCCCACTCAAAACATTTTCAAGTAGGAAAATAGGCTGAAGAATTGGAGATTTTATCACCTTTAAAATTTTACCTTTAAATCTTATGTAGGTGGTTTGGAACAAGGGTAAGATATAAACAAACTTGATAACAAAACATAAAGAGGCAAGAGTAAACTGCCTCATGTACCTTTTGTTACAAAGGGGTGTTTTAGCACAAAGGCTGTGTGAGCATTGTTACATTCATTGAAGTTTTAGTCGCAGAAACTGGTTGGGAATTGAATACAAATACTGCATTCAGTTGCAGCAGCAACAACTGCTTATTAATGATTATTTTTTTTTCAGGACCAAAGCTTCATTTGTCCCCTGAGCCAGGGCATCCATTTGTTAGTTTTACTTTGCTGTAAAGGATTTTAGTAGGAGAATATGCAAAATAATTGTTTGAACCTCTTGTGAATAAGAAAGGAAAGAATATACATAATATGTCTGAAGGCAAATGAGCTCTACAAAAATAAGTTTTGACCACTTCACCAGTGAGGCTAACAGTAACACATCTTCAACTTTGTGTAGGGCAGTACTTTGGAATTTCATATCTTAGGAAAAGAAATATTATTCTGTCCAATAAATAATTATGGGAATGTACAAAATAAGGAATAATTATGTACAGAATTGATAAAACAACCACCAGGTTGGCTTAATGAAATATGACAGCAGATATTACCTTCCTTTAGTATTATGTCTTAAAATTAGTATTAGCTTGTTCTGCTTAGTACTTTACTTACACAATTGCACAGTTCCCTTTCTTTGGATTATTTCTTTAGGCCACAGACCATTTTCATTCTTCATCTGGTAAAAAGATGTCATTCCAGATCGTGTAAGACTTTATGTCATCTGGATCCTTGCTGCCTTGAAGGTATTTCAGCCTGCTAGAAAAACAGCCTCATCAGAGTCTTTGCCACTGTCTTCACTAGGCAAGCAGCCACCCCCACTTGGGGACCTACAGCTTAAGTCCTCCACACCAGACTCCTGATCACTGTTGGCTGAGAGGTCAGGATCAGAGCTTTTCAGGTTGTCCTGTGTCAAAATCAGGGCAGAATCTTCATCCCCTTGAGAAGGGCTCCGGGATGGGAATGATTTTAGATCATTGCTGTACTCCTGGGGAGTATTAGCTAAGCTGTTGTTGGAAGTATACAGTCCAATTTTTTTGCTTTGGTCCTGTTGCTTACTCTTGACTTTATTATTACCTGATTGTGATTTCTGAAGATTTGCCAGTCTCTGAAATAAAGGAAACAGGATATATCATGTGAACACATTTAGGGCCCAGAAATCCTCTTATATGTCCTTTGTTTTTTTTCTTTTTAAATAAACTTTCAGAGCCCAACCCACCCTTTAAAACTGACTATTTGCATTTATGGAGTATGAGAAGTATGCAATTTGTCACAAACCAATACAGCATTCTTCTAAGCTACAATTCCCTCTGAGTTATAAAAGGATTAAATTTACTTTCAGTAGTACTTGTACACCAACAGAGGTAAAATTTTATCCTTGAAGAAAAAAAGTCCACTTTTGTGTCTTAAATGCAAAACATTCACAATAATTTATCTGAGAACAAAAATGATCCCTGAACATCCTCATTCCAGAAAAGGGTGTAGGGGACTCGGCAGCATATGGAGCTGGGTTTCATTTATCATCAGTTACCAAGTCTGGAATATCAAGCTCAGCTGTTTATTACCTCTTGTAAGACTTCTAGCTCTTCTTCCAGCTGTTGAGTTTCTTCCTTCACTGCCATCAGATAATCAGTAACTGACTGACGAGGATGCAGCCCCTTTTCAAAGCGGTTGTACATACCACTCCAGAACCTGGAATCAATGGCAAAGTCAGTGTGTGTTTAAGTCTCATGAGGCTACTTCACCAAATGAAATTTTCCCATTTGGTGAAGTAGGCTCATGAGACTTAAAAGCACACTCTTTTCCCCCCCTCTCCCCCAGACAGATATTATCCTAAATGATCTGTCCATGCTTATTCATCATTAGAGTGCATACACCTAAGTTCATAGACTATTTAGTAGTAGTTTGTTTGCATATCCTCCATCCTGAAGGTACAACTCATAGGCAGCTGGACATAGGCAGCTCAGACTAATTCTGATACACAGTAGAGTGAAAGTTGAATGTAGTTTAGATCACAACTGAGAAAGGTTCACTGAATTCAAACTTTTGCAAGTATTTTTTGGTATTATTTTCTTGTTCTACACCATGGGCTTTAGAGCAATGGTACCTATAAAATAGCCGATGGTAAAGACAGTTTTTCATAATTCTGAATTATTCAACTTCCCATGAACTCAGCTTTGAAATTCTGTATTTCTCTGGTGCTCCTCCTGCCTTGCTGGCAATAGGGCCACAGGCAGGCCCTGAGTGTGTAACTAGTTCACCAGACAGGTTAAGTAGCTGAGCCCTGCTGTCTGCTGCAGCTGTCTGGCCAAGTAGCTGACAGATATTTTTGGAGCACGTGCATGGTGCTTGGTGGCTTATTATTCCTATCCAAATAGTATACTATTTAAATCACATTCCCCCTGAAGTTTATCATCTGATAACTCATGCTTGGAAATCTTTACGCACCCAAGTAATTAGATTAGAATCAACAGGATTACTGAGCCATTGGAGGATCTGCTGTATCAGTACTTCTTTTATAAATCCCACTATCCCAAAGAAGATGATTAATGACTATTTTTAAATTGTTTTAAAGTGGATGTGACCTGGTATAGTAGACATGGAAGAATTCAATTTCTGTCATTTACAACTTTTATTGGCTTTTTAACAGATGCTATTACTTGCAACTGGAAAACAAACCAATCAGTTTTACTTAAATGACAGTTTTAATGAATTTCTATTCAAGTTCTCCCAAAATTTGTTAAGTATAATAACACAATTAATTAACTCAATGTCAATAGTAAGATTTCTTAAGTATTATATTTTGAAAAAATATCAGGAAAAACTTAATTTCGTTTTACCTGATATAGCAACATACAGAAAGTCCAGGGTTTTTTTACAAAATACTTGTTTTAGCAATGAAATCATATGATTTCTTGAAAAGATCCTTTTTACTTTTGACATCAATTGATCCAAACTAACATCACAAAATCTTGGAATGGAAGAAGTTAAAGCAACTATAAATTTAGAAATAACAGATGAGAACAGGACTGAAAGAGGCACTTCTCAGTGGAAGAAGTGAGTAACCATGAAATTAGGACACAGAACTATCAATATAGCTTTAATCTTAAGCTTCTTTTCAGACTAATACTCTGTTGTGGAATGGTGCAGAGGTGTTGGCTGACTATGAGCACACAGGGAACAAACACACTGGATCTGAGACTGAATTTACTCTCTATAAACGGCCTTATAGAACAAGAAATACTTCTGTACAAATGAATTCTGTTCTGTAGTAACCTATGCTAATCCCCAGCAGCAAGTGATACTACCTACTTGTACAAGAAGTTGCATGGAGCTATCTGTGGGTGCAGGGTCCCTTGGCTTTGACTGTGGTCTGGCCTGTATAAAGGATTCAGGTAATCAGCACGATTTTTCCACAAGTGAGCCCACAATGAATACGTTCGTTCTTTGATTCTGAAAAACAACATGTTAAATAAAAATACATTAAACCTCTATTACAATTCAGGGATAGCTGAAGCTTAGATGCAGCATTCTTGTCCTCCATACTTCCAGTTTACAATCAGCTTCCTTAACAGAATTAGACTTAAGTTAGAAGAATAGAGAAACAGAGACCTATATTCCCTTGTTGGTCACTAAAAGCAAAATCTGATCCATTTCCCATAAAACAAAACCATGTAGAGTGAGTAGGTGGAGAGACTGGTTCCTTTTTGAGGTGGAGAGGATCTTTGCTTTCAGACTGATCTCTGCACCAAAGGGACCCTCACATTTAAAAGCACTCCTGCTGAGCTGCAATTTCTTACATAGTTAGGTCTTGGGTTGTGGTGATCTGTGAAGGTTTTGATTTTAAATGAACTGTGGCGCTGGGGCTGCTCTGCATTTCAGCAGTGAAAGGAGTGAAATGGCAGCAGCCAGCAGTAGCCAGTACCAGTCTCTCATTGCTACTGCTGACATGATCAGGCTGCTTGAGAAAAGCAATGGATATCATCATGTATTGAGGACCCAGGGCCCCGGGGAGCAGATCCAAACATGAGCACTGCCGCGAATGATGATGATGTCTTTCTTTGGGCCTCAGGGCAGGTAGATTAATTCACAAGTGCTTTGGGGCCAGACAGCAGAAGGACAGTCTGCTGACTGAGTCCTAGGGAGGGCTACCAGACAAAAAGGCTGGTCATAAGGAAGTACCTAAGAGAGCAGGACTAAAATGTCCTGACATGAGATCCAAAGACAGGTTAAAACACAGAGGGGCAGTAACTCTTAAACTGAGAACTTAACTAGAGTTGCTATCATTTTATCATTTTAGAGTTACAGGGCCAGCTTGCCTTGTATTTTGTCAGGGCTGCAGTAAAGGCAGACCCACATGGCTGAAGGCATAATGCCCCTGTCAATTTTCACTAATCCCTGTCTCGCACAGCATGGATTATGCTCCCAGCAGAGCCACACTGCAGAGGATCAACTCTTTTTGGTATTAATCTGTGTTGCCAGAAGACAACAGGCATCCTGTGCCTTATGAAACACATACATACAAACTGGAAAATGTCTGCCTGCTCAATACACCACCAGCTACAGACCCCATGCATAAATATGCTACTAAAGAAAACATTTTCATACTTCAGCTCTCTTCTCTCCTTCTGGCTGTTACACAGGAAATTCCCAAACTGGCAAGAATAGATATGATGCTGTATGTGGATGAGGAATCTTTCATTGAATTCAAAAGCACAAGGAAACTGTTCCATTAATTGCCAAACACATTCGATGAACTGGTCAATAACAGGCGATATCTCCTTTGGATCTCCATCTAAATTGCCATACCTGAAACAAGGCAAGATGCATCCAATTATAATCTGAATTCCTGCAAGAAAACTGAATTAACTCTAAGGAAAACAAACCCTTCACTTTTAGTGTGCAATTTACATCTTAGGCATTAATTTCTAAAATCTCAAATGCTACTATATTTTTACTTACAAAAATGATGCAATAATAATGAAGTAGAATGGAGGTAGAATTACCAAAAAAAGCCTCTGTTATTGGGTGTCTTGTTACATTACAGCTACAAAAGGCTAGCTGCTGCATAGCCATATTTTAATGCTATCCATATAAATTATACCCCAGTAACGTAAGTTATCAGAAAAATGGCTGCAATGACTTTAATGACAAAAGTGTGTCGTAAGACAGTCTCTAAATAGTAGATCATTCCCCAAATAAGAAAACATAGCAGGAGAGCGACATTATAACCTCAGTAGAAAATAGATTAAAGCTGCCCTCTTTTGGTGAAATTTCTAGGAAGTGGGAAATGTTTACATGCTACTATGACTGTCAACTGAACATGAAACTTTCTGTGTATAAAAATGCCTCTTGGAACCACTTGCAATGAAGAATAGGAGCCTGAAAACAAAAAACACACAGAAGTAAGAAGTATTTTTTAAGTCTACATAATAGGAAGAAGCATTTTCAATCCATTATCCTGCTTTGGCAGGGTTGGGGAATGTATGTGCACATGCCAACAGAGTAGAATTTCATAAACATCTAAAATTGAAATTTCTATTACTATCAGAGAAAACACAGCAATATTGCACAGCAAACCAAAGCTATCAGTGGTTGTTGCATTTCATAATACCTTTTACTACTGGTAATCGTAAACAACTGACAGTATCATATTAAATGTAGTAATTCCTACTGGAATTTCACAGGTGCTGTGAAGATGCGCAGATTTTCTGACTTTTGGTTTTTTAAACTATAACAAATTTATATTTAAACCAAGCAATATAATGGAGTTAAACACCAATATAAAAACTGGATGTTTAATTTTTACAGAAAATAAAAATAAAGTCATGAAAGAAAGAAAATGTGAAAATGTATCCATGTTTAAATATATTAAGTTCTTCAAACATTTTCATTACATTATAGCATTTACATTGGATCAATGTTCAAAATAACTTATCCAAATAAATGACTTTCCAATTTGCCTGACACTTCTGAGCATATTTTGCTGGCTTTTTTAGAACAGAGTGTAACAGGAAGAGTATATTTTATATAATAGATAACTCACAGACATACCTAAGATTAAGTAGTGCCTTGAAGACGTAGAAGTCCCTTTGTTGAACAGGGACTTATGTGGGAGACCTTGTCACTACTGGAAGATCTGCTGGAGTCTGAAGGGCTTTTGCAAGCCAAATACACCCTACTCACATGGACCTCCCAATGCTCATGGCAACTGCAAAGACCAGCATGCAGGATTCCCCTTAGGAGTTCTACAGTGTATATATAGAAATATTTCACTCAGACTTCTCCAGGCTGCTAAATTATGTAGTTGGAGAAAAGGGTATGGCAGTTTCCTGGGGCATTCTGTTGCTATGTTTTGTAAGGCAGCAAAGAAGTAAAACTGGAATGGCAGCAGATATAGACTACATAAAAATACACATACAGAGAGAGGAAAACCTTAGCACTGCCTTACCTGTGGTTAAATTTGTGACCAAAGGAAACCCAGTCTTTTTCAATTAACACCTAAAATGAGAATATTGCATTCAATGTTGTGGAGTGTAGCTGACATGTTGAAGCAGGCAGAAGGGTGGTGTAAACAAAGCAGTGTTGGAATCCCAGTTAATTCTTAGAATAAGCAGAAAAGTGGCAAGCAAGCAATCCTAAATAATTTTCAAAAGTAGCAGAAAAATATAATGAGTGATGTGCCAGCTCAGAGAAACAGCACTCTTCATGGATGCAGAGAAGGTGGCAGTATTTCAGCACAACTTCAAATATCTTGTTTCATTGCTTTCTAAAATAGAACTTACAAATGTATCACACATCTTTTTAACATGTGACCAGTAACTTGATAACCACTTCTAGATGCTTTACCAGTACTGATTGATGTGGGAAAGGAACAGATTTTCCAATATAGCTGCTCATTGCAATCTAATGTCTAGAAAACATATACTTCTGACGCTTAAAATTAAAAATTTTTAATTTTAATTTGTATTCATTGACCGCAAATGAATACAAATTCTTGCTTGCACAAAAGCTCTTCGGGCTGTGAGAAATTTTCTCAGTCACAGCTAGAAAAAAACCCAAACATAGGTGAACAACTGATCCCCACCTTGAGTAACATTTCATAGAGAAATTGGGACACTTTAACATAAACATATAGAAGCTTTCCTTCCTACTTAAAAAGACCAAACGAAACCAAACCAAAACAAGGGTATATTTTAGGACAGCTTATTTCCTATTTAAAACAAAGATATTCCTCTTAAGTGGTGCCATACTTCATTTACCCTGTGAAAGAACCTGCTTACCATGAATCCCTTCATAGTTCTGTAATATGGATCCAATAGAAGGCTTGCTATAGAGCAAACCTGGGCTGTCCTATCCCAGCCATCAGAGCAGTGAACAAGCACACTCACACCTTCCTCAGCCACAGCCTAAGGATACAGAAAAAGTCAGAAAGTTCACAGGCAGGGAGGAAGACAATGTTAAGAGAGAAGCAGTGAGACAAGAGCCACATAGAGAGTATTAATTTGGGAACTGGGAAAGGTCATTCATTTTTTACTCTACCACAGAGCTCTTAAATAAAGTTGAGTGTTATTCATCTCATTTGAAAATCAGTGTTATTCCTCTAATTTGAAAAGTTTAATTCACCCCAGGCTGTGCAATATGGTGGTTGAGAATTACCAGTTTATGCTCCACTACAGGAAGATGTGGGATTCACTTCAGTTACAATACATCAATCTGTCGGAGCAGACAACTACCTACAGCAGATTCAGATGCTCCAGCACATCTCATGACATCACATGCCACTAAAAGAATAGCCATGCTTGCCATATGGCTCTTAATATTTCATCATGACGGTAATGTCATTAAGGGTAATGTCTGCTTTCCATGCCATCACTAGCCTGGGCATTATTGCAGCACATTGCATTGCATTGAGGACATGCTGGAAAGGCTTGTGGGAAAGCCTTTGATAGTGGGAAACTTCCACCTCTAATAAGCAAGATTTTATCAGTATCTTTAATGTAATAACTGGGAAGAGAGGATTCCATTTTATACATAAACACATAAAGAAGAAATTGTACCGAGTTCTCCAGAGTCTTGTGTTGTATTATTTTTAGAACATGAGGGTTGGTGGTTGGTTTTTTAGTCCTAACGGTTTTGGCCTTTGTCATTTCTAAAGAGAATTAAATTTAGGGAGTAGAACATAAAGTAGGTTAGGAAAAATACTGTTAGAAAAAAAAAAATCCCATTTAGGTTAATTTTGGGCTTAATAGGGAATGAGGAATAATAATAAATTATCTATGTTTATCTCAAGAGACAAGTAAATTCTACCAAAATAGAACCCCTGTGGGCAGAAGACCAAGAACTGAGAACTGAAAACCGTACTAATAAGAATGGGTCAAAATGCATGTCTGAGAAGGCACTAGGCTAGCAAGTATATGCACAAAGGATAATAAGACTAGCCACTGGGGAAAAACTGGCAAAGCTAATGTAAATGACCTTATTTCTATGAGCTAATGAAAAGTAGTAGGGCTGGGAGTAATAATATGTGTATTTATTGCACAGTTGTTGTTCAGGTAAGAAACTACAGTTGCCTACTGAGAAGGAAGAAGCAATGCAAGAGAAACAAGCAGTTAGTGAGGAGGAAAAACCATGAAGTTTTATCTGTATAGCAGTAGGTCACGTGAATAAATAGGCCAATAAGAAATTGTCACCTCAGAAATAAGAATGGAAGCAGTAAAAGGTAGGGGGTAACAAAATTAACGCTACTGCTGGCAGACAAAAAATGTCTACATTAGTTTGTGGGGGGAGTAGGGGAAATAATTCTTATTAAAGCCAAAACTGTTTTCTGGAAGAGTTCTCAAGCATATAAAAGTAGAAGCTGCTAGAGAGTTTGGCCATGGTATACACAGGAGTTGGTTCAAGAGGTAAATTAGGTTGGTTGCCTGAAAACTCAGAGGGGATAACAGTATAGTAGTTATATATTGTGTACAACATAATGTATTATACATTATATGTAGCTATATGTATATATTACAACTACCACTTCCACAAAGAAAATGTCCAGAAACCTATGGAGGAGGCAGGGAAAAAGCCAATAACAATCACTGTTGGGGAGTAAAGGAAGGACATTCAAATGTCTGACATAACAAGACAGAGGCTAGTAGAGGCTTCAGTGCAAAAGAACACAAGCTTTTGTTTACTACTTTAGAAAAATGTCAACACAACAGCACCTAAGAATCACCTCCCCTCATACACAAAGCATTGCAAGATGGGCTTTTTCAGGTATAACATCACTGAAGAGATAACAGAAGTTATCCATAAGCAGAGAATTCGGTCCTCATTTTCAGTATCTGATTACTGCAAGTTTTGTTCTCATTTTACACACTTTACCTTTGCAATAAAAATGCCAGCATCCATAATGGCTTTGATGTGCTTCAGCCAGCCAGAATTTTCTAGGCCCCACAGGAAGTCGCTCATTGAAGGTGATTTTAGCTCACAAACTGCAAAATAAAATACATTTTAAATATATAGTGATTAGAGTCCCTTAAGCTTCATCGACTGTTCAGCCTTGGAGTTCTCTCTTTTTCAGATATTCACTATGTAAAACATGCATCCTTTGAAAAGAACTACTTCACAGCCAAATGTAACCTTTGAGAAACAGATATATTTAAGAAATGGGGCTGGGTCAAATTTCACCCAATATGTTGATTTAATTTAAAAAGAGAAGCTGTCATAAAGCCTATAGTAAACAAATCCAAATTCATCCTTCTATGAAGCATGTATTTTCCAAGATTTGTGTTTGGAGTGAAGTTTTCAAACCCCTGGGAGGAGTTCATGTATTTAATGATGAGGGCTTGGAAACAGAAAGCATTTGATTTCTGCTGTTGGACAGGCACACAGACACCTAAATGGTGCCACTGCCTCCTACTCCCAGCATCACCACAGATGATGGTGGTTGAGTTAAAGTGGTTCCACATTTCCACTCCACATTTCTCCATTCCTGAATTAAACCTTATTAAAGCTTCACTTGACTTTTTGGAGTAAAAAAGTATTCTAATGGTGAGGACAAGACATAATCCATCAAGGAAAATATTTTCCTGAAAATCTTCCGAGCTCTATTCCACATTTGAAGACAAAAATTACATTAGCTCAGTTTTTACTCTGTTTCTATTCTGCTGTATCCAAGTATCTATTTTTTAATAATAAAGAGTTTGTGGCATCAGAAGGAAAAAAGCAATCAAAATCTAAATAAGGTACCTCAATCTAGCATAAATACTTAATGAAATTTGGTGCAATCTATTTTCAACAGTAAAATGCTAAATTCACCCCATAAATATTTTTTTAACCCCATCTTCATTTTGATCCATGTCGAGTTATACTGTCTTTTAAGGAAAAAAGATATTAGCAGTGAAATTCATTTTCAGAGTATAGTGAAAAACATCATGGCTTTTACTGAGTTCATGTGTGATCTGTCAATTACTGATGTCTTAGTAAGCCTCTTGTGCTCTGGAAATCTTAAAAGACTCAGTTATTTATGGCCATTATTGAAACGTTGCGGAAAAAAATCTCACAACTATTATTAGTTGTTAGAGGGGTGTGTATTTATTGATGTTGAGATGCGTGGGGAATAATTTTACTAAAGACACACATACCCTTCTAGGGGATTTGCTTATACCATATCTGAACTATCTGACTGTCCGAACTCCATTTAGTTCAGAAGCAAAATGGCCTAATGTGTCTGTACAAAGTCTTGCAATGTTTATATGTAAGGCCCCTTCCAGATGGTTATTTTAAAAGTAATTTTTGGAGGATATTTATAAAGATGCAGAGATAGCAGCACTGAAAGCAAACAGCTTTTCACATGATTAATGTTCCTGTGCAGATGGAAGCATGACCAATTAGTGGCTTTTCCAGCATGACCAATTCTGGCTGAAGCTGCTGTCTCTGTTTACAAAAGCCCAAGGTAAGGCTGAAACAGTGCTTTGCTCATTCCCACTCCCAAATTGGAGTCAATATTTACTGACCACTCACTGAGCAAAGTTCATACTGTCCTAAATGCATACACTGTATATTTCACATGACTTTGGCAACCGATCTAGACCTTAATACTGAGTTCAATTATGAATTCAATTATGAGGCTTATCCTATGGGGGAAAGGTATTTCCCTCTCAGCAGAAAAGGTACCAAAATCTTTGAGAAATATGGCCTGCTTCATCCACTGTGTGTGCACAGGAAAATCAAGAGCCAACAGGCAGAGCTCTGAGAATTCCAGCAATGTGCCCATGCCCCAGGATGGGAGGAAGAAACAGGGCACATGTTGGAAACTGCCTCTTCCACCAGCAAAAGTACCAGGGGGGGTATGCTGGACTAGTCCCCCCGTTTCTGGCAGGACAGCCATAAGTAGAGGAAGGAATAGTTGCTGTGGGCCAAACCCACAGGTTTTCTTACTGGCTGATCTGTCCCAGAAGTCCAAGGATCAGAGGGCTGCTCCTACATCAGCAAGTGCTGCTCCTGGTATGAGGGGAGGAGAAGCTCATATTTGCTGTTTAAATACAGACAGGGAGCATGTGGGGCCACCAGCTCAGTGCACAGCACACGGGAGTCAGGTCTCAGCTGGATGTGCAGCACAGCCCACCCCACCCCAAAGGCCAAACAGCAGCCTCAGGCAGACCTTGGATCTTTATCAAGAAAAGGCCCTGTGTAATGTCCGTCTAATGTTTAAAATTATTTCAAGGAGGTGTGTGCACAGGATCAAAATTATCTCAAGGTTCTTCACATAGATCCATCTATAAATGGAGAAAAATAAAAATCCATACTATACTAAAGACAGTAGAGGAAAATGATTTTTTTTCTCTGAAAGGAAATTCCACCATGTCGAGATGCATTTTACTTGTGCAGTACAGTCAAATCTCAACATGTTTTGCATATTCTGAAAAAAAACCTTATTCTAAAAATTTAATCATTTTATAATCCTGGAATAATTTGCAAAAACCAACATTATGCCAGGTAGGTAAGTATATTTTAAAATAAGGTATATTGGCTTGAAATAAAGTCAGTAAATATGCAAAGCTGAAACCAATTTTTTACCTACTCAAAGAAAATATTGATATTTTTATAAGTATAAATTTATTTCCTCAGCTTTCCCCCAAAAATATTATTGTTATACATGTATTATAATAATATTATTTTCAATTCATAATTGAAATGAATACATTCCTAATATAAGTGCATTTTTCTAATGGAAAACTGAAGAATAATTTTTTTCAAACTCTTTCAGCATTGGAAGTTATTTAAAATTGTATATTGGAAATATTCTGCAGTCTGGCATGTGAAGATCCTTTGCCCTTCACTTCTGCTTAGCACCAGTAAATTGAATGAAACTGGCCTCGCATTTCAGCAACACACCTGGCCAACTATATCTTGATGTCCTCTTTTCATGCTGTATACTTCCAAGCAACAATACAGCTCACATTAAACTAAAATCAGTTTTCATCAGCTTCATTTGTCTTTTCAAAGGTGTTTATGCACCTTAGAAAATCTTACAACAGATCATGAGCGGCAGAACCCATTCTGTAAAGAGTAGTGTGATAATTTACTTAAGATTCATACAGGTACAATGATATTGCTATCTTATTTATCTATTCTTTTAATTACTTATATATTTTTATATTGATCTTGATAATACATCAGTAACTGATAATTGTTGATGTATTATCAAGGTATTCATTGATAAAAATTTAAAGCCATATTAAATGTGTGTTATCATCATCCTTGACTGTATTTTTGGTTCTAGATCTCTTTGTATGCTCAAGTCAGGTAAAAAAAATCTGAAAAACAGATTAAGAGACACATACAAATGGAAAAAGATAAAAACTACATAGCATCTGACATAAGGAAACTGAAGTGCACTAGTACACTGAAAGTCATAAGATTTTTCTTTTAAAAAGTCCTTAACTTTTCTGATTTCTAATCTTTTTCTGATTTCTAATCTTATCAGACAAGTTGCTACATGAGAGATTTCAACACAGCAAATATAAAACCCAGTAAAAAGGCAGAAGTTTTGACCATATGGCTTATTTAAAAATAGATGCTAAGAATTTGTGCCCTCCAAGCAGCCTGAAGTGTTAAATACATTAGAAATTACCTTGTTACATGCAAGTTTGGGCCATGGGCCATTCTCATGAACTTTTGGCTCAAAAATTATACACAGCACTGCCCATGCAGCCAGACTGGTTGCTTGCTATTTTAACTTTGATAGTCTTGAGCTGAACAAATAAAGGAACCTGTTTACCCAACCAGCCTCTCTCCTAGCCAAAAAAGACTTCCTAGTGAACAAAACATCTTTCTGTTTTCCCACCTGAGACCCTTAGACCAAGAAAACTCTCATGAAGAGAGGGGATGTTTTACCTGCATTACACTTTATGCTGGTTTCCATGAAGTGGTCTAATTTGAAAATAGACTATGGCTTTCCTATCATGGAAAATTTAAGCCCTTCTTAGATTTCAAATTTACATTTGCATGCACTCGATGGGAGACAGATGAAGATTAAAAGAGCATGGGTAGAGCATCAAATCAAGAATAAGATAGATGAAGCTGATTCAGGAGGTGATGGAAGTTGTTGATGTACATGAAGTAAGTACAGAGACATGGTGGAGTGACCACTTTCCTATTTGCTTGTTAAAAATCAACAAGCCATTCAGGGTCAAGGATGGCTTATTTATCCTTGCTCTTTTCCCAGATGGCCTCTAAACAGTTATGTACTGCAAATATGAAATGGCAGAACAACTTTGCTGGTTCATATATTGCTAAGCATTTATAAGGCAATTGTTATTAATTTCCAAGGGATATTGAAGGTGATGAATTGTTACACCCATTGACTGTGAATTTCCTTACTAGACCTGATGTGGTATGTTCTTTACAAGGTATGACTAAGTTTTTGTTAAAATTCACAGTCTAAAGTGCATGACTACCTTATATGAAAATCACACCACAGTTTTTCTGAGCTTTTAAAAAAAATCAATCTGTATTTTCCACTAGCCTCAAAGTCAGCTAAAAGGTTGTGGTTTTTTTTCATTTCAGCATCAAAATGTAAATTTCAAAAAAAGACATAGTAGCAGCAAGGTGCACGTAATTAAAATTCATTTTATCATTAAATGATATCTGCATTTCAGCCAGGAAACAAGGTGTTTTCACAATTAAGAAATCACCAATCAGTATTTGCCATGATGCTCCATTGCACAATTCACATTAGGCAGCAGGCAAGTTCCATTGTGTGCAGCTGCAAAAGGTAAAGATTGCTTTCCATACTCTTTTTCACTGCTGCTGATTTCAGAGCAGTAATTCTTATTTCTTTGACAGAAGGATCAATTCTTTCCTCTAGTTTCCAGTGAAGAGGAATATTACCTTCAAGCATTTTCTGCAGACTATTTCTCATAACATGGATGTTCTCAATGCCTATGAACTGAAACTTGATGTTGGAGTAGTTGTCTTCATTTTCATATCCCTTCCCTGCTGCTCTGTTTGCCATTGCGTTGAGCTGAAAAACATAGGGAAAATTAGATGAAAACCAGTAGCAGAATCTTTTCAAAGCAAACCTTGTGGTCTGCAGCAATAAATCAGAGGGGTTTAAGTCAGGCACAAATAGGAAGCATTTGTCACAAGGGGATATGAACTGGGGATCTGTTTACAGCCTGTTGTGGGGCACTGGGTTGCTGAGCCTCTGATATCCCTATTTCCCACAATTTGAGTGAAACTTCCTTAGTGAGGCTAAACACAAAACCCCCACAGCTTAGGCAGGATTCCTCTGCAAGAGCATAAAGGTTTTAATTTTAAAGAGCTGTTTTGATTTTATGTTGGAGCAGCATTGTGCTTACTAGCAGAGTGTACCCAGGAGGTGGCAGTGTCTCATCTGCCATGCCACCAGATCACAGCATGCACACACTGCACCGTTGCCCAAGTTTACTGTATTTTACTGCTCAAACCATCCAAAAACTAATACAGCTTACTTCTTTGAAGCTTGCAATAACGAAGAGGGGGCTGGAGTAGTTTTTCTTGATTTTATAGTAACTTGGTTCTTGTTATGTATATTTGAAATTTTAAAAAAAATATTTGAAATTGACAAATTGAAAATATTTGAATTGACAACATTACCACAAGTATTTTCATCTGCAATGCACTGCTATCAAAGGAATTGCTGTGCTTCAGCAAAAATACTTTCAGCTGGAAGTTGAAGTTTTGTCTTTGAATCTGTTACTTGCTTCCTGCCATGGGAAAGTTACTAAATTCTTTAGTTCAGTTTCCCCAAGCACAAAATTAAGGGTGAGGTTAATGTTTATTTTCCCCACTTTTGGAACCCTTGGGTGGGAAGGAAAACTGTCCACCAAGCTCCTTATGCCAAATTTTGATCTTTGGGCTGAAAACTAGAGCAGAGAAAAATTAATTAGATACTTTTACATTTTCTTTCATCTTTTTAACTAAATTATTCTTTTATTAAGTACGGATCTACTCTTTTTCAAAATCTCCTATAGCAAAATCTCACTGTGCAATGGAAAGAAATTGTCTTTCTGCATAAAGTCCACGCTTTTCTGTGAAATTCATGCTGTAGGGCTGGGGGACCTTCAAACTTCCCAAGAAATATGAAGGCTCTGAGAGTGACAAAGCAGGTCAAGTAGCAGAACCTCCATGCCTCCAAGCACAACTAACAGCTTCTGCTCAGGAAAGATTTACGAAAAAAATAATAAAGAATATAGACTTTGTGAGGCATCAATTGGACAAAAAGTAACTCATCTTCATTTCAGTGAGAGCCAATGCTCATGAAAAAGTAAAAAAGTCTCTCTTAGGCATTGCCTAGGGAACAAGAGGCTACACAGATAACTCTGTCTCCAGTTTATTTCCCAATAGTGCAGGCAGTACTATTGATTCACTGCTTCTGTGGTCACATCTGAAACTCATAATAATATTTTAGTGCTTAACAAATAGCATCATGGGATATGCAAGAAAGTCTCCTTTTTTGACCTCTTCCACCCCAAACACACATATTCCAAATAGTAAATTTTAATTTGGAGCCAATACACACAACTGGGGACTGATTGTCTGATGCCATCTTCCCTCCAACCAAGATGAAGAAGCCTTGCTTTTTTATGTCATATGTCAAAATAGGTTTCCAAAGACCAAACCTGGAAATCACATCTTAATTTTCAAAGGAAAGAGCTAAAAAGTTACATCTGTGGACCACCATTAGGAATTGAAAGATTGCATGAATTTCATGATACATCAGAAGGAATCACACTCTGGATAGGAACCTGGGCAAAACACCAAGGTTTTTGATTTATACGAATCTTGTGCAAGATTTCTTTTCACTTATAGTATGCAATTCAGGGAAGAGCACAAACAAAATCTCCATTCTTGTCTCTCAACCAGCAGTCTGCTGATATTTTGACTATAAAGCCTGTGAACAGCATGTCAATTAAGGACAGAGTCCTCTGTGTGACTTGCTACAAAGATATAAATTATCTGCCGAATCCTAATCTTTCTCTTTTGAAGCTGACATCAGAGTTCTTGTATAAAAAAAATGAGGCAGTGTTGCTCTGCAGTAGCTTATAGCTTCAGAAAGAAAGATCTGTACACATGAGTCTCAGCCACCAGAAATCCCTGAAAACCTAAATTAAAAACATCTCTCCTCTAACATAGTACTCAGCATATAAATACCATTAACTGCTCCTGCAGCAGAGCAATTTTGCCACAAATATCCTTTCTTAAAGGGCAATCTGAAATATCACTCTTTAAAAGTAAATAAATACAAGGTTAAATTTGCAAGGCTTTCTAACACTCATTTATTTTAAATACTGTCAGTTGCCAAACTTTGCAGCTGCCACAATATTTACTAACAAGTTTTCCACATCATCTACCAAAATTCCATCTGTTGCTCTTAAAGTAGTTGCTGTGAAGCTATCTAAATTGTGCATATCCCTGATTAATCTCAGTGAGTATGAGGATACAGCCTATAAAGGTAAAAAACTCCACTTGCAAGATTTCCTGGCATTTTCTTTAATCTGGAGGATAACCAAGTTAAGTCTTGTTATAAAGATTATAGAACTAAAGTGTTTTAGTCATAAACAGTAAGCTTATGTTTATTAGCTTCTGTGATCATACAGAGGAATGACATGGCTTAAATAAAGTTGCATTTGGTCATCCTGATACAGTTGAAACAAAGGTTTCTTCCACAGACAAACCTTTTGTTTTAAAAATTATCCAGTGCAATGAGGGAAGAGCCCTTGGGAATGTTGAATTGAAGGATCCATCAACATTCATGATCTTTGCAAGAAACTGGTTCTTTTGAGAAATGGGGCATAGTTTTTTAGCCACCTATTGGAATGTGAAGCCTTCCACTAGACTTGATATCTTATCTTTACATTTGTTAAAGGCTCCCTGAGGAATTCCAGGAACCCTTTCCCCTGATATCTATCCCTTGCTATATATTCTAGATTTATAAATGCATTATCAGGTGCAAAAGGCTGTATTTGTCATCTGGGATCACAGGAGCTTTGTAGATCTGTCATTTTTGCAGCCCAGAGAGAAGTAGAAATCTGGTATACAAATATCTTTATATCAAAACCTTTTTTTACATAGAAGTTCAGCAAAAAGTCTTCATCTCCTGACTGGCTCCTGAAGAAGCCAGCACTGCTGGAAATTATGCTGGTGTTCATGGCTAAGTGAGCCACTTTCAGTCTCCCCATACCCTCCACAAAGTATGGGCTTTTATCACTGCATACAGAAAGTGCCTCAAAGTAATTTACCAGGAAAAATTAAAAGTCCTGTTAATACCTGGTAAAGCATTATTACCAGCCAAGTCAGTAAGTCATTAGCAATAAATCCCATTGGCCAAAGACTGCCTTAAATAGGGAAGAGTACCAAAACCATCAGACAGGAAACAAGCTAAACTATTATTACACATAGAAAACTGTTAGACAAGCATTATTTAGGCAGCTAGGTCTGTACTTCATGTCTAATGCCCCTACTGAACACAACAGTACCCATCCTTTCCTAGTGGTCGTCACAGTTCACTTGCTTCAGGACCACAAGAAAGTTGGTAGCATCCTCGTCTTCCCAATAAAAAAGAGGGAACTGAAGGTCAAAATAGTTACCAGATTACACAGCCCTTGGTGTGACTTGGGTCAATGAGACATGGCAAAGCCCTCATTTTCTGGCTACTGCCTCCCATTAGAGCTGTGAGCACTCACAGCACCTTCCCACCATGTCTTCAGTCACCAGCCATGCAGGTTCATGTATCTGCTCCAGCTCTGCCCTTCCTGCCTGTTTCTCATGTTTCTCAGTTTTACCCACCTTGCCCTTTCAGACCTTGTATTCTAATCTCAGGATACTGAAGCAAATTCCTTGTTCCTTTTTCTCAAACATTTATTCTCATTTTTCCTTTTCCCATCCTATAGCTAATCCTATATCTACAAGGGATTTTGTGGAGATTTGCCTCTTTAGTGTCTTCAGAGGCTCTGGTAACTTCAAGAGGAAAGTTGCTGATAATGTAAGAAAGAACATATCCCTACTCTCACCTGCAGATACTGAAGTCTATCTAGTCTTTATCATCTTGAACTGTTTGCTACCACGACAATCTGAACACAATGTTTTTTTAACTTCCAACGTCTTCTAGATAATTATTGAGTTTCTATATTTCTCTGTAACATATTTTTTCTAAAGCTTTTATCTTGGCCAGAGGTTTTTAGTCATTTATAGTTTTGGCATCTGATGTCAGTATTTATCATATTTCAGATTGTCTCTCAAAACCACCAGGTGCTGGAGATATTTAAAGGTCTCTTCCATTCCATTTAAAGGTCTCTTCCTGTGATCTCAGTAACTTGTCTTTCCTCACCCTTGTGCAGACATCATTAGAATTTTCTCACTTCCAGGAGAAATCATGGTTGGAAAATTACAGTATAAGCAGGCAGAGGTTTGCAACATTATTAACAACTGTAAATACATCTTACAATGAGAATTATTTTTTGACAGTCTCATCAGAAATATACTTACTTGATAGCTCCTCTGTGTGTGTAAACAGTTACAATTACAAGTTATTTACTTTTCTGTATCTGGACATTTTGATCTTGACAAGAAAAGGGAAAAGTTCAGTGTAAAAGAGAAAATTCTCCCAGAGATAATAATGTGGTCAAGGTTCCTAGTTAAGACTCCCCTGTTAAATCCTCATGTACCTGTGGAGTTACACAGGTGCAACTAAGATCAGAAGTGACTTGATCAGTCACTTAGGTGTATCTTCCCTAATGTATTCAGCCCAGACTCAGACTTGCTATGTACAAGAAATTTAATGTACTTACTTTGGGTCGAGTGTCAACAACATATATGAAATCACTTCCTGGATTGGCTTTTCTAATGGCCTGGAGCATCTGTTCATCCTCAAGGCATCGAGCACTAAAGCCAGATAAAGGCTGGCTGCTTCTACATATGGAGGCCTGCAGAAAAGTAGACAAGCAAACAAAAACCCTAACATAATTATAAAGGAGAAATTATTTAGTATCCAGAAGCACTTACAAAACCAGATCATTAGGTGTTTGCATAGATGTACAATTACCTGAGAAAGGGAGAATGGTAAAATTAATCACGTGTTAATAAATGCATTATTTTTAATTACATGTTAATAAATACTTTATTTTTTAAAAGGCAAGGAAGCATTAAAACAATATAACCCCATTGGCCCAAGTCTAGTCTTGAATCCAAATTTTAGAGATATTTTAAGTATTGTATTTCCCTAAAGTGGAATAACTCCTGAAAGGTGAATATCTTGAGGATGAGTACAGCCTTGAAACCATGACAACATTGATATAACATAAAGAACAGGGCTTTTTGCACTCACACTTAGCAGGTACAAGAATGATTACACCCAACCTCCACCAGTGCCTGCTTTACTAAACAGCCTGAAAGCATGAGCCCAGAAAACAAAAATGTATAACATGCAACCACATCACCAGTGATCGTGTATTTTTAGCACTGCCTTTGGAAAAAAACCTCACTGCATAAGAAGTGGGTCAGGCAGCCTGACTCCTGGAGTACTTGTATTAAGCAAGGCTATTGAAGGAGGCAAGAGAGTTCCTTCACAGACACATCAAGATCACCTTCTTTCCCGATGAAACCAGGAAAGAAGAAACAAAATGTGGACAAGGAGATTTTAATTTTTGTTAGGCAGAGGACAGCTAGATTTATAAAAGGCAAGGAGATAATATATGTACTTTCTAAGCACTGAACACAAGCATGAAGAGAATCTGCCTACTGAAGGTCACAACCTGTGCAGACTGTCCTACAGATTATTTATTACTGTGAGAAAGGACACGCTTTTTTCAGTCACATCTTTGAACTATCAGTAGTTAGTCAGTAAAGTAGAGGTCTTTAAGAGAGAAACCCAGAATCGTGTGAGACCCTGTTCATACTTTATTAATGGTTTTGCAAACAGGTTCTTGTAATTTACAGTTCAGCCTTGTGATCAGGATATATTCCAGTGATTTATTACATACTATTGCATAAGCTGAACAGATAGTTCCAAGCTTTGCTCTTATCATATTCACACAGACTGTGTAAGATGCAGAGGTGTCACATCACCACTGAATTTGTCAGGACAAACGAGCTATGTGAAAGTTCTGTCTGTGAAAGACTGAATGAGTGGTGGTACCTGTCTCCTCCACATGCAGCAGGCTCTTCACAAATTGATGTGAAATCTTACTCCTTTCCTGCCCTTTACTCTATTTACTGAAAACTCATGGCAATCTCCAAACTCACAAGGATTTATTTTCCTCCAACACTGCTTTTCTAGCTCTTTAAACTATAAAGGATCCAGGAGTAAAGACCATACTTCAGATCCTGGTATTTTGAACATTAACCTGAACTTCAACCACAGCAGGGAAAACATTCAGGCTGAATGAAACTCATCCAACCTGAATTACTATATATTGTAATCTACCTGACCCTGAGACCTTTTCTTTCACTGAGATTTGGAAATGTGCAAGTGTTCTGAATCCTAGGTATCTGTATTTGGACATAGTTGATCATGTAAAGGGATTAACTCTGAAAAAATTAATCTTAAAAAAATGTTAAAATAATATGTAATTTATGCAGAGATTGTATTTACTATTTAAATCTCCCTATTCTCCACTTCATTGTAAAATTAATAGATCTTTATGGAAGCAATGCTCTGGTGAAATGCAGGGTAAAGGAGTAAAAATAATGCCTCGTTCCTTTCTTTTGAAGCTTAAATCTATGATAAGGCTGCTGTAAAGGCAAGCTTTTCATGGAGATTGTAGTTTATGATTTGTGTTTGTGACATTCTGCAGAAATATGTTCCATCCTGTGTGGCAAGTGCCACAGATGCCCTGTAACCCCAGACTAGCTCTGTCTCTTGGAAGGTCCCCCAACACTAGGGACGACCTCTCAATGCCACTCTGGACTGAAGCAGGAGTCACACAGATCCTTTGAGAGTACAAAGGGGACGTTTGTACACCATTCTCCTAACTGGTAATGACAGCGGAGCTCAGCCAGTCCCTAAGGGGCTGGAACACAAATGTAAAAACACCCAGTTTGGGGGATCCTTCAGTCCAAGGGTCTCCTTGCTCACCTCAGCTGCCAGAAACAGAAATGCAAATAGTCTAGGTAAAGGGTTTTTTCCCAAATAGTTACAGACAAGTGAAGCAGTTCCTTGCTGAGCCCTGAGAATGTTTGCTATGAAGAGGAGAAGGTGGAACTCCTCACTCTTGCAGACAAGGAGAGTCTCTTCAGCAAAACCACAACATACTGCTCAGCCAAAATTTAGCAGCTCTTATATCCATCTGTTCTGTGTCTCTTGACAGATCTTTATTTGAAAAGCTGCTCCTGATTCTCTAACTGATGCAAGCATAGTTTTTCACCTCCTCAGCTTGCTCTCAAGCTACCAGATCCAAAATTGCTCTGTTCTCCTCCCAGTCAGCTACTAAGCTGCCTGCTACTAGCCTTTGCTGTGCCACCCATGTCTCAGGGCCTCTTGTACTACTCCATTTCTTTGTGATACAGAGATTTTTTTTTTTTTTTTTTTTTTTTTTTTTTTTTTTTTTTGTTAGCTGGATGATGAAACTGGGTTTCAATGTCTTCATTAAATGTCTATTAATGAACTAACCACACTAACCAGCCCACACTAATAACTTCTTTTAATTAAATAAACACTGATTTTCTCTTGCAAAACCTTACTAGAAGAATTATGAGACCATATAATAACCAAATAACCAATTATGAGACCAAATAAGGCCAAAATAACCAAACACTTTGTGGTTACCAATTCACACTTACATTGTTACCCTTGCAGTAGTAGGAAAGAGCTGGGAAACGCCTTCGGCTCCGAAATTTAGAACTCCCCACTATGATGTGTGCAGTTGCAGACTTTGGTACATAGACTTCTGTAGGATAGGAGTCACAGACCTGTGAAAGAGAGCTCTGTTTTTTGGTCTACAAAGTACAAGTAGCATTAGCCATTTCAACAGCAGAAAACAAAATACCAACAAATTCAAATCTCAGGGAATGGCCTGTTAGTATTGTATACATATCACTGGCACTGCTCAAAACATTCTTTTGAGGCTGGAAAGTATTACTCCTAACTTACAGATGGCAAAACTGAAGCAAAAGGGTTGAAAGGCTGTATTTGCAAGTGTTAATTCATGTCTTGTTGAGAACAGACAGGTTTAACACACAATCATCTCAGAAAGAATTTATCATTACATATGGGAAGGTTGTATTTACAACTGCAGTATCCTTTGTAGCAGAATTTGTGAGTAAGGATGGGAATGGGTGAAGTTCTCAAACATTCTGCCTGGAGGGGACAATAATGGGAGGAGACAATAGAGCCAGAAAATTCGGTAGTATAAAAAGAGGACAAAAATAGGGACAGGGAGACAAGAAATTAAGCCACATGAAATGAGGTTACCAAAAGGCAAGCAGCCCTGACAATGCCTACCATTTCTGAGAGGAACCTGATGAGCCTGCAAAAAAGCCCCAAATTCTCTCTGAAGACAAATGAGACCACAGATGGAATCCTGGTTTTATCCCTTTTTCCTGATACTGTCTGTAGCATTCTGACTGGGGTCAAAATGATATTCAGTATCTCCGTTTGACTTTCTGAGATGACTAAAGCAATAAGGATGCCCAGGAAGAAATTATTTTCTGAGTTAAGAGATATGTAACGAAGGAGAAAGGAAAGGAAGGGCTTGTGGTTACAGTTGCTGCTGTGGTGAACTGGATTTTATTCATGATGACATTTTTCCTACACTTTATCTTAAAAGAGATCACAGATTTTTTTCCCACTCATTCTAACAAAAAGAAAACAAATCCTGACAGCACATTTAGTCTTCTCTGAGAATGTCACAGCCTGTCCTTAACATGGAAATGTTCCAGCAACAGAACCAATGGAGTGCATGGACAAACTATTTTCAAAGATGTCTCGGTTATTATTTCTCACAATTAATAAATATTGTAAGGTCTTAAATCAAACAAGACTGAATGAGGCAGGACAGCAGGCAGCTATAAGATAACTGTGAAAAACACTAACAGTCAATCACAGATGCTTCAAAAGGAGTGTGGGAACAGCCAGTGAGGAAAAACTATTTCCAAGCTCACTATCTGGAGCAGTTTTTTTTTTCTTAAAATGACTATATTATAATTTTACATAGCCCTACATATCAGGGAAACTCTTATTCACACACATAACCTTAGGTATGACTTAAACTTCTTTCCAGGCAGCTACACTCTAACATTTAAAACACAGTGGATTTATTTTCTGCACTTCATTTCCACATCTGTTAAATGAAGACACATCCTTTCTCTCACTTTCTGTGTGCCATTTCATGTGAAGTAGTAGAAGAACTGCACCTTACTACATGTATGCACAGCGCTGAGCACAGAGATGCTGTAACTAAGCACTATGCTGATTATCAGGCTGCTGATTTATTGTACAGAGAGCCTCTGTAACAGAAAAATCACAACAACTTACTCCGTAGTCTCTGTTCACATCACTAATCTGCCAATAGTTGTTTGGAACACCCATCCGATTATATTCTTCATTGAGGTCCACAAGCTTCCAGCCTTGCTCCCGTTCTTCTTTATCTAATTTTGGATTGAAGGAGAAGCAATACAACTCTTCATATTTCACTGGGAAAAAAATAAGCAAAGAAACAGAAAAAGTAAATTACTTCAGATTTCTTGTCCTGAAATCACACTTCAAAACTAGAACTTGGCATTGACCTTGATGCAGCTTCCTTTCAAAGAGCAGACTTTGCTTTACAAAAGCCTGGTTTATATCTACTGTCAAGAAAACTTCAAAAGCACATGCTGTTTTGTTATTTGTATATGTTGCAATGTATGTGCCTTAATAGAAGTGCTACTTAAAATATACTGTTCTGCTAATCTTCAGTAGATTTGTAAAAGCCTTCCCCAGCGCAAAGAAAAAATGTCAGCAATATGCTTTCATCCAAAGAAAACTAAAGTCAGTGCCAGAGTAAGCACTTGTTCTTAAAAAGAATTTGTTATCTAGAGGTAGTTTAGAAGTCCCTTTTATTAATGTAATATCTATCCTGCGGCAAAGAAAAAAAGATATGAACAATGGACTATGCAGCACATTCTTCCAAAAATGTAAAAATCTCAGTAATCTTTGTTCCTAATTATGAAGGTTTCCAATAAATCCAATGAAATCATAGTTTTTGGACTGCAAAATTCTGTTCTTGAATTATTAGCAAATGCATTTGACATACACATGATGTATAAAAGAATAAAAGCATAAAAGAAGCATATGCTAATCAATCATTTTCTCATGATCAGGAAGTTGTTTAAGCAGCTAGGTCACCTGCCCCCTCAACCACGTACCATATATGAATTTTGGTGGTGATAGAGTTTTTAATATTTTTTAGGAGTATATCTGCATTTAATGAGTGTCTTAATCCTGGTGACCAGTGGCAGGCAGACACCACTGCCATTGAATCCCAGCTGTTACTGACATGAGTATACAGCACACAACTTGAAATTCATGTTGTCATTGATACTTTGGATACTGCTATGTCACAAGGGCGTATTTCATTCTGTTTCCCAAAGTTCCTTAAAGCTTTCCAATCAGCGGACCTTCAACTTTAGAACTGAAGTCAAACTGAGTCCTCTCTGATTTCATAGTTCTCCACTAATATACTTGTTCTACAATAAGTAAATTTAAATACTACACTCCTTTTCTAATAACATATACCTAATAAGCAGGATCTTACTACACTTCTGTGTTCTGTACTGAACAGAACTTACAGCTATAAAAATAACAAATACAACCCACTCCCCAATAACAATAAGGCTCCCATCTTTTTCTATAGAAAGTCTTTACTTTTATTTTGATTATGTCTTCTAAAGGTCTAATGTAAGTTAAGTTTTGCCTTTTTAAATGTCATTAAATTGATTGTATATATACACATACAAATGTATAAAAGCAGAAAAAAACCTTCATATTAACTCTGTCAGGAACATACTGAAAATCAACGAAGTCTTGAGTAGGGAGAAAAAAGAGAATGATTTCCACATTTTCCAGCAGTTTAAACTTCTGTATTCTCTAATTTCAAACTTCTGGCATGGCACAGATTAGGAAAACAGTCTGGTTTATTTCTCATCTGTTAGCCTAAAGTTTTAGCAGAGTCTATAAATCCAAGCTGAGCTTTTGGTAACCATCTGAGCTCCTGTTTTCACTGCTTGGTTGTCAGAATTTTCTTTCCAATGGACCTGCTGATCACAGACACAATGAAAGCTCTTAAAAATCTACCTATGCATCCAGTTTATTTATGACAGAAGTTCTGCCTCAGCATTTTAAGTATTATCACATGATGATATCTGTATGTAGTAACAAAAATGTTCAAGTATTAGTAATCAGTGGCTTAAAGGTCAATTTCCACATCTTTGCAAGTACTTACAGGACCTTTCCCAATCTTTCCCTAATTTTGCCATAAACATCTGCACACCTGCTATTGAACATGTAGTATCTCATGGTCAGCTTGCTTTACAAAATGGCTTAATTAAGAAAAAGGCCTAATTCAGCTGACAGCTTGACCTTATTAAAATTCGAGCAAAAATAAAATTAGGCATAGCCTTCACCTTTAATGTAACTAGGACATCAGATAGCATAAAACATGTTAGGGCAGTATACAACATGAGCTTCTCTCAGGAATGAATGAAAAGAAGAGGCAGAGAATGGAAAGTAGAGCCTGAATAGGTGAAATTATCTGCTCATGGAGTAAAGCATACCTTCTAATGCTGAGTAACCATATTACCTAAAGAAAGTACAGCTGTGACAAAATGACACAGAAGAGCACTGTCAGGTACAAGTGACTCAGCTTGAATCAGAGCCTTCTAATTTTAAGTAGGTAGGTAGGATTTTATCCTGTCTCAAATCACAATCAGATAGTTTGCTGGAGAAGGAAAACTGCTGTGCAGCTAAACTATGCAAAGAGCTAATTGTGTGGTGCTGTTACTGCATCTTCTTCACTCAGACCTTCTTGTCCACTGCAGTCAGTCACTAAACTTGTATTCAGGGTCCTCAGCTACTCTTCCTTTCATCATTCTGGTGCATAGCAGCACACACACCTCCTCCTGCCTCCAAGAAAAAGGATTACAGAATCACATGCCTGCCAGCATATATGAACACTTACTTGCAGCTGAGGTGCATGGAATGAATCCAGATTTTCATCAGCAGAACCACTGATTGAATTTTTCTAATTGTTTTAAATTTCTCTGATTACTTTGATCCTGCATCACCTAGCTTGCCAACATCAACATCACTTCTGCTACAGTTACATAGTACTATTGCTACTATTAGTGCTATATGAAGTTCAGTAGTTGTGCTGGTGGACTGTACAATTTTTTCCCCTCTACACAGTAGATAAAATTGTTACTCTCCTAAAAATAAAAAAATTAAAGCCAGTTGTTGTCAGCTTTGTAAAGACTACAATAGACAATTTCTTTGCATACTGTGAAAATAATAATAAAGTACAAAAGTTGGTGTTATATTTCTAAAGTCATAGTTTAAAATCAACAATCCAGAAGCTTTGTCAGTTGGGTCTTAGGAGAGCAGAGTGCAGAGAGGAGCTATAATGTAGGCAATCAAATTTTGGGCTTTGGGGCAACATTTGGTTTTTGATTGAAAAGGGGAAAGGTTTCAAAAGGATATTGAACTGAATCCAGAAACACACAGGGCATATTCAAAACATAGATAATAATAGGCCAAAACACAGGCAGCCCACTGAAATAAAGCAACCACTTACTGCCAAACTTTTCACTAATTTTAAGGAATTTCTGCACAGCACAAAAAGTCAAAATGGAAATCTTGACAGGACCACTAAACATACTGTAATTTTTTTGTTACAATTGGGACATAAAAGTTACTTGGATTTAGAATATTCTCCTAAATTTATATTTATACAAGTCATACAGCAAATGAATTCCACACAAAATAGCATTATAATATATTTTATGGCCCATGACACCCTAGATTATTATTCTAAATAGAAGTTCATGTCATACTTTATGGAGTGAACTACTTGTTATAATGAGCTTTCTTCATTGCTCTACAAATGATTATATCAATATTTCTCTCATATCACATCTCGCTTGAAGAAATCTGCAAGGACAAAGACGCACAGATACATTTCTTCCATTAATTCTCCCTCTTCAAGATGAAGATTGATTTTTGTGCTGTTTCCTTCCCATACCTGGTCGAGCCAGACGTATCAGAGATATGTAAACGTCATGGCAGTCTCGTTCCTGAGGGATCACTAGCTGGATGACCTGGAAGTTCTTGCAGCGGATCAGTAATGGGCAACCAGTGGCAGTGGTGGCTTGCTTCTCAATAGAGGAAATTTGGCTGTGGAGAACCTGAGGGGAATTGAAAAGAGTTCTGCTAGTCAAATCTTTAAAAAGAAAATTATTTATAATGATGTTGCATGATTAGCATGAGGAGCATGATGAAAACCCTCATGCTCCTCCTCTTGTAGTTTGCTTCCCATCTCCAGCTTCAGGCTCAAGTTACTTGATACTTCACTTGCAGACAAAGAGGCATTTCTGGAGTGTTTCAGCTGCTCAAACATCAGCCTGCTCACATTATCC
The DNA here is from genome assembly GCF_965231275.1 of Zosterops lateralis. NCBI lineage: Eukaryota > Metazoa > Chordata > Aves > Passeriformes > Zosteropidae > Zosterops > Zosterops lateralis. The sequence goes on from NC_139766.1 coordinate 29,790,124, forward strand.
AAAGCTTTTTGTTTTGTTTGCTTTAGTGCAAGCTAGTGGTTTCCAAAGCTCTTTTCATCTATTTGCACAGTGAAAAGATGAGCCAGCATCAGTTACATAAGGCTAAAATATTGTGCCTCCTCATGCGCAGAATGGTAATGCTGATATCATTTTAAATACTGCATCAAATGAGATGAAACATTACAATAAAAACCTGGTAAGGAACAGTGGGATCAAAGGAAGATGGAGTTAATTAGTGCAAAAATAGACAAGGGGTTTAAGCTATATATATACCTAAATTAAGGTATAAACAATTAAGCTACATAAAAAGCTCCCAAATCTATGATGCCAAGTATTAGCTGTGCCTTTATGTGCACATGTGGGCTGGTTTTAGTTGGAGTAGAGTTAATTTCCTTCACAGTGGCTGACATGGGGCTGCATTAGCACTGAACAGGGGGTTGATAATATAGACATGGTTTTGTTAGTGCTTACACAGAGCCAAGGCCTTCTGCAATGCTGGCAAGGTATCTGAGAGTGCACGGCAGGCTGAGAGGAGACACAGCCAGGACAGGTGACCCCAACTGACCACAGGGATATTCCAGACCATATGGCATCCTGATCAGTATATAGAGTGGAAGGAAGCAGGAAGCAGGCTACATTTGGAGTGATGACATTCACCTTTACAAGTCAGTTACGTGTGATGGGGCCCTGTTCTTCTGGAGATGGCTGAACACCTGCCTTCCCATGGGAAGCAGCGAATTCATTCCTTGTTTTGCTTTGCTTGTGTGCATGGCTTTTGCTTTCCCTAGTAAACTGTCTTTATCTTAACCCATGAGTTTTCTACCTTTTACCCTTTAGCTTCTCTCTCTGACTCTGCTGGTTGGGGGAGTAAGCAAGTGGCTGTGTGGGGCTTGGTCAATGCTTGGGGTTAAACCACAAGAAAATGCAATCTATGTTGTCAACCAATCAAAACTGTTAATTCAAAATACCACTTTATTAAAAAAATTAAAGTATTAAACCAACAAAATCACTGATTCAACACTAGCAGTAAGGGAGAAGGCCAAGAATTGACAAAGCCAAGGAAGCAGTTCACATTCAAGACATTTCTCCTTAGTTCTTCCTGGATAATAGGAGCAACAGTGCAGTTTACAGCAGCTGTTCCTCAGTCAATCTATCTGGTATTCATAGAGTGAAGGCCCTTCTACTCCTCTTACTATACTGTAATATCTAGAATCCACTGAAAATGTTTGAAAATTACTAGGCTGGAACATCACATCACCTCATGAAAGCATCAATATGAACTAATTAACTATTTTTAAAGTGTTTTGGAAGTAATTTTCAAATTACCATCACTAAAGTGCCATGCACTTACAATTAATTGAAATAATAAAAGTTCATACCCAGGTTTCTTTGCGAGTTTCAGAACCATTCTCCACAAATATGACATGGGTAGCTGTTAAATACAAGGTTCCCACCACAGCTCTTCTTGAAGATAAACGATCAAGTAACCTGACATTTTCCACCTATACAAAAAAATGACAGAGGAAAAATAAGAAATAATTAGGCTATGACAGAAAGCTCAATAATGAGAGCTCAATGTTCACATTTTGTCTATTACAAAGTTCTTTTCAGCACAACATTAAATATCAAAGAAGTATAACTATATGAGAAAATGTGATTATATTATGTGATCTATTTCCAGATCTTCTTTAATATTCCTTTTTCTCCCTCTCTTGTGGTACCTCTGTATCCAAAAACCTGTAACTTCCAAAGACAATTTCTCACTTGAGCTCTTCCCTGTGACCTCATCTTAGCAATATCCTGTGACAACAAGGCAGGGCCTGTCATTCAGCTAAACTCTAGCTCCATTCAAGCCATTCCAACTAAATTTTAAAAAATAATAATATTTTAGGAGATAATAGTGGTATAGTGTCTTTCTTCAATGGGTCTCAATCAAGCAAATTTTCTTCCATCCAAATCTCTGCTAAGATTCAAAAAAACGTTAAAAGAGTTAAAAGAGTTTAAAAGAAACACTTTGATGTTGGTCCCTACATTCCTGTTAGGGCTGACAGCAGACGGCACACTGCAAGTTTTTGCCTTCAGTAACTTCTCAACAGGACTCAAGAACTCCATTGCCACTGCTCTCCCACCTTGGGCACGAAATGGGCATTGTCCCTTTGCTGCACTCCTGCCAACAGAAGAGTCCACAACACATCATTGACTCTCAGATCACCAGGTTGTGATTCATACATCATTAGTATTTTGTATATGACATGTGCTATAGGCACCTATTAGGGGTAGGAACTAGATGACCTTTAAGATCCCTTTGAACACAAACTGTTCTAGGCTTCTATGATTTCTGACTGAGAAACTAGAATAATAAAAAAATCAACAAGTTGGATATTCAGTGGGATAGAACCTGCCCAAAACAGTTACAAATTTGCTACCATGGGTTTTGATGGATCTCATACTACAGCAATTTTAAAATTAATATTAGTTGATTTTCCTGAAGAACAGAATGCCAGCATCTGAGAATTACATATTTGCAATGTGTATTCCAAATATATTGCACTATTTTAAAAATAGTAATAAAGAAAACCTTAAAATGAAAATAAGCCAGTTTAGTAGCAAAATGCTTAAAATCAAACAATTATTAAAGCAGAGTCATCTCCCTCAAGGCCAGTTATAATCTGTTTTAAACAAAAATAAAACTATTTATTTAAACAAAAAAAGCCTTCTAGAAAGCATGGATGAAATCTTTTCCCAGGACCATCTACTTCAGAGGTCATGTATTGGCTTGAGAAGGAATGGAAGAAATACAATATTATTCCAGCAAGCATTCAGCAGCAAGCAAAAGAGAAGGGATGATACAAAAGAAAAATGTAGGCAGTGCCCTTCTGAAAAGAACCCACAAAACAAATAAAAATCAGCATTGTCTGGATGAAGAAAGGTCCCTGCCCTGCAGTCCAGCCAACAAGGACTCTGCTGCACAGGCACTGATGTTGCACAAGGCACTCATCACCCACCCCAGCCTACAAAGTGAGCTAGCATGGGCCATGAAACACAAGCACAGCAGGGCTGTGTGGGTTAAAGGGCTGAAGGATGAATTTCCAGACCTCCCAGGTCACATCCTTCCCCACTCATCAATCACAGCCCCATGACTGAAAAATGCTAACCAACAAAGCTCCTCTTTGGTTGTGGTTTGGGGTTTTGTTTTTTTGGTTTTTTTGTTTTGTTTTTTTTTTCTAATACAGAGCTACAAATAAATTAAAGGTTGGATCTGAATGAATAGGAACAGTTGCAGTAAGAGCTGTGTGGTAAGCCTGATTGCATCAAAGCAAATGCAGTGGCTGCACCAGGGGAGATGAGAATTTACCTCTCCAGGTAGTTTGTCTCTCAAGAACAGTTGCAGCAGCTGAAGGAAGAATGTGAGGCAGGCATGTACTCATGCTCCCTCAGGATCTCAGCTCAGCTCTGGGGCCTTCCTAAGATGAGGTCACACTTCTTAATAGCCATAACTGTGTCTATATTCCATTAATTTTATTAAATAACATTTTGTGTATCTGTAACTTACTGGCATCCATAACACCCTGTGATAGTGAATTTCACATTTCAGCTATACATTGTACAATAAAATCCCTTCCTCCTGATCTTTTTGAATCTGTCACCAGTGATGTGCCCCACATGCTGTTACCGATCTGTCCCTCCTTGTGTTCCAAGAGTGTTCCAAGAGTGAAGAGCTCAACTTTACATAGTTGTGACCTTTATGGAAGCTGCTCCAGACAAGCTCTTCCACGTTTTTGATTTTTCTGCGTGAGGTCTACTTCCTGAGAAGAGGCCAAAAGTGCAAACAGAATTCAAAAATTGGATGTACAACAAGTTTTTGTAGTTTGTGTAGTGGAATACTGATGTTTGCTGTTTTGCTTTTTATTTAGTTTTTAAAAGTTCTCAAACATTGCTTGCCTTTTTGTCTTCTGCTGAACAGAGTGGGGTTTGGGTTAATTTTGAGGGTGTTTTTTGGGGTTTTTTTTAGAATTAGCAATTGTAACTCTTACTCATGCTTGCATACATAAGTTCTACTCTCCCATGTGTATTATTTTATAATTATTAATGATAAATTTAGTATAATGAGGCATTGATCAATCTTTGATTTCATTCTGCTGATCAAAGCCTTCTTTCTTCTTCTGCACCCTCCCAATCAGGAAAAGAAAGCCATGTCCAGCAGTGTCTTTAAACCTAGAGAGTTTGGAATAGAGGGGATGGGAATATGTTCATTTCCACAAGAGGGGAACACACATTGCAGTAGTGCTTTGGAAGAAGAGGTTTTTTATATAAAACGTCACAGCATGCTGAGAAATCAGCATTAATGGCCAAAATTTATATCAGAAAGATATAATAATTTCTTTTCCTTTATTTCCTATAAACAAATGCTCCACCTTTTCACCAAAACAACTGCAGACTTTATTGGAGAATGTAGGAAATTCTGTATATACTGACACGTGTCAGGAAACAGCATCGAGATCATGCATAGCTGTTCACCTAAAATGAACAGCTGGTGTGAGAGACCAGATTGGAAATAACAAGTCTGCAAAGCTGAGAGCTGGAACACTGCAAGGAGTTAAAAGGAAAGCAATAGCCAAGGCAGTCTAGAGAGGGATATCTAAGTAAAATTTCAATAATTTAAATAATTAATTAATTAATTTGAAGCTCTTGCCTATCTCTTTTTTTTTTTTTTTTTTTTTTTCCTGATGACTGTGGTTGCCTTGGCCTAAAGAAGAGACCACCAGGAGCTTTATTTCAATGACTACAATTGCTTACATGGAGATAAATAAAGTTACCCAGAAAGCCTATTTGCAATGCAACACAGATGACAGAAAAAAGGATGCAAAAATAGAAGCTAAAGGGAACACAGATTAAGAACAGATGGAAGGCACTTTTTACTCAGAGTATAAACATGACAAATGACTTATGAACAAGGTTGCCAGAAGGTCATTCAAGAAAAAAAATGTCATATTAGGGAAAATCGTGGGTCAAAGTTTTATTTAGGCACAACTCCCACCAGTTTCAATGGGACTCCCACCCAAGGAAGAAAGCATTTGGAAAGGCTTGCATGCCAAAGTATTACTCCTAAAAATATTCATGTACCCTAATTTGTTTTCATTTTTAGTTTAGATAACTTTTTTTAATAAGCTTTGACTGCATAGCCTATTTTTGAATGCTTTTTGAGTATGCTACCTTCGTCCTCACTTCTTTAAGCTCTTTCAGTGTCTCCAAACACGTCAGCATCGCACAACAATGCAGACATTACTGCTACTATTTCAGGCTGTTCACAGTTCCACATGGGAAAGCTTTTTCAGATAAACACAGGATCAGTTCTGAATGTGGGCTCAGACTGAGCAGGGAAAGGAGAGAGAAGCCAAACTGCATGGCAGATTGGCCAGAACTGGAGCTTCCTGTCACAGCAAAGCTCATGTGCAGCACAGAGATGCTGACATAAAATGGTCTCTACTGTAGGATTTTCCAATAAAATGAATTATGAAAAAAAAAAAAATCTCTAAGAGTTTTTTTTCTCACTAAATAGGTTTTAAGTCTATGTGTTTGCTTCCTATGCATTACCTAACCTGAAGTAGAAGACACTCGAACAGCTAGTTCTGCCATGGTCATCATTGACCTGCCTGTTAGCACTGAGCATCCTGAAGAAGTGAAGAGCCTATTTGTCAGCCAAGAACAAAAGAGATAAGCTCCCCTACCCAAGTGCTCCCCATTCCTTTAGGAGGAACCCTGACTAATTCCTCTCCTCTAATTCCTTATCCCAAGAAGGAAAAAGGCCAGAAAACCCTCCTAGCCAGGAGAAAGCTGCCAATTAAAGGTAAGTAGGGAAGGTCCTCACTCAGGCCACATCTTCAGGAGCTTCTCTATTGTTTAGAGAGTTGAAATTCATTGCTCTACAACAATGTGTGAAAGCAAGTTTCATGCAAAAGCTGATAAAGTACCTTGAAATTTGGCTGTACAAATGAGTTTCAGTGATTCTTCAAGGATAAAGAAAGGGCACTTTGACAAACATCTCTGCTGCTGAAAAGGTTGACCCAAAGCCAAGGCTGGGCCCTAGGGGCACACATGTAGCCCTACAAGGGTCCCTTGGGCTCCTAGACTGACCAGGGATTTCTGCTGCCTTCCCTGCTCTTCTTATGAGGTTACACACATGAGTAAAAGCAAGAAGGAACTGCATCCTGGGAATTCATGACAGGACTCTCACTGCCTCAGCACTGCAGGCAGACAAAACCTAGGGGAAGAGCTTGTGAAAGCCAAAAGCCTGAGCTTAATGAGAAAAAAGGAGCACAGCTGGTATGGTTTGAGGCCAAGTGGAATATTTGAGCTTTCTTCACCCTGGCTGACCCCAGCTATCCATGTGTTTAACATAATTCCTGAGAGTGAAAAAAGACAACATATAAAAGACCAAATGCTATTACTTTTTCTTTCAACACAAAGATAGTAGAGTGTTGTACTTGTTAAACAAAACATACAATAAGTGATTTTTTGCATGATCTTGGAGCAAGAATAAAAAAACTGAATTGCCAATTGATGCTGCCTTTTAATGTGGTTTCTATTCTATTTCATAAGAATCATAACAACTGCACTTGATGCATGTTACTTTTTTCTTTTGCCCTCTCCGAAAAGATCTCCCAAGTGCAGTAAAATAATGCACAGTCTATGAAGTTAGATGGTTGCACATGTCAAAATATTCAAACAAAGCCAAAAGTAAATAATTAAATTTAAGCAAAGACATCTTAAGATATGCACTGTAAAAAGTTTCCTCAGGGCAAATCTGGCAGGATGGGGGGAAATATTCAAGAAAAATCTAAACAAGTTCAATTTTCCAAAGGACTAAAGTGAAATGGAGGAAAAGAAAAAATAAATTATTCATAAAACCAAAACAGAGAACAAACTACCTAATAATTTGGCTTTAGGAAAAATGAACCTATTGCCTGCTAAGAGCTGTAAAAAGAGTGAGGTCAGCACTAGATTATGGGATACACCTGAGCAGCAGCTGCATAATGGGAGCAGTAAACAGAAGCCATTATAAGAGTATAGAGCATTACAATATGGTGTCAACATTGTAACACAAGGCTCATACACAAAGTTTTCTCTTTCAGTCTTTATTAGATCTCATTTAAGGATAAAAAGGAGAAGAGAGCAATTAAGTGTGTTCTATTAAAAATCCTATCTAAGAGCTTTAATTTAGGAAAAAATAGGACTTCCTCAAGGCAGTAGATCTTAATACATTTGCCAAATTTGTTTAGATTTAGTTCGGAAAAGATATATAGGGAGAAAGAATTCTTCATGCAGCTATGGGATACTGAAAATAAATATATCTTTAAACTCCTGTATTTGATACAGGCTTTTCTGTTACATGTTTAAAACCATGCCCTGTTCAGCAGCCTATTTAAGATCAGCAGTACCAAGCCATTTCAACTGTGCAGGCCACGAGAGATTTGCATTAAAAATTGATTTGTAGGACTCCCTTTTCTGGTGGTAGGGACTTGTCTTTCTCAGCAGAGTACACCTGCACAGCATAAAATGTCAGTGTGCATTTTCTATTGCAAATAGATAATTCCTTTCGTTTATAGACAGCAATAGCTCAAATACCACCCACTTGGGTCCATTAACAGCAGGCCTAGAGATTCTAGCCTTGACCACCCCAAAGCCTGACTTCTCAAATCCTTCGTTCCAACTTCTCCTACTACGCATAAAAAAATCAAAGAGGACCCTGCAGACATCATTTTCAGTTCTACTTTTCAAGTGCAATAAGGTTTAGAGTTAGTGGTTTAGACACAAAGACCAAGACAACAAATTAAAATACAGGACTACCCATGATTTTTAGAGCTTGTTTTGTGACTTTATCCAGCCATCTCTTATTGAGTGCCACATTATTGAAAATATGAAAGTCTGTGTGATCTTCTGACCATTTTTGACCAAATATTTTGAGAATAACAGCTGTTACAAGATTTTATTTAAATCGAAACTTATACTAATAAGAAGTTAGCTTGATAATTCTAATTCAAAACAAATATTTTATAGCACAATTCCAAACAGATATTTTAATGCCAATCCCATAATATATGGATATTTTCTGCAGTTCCTATTTTAATTTTATCCACCTCCAGTCGGATGCTACCACAGAAAATTTTCTGGCGTAGTATAATACAAAGCTTATTTGCATTAAATTTATCCTTTGGGCTCAAAGTTTCATAGCACAAAGATGGAATAAATAGAACCCAAAGAAAACTAAATTGCATTCTGAATAAGGGAGATTAATTAATAAGAAAAAATCCACAGCTCACAAAATCAGAGTTAAATGTGTCCAGGATTAGTGTAGATGTTTTAATGGATCATTTGACTAAAGCCGTGAAGTAGAATGACATATTTGAAGCCATTAAACATTACTGGACCCAGAACAGGCTAAACCATTTTTAACCATGATGTAAAGTGAGAAAACAGTTATGAAATCAGAAAACACCAGCTGAATTGTGAGACACACTGCTCTAAGTTGTATACTTAGAGGAAAGTAGAGAAAACACCTCCACAGAATACTCAAAAAGCAGAAAATAACTTGGCACTTCAGACATTGCAGTAGTGCGTTTGCTGTAAACTGATGACCCAAAACACCAATAAAAGGCAAAGGCCACGCCAGTCTCACTTCCTCTATCTTTTCTAAGTAGCAAACTAAACAAAAGCTTAACCAAACTCTAGCACCATACTGAAGAGCCTGTGGCACTCCATTCCCCATTCCCAGTGGAGAAAACAACCAGCCCACATCCCCAGGTGTTTCCTGATATCACCTCAGGGCTGCTGCCACCTTTCTACATAACTGAAATAAATCAAACTTTTCCAAAAGGAATTGTAACTTGGATACCGAGAACATAACTATAATATCACATCTTATGTCAACAGAAGGCACACAGAGAGCAGTGGTAGAATATGCCAGCTCACCTTAGAAAAAAGGTGTAGATCCACTAACCCACAACATGTAGTTGTAAAGACTGGCCATGCTGGGTTCAGTTTTGCTATTGATCTGGACAGACACCTGGACAAATACTTTGCCATTTACATTGTCATATATAAAGTGGATATAAAATATATGGGTTTCTTGATGGAGGCTTTGTGAAAAAGGACATACTATAAAACTTTATAAAAAAAGGAAGAATTATGGAAAGTAGATTGAAAACAAAAGCAAACACACAATTCATTTACACATGCTGGAAATTTATTCTGTGAAGCAGTACATCTGGTAGAGATTTGTCATTAACGTGGGAGCAGATCTTAAATTCTGCCTGAGAGAGGCATCATTGAAAGGAAATACCTCACCATAACATCACAAAAATGAAAGCACTCGAGCAACTCAAGTCATCCCAAGTATTCTGTTAACACTGAGCCAAAAGAATTTCTGTGCTAAGTACACTGAAGACAGCTAGTACACCAGGGATAAACTGATGTGTTCTTTATTATAAGGCCATTAAGTAGGCCTGCTGCCAATATACAAACACAAATTATATGAAGAGTTACAAATAAAATAAAGTACCTGATTAGCTACAGTGCATGAAGTTGCCCTATGAACATATCTACAGAGCTCTGTACCTATCATCCTGTCCATGGCCAGACACACATCTACACATGCTCATAAAACATGCTTCTAATAGTCTCAGAAGTATTGTTGATTTCTTTTTTTCTGAAAGTTATGAGCTGTTTTTAATATTTTGGGTTTGGAGAGTTATCCTAAATTATCTTGCTGTTCAATCCAAACTCATATCAGTCACTGGTTTTACTAATTTTTAATTTTTAAAAGAGCATGGGAGTTATATATAATTCTATGCAGAAATGAGGGACAGTTTCCAACTCTTAAATTACAGCTTTCATACATAGGGTGGCACTGACCTTGTGAAAATATAGTGCCTATGTGTGCTCATACAGGCATTCATCATGTATGCACCGTTTTCTACCAAGAGTATAATGACAGAACAATAATGGTCAGTACACCAAACAGTGTGTTAGCAGGTGGATACACATGGTCTGCTGGGAAAGCACCAGAATGGCTTTTGCAGTGGGAAACCCTACTCCAGAAGAGCCTTGCAAGACAGTGCGTGGGCAAAAGAGACACAAAGGAGCTTCGACACAGACAGACATAGTAGAATCCCTCCAGGAACAACAACCTAAAATATATCTACAGAACAATGGACTGAACATAGGAAAGAGGTCTTGGGGTCATTGATGACATTTCTCTGAAATTATCAGAATCTGGTGGGTTCTAAGCAAGATTTACTGTGAAGGCATGGATAAGGTGAACATGGAATTTTTACTGAACACATCCTTGAAGCTAGAAGGAAGCAATACTGAAGGAAGCTACTCAGGACTTTCCAATAGACAGAAGAAGGTAATTTTTGTAAAGCTGTAATCTTCTGGAACATGCTTCTGTGCAGGCTATGGAGCCACAAAGTGTCATCCTGTCTATGAGGAGCTCTGGCTATCTGACACAGAGAGGTCCATAAATGGACACTAGTGGAACTAGTAAGAGCTGGACCTTAATACAACTGTAGATGCTGAGAAGCTGCAGAATGTGGCCAGGTCTAAATGTTCTCTGTCCTCTGTCACTCTGACAGAGTAGTCATCTTAATGATCCAAGGTATGGAATTACCTTCTGCTTTTTTAATGTCTGCTATGTTTTATCAGATTAATTTTAATACTTATGAACAATAAATCACTATTGTCATATTTCATTTAAAATTAAAACAACTGCTGAGACCTAATGGGTGTCATGTAATACAGACCTCCCTTTGAAGGAAAGCTTTTACTTGGGCCAAGAATTTTGTTTTCAGATATTATTAAGTTTATTAACTTGCTAAGTGTGAGACTTACCTTGATTTTCCATTTGGCTGGGTTTGTGAATCAAGGAAAGTGTCAATATTCTGAGATTAATACCTTTGCAGAGAAGGGCAGTCACTTCTCAAATTCTCTCAGGACAAGTTTGTATGGAGTCAGGAAATGTGACACCAGAGGCTAACACATGATACTGTGAGCTTTCCCTCACCTATTTTTACATTACAGGCATTGGAAATCATTTAATGTTCAGTTCCAAATTATCAAAACCAAATTCAGTAAAAACAGAAAAAAGAAAAACAAAACAAAACAAAACAAAAAAACCCCCAGCAAGTTCTGGTGACTGATTTTAAACTGAAGGTTTAAAAAAAAATCAAAGGTATCAATTCTGCTAGGTAGCTGTAGATACACTGATTTTTCAGTGTATTTGGGAGTAACTGGAGAGATGAAGTATTTCAGTAGTGACTCTTGTTGATTTTCTACATTTATGTTGGAAATTTTAAAGAATTTTTGTACCCCTTGTACCTTTAAATCATGCCTTCTAGACTGCTCTTTTATATCAGATACCTTTTGGCATAGCTATAATGTAAGAGACTGCAGGATCCAGGACCACAGAATCACCTCACACTGAGTAAGGTTTTCAGTGACCTGAGGCATTGGCACAGTGCCTTCTCACAGTATCAGGTACAGAAATGGGTTTTACATATGCAGAGTGATATTTTCAGGACCTGGATGTAGAAAAGAAAACAGATAAGCTTCCATTGCCTGCAACAGGGACTTGACTGGGTCTTCCATTCACAGCAAATACAACCCTTTATTTTCTTGATATTTTTCTACCTTGGTTAATTTGTTTTCGACATTTTTCTCATTCATGCTTTCAGCATTCTTCAGCAAATGGTCAGGAGCATCTGTACAGACAACTTCCATTGATTGTATCCTACCTGCAGGAGGATACAGTCTTACTATTCTGAAATTCTTCCTTCCCAAAAAGGCAGAAACCAGATCATGAAATGAGATGAAAGACAGTTGCTATAAAGGCCTATCTTCTTAATAGATTTTCAGCTTAACACCTAAAGGCCAAAAAAGACAAATAACGAGGCCCTAATCTCAAATTCATGCCATCATTAAATATTGGTGATAAGTACAAATAAATACCTTATTTCAGGGGGTTGGGTCATTTAATAAATAAATAAATAAATGTGAAAACATATCCCACCCCATTTCAAATTAACATATTGCTCTGGTTCACTTTCCTATTATTACTTTTAACCTAAACCTTTTGCGTGTTAAAACTGTATGTTTCTTTTCGAGCAAGGTGGCACTTTTGTTAACAGATACAGGCCTAGTGCTGAGAGAGGTGCAGAGAAAGAGGGATTACATCGGCTAAAGATCAAACATACGTGTAGAAACACTAAATCAATTTGCCAGGGATTCTGAACTCCTGGGGCAAACCGGAGGCATCTGCAAAGCAGTAACGGGGCTCCCATTGGGGTCCCTACAGTGTCACCCCTGCATTTCTTGGTTTCAAGTGTTTGAGTCTTAGCAGCCTGATTCTCAGGCTGCTGCATGTAAACAATGTGTATTCTTAGAATTTATCTGTATGTTTTGCATTCTTGTTCTCTGAGAGAGAACTTGACTGATGGTCATAGTGACCAATGGAGTCAGGAGGTTGTAACCTCCTTGGGGCAACCTGGGCCCTCTGTACAAAATGTATATAAGCCTTTGGAGTCAGATAATAAAGAGCCTTCCATGTTTGACCCTGCTGTGCCTGCTGTCCTCTGTGAGAGTCCGCACCCACATCACAACGTGTTGCCCCTCTAAAGGCAGGGGTGACACTACAGCTCACGGGCAGTGCCTGCGTTAACAGAGACTGGACGGGAAGCCCGACGACCCCATAGCGCAGAGCAGCGCGCCCATCCCTCGGCCTGCCGGGCGGGTACCACCCGGCACACCGGCCGGGAAGCGGGCAGGTATCACCCGGCAATCCGGCCGGGAAGCGGGCAGGTATCACCCGGCAATCCGCCCGGGAATAGGGCAGGTACCACCCGGCAATCCGGCCGGGAAGCGGGCAGGTATCACCCGGCAATCCGGCCGGGAATAGGGCAGGTACCACCCGGCAATCCGGCCGGGAAGCGGGCAGGTATCACCCGGCAATCCGGCCGGGAACCAGCCTGGCAGCGGCTGGAAGGCCGCAGGGCCCGCGGGGCGGCGGGGCCGGAGGGGATGCGGCCCAGGGGACCCGCCTTACCTTGGGCATCCGGATGTGCTCCATGGCGCCGGCCGAGCTCTGCCCTGCGCACCCGGCCTGCCCGGCTTCCTCCGGCCCTGCGCTAAAAGCAAATTATTTTCTTTTAATAATATACTTTCATTACATGTTTTCCTGGCGTTTCCCGGCGGCGATGGGAGGAAGCAGGGAGGGTGTAGCGGCGGCAGGGATGGCCCGCGGTGCGGCGGCGGCAGGTCAGCGCTGGCCCCACCTCCCTCCCTCCCGCCCTCCCTCCCGCAGCCGCCGCCCGGCCGGGGATGCTCCGCGCCCCCCGCACGGCCCAGCACGGCCTGCGGTGCTCCCCAGCATTGATTGCAGCGCCCTGCCCTGCTGTCGGGGACCGCAGATCGGGAGCATAAAGCCAGCTCTGTGGTCGCCTCCCCCATTTTGTTTGTTCCCTGGCCCGGCATGTGCAGTGGCTCAAAGACAAAAGCTGCGCTTAGTGAAACTGAAGCGCTGGATTTTGTTTATCTCAAGCTCTGTGTGTCCGTAATTCACGGCTTTGCTGCATCCTCAGATTTGCTCAAGGCAGTATTTTTTGTGACGCACGGTTTTCAGCCTTGTACCAGAAATTCCTTTTCCCGTCTTTTGCCTTACCTGTTGTCAGAGATGTATTTCCTCTTGGAGCAAAAAGAAATGACTCTGAGATGGTTTTCCCAGTTCACCAGTCTGACGATAAAGATCAGGTATCTCTAACCATTTTGAATTTCTATCATATTCAGAGCAAAAAGAGAAACCTCTCAGTGTTTATACCAATGTGCAAATGACTAGAGGCGCTGGTATATTATTTCAGATACACCATAAATATAAAAGGCCCAGATATTCTATGTTGATCAAGGTATTCCAGAAATTCTTCACAAGTAGGGACTAGCATAGAAAGGGAGGCATAGAAATAAATGTGGAGACCTGCCAAACAAACCCCACAAAGGCCACAGCAAGAGGACTCTGCTCCAGAGCCACAGAAGCTCTCCACATATCCTCTTCTTGCCTGCAGAGAAGAGAGCAACTTTAATTTATGTTGTGAAAGATAAAATATGGGTTGAAAATAACATGGGGTTACCAAAAACAGAAATGCATTTTACCCCAAGGGAAAGGGAACAATGGGTACAAGCTGCACTGGGTCCAAAGTTTCTCCAGTCTTGAAACTTTCTTGCTAGTGAATGGCTAGATTAGGGGGGTTTTTTCTCCATTTTGTATACACAAAACCCAGGGGCACCAAGAGGGTTTTTGTATATCAACTCTTAGGTTAGAGGAGACAGAAGCTGTACTATTATGAGTGGAAAATAAGTGACCCCTGGATTTGACCATTCTGCTTGCCACCCCCATTTTGGCCCATTTCTGCCCATTTTTCTCTCATAGTTAAGCTGCTGTTTGGATAGCATCCATTAATGTGCATAAAGCGTGGACTTCAGGAGACTCTTGATCAGTGGTATATTTTTATTCTCTATTTTAGGCCAGAGCATCAGAATCAATTAAGAATTAACCAACCATGGAATATGTTTCCTTTGTAGCTATGGCTGATGTGATTCACTGTGTGTATTATCATCTCTTGACATTATCAAAATGAGTAAATTTGGAAGACAGTACATTTATCCTTTCAGTCCCCAGAGATGCTTTTATTCTGGTACATCTTGTGATTCATCACAGCCAAGTTCAAGTCCTACAGTTGATGTCAGGAAAACTTTCAGACGTAAGGGACAATGCACTTTAACTCTGCTTCACATTCATAAAACTAAAGCATTGCTGTTCATGTAGCAATCAGTTGCTCAGCATCCTGACAGAGTTTTTGGCTTGTCTTGGGCTGATGAAATAATTGATGGGCAAATGCAGCTGTAAACAAAACCTGGGTTTAGATAAAAGTTACATCTAATGCAATTGTCATGGAAAGCTTAGTAAGCACAGCCTTCCAACAATTCTCTTACATTTTTTCATTTGCATTTCAGGCTCATGGAGACTGCTGCCTCAACAGTCTGGAAATTAAATCCTCTGTAAAGGTATAACCAGAAATAATTCTACAGATTACTTCTCTAATTCGTCTAAGATATAGGGGCAGGAAAATTAAATTGCCATGCCTGCACAGGTTTTGACCTATCTACTGAAACTGCCAATAAAGTTCTTAATTCATTTGGCATGAGGAAGACTGGTCATTGAGGACTAGAATCATACTGGCATAATTATTTTCTATATCCATAAGTAACAGAGTCAGCTTTCAGCCTAATCCATTAAAACCTGACAGAACATTTCATTTCCTATATGTAAACATTTCTGTTACATTCAATGGAGTCACCCGAATACTCAGACATTCTGCATTCTACCTACCTGGCCTGGATTTGAACCATTAGGTTAGATGTAGAAGGCTTTTTGGATTTGTGTTTTCCAATTATATTTTGTTTAAGTGTAGTTTCCTGTGGGGTGCATTTTAATATAATACAAAATCAATACTTCTAAGACTTATTTAAAGTTTAGTCTACAGATTTGTAGACATAAATTAAATATTACCATGTAGGGAAGAAAATAACTGAAAATGGGTGGTATAACAGCTTTGTTGCTGGGACATCTATAGCCAAGGTGACAGAATCCTCCAACTCAAGAGTCTGGTATATGGGATGAAGATGAGGAGATTGGGCTTAGCCCAAGTTCCTGTGGGCTAAAGGCAAACAGTACCAGTTTGAGTGCAGCCCCAAGTTTGTGGATAAGAAATGGAGCTTAAAAAACCCAGCTTAACATTTTACCAAGGAAATGCTTTTGGACCCACTGATGGCAAAAAGTGGAGTTTGGGCATCAACTCTTCCTCGTGTAATTCATCATACAGGTCTTTGTACATTATTTGTTGAAAATTACACACAAACCAAACAGGACTATATCAAAGCCAGCTGACTTTCTTATCAGTTTTTCTTCTAATGAAAATATCCAGTAAGATGCATGGCAAAATAGGCTTTTTATAGTCTAAAAAGGGGAACAGTACCACTTTTTACCATAAAATACAGTATATTAATACATTTTGAAATATAACATATCTACACCAGTAATACACAAGAGTGTCATGGAACTTGTAACTACTTTGTAGTTTCAAAATTCTCTTCTTCCACAATTTCACAGTACTTCTTTGCTGGTTTAAGCCCTTCATAAGAAAAAATCCACCCCTAGAATTTCTTAGTATTATGGCATCTTTAAGTTTGGGAAAGACCTGTAGGATAATTGAGTCCAGCCATTAGCCTAAACATGCTACCATTAAACATCATATCCAGCCTAAACCTTCTCCGGCACAGCTTGAGTCCATTTCCTCTCATCCTGTCACTTGCTGCCTGAGAGAAGAGACCGATCTTCATCTGGCTACAACTTCCTTTCAGGTAGTTGTAGAGAGTGATATGGTCTTTCCTGGGCCTCTTTTTCTCCAGGATAAACAACCCCAGCTCCCTCAGCTGCTCTGGTCCTCCTAAGATTTGTTCTTATTTGTTATTTCCTCTTATCTGTTATTTGCTTCCATCAGGAATTTTTGTGCCACTTGTCAAATTATAAAGAAATTCTGTTGGAACATGTTTACACTTGAGATAGTAAGTACCACAGATTCAGAAACAGTGTGTCTGTTTATATTTGTTTCATGACTTTTGAACTTTTTTAGGGAACATGCAACCTTTTCCTGGCTAATGAACTTGTACACACAGACTTCACCCCCAGTTAATACAGCAGGAGCTGCATGTGACAAGGTAAAGGATGCAAGGAGCAGCTTCCACTTTATTGTTTAACTTGGCTGTTACTAGGTTTGACCTTTTAACTTTTCCTTCAAGAATGGCTCAAAGTCTTTGATTTGGTCTTGTTATAAAACACTGTTACATTGTTATAAAAGCAATTTTTTTTCAGGAAAAAATACCAGCCAACCTCTGGGAATTGGAATGGTTTTGATGCTATTCTGCAGATAAACAAACTGATATTTATATCATGTAGCATATACCATATAACATTGTGATACATGATACATGGTACATCACACACGGTATCTGACCAGGTTTATGATAACTGGCCAAAAATGCACAGCAGGGAAATAAAATAGAAAAAACTCTAGAATGACTCAGGATATATGTCCAGTTACTTACATGAGGATTTCACAAATCAAAGAAACAGGTGCAATTATGCCAAAGTGATAATTGTTGAGTAAATAAGAGCATTTCAACAAGATTAGAATACTCAGTCCTGTCATTCTGAAATGCTGCATTTTTTTATAACAAAGCATGTCGGCACAACCAGCTGGAGATATAATGGGAGAAGATCAGTTATGATGTTCTGGAGCTGGCATTCGTCATACCACACACAGCAGTTAAAGGAAAGCTTAGCACTTACAGGGAGGGGTCAGTCAGTTATTATGATATGATTGCAGGAGCAAAAAGGAGAGAAGTGCTTCTCAATATAGCCAGTAGAGGAACAGACTCTTCCACAAGATGATTTAAAGCTCTTAAACTCTTGAAATGGTGAAATACTGCTTAGAGGTTTGCCTCCAAACTGTAGCATCTGTTATATGCTGACTACCTTTACAGTAACTTGTCCCGAATCTTAAAAAGGAAATACTCCCTTAAATGATATTAAAGAATAAAAATAACTTCTAAAAGAAGATATATGCTATTAAAAACACCTTTATCTTAGACCATTTCCATTGAAACATTCAGTCAGAGCAACAACTCAGGAGAAGATGATAAAGATAAAGAGTTGAAAGCAGACCACAACTGTGTGTAGTCTGAAGCAGTATTTATTGTTCAATGAAAAATAACATCATGATAGCAAGGCAGCTCTCAATACTTTCACAAAGAAAATTTTCTCAACTTATGGGACTATATTAATGGTCTGCCTAGAGTGTTTTTAATAAGAAAAAATAATGAAGAAAAGAATATGGACATGGTATATTTGGGTTTAGGGAAAAAAGACTATAGAAGAAAAAAAAGGTGAATAACAAAGGAAATGTATTCCCTGGCCTTTGTATTAGAATTAGCTAAAACTATGTTTAAAATACTGAAGAGTTTATTTTGAAGTTCCCCATTGACCTAGGATGATCAGAATTCAGTGAAGCAATTGTGGCTTTTATAGTCATGATTATGCATGTGTGTGATAGTTGTACATTAATTTTGATTACTCTCCAAATTTTACAGAAGCTACAACACTGTATGAAGTGAAATTTTAAAAAAGGATAGTTGTTTCCCAAAAGCATATAATAAAACCCTCACTGAAATGCTGCTTCATACTTCAAATTCACACCATATGAAAGTATATAAGTATATTTTTGAGATAATTTGTTTCTCTCTGCCTCTAAAAAGAAATCTTAAGATTAGGCACTTTTTTTCTTTTCTTTTAATAAGTTGCTGAAGCCAAACACGGTTCTTCAAATGTCTCTGCAGAACAACTGAAACTGATGTAATTCCTACCACCTGACTGACAAAGCTGTTGCAGCCATCACAATAAGTGGCCAGAATCAGTTTTGGCTGCCTTGCACTTCTTGAAATCCTTCTGAATTTCAGGTGATTGCCTTGGCCCCTTATCTATCGTAGGATTATGGAAATAAACTGACACTGTGGAAGCTGTTAGTGAAGTATCACTAAACCTCTGGGTTCAGAATACACGGTAATCTTTGAGCTACTGACAAACAATTTAGTTTTTGAGAAATTGCTGATTAAGCAAGGGTCATAGAAACCTCAATGTTCAGACTGCAAGTGTGTTATGAATAAATTCATATGTGGTTTTACAAAGCTTGCCCATTTTTATACTTGAATTCCATTTGTTTCACCTGGTCAGTATTTTTCAGGTTCCATTACTGCTGCTTGGGTTTAAGGAAAAAGGTAAATTTTGGGGTGGGTTCTGAAGAGAGTTCAAACTGCTTCTGGCATTACTGGACTGAAAGCTCTGAAGCTCAGGAAATTTCTTTTCTCTAACTCTTGAAATTTTGTCACCCTGTGTAGTATTAAATTTGTGATCTTTATCTCTGTCAATTATTTCCATGAGAAGACAGCATTTGACGTAATCTGTTCCCAGAGTGGAATGTCCAGAGTATTGCTAAAAAATACTTTGGCTCATCGGTCACAGGGTGCATGAATTATTATGGTTGAATGGTCCTCATCTGAGTGGAAAGGATGCAATGTCTAGGAAAAAATATCTGTGAGAGGAGATGTACCATTAACTTCAGATAGTTCTAGACATGGTTGTACAAAACTGTCCACTTTGAGTCAACAGTTATAAAAGCCAATTAGTTAACAGTTAACTAACTTAATGGCTATAGTCAACTCATAAAGCACATGTCTACACCGTGTTTTTTTGTTGCATGCCACAACATGAGCCACTGGAGTGAGTTGTTACTTGCCAGCTTACATCTCTTATGCTGGTGGTCTACATCTGTACTAGTATCAAGGGAACCATTCACATTCTAATGTCTCAAGCTATTCCATGTCTTAGTGCCCACACAGGACTGACCTCTCGTGTCTTTGCTCACTAGCCACCTGCCTTGTGCACTTTATACATCACTGGATTTGGTAACAGCAATGCTTCTGACTTCTGTCCTTTCTAGTCCTATAGAAGAGCCTGGGATTTAGTTGGAATCCCCTGTGGTCTCCTCAGAGGCAGAAGATATTCTGTCTCTATAAAGCCAGGAATGGGATCTTCTGTGTCCCATAGGCATCTCCTTTTCTGCTGAGAGTGAGCTGTACAGTAAAGATTAGTGCCAAATCCTGAAGTGGCTGCTCTCTGCCGTGCAGAACTCAAGTTTTTTAGCACACTGGTTGGTGGTTCTCATAAGGATTGAGGGCATCTCAAGGCATACCTGAAAACACAATGCTCTTGGAAAATTTTGGGATTGTTTCAGACAGAGAGAGAAAACATAATTCTTGGTAACTGACAGGGAAGATAAATGGAGAATGTGAAAAGCAAATGCCTAAATGAAACTGTATAGTCTTAATTTTATTGCCTAAATCTCTTTCCATATTTGATATTGGTAAATATATTGCATTGGTATGTTTTGCAGTTAAATATACAATCAGTCAAACTAAGCCCTTGAGGGCTTATTTAAATAGAAATGTGTGATGTAGATTTAGTAGAATAGAAATGCAAGGTCTGTGTAATTTAGAACCTTGTGTAATTTTCCAATTGGTTAATCACACATGGTTTCTCTCACAGCAGTGACCTTAGTTAGATTTTGATATGGCAATAACTGTAGGCATAAATCATAATAAACTCCATGCTACATCATTTCTAGGAAATAAAATTTCACAGTCTACACTAATTCCATCATAAACTCATTTTTCCAGCATTCATTACATTAACAATTCATAAATTGATTCTATTTGCTACATGATCCAACACATTACTATTAATATGAGAATGTAAATTGCAATATGAATTACAGACTAGAAGGCTGGAAGGTTTTCATACTTTTGAGAAATCCTTTTGTGGGTGCTTCTCTTTGTTGATAACTATTGAAGAGATTAGGAATTCTGACTGTCACCTGGACAGCTTAATGGGTACTCAGAAGATGTGCAGTCAGATCATTCATTTCCTAAATGATTTTTGTATTATTAACTACAATGATTTTTCTATTATTAACTACAAACAAATTGCAGGATTAACTGGTTTTTAGCCAGTAAAAACTTATTCACCAGGTGAATAGAGGAGCCAAGTTGCAACAACTAATAGGCAGCAAAGGCACGAGCAGTGGAAGTCTTTAGGAAAAGATACATTGAAGTAGCATTGCCAGCAATAAAATGTCCAGATAGATATATGTAAATCATACTGCCCTGGGCCAAGCCTTGCTCCAAAAATTACTGTACAAAAGTCAAGCTACTAAACCACATTGTTCCACAGGTTAGAGCAAAACTAAGCAAGGAGAAAAATAGATTTTCTACTCCAGGATGTGACATGGTTATGGCAGACACTGCTTCTCATTATTTCATCCATGGTTCTCTTCTTA
The DNA here is from genome assembly GCF_965231275.1 of Zosterops lateralis. NCBI lineage: Eukaryota > Metazoa > Chordata > Aves > Passeriformes > Zosteropidae > Zosterops > Zosterops lateralis. The sequence continues at coordinate 29,811,180 of NC_139766.1, forward strand.
AAAGCACACTAAGGTTTTGCATCACCTTGGTAACTGTAAATCTTCAAGCAGATATTTTAAATAGCATAAAGACAATGCCCTCCCACTATGAAGCTCCCATCAAGGTGACCTGGTCCAGGATTCCATTCCAGAAGATGATTTCATGACATTGAATTAAATCAAGATTTCTACTCACAGATTTTTCAACAGATTTCCATGTTAGGTATTTGTTGGAGCCTGGTACCTATTATGATATTTTCCCTGAGAATTTAGAGCTGTCATATTACTCAAGGGATGGAAAATGCAGTAGCAGACATAACCAGTTAGTATCAAAAGAAATACAAAACTATATTTTATTTCACAATTTTCTATATGAATACTCTGACGTTTTCCTTTTGTTTTTCTTGTTGCCTTTTTTTTTTTTTTTTCTGTTGTTGTTTTTGCTTTTAATTTGCATTTAACAAGGCTGTTTAAGTCAAAGGAATTGTCATATCCTTATTCTTACTGGCAGTAGATGGTGAGGTAGCTGCTTTTTCTCTGTATGATTTTTCTGATCTGTACAACTTGAGACATTCCTAGATTTTAAAATGAAAACTGGTTAAAAAAAATATTTTTCAGAATTTTTCTGTCTCTTGTCTTGAATGAAACCTTTGCTAGAACTAATTAGTGGCAAGTTTTAGGCCACTTTTTAAAAGCATCTTGCTAAAATTAGCCTTATTTGGAGGGTGTGAATGAGAACACCGTGAAAGTTCCTATTTAGCAGAAGGAGTGATAACAAATGTATCAGAGTATTGTTGTAAGGAAGTACACCAAAGTCTCTTTCAAGCTGAATGAAAAACACACACACACACACACACACAAAAAAAAAAAAAACCAAACCCAAACAAAACCCACAAAGAACCCCCAAAACAAGCAAAAAACAACAATAACAACACAACCCCCAAAAAAATCATAAGTAGCACTTAAGAAGAGAAAATATGTTTCTGTTATTGTGGTGGATGACACATTGTATAAGACAGCTGCAAGTCTTCACTTCTCTGAGCAATCCTCATCTTCCTTCACCCTGAACTACTCTTTCCTTTTAATGGAGGATTTTGTTTCTTGATTAGGAATCTAATTCTGCAATACACTGAACTCACCCAAACTCAAGGGGCTTTAATTGGGAGGATTAAAGTCATTAAAGAATCACAGAATCATAGAATATGCTGAGCTGGAAGGGACCCAAAAGAATCATCAAATCCAATTCTGACCTTGCTCAGGACATCCCAAAAATCTTCTCAGGGTGTGTGCAGCACCTTACAAAATTGAAACCTGAATAAAAGGCATTTCTTCTCTTTGAACAGGTTTTCAGTTAGTACATCTATTCAATCAATGAGAATTTCTGGGTTGGCACCTTCAGTATTGCAATAGATACAGTCTTTGTCACCTTTTTATTGTCAGGTTTTACATAAATACCTCTTACAGCAAGTGTTCAGTGTCTGAATCCCATTCTTTAGTCTTTGCATGACGAGATGGAATGACAATGAACTTCTCATTGTATCCCTGTGATGTAGGGGTTAAGGGGTCAGCCAAACCCCTTTGGTTCTGTTGCCACTCCAATGCTCTCTCCTTTTTGAAAAGGATAAGAAAAACAACTAACTTGCAACAAATCCATCCATGACACAGTTCACATAAACCCACTTTATGCCCAGAACTTCAGGGGCTGATTTGGAAAACTCCACAGGTACTCAATGCAGGCTGGAGGGAACCATTCAGTGCATCTACACTACACTGTTGCTTTGACTGCTGCTCTGAAAGAGACGAGAGAGGAAAACTAGCTAACTTAGAAGCCTGTAGTTCTATAATGGGAATGTTAATGTGTAGCATAAAAGAGGATAACATCAACCCATCTCTCTGACACTGCTGGATCACAGTGCTGTCAAAGTATTCTTGTACCAAGCTGGGCAAGACTCAGCATCAAATTCAGTGGGAAGCTGCTCATGCAAGCTGAAGTGACAATGTTAGTATAAGCCACTTTTGGATGACCTTCACCACTTTCTGATTTCCCTGAGAGGAGCTGGCTCCCACATTGCACTGCTAGATCCACCCCCACTCCCATATGTGATCATCAGTCCCTGCGGACAAGAAGAGTGACACAGCCCATAGAGGCTAACTATTAATGTGCAGCAACAATTCTGGCTTCTATACTGGGCATGGGAAAGTCCACACTGAATAGACTGATGTGTTGGAAATGTGCCTAGCAATACAGAAACCCTGAATTATTTGTTAGTTTTTTTTATTCTATTCCATTTTTCAGCATTCTTGATTTTCTGGCGAATTTCTATGTAATCTGATGGCTTATTTTTCCCACAAAACTGGAGAGTTTATAAAAAGTGTAATAGTCAGAAACCGTACCTTGTCTGATTTTTAAAGGCAGTTAATTTTCCTTACTAACATCTTAAGGCAGTGAATATGGCAATGGGATTAAAGGCAGGGGATGGAGTGAAAAGAGAGAGAGAGAGGGAGAGAAAAGTTTCCAGAAGTTTTTGGCTGCTGCAAAGAGAAAGTAAGAGCCTCACCTAAACAACATGCTGCAATGTCAGCACATCTACTAGAGACCAGGGAATCTGACACAAGGTGGTGTGGGAGAAATCCAAGATCCCTCTTCTTGAACCCAGTTACTTTAGCAAACCAAGCAATATGCATTTTCTTTCTTTCTACTGCGGCTAGTTTCCCTTTCACTTGTGTGGTGCCAGAGCTAAAACTGAATGGTGTTGCTATGAAATCCTGTTCCTTTTTCTCTTTCCTCTACTAGGGCTTTTGGTAATGTTTTCTTACTAAATGCCTGAAGTCCTGTCATATTGAAGTTTCAGTATTAGCAGTTTGACTCTTTGATTGTTTTAGCATGGACTAAATTTCTACTTTTAAGCAATCTTGTCTGAATTATCCCCTTGTCTTCAGGTTCTCCTACTTGAATGAAAGACATCATCGCCTTCCATTTTTCATACTTGTATGAGCCAGCTGTTTAAAATATATGAAAATTTTTCTACAAATCTGAAATTTCATGTAAAAAGAATGAATCATCGTATTGAAGCTGTAGTTCAGACACAAAAAATGCCAACACGGTCCTGGTTTGAATGCCATATAGAAATATAGGAAGTATTAGTGTCCTGTAGCCAATGTAGAGGACCTGGTAAGCTCCTACATGAAAGAGTCTACAATTTTTTTCATCCATATTCAAAAAATAGGAACTAACTTTGAAGTTAGGAAAAGGCAGTTAGGGTATCAGGGATATCAAGAACCTACTACACAAAAGAAGACTGAAAGCTTTTTGCTTATTGAGCCTGGCAAAATGAAATCAGAAACAGAACAAGGTAACTTCCTAAAAACATATTTTCGAAGGAAAGGGAGAGGAAAGGTTATTCCAACTGGAGGATAGCACTGTCACTCTAAAAATGAATAAAAATATAAATTGTCTATGGATTCACCTGAGGATGAAATAGTAATATCTCCTAACATCGGAGCAGTGAGTCTCTGAAATTCCCTTCTAGAGAGATAACTCAGAGCTTTTGAACTTCAGTGACAAAAAATCTGTTTCTATGACTCTGCTTAGGATGAGTAATTCTGTTTTAGTACGTAGCCTGAAGCATCTATCTTGAACACAGATTCTCAATTTTGTGAAATTTGCATAATTCTGGATTTATTAGGAAAAGACTAAGTCACAAGTTACACGGAGAGAGCTGCACCATTTGTAACCCTTACATTCACAGGCATTTACTATGTGAACCATAAAGCTGCAAGACTACAAACTGCACCATAGCCATTGCCATTCACTTTAGCTCTAGAAATCTGCTATTTTTAAGCAAACTGGATACCACAAAACTTGGTGCTGGAAGGTCTTCAATACCAGGATTAATAGGTCATGCCTAATATTACTTCTGACAGTGAGCAATGCTGAACAAATCACCCTGCAAAGAACTGCTTTTAGACCAGTACAGTCGTGTCCAACAGGCAGTTGCAGGGTGTTGATTTCTAGGTCTTAGAAAGGATTTAGAGCCAACTTGTTAATCCTCATAGTTATAGTGTTGCTGTAATAAGTTGAGTTCAGCTCTGTGTTGGATATCTTGCTTCTTCGGGTCATACTAACACAACCTCTTTTTCCTGGACTCTTTTTAATTGTGAAATAAATCAAACCCACAAATGCTCATTTTTATAAAAAGCATACATCAAAATAAAAACACAAACTGTCTTTAAATCTTTGTGCTTAGGCCTAATGTTTTGTGGGCAATGTAACAAACATAGACAGTGTTCTGCAAAACTACTTTAGTAATTAAAATACATCCACCCTTTCAGAAAGACAAAGGACTGAAGGGGATCTTCTGGATATCATGCAGCTATTGTGAACTACTCCCTTATATAATCTTCTTCATAAATGAGCTAGCTCCATTTTGAGACCAGTTACTTTATTTCCCCTCTCCACATATACCACTACTATGAAAATTTAGATATTGACTCATGTACCTCAGCCAAATGTATTCATGGGCTTCTTGTGCCAACATCTCCCTTTGCCAACATATTCTTTTGCCAACTTAAACAATTCCTCTCTTTTCCCAATCTTAGCCTTTTAAATATATGCTGCAATCATATATCCTACCAGTCTTATATTTACTGTGATAAAAACCTTGTTTTTTGAAGGTTTTCACTGCAGATTTGTGTATAATATATATACATCTTGAAGCAGGATTTGATGAGGGCATTTGTCTTGTGACAGCTGGCAGTTCTTTGACAAGATTTTTCTTTGCAGTTTCCATGTATTTAGTAAGCTTACTATATGGTGTCTTGTGCATCAGCATTTTAACAAATGAAAACATCAGCCAAAGAATAAGAAATTATAATGCAAACTTAAATATATACAAATGTATTACACAAGTATTCACATTTGAAGTAATGATTCACTGCTTTTTGTGCAGTAGATGGTTTACTCCTCCTGAGTGGATACAAGCAGGACTCAGGTACATATGTAGTTGGCTAGAGGGGATAATGATAATTACCAATGTCATGAGAAAAATAAACTCTTCTATCACTTGTTGCTCAGTTAAGATCAGCACATTTCAGTTATAAAAAGAAGAAAATAATAACATTGCATGACTCATACTTTTTATTCAAGCAATTGAATAGCAGTGGTGGATACAAATCCATCATATGAATAATACCCTAGATTTAATACCCTAGAATCTTCTGGTGGATTCAAGGAATTTTGCAGGATACATTTTCAGTGTTTCATGTCATCTCTTACTGATGAATAGTAACTGCAGGAGTGCAACAATACAACCATTTTGTTAGTGCCTTCTATTGCATTGTTCCAAAGAAAAAGTGAACAAAAAGGTCAAATGAAAAATCCAGTTGTAGTTGTAGGAAGTGATATTTTTCTTTGAAGAAAAAACTTGAAGAGCAATTGTTCTAAATCATGCAGAAAAATTCAGTGCAATATCCAAAATTTTGCATTCTTCCTTAGCACTTAAAAATTTAGCTTCATCTCATCAAAAAGCTGCAAACATATAATTTTAATCAGCTTCAGAGTACATATATGCATTATGTATACTTAGTTATAAAGTATACACATCAAAACCCTGGTGAGCAAAGACATATGCGTTGTACCTAGTCATGGAATCTGTGGCATTTCTGTAGTCAATTACAAGCCCCAGTTGTAAACATTATTTTCCTTGGGGAATATTTCAGTAATTAATGAATGCTGTTGTTATGCAAAGATGGAGCAGGGTGTGCTGACATTTTGGTTTCCCCAGTGGTATAACTAGGACTGAATGATTCAGAGAAAACTTCCTTCCCACATTCTAGGCAGAGCTCAACTTAAAAATGTGTCAGTATATATTTATACTCCCTTTCCAAGGGCAGAAGGACTGTTTAATTCTTTCACATCTGGCTGCTCTCTCCGACCCTTTTCCTGTGGGAAGTTCTCTTACATCTTCAGCCACAGAGAAGGGGAAGAATAGCTGTTTGAAGGACTACAGCAACCCAAAGGTCAGTGAAATCTTCCTGGGAAAGCTGATTAAAAGTATTACTTTATTCTCAAAAGTGATTTTTAAAAACTTTTGGTCAGTTTTCTGAGTGGCAGAGACATGCTCAACCACTGAAACTGATTTAGGAGAGCCAGAGGTTGTGATAAGCAGGAGCTTGAGGATACAGTGTAAAACTGCTGAACTGAAACTAAAATGTATGGTGAACAGCAAAGTAATAGACTGTTAATTAATTAAAGACCAGTGCCATTGATGTAGAATTGCCTTTGGCATTAAAATTAACTATCTGACTGAAATGTGTAGAGCAGGTCATGTTTCTTACGATGTGTCTACAGTGCACAGTTGACATGGAGTGTTAAAGTGCCTCCAGACTTTTGGAGAACCAAGTTCACATGTCAGGAAAAATGTTATAGCAGAGAGGCAAAGCTCTATATAAATAGTTACCAGAATCTGGAATTAAAAACTTGTTAAAAGATAACCTTAAAATCCTTCACACAGAAAAAATTAAAGGTGTCAATTCGATGACAGGTCATGTGGAAAAGTAGAAGAGATGAAAAGAAGCCAACCCTCACAATCCCATGAGGCACATTTCGGTCACTAAATGGGCCAAAACTCATGCTGCTGGTTCAGCTTCAGCAGGTCACCTAATACTATCTTACTGAGGCCACTCATATGATTCATTATGGCTAATCAGACCCTAAGTAAGCAAATTCTGATCCCAGAAGAGACTCTGTTGAGCCTGAGAACAGAGACTGCTTAATATGTAAGCAACCTGCTGAAAACTGAAACAAAAAGTATGTTTTCTTTGCTGACGAGGCTGGGCAAGTTCTTCTACTTTTAAAAGTTACATTGACATGGCCTCAGTTGCTCAATGCCTGACACCTGCCATAGGTTGCTGGAGGTATTTATTAGTTACCTCAGTGTTCTTCCCTGGAACATGGGAGATGATTGCAGCTCTCATGCCACTCCCCCTTACACACCCCCTGGTACACCCCCTTAAAGTCTCAAATGGCAAGCCTGCTTTAGGCAGCTGAGGATCAAGTCCTGCTAGAACTTTCTTCCTACTGGGAAAAAGCAATAATATTTGATTGAACAGAGCCAAGTTCTCTAAAGAAAATAAATCATCAACTGTTAAAAATTGTCATCCAGTGTTTGTGTAAATAGTCTTTAAAGTCTTCATACCTTTTTTCCCCCCTGCAAATGGGTCATTAATAACTTACAGAGATATACCACTTTTCCATGATTTATTTAAATGCCCTTTTGTTATTGTTCAGTCTAACACAATGTGGTGGCTTTTATTTATTAATGCAGATTAAAAATCCTTCTTGGCTTTTTCTTCCTTTGCAAACTTTTTTCCCCTCTGTGTTTGTATTTTAAAAGTTTAGAGGACAATCTATCCTGCATAATAAAAGTCCTTAGTTATCTAATGTCTAAATGTAGTCCAGGCAGCCAAAACATGAACCTCTTGCTCTGCTACATAATTCTGTCATGGCTATATCAGCATTAACCTGTTTGCAAGGAAGAATGCCTTCATTTTTACAGCATTTACATTCTTCAAAGAACCACTGTCTATGAATAACTTTGCCATGAGCTAGGTGGTGAAGAGGGAGGAGGCTAGAGCTTAGCCTACTCCCCCCAGGTCACCACAGCTCATGAGTATATAGTCAAACTTCAAGATATTAAGTTTACTATATGTTCCTTAAGTATATACTATCTCTTCAACATTTTCTCCTGTCAGCAGGACACAGAGGACAATAAATACTCAGAACAGAAACAATTACATAGAAAGACACAGTGAAAAACAGGAAGGTGAAAGGAGCACATTAACAAAGGATAATACTAGAATTTTCAAAATGAGAACACAGTCTTAGGTTTCAATTGCTTCACTCAAGTAGAAGATAAAGAGTGAGGGAAAGAAAGAGGATGAGTAGTTTTTTCACTTTGTTTTGTACACATAAAATTTTCCTTGCATTTATCAGCTAAAGAATGTGGTGGAGAATGGTCATTTAATATTCATGCAATAAAAGCACATACAGTACAGCAAGAAAATGCTGGGTAACTGGAAATTTCACAAAAGTAATTTTGTATCACAGATTTGGTGAGACTAATTTATTCTGTTGTGCTAAATTATTTTAGCATCTGACTTCTCGCATGTAATGTATAGAGCATTTAGTGAAACATTTGTGTTTACAAATCCAGTTACTTGAAAATTACCCTTCAGTAGTATTCAGAAGATTTTATGTATCCCATACTTAATTTCCTGATATGGATTGGAATATTTAGTCAGAATTGTTGCTCTGCACACATGGCAAGGCCATAGACAAATAACTTTCTGATTGCCAATGTTTTGGTTAAATAGGCTGCCCCTTACTAACATGACTTCTCCAAATAACTGATGTGTATTCTGAAAATAATCTTCACTGTATTGCTTACCTTGCTGATGCAGCTATTTCTTAGTAGGCTGATGACACTGTACCTGAGATGTTGAAAATGAAAGATGGAAAATTCTAATGAGAATTTAAATGTAAAAGGAGTCTAACCACAAGGGAACACAACATAATGGTCCATGATAATTTTTCTGCAAACAAATACAGAATAATTTCTTTTATAGCCATAATTTCACTTATGAAGTGCTAAGTCACTAAACAGTCACCCCCAAATATGTTTCTGCTCTTATCTTGTCACATTGGCTCTCTATATGGTCTTCTTCTGTGAGAAGAAAGAGACTCATGGAATGAGAACGCAATCAGAGTTATAGATTTCAGATTTACAGTTCTGAATAAGTTTCCCTGTCAAAGGAGAAAGGCAAAACCTTGCCATGTTAAAGGTGGAATTTAATCTACTTTTGAAAGGAAGTTCCTGGAAGTAGGGATGCATGTGTGGGGGTATACACATATATAATGTACATATTTACATATATACATACGTATGTACGCACACACCACATATGGTGACAGAATATAGTAAAAAAACAGATGAGCAGATCCGTAGCCAAAATTTGTAAAGGTATGCCCAAAGATTTTATGTATTCATAGAATCACATGGAGTATTCTAAGTTGGAAGTGCCCCCACTAGGATCATCACAGTCCAGTTCCTGGTTCTGCACAGAACAGCCCCAAGAGTGCCTGAGAGCACAGTCCAAATGCATCTTGAACTCAGTTTGGTGCTGTGACCACTTCCCTGGGGAGCCTTCCCTGGGTGCCTAACCACCCTCTGGGTGAATTTTTTTTCTAAATACCTAACCTGAATCCCCCTTGACACAACTTCAAGCCATTCCATCAGGTCCTGCTGGATCACTAGAAAGAATAGGTCAGTACCTGCCCCTCCAAAATCCCTCATAAGGATGCTGAAGATTGCTATGGCATCTACTCTCAGTCTCCTCCAGGCGGAACAGACCAAATGTCCTCAGTCTCTTCTCATATGTCTTTCCCTCTTGACCCTTCACCATCTTTGTAGGCCTCCTTTGGACACTCTCTAAAAAGCTTAATATTCTTCTTATATTCTGGTGCCCCAAACTGCACATAATGTTCTGTGTGAGGCTGCAGCAGCACAGAGCAGAGTGGGATAATCACCTCCCTGAACCAGCTGGGTGATTCAGATTATACTGTTAAAAGGAAAGGACTCATGTAAGTAGAATATATGCAGAGAAAAAGATGACTGTAAGGTTTATTCTGGCTATTCTCAGTGTTAATCTTAGCAGTAGCTATTCTTAGCCCAAGGCTATTCTTAGCCTTAAAATGACTTTTTAAAGATAGAGAAATTGTTTGAATTTCTCTAGAGAGAGCACTAAGAGAGGCACTAAAACTCATCAACCTGTGGACAGACAGAGCTGCCAGGTTCCAGGTATCTCAAATATGACAAGGCTTGTAGGAAAAGGCAGTGCCTGACAACACTAGAAGGAAAAGAAGCTGCATTGTACTGGTGGCACTTTCTGCTCCTCTCAGACAAACGCTGCCTATGATGCCTCCCAAAACAAACACAGGGAGTGTTATCTGCTAGGACAGACAGGGCGACTCTTCTACCTTCGTTCCCACCGCTGCCTGGCGCTTTCTCACTCTACCCCACACGTGCTGCCTCCGAGGCGCCTCGGAAACAGCCCAGCCACCGGCCAAGGGCGCTGGGGAGGCGGCCGGCCCGGCCCGGCCCGGGGGCAGGAGCAGGAGCAGGAGCGGCCGCTCCTCCCGGCCCGGCACAGGGCCAGGGCAGGCACCCCCGGCTGGGCTGGCCCGTGTGTGCCGGCGGATCGTCCACCGGCCCCCGCCAGGGCTACCGGCGTGCAGAGCATCACAGCACAGCACTCGGGGCAAAGCGAGGTAAGAGAAAGCACGTGTTGGCGGGGAATGAGCAGACACCGCTGCTCTCCAGTGTCCCCCCCGGAGGTGCGGGGCTCTGTGCGGGCGGGGGCGGCGGGGGTACCTGCCGGGCCCTGAGGGCGCCGTGCTGGGCCGGCCTGCCCTCCCCTCCCGTCCCGTCCCGTCTCGTCCCGTCCCGTCCCGTCCCGTCCCGTCCCGTCCCGTCCCGTCCCGGGCACACGGCGTGCGGCCCTGCGGGAAGGCCCCAGGGCGCGGACTGCCCGGCTCCTGGCGGGAGCAGAGGAGGGAAGCGGGCAGGGGGGTCCCTGAGGGGAGGAGCGCCCGGCCGTGGCTGTCGGGAGGGCCCGGCCGCTGCCGGCACAGCTCTGCACAGCCCGGCCGCCTCAGGGAGCCGCGCCCGGCCCGGTGAGTCCGTCCGTCCGCGGGCCCTCGGGAGGGCTGGAGGGGGCGCCGCTGTCGGGGCCTCTCCGCTGGACGGGACCGGGTGGGGAGGGGTCCCGAATCCCGGGTCCTGAATCCCGGCCCGGACAGGCTTGTGCGGCTGGGGGGGCGCTGATTCCGCCTCGCTCCGGGGAGGTATTCCTGGCGTCGGGAGCGTGGCGAGAAGGGAAGCCGAGGAGCTCTCTGCCGCCTCTGAAAGCCCCCGTCGGGAGAATGGCGCTGCCGGCCCGGGCTGCCGCTGCCGGGGGCGCGGGGTGGGTGCGGCACAGGGGAAAGGCCCCTGGGGGCTCCTGGGCGCTGTGGGACCTGCTGTGCTGTCCCGGGGTAGCTTAGTGTACTGTACTGTACTGTATGTATTACATGCTGCTGTAAAGGGATGGAGGCGTCGGTGTGTGAACGCCCCTCCCTGGGTTCCTGACCAGCTGGCTCAAGGCGCTGAGTTTGCCTGGAGGTGCTCTCCGTGCAGGTTTTACCGGGAAGGCTTAACTGGCACGGAGCACACAGTCACAGTGCAACTCCAGCTCTTCTCTGCGCTTTGGGAAGTTGAGGAAATCACTTCAGTGGAGAGCCTGAAGTAGGTGAAGGAAGCTGTGGTAAAACAAGTTTAATGTTGATTGGAAATGAATGGAAATGTAAGATTGTTCCTTTCTGCCAACTTTGCATGTTTAAATCTAGAAATATGTTTGAAATATGTATTATCCTACATATGATCATATATCCTATATATGAACCTATTGACAGCTGAGAAAACTGGTCCAGTAAAATAAGTTCAAAAAAAGTTCAAAATAAGTTCAAAATTTAAGGTATCAGAAGCAGCAGAACAAAATCCTCCTGTTTTAAAATATTTGGTATCAGTTGGGATTTGTGATACTGTTTGGATGGCAGAATGTTATCATTCTGATGCAGGGTCTGGGTGAACTCCATTAATTTGGCTGAATTACATTAGTTTTGGGGAAGTGGGTGTCTCACACCACTTCAGTTCTGACAGCACATGTAGTTTCTGCTGATTTTTCTGTTGGTGCTTAACACATCATTCCAGCAACTTACCTCTGAAAGGAATAGAAGTTTCCTGAAGTTCGGCCTAAGGTGTGAAAGGACTTTGTTCAAGCCTACCCTCTGCTTCAAGTATATTAACACTTAATATTATTTTAGAAGCTTTCAAACATTCTTCTTTATATTCTTCCTATTAAAATCGAAGCAAATCCATTGTGAGGCGTTTGGATATTTCAGAGATGGAGGAGGAAAGACGAGATCATGGCATATAGAATTTAAATGTATTGAAACAAGCTGATGGTAGTTTGTTTATGCTAGAAAGACAAAACACATTCTATAAAAGTTCCCGTAGACACTGTGCAGACTCAGTAACCAGTGGGTCTTGGATTTGAATTTGGATTACACAATGTGGAAAATGTTTTGAGTTCTGGTTTGTGTTACCTAATGGCATTAAAACATCAACAGTAAAAATAGGCATCATGCCTATACAAAAACTAAGTTTGTTGTCATTGACATCTGTGATGTGCTACATGCTCAGACAGAAGAAGACATGGTGCCTGCCTGCCCTGCTCCTGTAAACAGATCTCCATGGCTGCAATTGATTTCATTTGACTCTACCCCTGTCCACACAACTCTTCCAAACCCCAGTCCACTGGGTTCTGATTCAAATTGGCACAGAAATAAAACAACCCCACAGAGACATAAGTAGCCATGTTGGTATCTTATGAAAAGTGCAGGGATGTTTTGTATGAATGTATTCATTTTTACTCTTTTGCCACATGTTGTGATGAAGATTATTCATGCGTGGAGTAATCTTCTGTCTAAGTGATGTTACTAAAATGCAGCTTTGCTTCTTCAGATGTGGATGAAAACGCACTTCGTAAAGATTTAATGGAACGATGTTTTGATACTGAAGCTCAGTATTTTGGCTACTGTGTGCATGCATAAATGGTCTGACCAAGGTTCCTGACCTCAGTAAAAGTTTACTTGATAAAATGAATAACAAGGTAGCTGTTTCTAGCTTCATACACTCTTACAGAGTAAAACAAAATGAGTTTCAATTTTCTTAATATAGAATCACAGAATATCCTGAGTTAGAAGGAACCCGCCAGGATCATCAAAGTCCAATACCTGGCTCTGCACAGGACGGCCCTAAAAAACACACCATGTAACTGAGAGCATTGTGTTAATAAATGAATGTACTGTCCTGGGGTGACATAGCATATTTTAGTTAGGGATCTATTAATGCCATATAACCAAAGGTGTAGAAAGCTAGCAATGCCATTTCAATGCAAATTTGTGACCTTAAAGAAGAACTTCATGCATTCATATTAGCTTTTTCCATACTAAGATATTAAAAATCATTTTATATGTTGCGGAAATTATTAAAAAGTATACAGTATAGTAAAAAGCGTTTGGAGCCCTGTTTCTGTGTCTGTAAATTTTCATCATGAGTCTGAAAGTGTTCATATTCACAATACCTTTGCCATTTAGCACATTGTCCTTGATCCTTCACTATCATGATACAATTCTGATCTTCAGGCTTCTCAATCCTTCATCCTTTTGTTTGTCCTCCAGTTGGGGAGAACTTCATCTCATTGGTTGGGTAGCTGAGAAATTTAGTATTGGTAAGTCAACTGGCAGGGCTCTTGGAAGCAAACAGTTGGGATTTCAGAAAATGACAAATGTGTTCTCATTTCTGCTGGGAAAAGCATTTGTATAAGTGATCTGCCACTACAACTCCAGTGAGAATTATAAAGGTTACAAGTAAAAGTGGCTTCTGGGACTGCTAAGCTTAGTCATTGCTGAAAATCATCCAAGATCACAGTATTATCTTGCCTGATGTCAAAATTCCTATTTATCTGAGTGGACATACTCCAAGGAAAAAATCATTTAGAAATGCACTGAATGTTGTCCTTGTCTTCACAAGTTCCTGCATCGGATTGCATGTATGTGGAATGAGAGATTCCTGAATGGATGTATGATACTGATGGGAAATGTGACTGACCACGGAATGATTTCAGGACATCTTGTTCACACAACTGGAGGAGAAATTACCTCACATAAAGCATTCTGGTTACAAGATGATTGTTGCAGGTCTCTTAATGCCACTATATGATCTGCAGCAGTTACATACATGAATATCCCTCTTTCTCACTTCACCATGAACTGAACCCCTGTAGAAATGAGGGTGGGCAGGTTGTGACAGTCTAAAATATTGGCAGTTTAATGGCTGGCGTTGAGCCTGCTTTCATTGAGTGTGGAGAGGTGCTACTAGAATAGCCTACATAGACAATTGTCATATCTGTCCTTTCTTTACTGTGGCTGTAAAAATTCTGTCCTAGACTACATGGACTACATGGACTACATGTGATGGTTGTGAATATATGTAAGTAGTCCCTCAACATCTGTTATGAAAAATTAAGCAACAAACTGGAGTACAATATTTTATGGTTCAACTTAATAACAGAGGTCATCACAAATAAAGTCTATCTCCATTCATGTATTGTAAAGTTAATAGAATCTCTAAGACAGATGGAGCCTCTCAAAATTTTGCCCATATAGCAGTGAACTTCTGAATGATATGGAATAGTAACTCCAGAACTCTGATGACAGCTATCTACTCTAGTTTGGGTTATGACTTCTAGAAACATTATCTAAAACTAATTGACATAAAAATCCAGGCCATAGGATGACTTCCACTTGCTTTTTTGGAACACTTACTTTGGAAGAGTATCATCTCTCATTAATGTCTGAATGGCTGCATGTGTTTGACAAGTAGTAGTAAACCAGCCACAGAGGAAAAAATGGAGGAAACAATCATATATAAACTATCCCGTTATCATCATGCTTGTTCACTGGCCCTGGTTCTTCCCTTTCGCTTTTGCAGCAACCTTTTCCTACCACGCCCAGTAATTAATGTAGGCAACCCAAAAGACCTCTATGCAGTTGCTAGAGAAAGGTGGATTTTGGTGCTCTCAGTTCCCTGTGACAACTCATCAGAAATGCAGTGGAGTGCACACAACATCTGCTGTTTCTGATAAGTAATCAAAACAGGCAGAGTCAGTGTTGGTGATTCACTGTTACACTGTGGTTCCCTCTACTAGCCGGGTAGTTTTGCCTCTTTGTGATGGTAACATCAGTTTTCAGAATTATTTTGTATCGTTGTTCTCACTCAATGACCTAATTTCTGAAAATTATGTTGTCAGATGTACAACTAGAAAGGGATGATTGTATTAATCCAATTAACTGTTTACCAGGCTTTTTGTAAATGTATCTGTAGTAGCAAGGTAACAAAATGTATAAAGGTGTCAACCGGCAAAGTGCAAATAAATAAACTTCTGCAGGGAGCTTAACTAGGGAACATTTGTCAGTTGGGATTGGACTGAAGGAAAAGACAAACTGTACAAGTGTACAAGTGAGTTTGCCAGATTTTTCTTCCCTCATCGGAATTTAATATACAAATTTACTCCACCTGTGCTTTTTGTTATCCAGAATATATTTTCCTTTGAGAAACATACGGAATAAATTTATTATTGCTTTAAAGAACATTATACTTTAAGTGACTTTTAGGGGGGAGGGAGTTGGATTCAATGCAATTTAATGTTCATTTCCTTTACTGTTGTGATAGCGAATGGCATGGATAAGCTGTTCTATAGCTCTATAAATTCATGTAGCTGATCTCTGCTCCTTGCCCACTTTGTTTGAAGTTAGTCATTCTTTGCCTGGAGTTGTATGG
Organism: Zosterops lateralis; assembly: GCF_965231275.1. NCBI lineage: Eukaryota > Metazoa > Chordata > Aves > Passeriformes > Zosteropidae > Zosterops > Zosterops lateralis. The sequence continues at coordinate 29,826,659 of NC_139766.1, forward strand.
CAAGCTGCTTGACAACATGGGAAGGCAATTGTGCTTATTTTATTTTGTTTGTGCAGCGCCATGCTCATTGTGGTTATGGAATAAATAATAATTGAAACAGAATTTGGAAGGGATTATTATTGTCCTTTTTTATGTTTCCTTAGATTGAGAAATATCTCCATATTATTTAAAATAATTGAAACATTTGGATATTGAGCAGATATCCAATTACTCCTGTAAGGACCAAAATTAATTCCTCTGAATACACTGTTTATGAGTGATTTGGTCTGATGCTGATTTTTATTTTGCCCTCAAGTGTTTTTGGACTATCATGCAGTTGAGAGAAAATGATGGGATGTGACTTGCTAGGAAATACTTTCAGCACTGTGAATTAGATGAAAGTCTTGTGGATATATAGAATTAGCATGCATGTGTGATTCTTTTCAAAGGTACAGTGCTTCAGTGTGATTTTTGGAGCCAGTAGTTGAGATGAGTAGGCAGTATTTTTGATCCCTATAATGACAGTCTAACTTTAAAGGAGTGGTAAGTCTTTGAGTATAATCAGTTTCAAAATTAGTTGTTCTGTTGTTGCTGCAAGGATTTGAAGAGAGGGAGAACTTTTCAGCATAGTACAGAAGAAGTATCGTGAAACATCAGGTTTGCTATGTGCAATAATATGTTCATAGTAATTTACATGTTCTCTATGGTTGTTGGGTTTTCCTCAGCAATATGTTTTTAGAAAATCTTGATGCCTTATCTCTATACACTGTTTACCAACCTGTGCCCATCCGCTTTCTTTACAGAGACTCAAGGAGGGGCCCTGGGCACTTTTTGATAAAGAGGGGCTGTTCTACAGGCATAACAAGGTCTCATCCTGAGTGAAGAGGGAACTCCTGAGCTGGAGGCTTCCTTCAGGCCTATTTGTAGAAGGTGTCTTCTACATCTATGAATTTGGCTTCTTAAAAAAAATGTATTTTTCAATAAGGCATGAGTATGCACTAGGTAAATTGCTATGCTGGCAAATTAGTAAGAGAAAAATTGCACTTATCTCATAGTAGATCAGTAAAAAGATTCAATATTAAAAATTCAAATATATGAATTACCAAGAAGTACATGGTGCTTGGTTAGAAATACTATGAAATTTGCAATTCACTGTCAGCTGGAGAAGTCCAGGTAAATAGAAATCAGTGTTTCTTAAAACACCATCTATGGGGAGACTTCCTATTTTATATAATAAACCTGCTTTGAGGTGTTTATTGTTTTAAGGTGGCCTGTGTACCTGTCCTTGCCATCCTTTGACAAGTATCTTATCATTTCTGTTTGTTTTATTCAGTGCTGCAAACCCAAATTGGCCACAATAGTTACTGTTTAAAAGATTAAAATATCTCCCAAGGACGCCTCAAAGGTGAGTGACTGTTCCTCATTTTCTCAGGGTGCTGTTTCTGCTGTTTCCCAGCCTCTTTTTTTCAGTGCAGTAAAGACTGCTATACTTCCCATTTACATCAGTTTGCACAGAATAACTACATGGTTTTCTGCTCAGGGAAATACATGGTTAGTGCAACACAACATCTAGGGAAATAATGAGAGATACCATTGCGTTTGAAAGACCTCTTGGAGTGTGTGGCAAGGAAGGCAGTGGCAAACTTGTGTTATGCCAGTTACATGAGAAAAAAGAATACTGAGAGGTTCCCTGTGGTAGCCTGTAGCTGAAGATGAGATGCTGCATAGAGGAACAATGGTGATTCACATGGTGTTTGCTCCTGAGAGTTTGAACAGGTTTTTTTAAGACCTGTGGTAAATCCAGATCATCTGCGAGCTCTAAATTTTCAGTCACATTCTGCATAAATTCTTGTGCTGCATAGAATATATCTTATGAACCATATCAGGTCTCTGTAAAATTGCAGGAAAATTAAATGTATTATAAGTAGAACATTCAGTGCTGGCTTGCTTGCAGAACACTAGGAAGAAGACCTTACTTTACAGTCTTTGGTTTTATTCTTGCTGACCTGACAATAAAATAAATAGGTTAGAACAATCCCACAATAGATACCAAAATTATTTAACTATGTACTTTGGACACCAAAAGTATTTAAATCCATATTTCTGCAAGAATGACATCTTGATAAATATGTTTTATATGGAAAGTGTTGTGACTTCACAATTGATGTATTCTCTGTTTCTTTTATATTATTTATATAATAAGTATATTTTATCATCCGTAAACAATATAGAGTTTAAAGTTGCTTGCCTAATTAGCAGCAATAATTATTTTATTTTAGTGCATGACAGTCACACCAGAACTTGAGTTCATGGATGGCCTAGGAAGATCATCATGCAGACTAATCAGTGATCTTCCACTGCCCTCCCCGAACACATGTACTCCCAAAAATCATACCTTTGAATTTTACAGCTTCTTTTTATTGTAAATTTGCCAATTACAATATGATATTAATATATGGCTTCCCCACCAGTCTTGCTTTTTGTTATTTTCTCCATATTTGCTTAGTTTTTCCTGCTCTTTTGAATGCCCAACCTCTGAAACTGTATAATCTTTTTCTGGGAATTATGTCAACCAGCTATTGGTGAAACACATTTAGATTTTTGAGGCAATTACTATAAGTTTTCAGGAGTTAAAAAGTAGATGTTCATGTATCATTTGGAGAAATCTCATTTGTCCCATGAAAATGTAACTCCCATCATCATGGTAGAGCCTGATACTGAAAAATACCATGTAGCAGAAATTTATCATTTGCTATGAGGTGCTCTGGTAGAATGAATGTCTCAGAGCAATGAGGGATTCATTGTGTGGATTTTGCATGGGAGAGAGAGAAGAATCTGAGAGGGAAAAATGAGTCATTTACTTTCTCTAAGTGAAGGAAATCTGTTTTAATTGTCTCAACATTGATTCCTTTGTGGAACAGTGCTTCTGAGTGTCTGGTCCAGAATGTTTTGCAATCTTCCATGAGCAATGTCCAGCTCTTAGAAATAATTTATTGGACTGTTTTAATTTATTTTTTAATTTATGATTGTGTCATATTCTAAAGCAATTAGTTTCAACATCAGACTTAATGTATTTTGTATTTCTAATTGTTGCAGTTACAAACATTTATAAACCTTCATTCAATTTTACAGTACTCTGAAAAGTCTTCTATGGTGTTTAATTGCCTATATACTCCACTTCATTAGTTGTCTAAGCAAATAATTTTAGAGTTGTATTAAACAAGAGGTTTTTTTTTTCCTATTTGACAGCTTTTCTGTCCCATATGTTAACAGATGGGTTGCACTTAGTTCAATGAACCAGATGCAAAATGAGCAGAATTTGCAGTTAAATACTGTTTATGTTGCATTTTTATTCACACAAAATAAATTGTCAGCTTCCTGATTATGTAAAGTGAATGTTTACACTCTTTCATTGAAATTAATTAAAATGTATCCACTATGCTCTGTGAAACAAATAGTTTTCAGAGCCTGGATGGGCTCATAGGTACAATTTGTACATTTCTTACTGAAGCTGTGTCAGCATAAGGAACTCATATGTTGTGCTCCAGGCTGCTATCTCTTCTTCCTGCTCCTGTAACCATCCCTCTGTGCCTGCACAGCTGCTTGTGGTTCTGTGCAATGAACTGGATTGTGAAACATTAATCTTTTTTCTTGGGATACTTTTGACTGAGGATCAGTTCCCTATTCCAGTTGTAATGGCCACACACAAGGCTGTGCAGCCACAACTAAGGAAGGGACACAGAGAAGAGAATAGTCTGAGTAGTGTGAGCTGCTTCAGTTGTACTGCAGTTGGAAGAAACTCTTTAACATGCTCCACATGGCTGTAAAACACACTGTAATTTCTCTTATGCCCTCTGATTTTTGTCTTCGCTTCCTTTTAGACCATCTTTGTCACTGAAGAAAGCATTAGTTGGAAAACTTTGACCATGGCTGTGGTGTCCCTCAAACTTTTGAGCAAAGTTTTGGCATTCAGAATCATTCTTTCTTTTCCTGCAACAAAGGAAACCCTGTAGAGTTCAGCTGCATAGTTTTTTGTTCTTTGGACTGGAACTGAAGAAACTGATGACTTTTCAAACAAGAAGATCTCACTTACCAAGTGCATTTTTAGTGATACTCTTCTAGATTGGCTTGGCAAATGACTTGTATGTGAAATGGTTCTGAATGAAGGATTTTGGGTAGTTCCTACATTTAATCTGTTACATCTTTGCTCTAACTGTAGCTCCTCTATTATACATTTGACTTGATTCTGATCTCTGTTTGGCATTGTAAAGAGAGAATATTTTCGTAGGAACCAGTGAAATTGCCAAAGTGGCAAGTATCTTTCTTCTTCCCTCCTCATTCCAAACATGATCTCAACTCTCATTTGCCTTTATTAGTAGACCACTATATGCTATCAGAATTAATTTAATTTTTTTTTTTTTCTTCAGAATTATTTCCTTGTGCTTTTCCATGGAAACAGGCAATATTACAGCATATTTGTCCAAACAGCTATGTGATGACTGGTACAAATTACTCCTGTAGAGGATGGTGACTGTGATAAGTGTTTTCCTTTAATCTTCATAAAAGAAAAGTGAAATACTGTTTTAGTTTGGCTGAAACCTAGCTAATTGAAGTGTGGGTTCGGTGTTCCTTATGCTTTCTAAGGATTTCATAACAGGCATTGCTGATAGCACATAGACAGTGAGTTGGCTTAATTGCAGCTGTTTGCAAATGGCAGAAAGGCAGCAGAAAAACAATGATGTGAATGTTGTTTATAGTGTTCCCTGGAAGGGCAGCTTAGGGTGGCTGGAAAGAAACCTGGAACTGTAAGAGAAGAAGCTCTCGTGGTACTTTGATTCCATCCAAGGACTCTGGAGACACACAGCAGGGCATGTGACATGTGACTTCCAATTTCATCACCTCGCTGGAGGACACTTCAAACCCTGGAAAACATCATCTGTGTTGAAAGGGAAAGTTGGAGCAGTTGGAGACACACTTCAAAGTGCTATTTGTAGAATCTTATTTGATAGTAAACACTCCCTTGAAAACACATCCAAAGGCTGAAGGAAGACCTGAAAAGGTGGTATAAAGAAACTTTATTCACAATGCTGCTTCTGTGATGTTCTCCTGAACAGCTAGCGTGGCTGCTGGCTTGAGTGTGGAGAACTTTTGCCTTTCTCTTAGCAAACTTAGAAAACGGTTTCAGGAACCACAACAAATAAGTCTCCCCAAAACTAACTTGGGAAATAAATCTGTGAATTGGATAGGCTACAGAAGCTGTTTCCCTCAACATGAAATTGAGTCAGACAGGAAACTTGGATAAGGCTGACTATTTTACCATGGATTTCTACTTTGGAGGCCCAGGAAGGGAATGTTTGGATTGCCCCATCAGAAATACTGCAGTCCTTGACATTAGTATTTTTTGTGACTGATACAGTTTTGCTGAAATGTATTTGGCTTGGTTCAGTATTGCTGATAAATTGGGTAAATTACTGGGCAGAAGAGAAAGATAAGGTTCTGAGAACAGACTCTGAGGTAGGAGCCATTACAAGAAATAAGTTTTCTTGCCTGAAGAGGCAAAACTTGATATTGTAATGGTCTTCAAGAAATGGAGAAGTGGGATATGCTTCAGACCAAGAAGAAAGAAATGATAGAGTTAAAATCCCACTCAAAAGGTTGCAAAATGTGAAACAGTATGTAGCATGTGTTCAAAGTGATGTTTCAGAATATGGCCCCACGCCGGGCTGCACTGTCAGGAGTGGTTGTTTGTGTGTGTCTTCAGGCTTGTACAGTGTACCAGCTTTGGGGTGGTGGGAAGAAGGTGCTGCCTGTGTGCCTGCCACAGCCCTTTTGTTATACTGAGGCATATACTGTGTACTAAAAAGGCCCTGTGAACCAGATGGACAGTTACCAATGAGAAATTTATAACTGAAAGGAAGGGGAAGAAGTCTACTTCATATGGGTTTAAGCAGATGAGCAGTACTTCCTACTTGAATTCCAAGTTCATTTATTAAGACCATCTCAGCGTGTGGTGGGGATGAGCTTTCAAAATGGTCTTTTCCAGAAACTGTGGAAACAGAAGACTGAAATAATAAAGTAAATTAACTCCTCCTATAAAAATACAGCCTCTGTAGCTTGCTGTCCTTGTTTTTCTTAGCTGCCTTTTCCTACAGTTCACACTGAAGTATGAGTATGCACACTGAAAATAGAACTTAGGCTGTGTTTTCTAATAAATAAAGCAGAACTAATAATGTCTGTATTATTTCTGTAGTATCCTTAACATGCTTTTCATATTTCAGGTCAAGTAACTTGTAGTCAGAGATTCATTTGGCCTTCCCATCAGTGAATGCCACGTCAGGGTGCAGGGTGCGGTGTCAGTATTCGATTCATTTCACAGAACTTGGAATGGAATAAGACTTGAAGTAACTTTTGTAATTGTTATGCTCTAAATATCTCTATTCCCTTAAGATGTATCAGTAATGCTGTGTACTGAACTAGTGAATTGTCCGAGTTTACTTAAAATGAATTTATCTTTTGTAGGTGTTTCTACCAGTGATGGGGTCAGATTTTACACATTGTTATGAGTCATTCATCATCAACACTGTTGCAGTGTTCATTCTAAACTTTAATCTTTCCATTCAGACCGTTGTGGCCTTTCTTGAGAATAATCATGTCCTTACATGGAGTTATGGTTGCATCAAGAATACTTGAAATATTTTAAGTCTTGCTTGCAGTAGTTAATCCTTCTCCATATGTACCCTGCAGTGGTGCTGGTACAAGAACTTGTGCAGCAGCTCTGTAGTAAATTGTATCTGGAAATCAGTCTGGTTCAGAATTGACTTAGTACCTACCCAGTGTTTGTTACTGTGTCTCCATTCCCCAGTTTAATTCGCTTTTTGCAGCCATAGAAATGTTTATGTTGGCTCAAGGGAAGAATGCAGGAGTGAGCATCCAGTTAGGGTACACCACTTATGCTGGTGGAAATGCTGGCTTGATGTTTAAGTTCTAGCTATGCTATAGCTGCTGTTGAAGCAATGGCAGCACAGAGCTTAACTGTCTGATAAGCACCTTTGTATCCAGGTGGATTGCACAGCAGCCTGCAACATTTGCACCTGAGCATTCAGTATTATCTCTGTGCAGTGGCACACAGTGTCTACTTCAGCAACTGGTGCAGCTCTGCAGGAATGAAGCTGTAGAGGAAAATTCTGATGCTGTGGATTCACTGACCACTCAACTTACCTTTTGCTATGTGTGGGACAGATGGCAGGATTTCCGGTTAGTTTTTGCCTGGTCCCACAGGCTGAATTCTCATTACAACTTGGAGTATACTTGGTTGCTGTTCTGAAATACATATCCAAATTTCCTTTCATATGAAAGGATGTCTCAGGATTCTTCCATGGAGTGAACCAAGGCACAGTAAATTGTCTGGATTACAGGAAAAATATCTTTGAAACTATCTTTGAAAATATGCATCTGAGCAGAAATTCCAGTGTAAACATATCAAGGATAACTTGGCTCTGCCTGTAGATGCTGAAGTCAGACAGTTGCTCTGTGGTATCAGTGGGGTTTCTGTTGTTCTACATGACTCTCCCATTCTTTCTGATTCCAGTTCAAAGCTTGTTTTGGTGACAGTTCAGCAGCTAGTCCCACTTTGATTTCCAAGTTCTGAGACTGATGCATTCATTCACTCTTTGTGGGTGGTAATGGTCAGAAAAAGAGATATTTTCCAGCAGATTTTATCACCCATCTCTACCTACCTTGGGAGTATTCTATGCAAGTTGAGCTAAGGATGACAACATGAAACTTGAATCAAATAAAAGAGTTTTGATTGGACTGTTCTTGGTGTGCACATGTGTTCTCATAAAATTTAGTAGCCAAAAAAGGGAATTTCTTATTCCAGACTGATGGTGGATCTTCCACTGATGGAAACATAGAATCACAGAATATAAGTTTGGAAGGGACATCAAAGATCATCTGGTCCAACCCTTTCTTGGCAAAAGCACAGTCTAGACAAGATGGCCCAGCACCCCATCCAACTGAATCTTAACAGTATCCAACACTGGAGAATCCATCACTTCCCTGGGGAAGTTATTCCAATGGCTGAACATTCTTGTCAAAAATTTTCCTCCTGTGTCTAACCGAAATCTCCCCAGAAACAAATTGTATCCCTTACCCCTTGTCTTTGCCACATGACTCCATGTAGAAAGGGAGTATCCACCTCCATGAAGCTTTACCAAAAAGAGGTAATGGTAAAGACAGTGCTTGAAAGTGTTGTATTTGCTGTGTAAATGAAAATGTTGAATCTGAATAATCTAAAAAGCACCAACAAAAAGAACCTGGATGTGTGTTTGGCAGATAAACTGTACTGACTGTTTCCATTCTTGTTTGGTTTTGTTTGAGCAGCAGTAGCTACACTGGAGCTTCTTGGTATTTTGATAGTCAAGCATCTTCATTGTGCATCTATAAGAAGACAGATGAACCCACCAACACATGCACATTTCACTGCTCAACTCTACTTTTCTCATGCTATTGATTTTTTTTTAGATTAAGCTCTAAGGCCTAGATCCTGAGCTGAGTATTACTGCAGTATGAATAAATGTAGATATATTTTTTATCTTAGCACAGTTGAAAAGTTTTTTGTTTCACTAACTGGAGCCCAAAGTATATTTATAGAGAGAATTGTGCCATGTGGCTACAATCTGTAGTAAATTCAAGTGCTTTTATGACAAAGCCCTAATTTTAAAGGGATTTCAGTCTTTTTGGTTATGCATAAATTTGAATTTCTGGATTGAGCATAAAGAATTAAGTATTTTCTTTTATCTTTTAAAATAAATAAATCCTTACTCTTCCTTTTCCTCCTGTTCTGCATCTTACATATCTTGGTGGCAATGTTTGAAAAAGTTCTAATTTAACCAGTTTTGGAAAATAGTTTGGCAGGCCAAAGTATGTTAGAGGCAAGTTTTAAAACCTAATTGTAAGCTAAAATTATAGCTTTAGTGGAAGAGAGTGATGTGCAACTCAAAAAAAAAAGGTATTTGGCTCTTCCCTCATCTCCTTTTTTCTTCTTTCACCAATTAGTCAAGTTGTGCTGGACTGCCAGAAACAGTACTCAAACTTCCCATGGATCCTACATTTCTTCTGCCTGAGCCTCAATCAGTATAGTCAGGAAAGAACATAGTTAAGTAGTTTTTTGGAAAGTAGCTTATTTTTCATATCATCATATCATATCACATTATATATCATTATTAGGTAAAATTTCACATGCCTTAAAAATTAAGTTGTGTGCAGTCTATAGCACTGCAGATAATTGATCTTTTTCTTTGCTACGTCATTTCTTGCAAAATAGTTGAAGCAGAGGCTGTTTCCGTTTCCCTTGATACCTTCCAGGGTTGTACAAACACTGCTACTTTCAAATGCTTTTGTTTATCTGCTGTTGACTTTAGAATTACAATTTGTAGTATGACAGGGTGACTGCAGGATATAACTTGTAACGTTTGTATAAAATGGATTGTGCATATTTTTTTCCCACAGTGAAAATGTCTAGACTCTTCAGAACCTTTGTAAAGCTGTTATCCAGACAAATTAGTTCCATGAATTTGAGTCACATCAACCTCAAGAATTATTCAAATAAATGGGGTCACCAAGTCATTTTAGTGTTAGCTATATTACAAAACTCTGCTTAAAATCTGTAAAGCTGACAGAAAATTGCTTATCAGATGCAGTCCAACTTTTTTTCTTCTTCCACAGTTTTTCTTTTTTTCTTTTTGTTAAAGATTTTCTGTTAATCTAAGTGTTAACCATCAGAGTGGGTGTTCTGTTGCGTAATAATTTTGGCTGTCTCTGGGCATTGCTAAATTGTATTAAGCATAGATGTCATAAGGAACATTTTATGGCCAGCCTATGAGCAGAAGTCCATGTAACACCCAGTTTATTCTTAGGGAATGTTCAATTCATTTTGGGGAAGTAGCAATGTCATAATCTTTATGGTCAGTATCTTCTTTTTGATCTTCTATACTGTTCCAAAATTTATACCAATGCCAAAAATTAACTCTTCCTTATCCATGACTTCTCATCTGGTTTTGATTGCACTTTTCAAATAGTTTTTGATCCAGCATATGCTTGTTACTTATGCTTTCTTTGTGTGCCATATACTCAGTTTGATAAATTTTGAACAAAGAAATCCTCTGAACACAACTTAGATCCACTTCGAGTCCATCTCCTCACTTCTACACAAGCTCTAATGGATGTGCTTTGTTTTACTTCCAAGCAGTTAAAACTGTGAACATAATATTGTTTGGTCTATTGTCTTTTGTGGAAGAAAGGGAGAAGAAAAGAAGCAATGTGAATAAATTGAGTTAAGCTAAGTTTAGTAAGAGCCAGACTCATAGTTTTAACAATTTCCCCAGCGGAATGGTATTTTCATGCTCCGTTTATGTGTTGTCTTTGAAGAGACTCTGTTAGCAGAACATAACTTTAATCATATGAAATAGCTTTCTGAGAGGTTTGGTTTTTTCAGAGTTTGCATCATAGAATTAGGAACAAGTAGAATGAAAGGAAATATGAAATTACTTTAATTCTTGAAGAAGCCATGGCATGTCATCATGTGTATGTTTTATGGTGATAGGCATGAAACGGTAAAGTATCTACTTTCTCAGATGCATTTTCTGCTCTTTTGGATGATTTATGTCGAGTTCATGACAAAATTTATAATACAACTCATACAACTACCAGCAGAGAGCAAAGTTATTAAAAAAAAAAAAAAAGGAGTATTTTTTTCTGAAGGAGTAGCTGTCTTTGATCTGTTCAGTCTCTGGGCTCCGTAGCTCTACTGCCTTTTTCTAGTTTTCTCATGTTTTGGCCTAATAGCTGTCACCAGTTTCATATGAATTATTGAAGTTCAGTGCAAAGTCCACCAATAGCTTTCAAGGGTAAACTTATTTTTTCTCCTCTGGACAGTTCATCCATTTGCTGTTGGCCTGCTCTGAACACCCTTTCAGAAGTATGCATGGCATACACACAGTTGTCTGCTGTTTGTGGTGGGTTTTGTAATTCCCATCAGAAAAAAACCCAGTCTTTTAAGGCCTCTTTTGAAGATAATTGATCAGTTCTAATGATTTAGAGTTTGTTTTGATTTTTTGTCTCATTTCTCCTTGCGACTTTTGGGAATTGCAGAGTAAGTGAAATGTGTCCATCTGTACCCTTGTGAAGTTTTAGCCTTCCTGCTCAGGATACTCTCTAGCTAAGCTGACATGTAGAATAAGTTGTCTTGAAAATTTCAGAAGAAACACCTGTTTACGGTGCTAGAAGAACTGTAGCTTTATGGCTAGAAGAACAACATTTTTCTTTTTCAGACTTGTACTCTCAATTCTCAAAAATTTCTTTCAACATTACGTCAGCAAGAGCCTGCAGAGTGTCATCATCCAGTTAATCTTTAGGGACAATCAGTGTGAGGTGAGATGACTGCTTGTGCTACTGGAGAGTTACACACGAGGAGGTAGAACATCCACCATCATTTAGAGGTAAAGTAATTGCAGATGTTTTGTACACAACAGGCAGGCTGCTATGGCGGTTTCCTGAAGTATCTGCAGTGCTGAAGCAGAGCATCAGATTTCCTTGATTTTTGTCTTCTTTTTTAAAGTTTTGTGCCTGCAGAGTTTGGAAATAGGAAATTAGACTTCGGGGGATAAATCCCTGCCTTAATCAGAAGAAGATGACAATTAATTCCAGGTGAGTCACCTGGGTTATCTTCAAGGTTGATTTTTACCTTTTGTTCTAGCCAGAAATTCGATTGTGTATATAACGTTAGATTTCTAAAACTATGTTTGGCTAGCACCAAAAAACATGTCCAATTTGTGCACCACTGAACCTTTGCTAGGAAGTACATAGTTGCTCTTAATCCAGAAAATGGCAAGGAGCTTTTTGTCCTTCATATCCTTTTATCTAGACCTGGACTTCCTGCCTTGGATGTCCAAACTTCCATTCGATTTTGTTACTTAAATTAGAGCTTGTTATTTGTCTTTTAAGTATACCAGATTGATAGCATTTAGCAAGGACTTTTTTTTTCCAAAATGGTTTATTATCTCAGACCAAATAACCTGAAAGTATCATGTTGTTGCTAGTGGATGATGCACAGACTAGTAATTGCTTCATTTTTCTTCTTTGTTTCTGCTGTTTACCAAAAAATTGATAGATAATGTTTTAGGTAGTTCCATAACAGATGTTAAACTCTGAATGGTTTGTTTGAGAAGGCTACATAAAGTTTGTGAAACTAGAGGTATTTTGGTCTTTTGACTTATTTTTTTTAGATTTCAGTGGAGAAATTCTTTAGAACAGCAGTGGTTTTCCTTCTGTTATCATTAAAGTATTTCTAAATTATTTTTCTTCTGAACATTAAAATTATATTAGAGGTTCTCTAACCTCTCTTCTTTGAGCCAAAACAATTCCTACTATATAACTAGAAGCAATTTAAAATATTTTAGAGAATATTTTCATAGTGGAGCAATTACCGTATCTTAGTATACTCCTGTCTGGTGAATCAGGATTGAAGCAGGCAGAAAATAATAAAAATTTGAACCTAGTATGTATGTGAAATGTGGAAAAAGGTCAAAATTAAAGGGAAATAAAAGAAAGTAGCTGGAAGCTTCGAGTCTGATCACAGGGAACAATCTTTGGTTCTTAAGCCTCTTCAGCTGCTGGAAATTGAGATGCATGAGATATGCATGTGCATTGCTGGCTAAGTTTCTTGGGACAGAAATAAAAAGCAATAGTGTGACAAATACGTGCCAAAGTGGCATTTTCTGAAGGCCAATAAAGCAATGCACAGGTGAGAAAAGATCTTAGCAAAGGTATTCTTGCTGATGTGTTATCATTTAAACTAGCTAAGAATTTTTTTTAGATTAGGCTGGGGATGAGGCAAATTTTTGTATTGATTTAGAAAAAGTGGTTGATTTAGAAATAAACAAGGAGAGAAATATCTTGTTTCACTTAAATAAGTGAAAGATAAAAAAAAAAGAGCTATATGAACATAGAATTAAAGAGCATATATGAGACAAGTTGGTAACTAAATGGCCTTGTTGTTCTGTATTGCTTGTGTTCAGTACATCTTAGTTAGAAAAGGATGTTTGAGGGAGTGATCTGTGTGATATCCCCTGACCTTTTCAGTCAGAAGTTGGTCATGCCATTCAGGATCATTGTATGTGGCAAGGGAAGACAGTTATTGAGGGGAGGAGAAGGTATAGAATGTCTGTTGAGATGCTTTGTGTTAGCTGAAGATAGAATAAAAAGTTATACATTTATGGGGCCTTCTGTTCTCCCAACAAAATAAAATTGTATTTCACCTGATCTTCATGTGGGAGAAGTAGTTGCTGTCCCAACAATTTGTTGTCTTGTTTGCTATGTGACACAAATTATCCTGAAAACACTTTTGCTAGTATTTAACTGGTGCATCATCAGTTAGTGTTGCAAATACATTACTGCAACATTCATGTGGTTTGTTCCTCTGGGCTATTTGATAGTCAGTGAAGGAACTTCATAGTTACAGTAAATACAATTTAATGCTCAAATGACTTTTGATTATTATAAGCAGAACTGCCTCCTGGAAAAATTATGGAACCACTGAACTGCTTGCTTTTTCAATACCTGCAGATGATTTATATTGAAGATAAAGTTGGAAGTGAAGAACTATTGTGCTGGCTGGCTGGGAGTATAGAAACAAAAATGCACACCTGAGTTGGATTTTCTCTCAAATGTTTGTATTATTCTGTATGCTATTTATTATTTGCAGAATATCCATTGCTTTATGAACCAGCACTTGTGCTTCTCCAATGCTCTGCTGAAGTGATTCTCCTGTTATTGCTGAACTTGGATTTATTCCAAGAGAAGATCTTGTTTCTTCAGGCAGACTTGCCAATGTTTCAGTCTTTATACGTTACATCAGATCTGCATGGATCTGAAAGCATGTCTTCATCATGGTTATGCAATTTCTATGCATAGCTGTGATTTGATTAAAATATGAAAGAATACTTCTTTCTTAATGGAAGTTCACAAAGGGTTTTTGATGTACCCTCAGAAGATGTTGAACAGGGCCTTGCTGGCTGCAGTGCTCTGTTACGTTGCATCATGGAGCTCTGCAGCCTGTTCAGGCTCTCTGGAAAGCATGGTTAGGGTCACTTGCTGTACCTATTGCTAACCCCCCTGGAAATCTGTGAGCAAGATCTCAGTGGGCAGCTATTGAGGTCAGTACTGGTTTTTGCTGTGTTTTGAAGTCTTAGCCATGTTCTACTTGTGAGATGTTACTATGCAGTCAAGCTCTTTGTTGACTTGCTTTAAAAATGCTGAGGAATTTGAAAGTCTTTCAAAAAAATTACCCAGTTGAAGGTTGTAATGTTCCTCAGATTCTGCTCCTGAAGCATTAAATGTAGTGGTGCTATTTAAAGCCAAGAATGATAAGGGAATGCTCTGGCATTAGTTATCTCAGTTATAAATCATGTTAGATGTTTGGATTTATATGATCTTGATATGTACAGTACATATTGAGAATGTCTGTCTAGAGCATCCACATTTAATGTCAAAGGGTAGTGCCCTGTAACAGGGTTTCTCTAGTGACTTTGCAGGGACTTACTATTCTGGGGATTTCATATTTGAAAGAAGTGGTGTTTGATTTTGCAGGGTGCAGAAAGTACGTGCAAGGAATCTGGGTGGTCTTGGTAACTTCAGATCACGGAACGCTGTTTAATGCTTCTGGGATTAAGCACTGCAGGTGCAGCTTATTTATATTGTGTGAACTAACATTTCTGTTTACGTTGTTTTGTATTGTTCTGGTATAAACCTAAAATAAATCACAGCAGTGCACTTAGCACACATTATATCTGGTGTGTGCTGTGTGTGGCAGTGGTGCTGGGCATGTCACAGTTGCATTTTCATATTTGAATGGAAGCAAAATACTTCTCTGATTTAGTATTTAAAGTCCAGTACAGATCCAGTGAAGAATTCTAATTTAATTACTTTGCCAGTAATATTTGGTTGCAAAAGAGATTTTTCAAAACTTTTATGCAAGAATCTCTTAAATTCTTACTGCCTTTGATTTAAGATAAAAGAAATATGGAATATAAATAATGTGCATGTAATTCTTGGATTTCTATAAGCAAATGAAAGCAAACTTTACCTTTTAAAACTCATATAATTGGCAGATAATTAAAACATGCTTCATTTTAGATGTTCCATTATGAGAAAGTTGTGACACCTTGATTAGACCTAGTTTTTTGTTGGGTTCTTGTAATCTGTTTGAGATAGCATCTTTTCCATGTGCCTTAAAAACTCATATAGAAACAAGTAAGATGTGTAATAGGAATTCCCTTCCTTCCCCTGCTCCATGATATTTTGATAAGTGAGGCTGTTTCTGGGACCATCTGTGATTTCTTTTAGTCTTAAATTAGATCTATTCCTCTTTCTTCTACACTCACTCTTCTTCCTTTCTTGCCCCCCAGAGAAAATAGGAGGAAAGACCATTTTTTAATATATATAAAATTGAGTTACTTTGAGCAGTTTTCAGTGACTCGGCACAGAATATTAATTGCATAGCTTTGTTTAAAAAAAAGACCCACTGGAGCCCATTAGTGCATGGGATTGGTGAGAGGGATGGGACTGGACAGCCTCAGCAGAGTAGGAAGCCCTGGAGCTGGTGCTTCCTTAGCCATCAAACCAGCCAGCTGAGGTTGGGAAGGGAGGAGAGAGAAATGAAGTGAATAATTTGATCTTTGCTTAATTTCCATTCTTGCACCATGAAATTAAGCTACTTTTTGGGTCTTTCAACTCCCTGGTGGAAGCACACAGGAGCACACAGGCAAAGCCATTTTGAAAATACAGATTTTATAGACATTTTAGAAGTCACCTCAGGAGTTTATGCAAGTGAGAGGTTTCGCACTATTTCTACTTTAAAACCAGTATCTAAGTCCCTTTTAGAGAATCACCTGAGAATTTTATACAAATCAGAACAGTTTTCAGCAGGGAAGTGTTTGGGACTTAATTTTGATCTTCCAGTCATTGCCTATTTTTCCTATTATCACTGAAAAAAAATATATATTCTAGGACTGTATTTGTAAATACATCTTGCTAGATTTCAGAATTTTATTTTTTGATTCTGTCAAGTTTTCAATAGAACAAAATACATGGAATTGATCTAATGCTACTTTCTGAGAGGCTTTTGCTTGTGTCTTACACAAGAGGCTGTTACCGAAAACTTGGGGTGAAAGGTAAAGCCTGTTACTGATTAAAGAGTAAGTAAAAAAGAGCAACCTTCATATCATTATCCAGAAAGGAAAATGATTGTTAAGTAGAAATGAAGTTAATAGAAATTTTCTCGATGAAATTGTTTTTCATAGGAAAAAAATGTTCATTAAAGATAGTAACTGGAAATATTTCCCTTTTTGATATAAGAAAAAAGATAATTTTTAGCCTTTGCAGTTGAAAAAGTTTTAAAGAAAAATAAAAATGAAACCAGAAAAAAGCACCAAACAAAAAAACCAAACCAAAAGAAAACTAAAAATACCCCAACTCCTCACGAATATTCCAGCAATAAAAAATCCAAGTAAACTGAGGAAAGAGATTGATTGGCTGGGGCGAAAAAAAGTAATTTGAAGGAAGGCCTATATTACAGAAGGATTGGGAAATAAACTTTCAGTTGGTTAATTCAAGTAGTGAAGAAAGTGATAACTAGAACACCTCGAAAAGCTATAAATTAAGCACATTCAAAACAACTAAAAAAAGTATTATCTCCATGCATGATAATACAACTTTAAATAATTAATAATCCAGAGCCTCATAATTTGGGTAAAAAAGCTTGGTGTTTTGTCTTTTTTGACATTAAGTACTACTTTTGAATGTCAGTTGAATTTACATAGGCTGGAATGATATCTATGAATTTGCCTAATTACCTACCTAAGTGGCCTTTAGATGTGCAATCGTACATTTGGTTCCAATGGACCAAATGGACTGTTGTCAGAAATTGAATACTCTTCTTTTTTTAATGTTTGCTTCACTCCAATATGTTGTAAGATCAAACAGACTTATAAAAAAAGCCGAATAAGATGTTACCAAATAGCTTACATGGCAAAAATCCACCATGCCTTAATAGTTTGTTTTCTGGTAGATCTGCCTCTTGCTCTTACTGGAAGCCCGTTGGCAACTTCTTGCCTCTGAGGGAGAAGTGTACTCACGCTTCAGCTGGCTGGTGGTGCCTTCTCCTGCTCCTTCCCAAACTGCACTGCAGAGCTGCATCTGACACGCCTTTCCCAGGTGTCCAGGGAGATGCAAAACAGAATCATTGCAGTTTTGGCAAGACATAGCATCATAGTTTAAATTCAATTACAGATGAAGTCTTAGTTTTAACTTTGATTTTCTTAGTTCTTCTTTGTATATATTACAAACTTTTAAATCTAAATTTCCTATCTATTTTTATCCTGTCTTCAAGGCCAAAAAAGTATGTGTGGATTTTTTTTAATCCAGAATATGGCTTTAAATAGTTACTTTCCTTCTCAAAAAATCTTATTTTAGACTTAGGGATGTCCCTAAGTGAGCAGTGTGAGTCAGCACTACAAAAATTTCCTTTTTTGGAAAGGAAAAGACCCCTGGGAATATTTGGAATTAAGCAAATGACAGCTAGTAGCTGTTTGGGACATGCTTAATATTAGATTAAATTTCTCATTCCTGAATCAAAATAACTAATGGGAATTTGTGCTAATGTAGCCTTTCTTCTTGCTACATATGAAATGATGCAGGATTTCAGGTTTATTCTCTCTCCTAGGATTAGCCAAGTAGTATGTGATTATTTTTTATAGGTTGTATTAAATTTTTTTACAGAAGTTCAGGATTTGAGATATTTTCTTGAGTACAAACTGAAAAAAGAATTACTGAAGAAAAGTTGGGTTACTTGGTAAGTGATAATTTTATTTTAATCTCTACAATATTTTGTAGGAACTAGTTTCAGTAATCTGCTTAAACCATGAGAAGCAATCTAGAATAAATATATTTTTATTTTAATAAATAGGAAGTCCTTTTAAAAAGTGTTGAATTGTAATTTATTCTCTCCAGAAATGATCCTGTCATAACATTATAGAGACAGCCTACTCTACTTTGAGCTTTACAAAGATTCTTTCTCTCTTGAATGTTTATTATCATCTTGTGTAGATCAGCACATGGATTCACTGGATTTTTATTCTCAGAACCACAAGTCAGAACCACTAAAATGTAATTACTTTATCTAGAAAGGTTTCTTGCTGGCTACTTGATGAATCCTCTTATGAATACCAGTACATCTTCTCATAACCCATCAGAGCTGCACAAAGTGTACAGAACACGTTGTGATTTTTTTTCATTGTGCATGTCAAAAGCTGAGTTTTTTACAGTTGGTTGCAAAGTGGAGGGATTGCCATGGTTCACTAAGGCCTGGGTCTGCAAGCACTTTTGTTCATGTTTAACTTTGGTGAGTTATATGGGCAAGCACATGGATATACATGTGCACAGTTAACACCTCTAGTTATATAAAACTCCACAGATTTTGGGCCTGTAGCTGTGAGGCTGTGTCTGTGAGACAAGTCAGAGTCAACAACAGAGCAGCTTTTAATTTTGTCACTTAGGCATCTGTAGGGCTGTTTCAGTTTTTGCAAGAGTTTCAAAATTATTGGTTTAGTGGTCTTTTGTAAAATGAAAATCCCCTGAGCATGACTTTCTGCATAACTGTATAAAAATATGTTCATAGTCTTTTGATACTCTAAGGGAAAGTCTTAAAAGGAGCCTTCCATAGGAAAATAAAATAATCTTGTCCTTCAGTTTATTCCCTCTAATGTGGACAACTGCTTCCTGGCAAGAAGAGAATTCCTGATCAACTTTTTAATGGAAAAAATGTGCAACAAAAGTCCTTGGGGTGTGTAAATCAGAGAACTCTTGGAGGAGGCTGTTTAGATTAATCCAAGTGATATAGTTGCTAAGGAGCAGAAAAGTCTCTAATGTCAGAACTTAATGTTGTTGGGCCAAACACAGCTGGATTTGTAACTGGAAACAAAGTGGGAGCCACAAAGTGGATCTACCACAGCTCTTTCGTGGAGAGAAACAAGAATCTCTTCCTAAAGAGAAGCTGGGTATGCTGTACAGCTACCTGCCACCAGACAGCACTCTGTCTGCTCAGTCTTGTCCCAAGAGCACCACATCTGGCATCCTTCACTGGTCCCCCACTAAACCCAGCCCTTTATTAACATCTCTCTCATGCTGCTTTGTCCCACACCCTCAGCCACACAAACACGTCTTTCAGCTGAATCTACAAAATCACCTTTGCTTGGTGACAACATTATCTTCTTGTAGTTTCAAGCATGTGTTACTGAAAACACACCCAAAAGTATGTCTGAGTGTCTGTCTATAGGACTTTCGATCCAAACACTGTGTAATGGGATATACGGATCTCTCCCACAGTGAGCTGGACCAAGGTGGGACAGATGTAAGCCATGCTATTTCACCAGTCAGCACGCTCCCTGCCTCTTGACTGAGAGCAAGGAGGGTTCTAGGTTTGAATGCCTTTAGCAGTGTAGCTTCTGTGTGCTACTGTTCTCAGGATTAAGTTTTAGAAAGTCAGACAAACCAAAGCAGCCCAACTCTGTCATTGTAAAGATCCATAAGTGTTACTAGTGCGACCAGGGATGAATTGTTATCACAGGTAGGACATAAGCAACAAGACAAGAGTCAATGGACAGAAAATGATGCACAGGAAGGTCTAGCTAAATATGAGGAAGAACTTTACTGTGCAGGAGACCAGAGCACTGTCATGGGTTGCTCAGAGAGGTTTGGAGTCTTCTTCACTGGAGATATTCAAGAACCATCTGAGTCATTCTTGAGTCATTCATGGACTTGTTAGAGAATGCTGGTTTGGTAAAAATATGCCTAGATATTGTCAAAGGTCAGAATGATGTTCCTTAAAAGTGGTTGTCATACATTTCTGCACAAGAAACCTAACCTGTAGCATAATTTCTTGTTTCTGTCTTCTGACTGTGTATTAACTGTGAAGGAGATAAAGTTCATCTTTACAAAGATGAGGTCAACACGAGGAGAAGCATTAGCATTGTCATCAGCAAACCTTTAGCATAGAAGACCTTTTCTCTTAATACGTTTTAGCCTGTAAGAAGATAATTGCCTTGGGTACTGTGAAGCTGGATTTTGTGTCTTGAAACACAGCCCATCCTTCTGGAGCACACTTTCTTGGATGCATTTCTCCTTGGATCTGGGAGAGCTGAGGAAAGCTTGTATTCCTCCCTTGCATGTGGCTGCAGGAAGTAGGGCTATTCATGAAGCAAAAAGGAGGAACCTTCTCTGCTTCTGGCACACTGGCAGACTTTACACCAAGGGAAAAGTAAAAGCTGAGAGAAAGTTGCAGTGGGCTGCTACACAATGTGTTTTTCTACGTATTTTCCTAGGAAAGACCTTTTAATGATGAGAAGCACAGCACTTTTCTCTGTAAGGTTTACCTTACATTAGCTGAACAAAAATAAAGTAATTGACGCATGAGTGTTTGGAAGGAAACAATATGCTGTGAATAATACTGGCTGGAAATATTACTATATGTTTGGAGTGGGTTGTCTGCCATTGGAAGAAATAAAAATAGAACTGTAAATTATACATTGGGATTTGGTTTATTCTGGAAGCTAATTTTTAAGAAACTGAGGTTTATTTATTGGTTGTGTCACAGGAATGTTTGGCTTGTTCTAAGTCCAGTCTTCAACATTTTTCATTTCAAGCCATATAAAGGAGAAGATCATCTATGGTACATCTAGCTCACTTCAACAGAATGGACTCTAACCCATCTCTGTAAATATACTGCCTTCTGTCCACAATGTACTATATTGCTAGAAGCAATATACTGTTTCTAGCCACACCAATACTTTTAAAATTACTTATATTCTTCTAAAATTTACTCAGGTCTCAAAACATTGCAAAGTATCCTTCAATATGCTCCAAAACCGGTTTGTTTTTCACAATGGCAATGGAAGGACTTTGCTTGGCATCACAGCCGGATTTCACCATGCATTTCCTTCAGGTGTGTTAATAGTTTTCCTGAAACAGGTGCGTTTAATTGCAGAAAATGGCGTTCCAGTTGGGTTTTGTGTCATGAAGATAGTGGATATGATTTATCTGAATGCCAGCAAGATTTGCTCCCTTCTCCCTCTCTCCCTGCCTGCTTGGCTGGGCCAATGGCTGATCAGCTCACAGCCCTCCAATCACCTGGGCTCCCAAGCCTCCACCCCTCAATACTGAGGGCTCGCACACCACCTGCAGCTGGCTTTTAAAGCAAGTCTTTTAGTAAAATCACTTTAACTCATTACTCTTCCATTTATGACAGCAGGAGTTCAGGACTGAGTAAGAGGAGCAGAAATTTGCCTGCCAGAAGTTGCTCTGAATCAGGTTAGTAATGAAGTTTACTGCTGAAACAACCTAGGTTGTCTTAGGAAAGACAACCTTGCCTTTGACATGTGAGCTGTTTGAGCAGCAAGAGCTGTGGTATGCAGTTTGTTTACATTGCAGTATTATTCTGTCTTTGGTGAAGTAAAAATTCAGTCTTAATATATAGAAGATGCAGTTACAGTTTCCTTCCCAGTCTGACTAGAAAGTGTTTCTGCTTTTGAATGATAAAACTTTCTTTGCTTTTACCTTTTATGCATCTTATGCTTCTGTTACAGGTGCTGTTTTCCAATTTTATAGTTTATTATTGAAATATGCTACTTTAAATATTTCAAGCCATTAGGAGTTTTGTGGAAGTCATGGGCACCACAGGAACTTTTAGGACACTTGCAGTAAAATAACTTATTTTACTGGCTGTGCCTGTGTGTATACACATGCAAATCATCGACTATCCCTAGTTTTGCTTCATTTCTGAATTTTTTTCCTTTCATATATTATTGCACAAGATCTAGTCAATGTAATACTGCAGTATTGAATAAGGCTACATGTACTTAATAGGAAAAAAATTTGTAAACTTTTAAAGGCTTTTCAGGAAAAACTAGGCTGAAAAAAGATGCTAAATTAATCTGTATTATCCAGTGTATATTTATATTTTCACATTTTCAATATGTTACAAACTCTTTGGAGTATTTTATTCTTAATTGGTATGCTGTTTAAAATGTTTAACTACTGCATCTAAAATTAATAGTATATTACATAATACTAGCTCAACAGAATAGTTTTGAGTAAAATATTTTATTTAGGCTTCAAAAATCATTAAATATAAATTTCAATAACAGAACAAAAACTTTCAGAGGTTTCATATTGCTTTATAACATTTGCTTTCCATATGAGATTTTTGAGGTTTTTTATTAGAATTTTTAATGGAAAATTTTGTGGGAAAAGTTGAATGGCAGCTGCAGCAAAACTTTGGATTTTCCCATGTGTAGGTTGCATTTGATGTGTACTAACTTAAACCATGTATGAGACAATTAAATTAAAATTTTATTTTAATGGAAATAAAATTACTGACATGTGATGTAAGTTACCTTTTTTTTTTGCTCCAATATCCACATAGTTTTTGAATTTTGTGTGGGATAGGAGGCTAGGTTAGATTTTTTACATGAAAAATACTTTGCAGAAATGGTAGATTTTATATAACTATGAAGCAGTCAAAGCAGGTTTAAATATTAATATAATCTTTGCAGATAGAGACTTTGTCCCTTGCATTGTGTTTTTAGTTACAAATTTTTTGACGTTACAAACATTTCCTAACAGAAGAAGGGTAACAACGGTTGAGATTAAATGTTCCTGATCATCCAGCTGAACAAAGAGCTGGTGTGAGTTCTAAGGCTGAACTCATCTTCTTGGACTGGCATTCAGGTGTGTAGTGGGCAAGAAGTAAATGATCTGGTTTACAATTGGCCAGGAGAGGCTGAAATTAAGATGATTTTGTCAGCAGATACTGTAGAGAAAAAATTAACCAAGACAATAAAGAACAAAAGGTATTGGAGAAAAACCTGTTTATTCAGGTACTCTGACAAATACTGTGGAAGTCCATCAGACATAAGAAAGTTTTGTTTTGTTTTGTTTTTTCCTCCCCTGTTAGACAAATCTGTCAAATTCCTTTCCTGTCTAAATAATGTCCTACTCTCCTGCCTGTATCTTTGTTGAAAGTGGTTGAAGGGGTAAGAGTAAACTGTAGTGTGGATGGCTTAGCAGTTCTCATTAGGAATTCGTTCAAGGAAGGAGAAGGCTTCCGCCAGGGCTGGTCACTGGTCCTCCAGTCTGAGGCAGCTGAACTGAGACCTGCCTTTTTTGGAGGACTGTTGGAGGTGTATTCTGTTTTTATAGCGTAACCTGTAGCTAAATTAAAACTTGGTCCAAAGACTCTTGAGAAGTGTGGTGGTCCAGCACATGTGGAGCCAAAGAGCGGCCACCTCGGTTGTGTGCAGCAGAAGGAATATGCCAATGTTGGTACAAACAGACAGGTGTTTGCTTGTGCCAAAGTGAAACTTGCCTTCCTTGCTCTGATGCAGTGCTCTCTGTAAAACAGACTTCAAAGTGGAGCCTAGCACAGGTTGGAATGCATGAGAGATTCATTAGGTTGTCTGCTCCACACTGTAATTAGAAATAACTGCATATTGTTGGTGAGTCCAAGGGTATTTTCCTTTGTGGTTTCTTATCACTCATTGCTTATGTTTAAACTTTGTGTAAGATCGGGATTCGATATTTTCTCTGTTTAAACTCTGTTTAAGATCAAGATTCAACCTTTTCCTCTGTTTAAACTGCATGAACAGTACAGCCCACCCTGACTGGTGGTCCTTGCAGGCTACATGCCTTGCATTGCTGTTCAAGGGCAGGCAGGCAGGTATCCAACTCTGTTCCAAGAAATGTAGGATGGGTGCACCAGAGGTGCCTCAAAAACACTCACTTCCTTCTTGATTGATTACCGAGTGTAATTACCCAAACCCCCCTTTCCCAAGCAGTCAAGTGTGCCTTCCCAGGAAGGTTCAGAGCGGAGCCAGTGCTCCTCAGCTGTGGAGGACATCCAGCAGGGGCCCAGGCCAGCGCTGGCAGAGCTCACGGCAGTGGAGGCCAAGATGAAGCAGAGCCCACAGTTGTGTGCTAGGATGAGGCAGGGTTAGGCTGCAGCAGGGAAAAGGGGAAGAATAAAGGAGCAGTTAAGAAAATACTGAAGCCTGCAAGGTGAAAAGTAGGAGAGAGAATTTTTTAAATGTATTTGCTTACCCTACTTCATGTTCCTCTTTGTCCTGAAGATCAGCAGGAAAGAAAACTGATATTTGTCCAAACTCAGCAATAAGATCTGTGAGTCTGCATGAATAAGACCCTTTATAAGAGTGTGTGGTGGCAGTCAGTATAAGCTTGTCCAGGACAATGCTGCCACCAAAAGGCACACCCAGCTGTTACCGTCTTTGCTTCTGTAGGTTTGTGTTTTAGCAGAACGCTGCCTCGGTATTCTGATAAACTGCTTGTGAGTCAGCACGTCAGTAGAGAGCCATTGCTCAGGCTGTTCTCTTGCAAGGGTAATGCATTATAGGATCTGCTTTGCGAGAGACGCCTCCGAAAAACATTACACTTGTCAGTTATTTCTGGAGACACTTGTCACCTCATACCTATGTCATTTGGTCCTGTGCCAAGCCAAGTAGCTTAATTAAGCTTATCAGTTCTTCCTACTGCACTGTCTTATCAAGTATGAAGTCTTGGAATGTCTCAGACAAAATTGATAGGGGGCCATGCCTGAGGTGCAGTGCTGCACTTGGCATGCAGCAACAGAAGTTGTGAAGCAGTGTTCAGGCATCTTTTGTTATGAGTTTAAACATATTGAGCATAGGAAACTGTGGAAGATGTGCTGGATTCCAGTGATTGTTGTAAAGGGTTATGTGTTTGTCAAGTCCATGTTAGGATGGATATACTTACAAAGAGAAGTTTGCCATGCACATGAGGCTTTTTTTTTTCCTCTACAGACACGAAGTTTGCACATTGAACTTTATCTTTTGTTGTGCTCCAGTTTCTAAAAAAGAAAGGCTGGGTCTCTGTCAGAAGAGGTGTGTTTTACTGGCTTGTGGCTAGCAAGAACTAGCCTCCTTCCTCTCCCCAAGAAGCAGAAAAACTGCTCTTGTTTTTCCATAAGGATTCTTTCTCAGCAGAGAAAACCATAATATCACTTACTGGCCACTGCAGTAAATGGCTGTACAATTTTCAGGATTTCTTGTCCCAAATGGAAGAGAAGCAAAACAATCTGAGATGCCGTTTGAATAACAAGAGTCTTGGAAATTCCTTAGTGGTCTGAGAACAAGATTTGCCAGAGTATTTCTTTCCTGTTAATGCATTACCAAATGAAATATCATCTGGGGGGAGGGAGAAATAATTCCTTAAAAAATGCTATGTTTCTGCAACATTGAAATAGTTAAGGTGAAGGGCATGGAGTCACAAGAGCGTTGCTGCTTGTTACATGGGCTGCAGACTAAGAAGCATATTAATATAACATCATAAGTGGTTGCTACAGCTTCAGAACTATCATTAGGGGGAAAAAAAAAGTGGCCCCAGAATATCTGTCTAAGTACAGCCCAGGAAAAATAAACCTGGCAATGTGGGAGTGGAGTGCCTCAGCCTCAGGGCCCAAAGAAAGGCTGTTCTTCCTGAAGAGCTCAGGAGACACAGCACGGGATTTTGCCTGAACAGTTCAAAGCTAATTCCCTTGGAAGATATTGTGCATCTCTGCAGATATGAATATCATCTGAATTCTGTAATTGGTGAAATCTTCATAGTAGGTGAGTCTACATACCATTGACTCTTGTCTCTGGGAACCTGGTGTGCTGAAAGGACTGCCTAATTGCAGCAGAGCTTTGGAAACTTGCATGCATGCCTCTTTCCGCTGTCCTGGGTCACCTATTACCTTTCTAAGGGGATTAAACATCACTGTCCACAGGTATTCAATCCCATTCACTACCCTTTGTCAAATTCCCTTTGCTTAAAAGGGAGTGGAGACCTTTTTTCTTAAGGGTGGTCTTTGAAGGCACAGGTGGCATGTTTGAGTGTACTTGGGGAGCTATTACAGTAATAGCATGAAAATGTTCTTTCTCTTCTCTAGCAATTTTTTTGCCCAAGCAATCTTGGGCAAAGGGATGGGATGGCAGAGTTCCTGATACTCTCTGCTTCTGACTCTCTGTTTAAGGAACAAACACTGCTAACTGAGCTATCCATCTTCATACTAAGTCATTGCTGTTAGTGGATTGAACTAGTGTGAGTAGAAATGTCCTTTAGTGTTCTAGGAAACTGATACAGACCAGGAAGGAGTAAACCAGCAGAAAATCTTTGTCTAAATTAAAGATTTTCAGTTAGCAGGAGGGTTCCACTTAACAAATCATAGAATATATTTATGGTATGAGTTGCAAAGACAAACATCGGTTTGGGAAGATGACAGATGGTATTGCTTTATTCTTACTAAATTCTTAGCCATCAACAATACAATTCAAACAAATACATAAAGACAGAACTTGTATATTAATGTTCCCTCTTTAAAATATTTTCTATGGGATGCCCATGTCCTCCCTCCCAAGAAAATGCTTTGGACCCTCAGTGATCATTTGTTTTAGTTGGGAAGCCTCCAAGACCAGGTTGGTCACAGAATCTGAGCTTGTGTGCTAGAGCTTATCACATCCCACACTGTGACAGGCACTTAGAGTATTGAAGACCTGCAGGTGGCATGGGATGAGCAGTTAGCCCATCAGGTTTTGTTAGATGACTGTTAGACAGAGGTGTGCAAAATTTCTTGTAAGGATAATCACATCTGGGAAACTTCACTGGTGCATGAGACGGTAGAAACACTATTTTAATCTGCTTTCAAGCAGTTCTTACTGAAGCAAATTCTAAAGGCAAGAGCTTATGTATTTGAAGACAAAAGGATAGTGATTTGGCACTGTCAGAATAATGTATTTTAAACTTCCACTGTCTATAGTCTTAGTTTTAGATTCCAAACCCACTTATGTTGGTGTTGATCCTTATCTTAAAAGGCTCTGTGATACAGGACATAATCGGCTGTTTCTGTTTTAGAAGTGGTTAAGAGCCATTAGCAGATAATTAGAAACATTTTTTTTCTTTTTTACAGCAATGTAATAAACCTAAGGATAATGGATCTCTTTCCCTGGGGACATAAGTGCTACATATAGAATTAAGAATAGTGTATCTCTAATTTGTTTCCTGGGGAAAAAGCACATGCCATCTTATTTAATGTCACAAAACAGTGTGAATATATTAGTTAGTAGATGTGATTAAAGTTCTTCATGAAAACACTTTTCCCCATTGTTTTTCACCAGAGTCTACATTACCTTTTGCATAGTGGAATAATTTCCTTTATTTCAGAGCTCTACATCCACCATGATGCCCTGTGGACCAGCTCTGTCCGTTCTTCGGTGTCTGGTGCGGAAGAAGAACATCGGTGGTGAAAGTCATGAGGACACCAAGTTGTGCCGATGCTTATCAACAGTGGACCTCATAGCTTTGGGAGTAGGAAGTACCCTTGGTGCTGGTGTTTATGTCCTTGCTGGAGAAGTAGCCAAATCTGATTCTGGACCCAGCATCGTTGTTTCTTTCCTCATTGCTGCCCTGGCATCTGTGATGGCAGGTCTCTGCTACGCTGAATTTGGTGCTCGTGTTCCCAAAACTGGCTCTGCGTATTTGTACACTTACGTTACAGTAGGTGAACTGTGGGCTTTTATCACTGGCTGGAATCTCGTTTTATCCTATATTATAGGTAAGCTTAAGAACAAACACTGGTCCCAGGGGTTTCTGTGACAGCAGATAAAAGATACAGACTTAGGGCTGTTTTTTCTTTTCTGTCTCTACGCTTATCTACCATGTCTTTTTAGTCCTGCTGAGATAAAATAACCAAAATAATTTGATTAGGTTATTTCCTTCTGTGCATCACCATTGCAAACAGGGTTTTTGCAAGATATTTGTGTAACAGTGTGATGTATGACCCACATACCTTGTATGAAGATTGTGTCAGAAAATTCAGTGATGCACAAAAATAAACAGAATTTATTTACCATCTTTGGTCAGCAAAAATAAGTTCAATAAAATCAATAAGCATCTTTTTTTCTGAATATACACAGCAAGGACGTTTACAGGGACTCCACTATAATGTCTTACAGGAAAGTCATGGTGTTTAAGTACTAACTTGCTACTATATCCTTGTGCTAATTAAGTACTGCCCTATCAGGTAATCCCATAAAATACAAAGGTGACCAGATCTGAATAAAATCAATGCTTATGTGGCAGATAGTCAAATAGTCAGACAATCAGTGCTTCAGCAGAGATAACACTTTTGGATTTAAAAATTATTTCTCCCAGAGGAATGTATTCCAAACTTCCATTATATTGTGTATGAGCATGCCTAGCTTTAGATGTGTACCTACAGGGTGGTTACTTAAATCATTACAAAACTGATGTTCCCCAGTATTGTATTAAAATGTATTTCATGAGAGGAGAGTTATACAAATAAAATTATATTTGGCTGTGCACTCTTTACCAAGGAAAGTATTAATTTTAAATACAGACTCCAGTAACATACATCTTGCTGGTAATATTTTTCTTTTGCTTTACTTACAGGTGTGAAAATTTTCCTTTGTGTTCTTTCTTAAAGTGCTTTCTTACGTTACTTTTTATTGTTTAACATGTGTCATATTGTAATTCTAGAAATAAGCTTCTTCCAGGATCAGGCATAAATGACACAGAAATAACTTCTGCAATATATTAGGAATAAACCAGGCAAAAATGTCTATATTTTGGTTCTAGAAAAACTTGTTACCATTTAACAAGCAAAATTCTTAAACATTAAAATTCTTCAGCAAAACAAATATCAGGCCCTGCTTTTTTAAATAGAAGTAGCAACAGGCTTAGTTTTGTTTCTTTTTCAGTAGAGGTATCTGTATCCCACTGTATGGATGTAAAACCCTAAACATGCATGTGTTTTATGAAGGTACATCAAGTGTAGCAAGAGCCTGGAGTGGCACCTTTGATGAGCTTCTTGGAAAACAGATTGGTCATTTCTTCAGTGCCTACTTCAGAATGAATTTATCTGGGCTAGCAGAGTATCCTGACTTCTTTGCTGTAGTCCTTATATTAGTTTTATCAGGTAAGACAATATATGGCTTAATTTATGGTGGTTGTGATATTTTGCAGTTAAAAGTGCTAAACTGTAGGGTTTTGCACCAGAAATACCTTAAGGAAGTTCAGAGGCACATTTTGTACTGGCACAATGGCTCTGTGAATTAAATGTATATAATCAAATTTTCACATGCACCCTCTTCTCTTGAAACTGAGGCATGAACTAATCACTTGTCGGTACTTTTTTTTATAAAACCCATGATACGGATTGATGGTAGCAGGAAAATTACACAGTTCTCTGTGTTTTCATGGCTTTATCACCAATAAATGCTTTCAGAGTGGCCTGGAGGTTAAGCTCTGTAGTTTGGTGATGTGGTCTCCTTAAAATATATATTGTGCATGTAGTGGGCATTTGTAAGGGGATTTTTCCATCTAAATTGTTCACTTATTTGGTATATAATAATCCCCTTTTAAGTCTTCAATTATCTGTTACAGAGTTTGTTTGACATAAAGGGCACCCCAAAGTACTCATATGGACCAACAGAGCAGTTTGAAGCCCAAGTAAACCTTTCCTGTCTACTCTTCCAAGTCCTGTTTTTGTCTTTACTCATGTATTATGCTTTTAAATCTCAAACACTGACACTAGCTACATGCCATTTGAGGGATCAGAAAGCACAAAAATACTGCAACTTATTTCCATATTTGCGTTTAAAAATTATTTACCACATGAAATGTTCCTACTGCCACTGGGAGTGAAGGAAGAAGGAAGTGTATTCTAAAGTGTGCAGTTTGTTTTCAGGCAATGCTAGAAGCATTTCAATATTCAGTAAAGGTTTTATCCACATCTCGTATACTTGTCGTGTTCAGTCTCTCTTTGGATTAAACCAAAGCAGGAGCTTTTCTTCTCTGGAAAGTGAAAGTAAGTTATATGTATATAACTTGTTCTCTTGTTCTGAGTGGAGTTTTTTTTGACACAAAAAAATATTTCTGTTCTACCTACTGCCAGAATGACTGACCAGTGCCTATGAAAATTTATTTGGTCTCTGTACATAAAAGAATGGCTTCCTATATTTAGGAAGATCTGGGAGTTGATGTGACTAGGTTTAGTCTAGCATCCTGCCATGCTTGTGGC
Organism: Zosterops lateralis; assembly: GCF_965231275.1. Classification (NCBI taxonomy): domain Eukaryota; kingdom Metazoa; phylum Chordata; class Aves; order Passeriformes; family Zosteropidae; genus Zosterops; species Zosterops lateralis. Next base: position 29,856,858 of record NC_139766.1, read on the forward strand.
TCAGAGTTGCCTATAGGACCAGTTCAGACCCTTATGTCCTCAGGAGGGTTGGGAATGAATGTGGAATACAACTAGAGCAGACCTTTCCATTTCATCCCTTCCAAATAAAGGAGGAAAAAATCACACTCTGAAAAGCAGAGCACTGAAACTCCACAAACCAAACTATACAGTCCTAGTTGAGATGCTGACGTCTTTTATGTTTTCTCCATTGCCATTGCTGCTTCAGAACATAAGAATTAGAGGTTCTTGAAAATAGAGGAAATGTTTCCCCTGTTGTTCATCACTGCTCCTGAGTTTTCACTTGTGTCCATTCTTTTCATCCCTACCATCATTCCTTTTTCACTCTTTTCACATTTGTGCTGCAAATTGCCTCTCAGGGTGTCTGTGATAAAAAGCCAAATCCCAGTGACTGAACTGGGAGGAATTCCCCACTGCTGAAAGGGGGGGTAGTGGGGATGGCTCAGGACTGTGTAAGCTGAGCATGATACAGTAATTGGATTGTGAGCTGTGTAAAGCTGAATCATAGGAGTAGCAGGTGATGTTTTACAGAAAATGTTACGTGCTAAGCACAAGGGAAAGTACACTGGGGTTTGGGGGTTTTTGTTTGGTTTGGTATTTTGTGGTTTTTGGCGTTTTGTTGTTGTTGTTTTGGTTTTTGTTTTGGTTTGTTTTTTGTTTGGTTGTTTGTTTTTTTTTTTAATTGGTTGGTTGGTTTTGTGATTTTGTTTTTTGAGGTTTTTTTTTGGTTCTGTCATATTTTGGTTTTTTGGATAACAAAAGCACTTTTAAAATGCACATACTGTGATTCACACTGCATTAGGCTGATTGAGACACTGCCTTTTTGGGAAAAACTGAACAGAAGAAAGCATACATCTATTTTAATAAAAATGTCATTGGTGAAGAAAACCTGAGCAGCTCCTAAGATAATTTCTGTGTTCTGATAAGATAGCAAATATCTCATTAGTGGAGTCAGAAACTTTTTATACATTAATTTGAGAGGCTTAAAATTTTCAGACTTAATCTCTAAATAATGAGGGAAAGTATGTATGTGATATTAGTGGAAATGCATAGAGCACAAAGGACCTGTGAAAACTTTCCAACTGTTTTTAATTTTTCCTGATCTGCTGACTGCTTGTTCCATTAAACTGCTAACACTTTAACACTTAAAATTGTTAAAAATCTAATGACAAAGTAGAACCCTGATGGAATAACTTTCAGATTGTTGAAAAGCCCTGCTCTGTAATATAAAGCCATGTGTACTTTGTATCTGTTTTCTAGAATCTCTATGCATTTGTGTTACAAACAGGAGGCGTGCATTTCTTTTGAAGCTTTTATTAACAAACTAGGAAATGGTATTTACACTGATGGATGTGCCCTGAAAAATGTAGAGTCAGTCAGTTACATTGTTAATTTAATAATTGGGCTTCTTTTCTTAATCTAACAGAAGATAATTCTTCTGTAAGGAATATATTCTATCAATCTGTTTTTACAAAGCATAGAATTCTCATAGGTACTTTTACTTCATGCAATAAAACAGAGCTATGGATTGGCACCTCAGAGAAGTAAACATTGCTAAAAATATTTTTAAATACTTAAAGAAGAAGCTTTCTCTTTTGTGGTTTTCCATATATTTGCCTGCTGTCATGCCCTTAAAGAGCCTAGCACGTTTGTGATAATGTTTTGTTTTTTTTTTTTTTTTAATCTGGTGATGATTTTTCAGTGTTACTCACAGTACTTGCATTCACACACCTTCTTTTACAGGTATCCCTTCTTTAAAATGCCATTTTTCAGTGTAATGGGCCATTCACATCTATGAAATATTTTTATTTTACAGGTCTTTTATCTTTTGGAGTAAAAGAGTCTGCATGGGTGAATAAAATTTTTACTGCTATTAACATCTTGGTCCTACTCTTCGTTATGATTTCTGGTTTTGTGAAAGGTGAAGTTGACAACTGGAAGATAAGTGAAGAATATCTCAGAAACTTTACTGCATTAACAGAGTAATTTTTAAAAATCTATTTACTTGCTCTTATTCCTTTCCTTTAAAAATGCAGTTTTCTCTTACACATGCTTTATTATAATAAACACTATTAGTGTTTTAATAAGTTTTGTCACAAACTTCAAAGCAAGTGAGATAGTTCCTTGATTCAGATATTCTTCCTTCTGCTGTTAATTTTCTTTCTCACAAGCTTAGACATAAAAATGTCATATCATGCATTTTGAAAAACAGACCTCTCTCATGAGAACACTTAAATTTATTTTTTTTTCAGAGTTCTAAGGTAGGAGGCTGCATGTATTGATCCTACCAATAATGGGGGAAAAAAATATCTTTCTGTTGTATTTTTGTTCTTTATAGGAACCGCTCATCCTATGAAAATGTGACAAGTATATATGGGAAGGGTGGCTTTATGCCATACGGTTTCACAGGAACATTGGCTGGTGCTGCAACCTGTTTTTATGCTTTTGTTGGATTTGACTGCATTGCAACAACTGGTATAGTATTTATATGTGTGTGTATATATGTTTAATATGGGGAGAGTTTTGCAAAAAAAACCCCAAAGAACCACAAACAATATAATAATTTGTCTACTCTTCTTACTTTGCCTTCTTCCAAACCTCTTTCGCTCAATGTAGAATGAGTCTAAGTTCATTCCTGAACCTGGCTATCTTTCTGGGAAGAAGAAAGAGGTTCTGTTTATTTCATTCCTGCTCTAAAGAAATTGCTTTCTAACTCTGGAAAGTGCTTAGTATACAATTTTTGAGCTTAAATAATTTTAATCACCTGCTCACTTTTATAGTTCTCTGAGATAAGGTGACTTCCCTAATGGCTGACAGGGAATGAGTACATTAAAAGTGTAGGTAAATAACTAAAAATATGGGCTTGGAGTACTCTGAATATGCAATGTATTTTATGACCTTTAGTTTACCACTGTTTTAACACTATTTCTGAAAACAAAATACTGAGTTCTGTTCTGTGTGTTTCAGTTTATTTTACTCAGGTGTTTAAAACTTCTATTATAGATATGATTCCCATATCTATCCCAAAGTTTGATTAACATGTGATTTGCCTTTGATGTTATCTCTTAAAGTCAATGGGAAAAACTAGTACAAATTTTTGGTGGGGCATTTTCTTTTCCTTTTTTCAGGAGAAGAGGTCAAGAATCCTCAGAAAGCCATACCCATAGGAATTGTGGTGTCCCTACTTGTCTGCTTCATGGCCTATTGTGGGGTTTCAGCTGCGCTGACGCTTATGATGCCATACTATCTGCTAGATGAGAAAAGTCCTCTGCCAGTAGCATTTGAATATGTTGGATGGGGTCCTGCTAAATACCTTGTAGCAGTAGGATCCCTCTGTGCTTTGTCTACAAGGTAAAGACATTGAAATACTAATTCTATTTGGAAAAGCTGATGAATAATATATTAAATTTACATGTATGTTCATGTGTTCATTTTGAAGGCTCAGTCCATGCAAAGTAATATAAGCAAGTCTTAAAACTTAAGCAGGTCTAGTTGACAGTAGCTGTGTTAATTTAGGTTCCTTTTTTAAATTTTTTTTTTAACTGTACTGTTATTGAACTCTACCTCTTTGGTAGAAGCATATTACACCAATTTATATATATATATATATATATATAAGTAAGTATTTTAAAACATATGATCTGCAAGTTACCTTTATTAACCGACAATGTAAATCTCAGCCATTTGTCCTTTTTTGCTGCCCATTTCCAGTGACTCAGCAACTTTATGGGCTCTGTGTATTAGCAGGCAAAATTGAAGACATTATTAACTAGCTCCACTCCTTGCCTTCATTGCTTGCCTCTGTTTTCCTCCAGTAGGCAGTCTCTCTTCTGACATCATCCCCTCCTATAGTTTTTGTGTGGGTATTTGAGATGTAGATTGCAGCTGTGAAAATATTATCATTTATTCCCCTTTGTGAAACTGTGAATAACCTTAATGTATTATTTTGAATAAAAAGATCAGGGAGTGCACAATATATATTAGTGTTCAAATATATTGCACTCCAATTGTAATATGATACAAACAATTAAAATAGAAAATTGCTTGATACTTGAATTTAGGGATAGAAAAATGCTGATGCCAATCTTTTACTTGAGCATATGTAGATAAGGCGTCATTTTATGAGCTTCAGTGGTAAGAACACTGGCTGCCTTTCCACAAAGGAAAACAAGTTGCCTGTGGAAGCACTAATACTAACAGCACTCTGACATAACCCTGTAGGCATTAGCCTGACTATGAGATGCTTGTCTGTGGGCAGTGGTTTAAAGAAAATTAACATTTAGATGCAAGAGGGGATAGAAAAATGAAGTAGTTCCAGCAAGACACTAAAAGACATGTAGGACTGGCTTAAGAATGTCACAGTTACACAGTTCATCCTGGGATTGTAGTTATTTTCTATATCGTTGCCATGGTCTCTTCAGGTTGGAGAGTTTAATTGATTTTTTTTTTTTTTATTTACATTGATAAATAGCAGAAGTTACATAGAACAAACTAGATTAAAGAAATTAATACTGGGGGGAAAAAAGTGAACTGAGATGGCAAGAATGCCTTTTTAGAAATTTGAACTGTTGGTCACTTTTTTCAGTGTATTCTGAAGAATTATTTTTACTCCTGTGGAAAGATTAATCTTTCAATCTATTGACTGATGTTAGTTCAGGACAAAACAAAAGAAACTCCTCAGTTTAGAGGTACAATTAACAAAAAACATTGGGATGAATTGGTTTTGGTCTTTACAGTTTCCTGTTACTGTGCTATGTCATGAACTTGTTTCAGCAGGGCAAAGATGTTTGTTAATATTTTCATTATGTATGCAAATATACTTAAAGAAGGGTAGGATGAATGAACTTCACAAAGCTAAAACAACAAAAAACTTTCTAGAAATTTTTGGAAGGTACACTCATACATCAAAATCAATTCATTTGCAATAAAACTTCTCTGCTGTCTACCCTTAATACTCGTGTCCCACAAGCGTTACTAGATGTACATAGCACCTGTGGTATGAAGAGCTGTGCCTTCTTTAAGTGTTACAGTTGTTTCTCTAAAGTAAGAAAGGGAACCCTTCCCCTGGTTAAAAACTTGTGCTTGCTGCAGAGGTTTTACTGGCTATGATTTTGCCTTTCGTTTTCTTAATTAAAAGTATTTCTCTTTGAGGGAAAGAAACCACCTAATTTAAGAAGTATGTTTAAGAGCTTCAAATTATCAATAGTTTAAAAGCATTGTGTTTTAATAACAAATCTAAATTAATTAGCTTTACTTCTTCCAAAAAAATCTTAATGCAGCTTGCCTAGAGGTGCTTTAATCAAAAGAATTAATCTGCCCAAGTACACTTGTATGGTGCTTACTTTCAATTACTGTTAATCAGCAGGCTTACAAGGAAATATGGAGTGTAAGGGATGCTGCTTATGCTTATTTGCTGCTGCTGACTGATAGACCTTCTCCAGGAATACTAAAGCTTAATTGCATAGTTAGTGTGATCTGGAACATGTTCCCGGTCCATTAACATCCAAGAACTATGGTGATGGCAAGAGAGTTATCTAGCTAATCTGCATTCTGTCTGATGATGCAATTTCATTACCTAAATTAATATAATAATAATAGTAAAACAACTTTGCAGTTAAAAAGATCTATTTATGTCTGATCTGTAGTACCTTGGGTTATGGGGCTTTCTGGTTTTGTCTTACAACCATACATTTTGTTTCTATACATGCCATTAATTAACATTTTTTTAATCTTGTCCATGAATACAACTCTGCATGAATTGTTTGCCATGTTGCATGTGTTTGCTTTTTACTCAGTCTTCTTGGATCCATTTTCCCAATACCACGTGTAATCTATGCTATGGCGAAGGATGGGTTGCTTTTCAAATGTCTAGCTCAAATCAATTCCAAAACGAAGACCCCACTAGTTGCTACTCTATCGTCTGGTGCAGTAGCAGGTGAGACTAAGAGTTGATCCTTGTAAAGAAAGGTGCACTGCTAAACACATTGCATATATGGAAATAAAACACTGTTGTGCAGGTTTGATTTGCTTTTGGACTGAAATGATCAAATTTGCTTGTTGCTAGGTAAAGCAGTCTACCAGTAAAGCTTTTCTCTACCTCTACCAAGATTTTTACTTGATGGTTTATCTCAAGTGCTTTCAAAATAAACGATAACAAAACCAAGAACATCAGTAGACCAAACAAAATCCCAGGAGCAGCAACACAGAGCCTAAGCAAAACTATACCTAAACCCATTAACTCCTCCAAGCTTTCTTTTTGTGTAGTTGGGTTTACCAGTAAAGCATTGTGCTTTGAATAACCTGTACTTGAACTATACATTTTTCTGTTCTAGTCTTCTCGGCTCTATGTTCCCTTTGCCCCGAATTCTGTTTGCCATGGCACGTGATGGTTTACTCTTTAGTTTTCTTGCCAAAGTGAATAAGAGGCAGGCACCAGTTTCTGCCACCTTGACAGCAGGGGTCATCTCTGGTAAGCTCTCAAAGCCCGTGTTACTTAAAACTGAGATATAAACGCTCTATGCACGTGCATGGTACTTTATATTTTTGAAAAGGGCTGCTTGTTAACTTCCCTTGCATGTACAATTGGAATAAAATTACTGAGTAATCAATGGGTGTAAGAACTCCAGATCAAGCCAATCATGGTGGTGGTGATGGCCTTAATGTCACAGAATTCAAATTTTAATTTTTTTTTCATATTAACCCCCTGTATGGTGAACAAGTTACTTAATCTGAGTCCCTCAGGCTGATGCTCTACTGACAGGGCTTCCTTGTCTGATGTAGACCTAATATATTTATCCCATCTATAATGGAGGGAAAATTATTATTATGAGATATAAGAAAAAAATTTACATTTGTAGCAGGATCAACTTTTATATAAAGTACAAAGATTTTTAAATTGTCTTCCAAAGAAAATGACTGTTGTTGTATAGGCTTACCAAGTTGTGATTGAGAGGCATGTGTGTGCTGGGGGCTTACATGTCTGCAAATATATGTATACACATACATGCCTACATATATTTTACCAAAACAATATTTTGGGAGCCATTGCCAACTCTTAATATAAATCCTTAACATACAACTCTTTCACTTTTGTTCACACTTCTTGCAGAGGTACACATAGCTGCGCCCAAATTTCATTGTCATTTTAGTGGGATGTCTAATTGCTCAGGAAAACTGGAAGTTTTAGAAACATTTAGCTCAAAGGCAAACAAATAAGTTTTTTAAGTAATTCAAATAGCAAATACATGCCTTAGAACTTTCAGCAACCTTGGCTAAAATTAATCTCAAATAAGAGGTTCAGGAATGAGACTAAAATATTTGTAGTCAGGGCCATCCTCAGATGCCACAACACCAGAACCGCTCACACTGCATACTTGACAATAATGCAGAAAGGGACAGTCATTGTCCTGAGAGTTTCCACATGAAGCATTATTATCAGTTCCCTTTTCTTTAGCCAGAGTACAAAGAGATTGCATAGCATTACTTTTATTATTTCAATTTATTTTATTTGAATTTATTCTATTGACATATTCTCCCATAAGAATTTGGAAGTGCAGTTTTGTGATCTTGATAAAGTCAAGATCTTTATGTGAAATCACAGTAATGATGAGAAGAAAGAATAGTGTGTTACCCAGCTGGTAAAGGGATTGATAACAGTTATACAGCCCTACCTGTAGCTCTGCAGCCGCTGACATTGGACTGCTTTTAGACAATCTGGGGAATTTGGTGCATCAAAAGCTCACCAGAAAACAATTTTATCTACTGCTGGAGAAAGAATAATTTCTTCTTTTATTTTTTTTAATCTATATTTGGTAATTTGTGGTCATAAATAGTTTTGACAGAATAGTTATGAATGTATGCGACAGCTTATATTATGTGACTTTACTGTGCATTTGTAGCATGAATAATTTTACAGCTGTAAGAAATGTTAAGGAGATGAGATGTTTAAGGTTATCAAGTCAAGACTACAGCTGAGGCAACCATCACGTGTTATTATGTGACTGACCTTTTCACAGGTGGTAATCACCATGGTACACCTCTGCACATTGCAAAATGTTTTGGTGTCAGTCCAGTTTCATCATAAATGGACCTACTGTTGTCTCTTAGAGTAGAATTGAGAGGTGGAGTAAAAATATTCTGCCTTTTTTTTCTCCTAGTAGAAAAGAACTATTAAGAAGAAACTTGAAGGCATTGTTCATTTTGTCTCTAAAGTTGAAGAATATCCAGGCTATAGAGTAGCCTTTTGAAGCTGAGATTAAAAATTAAACATAGCTAATGTGCATGAGGTTTGAGTAGGTTTTTGTTCTTCCTCAGCTTTGCTCTTTAGAGCATGAAAAGCAGCGAGATATTAAAAAAATCTATACTGCAAATTCCTTTTTGGATTTAGGAACATACACTCTCATAAAAGAAAATAGGATCATCTTTCATAATTGGAAAAAGAGGCTCCCAGTTTATATAAAAGTTCTGTAATGCAGCAGTCTTGTTTTCAGAAAATCACATTTCGCTTCCTCCTTTAGGATCAAATATCAGGGGAGTATGTGTCCATGTGTTTGTACAGTTATGCAGCTGTCTACAAATACATTAAGAATCACATACCATAAATATTGAATATAAATATTTTGACTATAGAATAATTTGGGTTTGTATATACACACAGTGTATAAAGACTACATTTAATAGTTTCTTTTGATGCCGAGATTACTGATGATTCAAAAAAATCTGCATCTCAAAAACATTAATAAAATACAAATATTTTAAGAGGCTCTTTGAGCATATTTATTTCAAATCAATTGGAATTAGTATTTTATTTACTGATAGCTTCTCCTTATTTCTTTAAGAATTATATTGATATTATTAATATAGAATATATATTTTATATATTTTAAAAATGAGATTGCTCAATCTCCAAATTAATGTGGCATTAGCTTTTATAAACACAAGATTTCCATAATTACTTCCACTGCTATGGAAATTTCTGCCTCTGAGTTCAGTGATCATAAGAATATTAATTCTTGAGAGATGTTACTGGTCATCCCTGAAGGTGAACTGAAAACTATTTTTAGTGAGATTACCACTAAAAAAAACCCCACAAAACTATTTTATTTGATAAAAATTGATCCTGAAACTCCTCTTCATGTAGAGCTCTTTCTCAGCTCAACAGAAATTTTATATCACAATAACTTTTTCTCAGTTTGGTAGTGGGATCCATCCTTTCAGCTTTGGTGAGATTCTGCTGCAGGATCTGAACTTAATTCTATAAAAATGTACTTTTAATACAGCCCAAATTCAACAATATGTGTGCAAATACTTATATGCAAGTAAGTCCAATATGAGCTTGATTATGCAGCATGACTGTATGATTCATCAGTGCCTGTCTCTCGGAATGAGATTCCCAGCTGTAGGGAATTAGGTCTGGAATGATACCAGTAGCTTAAAAATGACGATTTTAAGGATTATCATGATTTCACTCATATTGCTGTCAGTAAAACAATGTTACGCTGTGGACAGATTTTGAAATCTTTGCTTAATATATCTTTAATATTAATCTTGGCACTTATGGTTAGACTTGATGATCTTAATTTTCTTTCCCGGTGTGAATGATTCTACAATTCTATGTCAGTCTCATGGAATTTTTTCCATTTCTTTTCATTTTTAGCTCTAATGGCATTTCTGTTTGACCTAAAGGCTTTAGTGGACATGATGTCTATTGGCACACTTCTTGCTTATTCACTTGTGGCAACCTGTGTCCTCATCCTTAGGTGAGCCAAAAACATCCTTTGTATTCTACTGTGGGGATTTTTTTGGGTTGGTCAGTAAATAAACAGAAGTCATATTTACAAGACGTGTTTTTTGCTAGATAGGCAATAGCGCAAGCACATAAATGGTTTCTAAGAAGCAGTGACTCCCCAAAGAAAACAATGCTCTATTGTTACATAAGTACAGCAGTGAGTCAGGTTAAAACTTCTGGTGAGATCTAGACACCTTTTATTTTCCAGAAGAAGTGTCAGTCCAAACATTAGGTCCTAAATATAAGCTTGAGTACAGAATTCAATGAGTGATATTTGTATATGAATACAATCTATGCTGCACATCAGGCATATTGCATTTTGGGGACTGTATGTGAAAGGAGCAGATGTTCTCAGGGGTTCACAGGATGAACAGGTTCAAATAGTTGCTTTGTATTATATTGTATTTGCTAGTCAGAAAAGAGTTTTAAGATGTGGTACCCCTAGCTGAGAGTGCAAATACTCTCTCTTAATGAGTTTTACTTCTCAGTAAAACTCTGGTATTGGTCATGTTTGTAAAGCTATGAAATTATATATTGCTAGCTATAGCTCATTTTATTATGTATTGCTCTTTTTATTTTAAAAAGTCAGCCTTTATTACTTGAGGCTAAGTAATTAACTTCGAAAAGTGTAACAGCTTAAATTCAGCTCAAATTTATTATTGCAATAATTTACACTTTAAAGAGAAGCCTATTCTATTTAAAAAGAACTCACCATACGTATTTTTAAAAATACACTTAAAAGCTAATAAAGCAGATGTCAATTTTCAGTTAATGCCAGTTAGAAGCCTTTTATAGTATGGAAAGCAAGTCAGAAACAAGATCCTTTACTCTTTCTTTGCTGTTGACTGCCAGACCCTCTCCTTTCTTTCTGTACTGGACTGGTCATTTATCTGAGCTATTGGTGGATTCAGGTAGTTTAAAAAACTGCCAAAAAAAAAGTCTCCAAAGAAACCAATCCAAAAAGGGAGTTGCCATAGTGTTTTTATCTATGATGGTGACTAATAATGCTGTTGGCTGGGCAGTTATAATTCACAAAATTCTAATGCTCTACTGAAAAAATACAGTACTTCAGTACATTCACAGAGTCATATTGTAAATATGACTTTTCAAATCTGGAAATGTGCTGGATGTTTTTTTTTTACTCTGTTTTATGCATAGGTACCAACCCATCTATGAGGAACCAAAATACTCTCCAGAAAAAGCAGCTTTGGCTGCAGCTGTAAGGGAATCTGCAGTAAGTGAGTCACAGACAAACATGATAGAAGAGAATCCCTCCTGTCTTCAGGCCTTGTTTAATCCACCCAGTTCACCGACTGAGCAGACTGCAATTATAGTTAAATATTTAGTGGCTGCCTTAGGTAAGTATTTGGCTGTCCAAACTCATGTGTGCATTAACATTTATAGTAGAATTTTATTAAATACAGAATTAAAAATCCACTGATAACATGCCTTCTTTCAGTCATACACGTGTCATTCTGTGTTTTTATCTTTCTTGATGAATCTATCTAATCCGTAATCATTTTCATTTAATGAAACATATTCATAACTACAGTACATGTCAAAGCTTGCTCTCACTCTTCTTAAAAGTCACATCCTCTTCAATGCAGAGATTAAGCAATCTATTTCTGTAATTTTGTTTTTCATATAGCTTCCTTGATTTGTATCTTGAGTGTCTTCATTACATATGGGATTCATTTCATTGCTAACTTGGAGCCGTGGAGTATTGGCGTTCTTGCTTTTTTGGTGATATGGTTCCTAATTTTCATTCTCCTCATCCAAATTCAGCCTCAGAACCAGCAGAAAGTAGCTTTTATGGTAACTAACTTATTCTCTGTTATTCTCTGATGAGAGCTTTGGATGGATTCTAATGAGGGGGAGAGAGAACTTAAAAGCTGGAAAACAAGTCAGAAACTGATGAGTGTACAACCACTTGTCTGTGTAATTTGCAATCCTTTGGACCTAATACAGAGTAAAAGGCCTTTCATTTTGCAATTTCATTTATGTTGTAAGATTAGTTCTTTAATGGAAATAATGAAGTATAGGAATGAAGATCAAGGAATATGGTAGAGCTGGGGGAGCATTTCAGAATAAGCGAGATAGATAGAAATATAATTTTTCAGCTGTAAATATGGGAATTCATTAGTATATGTCCCGCACAAACTGTAAAGTTTTTTTATAGCCTTAGAGAATATATATTAAACATAATGTATTTTAAAAGTTTAAGATCTATAGAAACAACGGGTTAGACCCAGTGAAAATTTCACTACATTACAACAGGAAAAGAAAAAAAAAATCAATTCTCTATTACTGATTACACATTACCTCTACTTTGTGTACAATACCTAAAGTGTGATATGCAAAAAAAAAAAAACCCAAAAATGTTTAATAGAAACATATTAAATATTTCCTTTTAGGTTCCACTATTGCCATTTTTGCCATCATTCAGTATACTGGTAAATATTTACTTGATGGTACAATTAAGTAAAGAGACTTGGATGAGATTTAGCTTCTGGATGTTATTTGGTATGTACTGTTCTTCATTTCAGTTGCTTCATACACTGGTACTCATGATTCCCATCTTAGAACATTCTTTTCCTTCACATATTTGAAAAAAATCTGTGATTTAATAAAAATCAGTTAATATATCTGAGCAAAAGGAAGAGCATGCTTCAGAAGAAGTATTTATATGCAGTCAAAATTAAAAATACAGTTTTTAGGTAATAGGAAGAACCCAAATAAGCCGTGATTTTTTTTCCTAGCAAGTATAGCCAAAACTATTTAGAAACCTGCTTGTAACACGTTTCTTCCTAGTACATCAGTCTGTCCTCTTTTAGATCTAGGAAATGATATTAATTCCATCTAGACATAAATTAGAGATAATAGTTTCCATAAGTTATTAGAGCATTTAATTATGCAAAAATGATGCACTGGAATCTCCTGTACAAACAGGAAAGACCTGAAGCATGAGCTCTGATTCAGATACCTGAAGAAGAAAATTCTTTTGAATTCTTTTGAAAAATCTGTTTAGCTAGAGAGAAATATCTGCTTTTTAATACACTACTTGCCTGAAAATCCTATGAACTTTTCTTTTCCTTTGGAAGGCTTCCTCATTTACTTTACTTATGGCATGAGACACAGTGTTGAAGGTCATCGTGGCAAAGGAGATGATGATTCTTGTTCAGAAAATAGTGGGATGCAAGAAAAGAACCCAGTGGATGACCCTGAAAATGCAAATGAAAAGGATCAATTTCTTCCACATGAAAGGACAAGTGAATGTTAAATTCTGCAAGCAGACAAATCTTTTAAACCTTCAATTGGCATTTTACTTGCAGACTGAAATTTCAGAAGCTTTCTACCTACATGTGCCTCTTGAAAATGTTTACTACAAGGCCTAACTGATATTTTGGACAAGCTGCTAATCCATTTTCATCATTTCAGAACTGACAGCATGGAGATTAATATTTAATTTTTTTTAAGTACCCTTTGGCAAGCAAAAATTTGGAGACACTGTTTCAAGTGTCATCCAAAATCACTGGCAATCATCAGATATGAAGAATTTTAGAACTGTCTGCAAGAAGTTCTGAGTAGTTGACAATGCACTGTGAACATAAGTGCCTTTCATACCTTCTTATCTTTGCTGTGTGTTTGTTATGTGTTTCATACAGGCCTGTATGAATGAAAATGTATTTGCAGAATGAATGGTAATTGTATGGATTAGATATTTTGTAAAAATTAGAGGAGCATTTATTTATGTTAAAAGGAGTAACTGTTTATTAATCATGACTATTAATCAGTAGTCATGGAGAACTCAAGCAGTGAAGATACTTAAAAGATTTTTTAGTCCCTCTAAATAGCATTCATTTCTACTTAAGTGCAGGCCTTTTCTTTAAAAGGATGTTGTGTGTATGGAATAATCCTCACAAGAGAAGCTCTTTTGTTTTCTGCAAAATCACCTGAGTAATAATCTGTTGGTTACAGTATTGACAGTGGCAATCAGATGTGATTTAGCAAATTTTGTGCTTTTGACTTCAGAAGGGCCAGAATTTCATATGACTAAATAATTTGGTACTTCTCTGCAGCAGTCATCCAGTTTTCTCCTTACTAGTAATTTTCCCCCCTATATTTTCGCCTTTATTCATGTTCCAGAACCAATATTGCTGAGATTAGCATTACATATTGCTTCTCCAAAGAAAAATTAATGCACAAGATCCCAGCTTTCTTTTCAGATAGAAGGGGAGGTTAAAAAAACCAGAGGTCTGGGCTTTGGAAAAAAAACTTTATTTCAGTGCTCCAATAAGTCTTAAATATGTGTTAGTGTAGCACTTCTTGTCAGCCCAGCTTACATCCACAAATCCATTCATATGGGTATGATGTCTAAATGCTAATTTACATAAAGAACAAACTGGTATAGCAGTGCTGGGTAAACAATTATTTTAACTCTGGTAAAAACATAAAATGTTCTTTTTTCAACATAAGTCATGTTATCTGTCAAAGGCACACAGATATTTTCACACTTTTTCTTAGCAAGGAGTAGGTTCAAGTCCCATGAAGGATTCCACAATATGAAATAATTTTGCAAGAATATATTTACAAAAAATCCTTCTCTAGAGTAAGAACTGTCTTGGACTGTGTCATGGAGAGTTGCAATCTGTTGCTGGTACTAACCATTGGTATTGATCTCTATTGTTAGGTATAAGAACTTTAGATGCCATGAGAGCTATGTTGGTTGACAGTGAAGAGCACCTTACTTGTTATAATAGCTGGAATTTTATGAAAAAAACAAACCAACCAACCAAACAAAACCCCCCAAAACAAAACCCAAAAAATCTCCACCAAACTAGTTAGGCTGCTTCTGTCTCCTTCCTTTTTCAGAGCAGTAAGTTGCTCTTTTTAATCTTAAAATGGTTCTTTCCCAGTAGTCTGAAATCCTCAGCTTCAAAAAAAGCCATTGCTGTGGGAGCAGGTCAGCTGCACCCATGTGAAACTTTTGCATGATATCTTTACAGTGAAACACAACTCTCTAAATTCCTTGCACACCTCAGTATGTGGGAAGCACAGACTTACTTTTTGCTCTGGCTGTTGATGCCACAGAGCAGGCCAGCCAGGCTCCCAAGACACAAACTGCTGCTGTGCAAGGGAGACTCCATTCCCTCCCAAGGCCATCACACAGAATGTATGTGTGCACACCTGCCTGTGCATTTGCATCTGTCTGAAATTAGCCCACAGCAAAATTGATGTACTGGTAAAAATAATTTCTCCTAAAAATACTTCTCCTTTGAAGGGATACTACCAATATAATTAGCTTCTGACTAAAGCAAGTTCCTCTGAAGAGAACTAAAGGAAGTAAATTTTCTAGCTTATTTACCTAATGGATGTGTCAGCAGTTTGTGTATTGACAGATTCCCCTTTCATATGTATGAATATTTCTCCCCCCCTTGTTAGCAAAATTAATTATTTTAAAATAATAGGATGTGCCTGTAAAAGTGTTGCTAAGACAGATGAGAGGAGCTGCAGCATCAGACCTATCCACAAAGCTTATTTATTTGTGTGCATAGTCATTATTAGTCACTGTCTGAGTGAAAACAGACAAGCCAGAAGTAAGATATTTATGGTAAATTTGATGTGTATTTGTATATGCAGTCTTAAAATTCCAGATGCTTTTGTGGGACTCTACAGAAGGACATGCCATGCTGGTAACAAGGATAAAGGAGCAATGGATGCAAGAAATCCTGATTTTGTTCTCATACTTGCTCTATCTCTGTACTTGCTGGAAGAACATCTGAAAGCACAAGTCAATTGGAATGAAATCATTGTTATTTTTTAACCCAGTTGTTGATATTGCACATTGTTCTGTGCAAATAATAATGGTATGTATTAATACAAAATATCTACTTTTGAAGGTAGCTTATTGGGTTTTTATTTCCTTTGTAGAAAAAAATCTTATAAGCTTAATTTGTGTTTCTGAATAATTCATGTTAACTGTAGTGATCTTCTTGTGGTATTCTAGTCCTGATTCTGCAGCAGGAAGTTTTATGAGGTAACTTAGATTTCATTGTCTGTTATCATGGATAAAACTACCCTGTTAATAAGGGTATGCTTTTTTCCTGCACACCAAATGCTGGTCAGGTTCCTGAAATTGGTCATATTGTGCTTATGTTAACAAGTGTTAAAGCCATTTATATTACTTGCTGTTGGAGAACTAGCAGCAATAAATGTCAATAGTAGTGATACGGAGTTACTTATGTACTTAAGCAGGACTTAAGCTGTGCCAGCCAGAAGCTTCAAATGATACAATGAATTTAGAGGCAAAACTTGATAAAACTTAAATATATATTCTATATTTTGTTACATGATACATATACAAGTCTATTCACCTTTCCCCTAAAATTTATGAAAAAATATATATTTAATAAATATAAGGTATAGTGTTTTTATAGAATTTTTTAATAAGTGCCAATATCAATGTGCCCTAAGCATCCTGAGGTGGTGACAGTGCCGGAAATCTGTGTGGGACTGTACAATTGGGCCTTTGACACTGAGGCACAGTTTTTACAGTAGGAATTTAATTTACAAGAAGGCTGGTATATCATACATGAGTGCATAAAAAAGAAAATGAAAGCACTTTTCAGATGCTGTTGGGCCCTAATTTTTCCTAGACACGCTGGGAAGGCTGTACGAATTGCAGTATGTTCACTGAAGGCACTGAGGTTACTCAGTGTTAAGCAAATAAAAATTTTACAGAAAGGGGGTGGTTTTTCATTTAGTACATGATCTTCGTGTTTGGTTTTAATTTCCTGTACCTTTAGTATTTCTGTCTGGTATATGTTTTGAGGACCTCTGCATTTTTAATAGTTGGACTTTTTCAAAGCTGAATATAATGCCTTTACCAGGTGCTGATCTGTTTTACATTTGATCTTAGAACTCGAACTCCTTAACATGAGCTAAGTTGAAAGATTTCTGTGCATAGACATGTAGACATGCATTGCAAAGAACTGTATGTGTACATATACATTTTTTTTATTTTCAGTTGGACAAATTCTGGTTTTGTATGTTTTCATGTGCCTTGTGCAAGGTCAACTCCAGCTTCACCAAGTTTAGTTAGAGTCAGAATATGAGGATTTGGATATTTAGGAGAACTTTTTTCTTTTGTGGTACCAGAAAGTAAAGCATAAAATATGTGTTACATATCTTTAAAAACAATTGTGTGCATCATTTTAGAAAACATTAGCATTCATATCCATCTTTTCTTTTTGTTTGTATGTACATTTTAATGATTATTTCTGTATTGTATGCTGCTGAGCATTCAAAGTGTGGGTAGGATGATTATGATGCAATTTAAACTACAAATTTGTATTTCTTTGAATTGCTCTACCAAAATGAAAAGTCTTGAATTTTTATTAATGTAAAAATGCTTGTATTTAAGAATATGGTGCTTTTATTCCCACTTTACAACAAAATTGTTATCAGAGACATTTTTAGTTACCTTAGTTCCAAATTTTAATGGAAGTTACATTGCTTCTTATTTACTGTAAAACATGCTTTGTGGGATAACAATAGTGCATTTGGTCCATATTTTTAAAATAAAGTTGAATATCACTTGTACATCCTTCATACAGCAGCTGTAACTTTAATCACAGCTATAGTTTTAGTTAACACTAAAATAGTATAGTGACTTAAAATCACGAGCATGCCAGGTATCTAATGTCATGACATTACACACATCATAGCACATTTAAAATAAATAGTATGAAAACACTGTATGCACTGTACAGAGGGAAAAGAGAATAACAGCCTTTGATTTGGGTATTTTGTGTTACGCTGCCAAACCAGAGATGATGTTAGGTTTGATTTCCAGAGGGGCAAGTAGCCCTCAGCGTTCATGCTCAGCTTTCTGAAGCACCAAGCCTTGTCCTGCCATTCACCCAACCTCAGAGTTGGATGAATAAACTCATTGTTGTCTCCTTGTTCCCTTTTTGTGAAAAAGAAAGAAAAAAAAACCCCAAAAAACACAACAAAACAAAAAACCCACAAACAAACACCCCCAAACCACATCAACCAACCACAACACTAACAAGAACCACCCCCCCCGCCCCCCCAATCCTACCACAAAACCCTCCAAAACCCAAAAAGACCCCAAACAAACCAACCCCAAAACTTTCTTCAGTTTTGAATAGTACGCCACGTATAGCAAGAGAATAAAAGCATGTGTCTGGGCCATGGATAACAATAGTCTGGGTCTCCCATCCGCTGTGGCCCTGGAGCTGTGGTCAGGAACACAATTCTTATTTATTTTCTATTCACACAGAACTGTGGTTGTGTCTACTGCAGGCTCTGCCTGTGATCTCTGAGAGCCACTGCTTTTCCCCCGTTCAGGTCCCGCCTTGCCTCGCCCCTACCTTTATGGCCCCTCCAGCCAGATTTCCCTCTCCCTTCTCCCCCAAAGAAACCCTCAAGTTTCAAGGAATGGCTTTTTACAGCTCCTTGCTGTAAACACACACGCGGCAAACATCAGGTTTACCCCTTCACCCCGCTGCTGGCGGCGGAGCCGTGCGGTGTTTCCCGATGCGCTCGGCGCGGGCACCCCGGGCCTGTGTCAGGCCGAGGGTGGACCGGAGACTCCTCTGTCCTACACAGGGAGGGAGCTTTCCCTGCGCTATTGGGAACCTCTTCGGGGTGGCAGGCTGCTACGAGTGCAACAGTTTGACGCAGAAATGTACTTTTGCTGTCAGGCCAGCGGTGTTCAGCGCCCCGGGGTGAGCTGTGCTCCGGCCCTGCGGCTCCCGCTGCTCCGCTCCGCCCGGGCCCAGGGCCGCCCCCCACAGCGGGGCCTCGCACGGCAGGGGCGGCGGGCACTGACGAGCTGCCCCACAACAGCCACCCCCGCCTGTCCTCGACCGCACTTGTGCTGCAGCTCCGCTCCCCACACGGGCTCTCCAGGCGGAGGGCGGGGGCAGCGGGCGCGGCCCTGCCCCGTCCCCGGCCCCGGCCCGGCCCCTCCCCGCCGAGGCGCCCCGCGCCGCCCTGCCCTGCCCTGCCCGCCGGTCCCGCCATGCGGCTGTGCGTGCTCCTCAGCCTGCTGCTGCTGCTGCAGGGAGCGCTGCCACACGGTGAGCCCCCGCCACGACGGGTCCCGCCGCTTTGCGGGCGCCGCGGGCTCCCTTTGCCCGGTGCCGACCCGGGACAGCAGCGGGGGCCGGCCCGGGAGGGGTCCCGTCCCGCGGGGCGGGGGCCGGGGCAGGGCGGGGCGCTCGCACCGTGCGGGCAGCGGGGGCCGGAGCCCTCGGGCGGAAAATGCGGGTCGGGGGTTCGAGGGGAGGCGGTGGCGGCGGCCCCGCTGCTCCTGCAGCCCCTCGCTTTGGGTTGAAGGTTCGAGTCCCGTGCGGCGCCTGAGCGGGGCCCGAGGCTGGACGGGGACAGCGCGGGACGTGCTGCTCGGATCTAGAAAACAGCCAAAAACATTTTTGGCTTTGTGCATCGTTGTTCGGTTTGAGAGCATCGAACCTTACTCATAACTCCGCTTCAGGCTGAGAGAAAGCCTTGGTGAGGAAAGGCAGGTTTTTGGGAAGGGACATCCGTAACTAATCCCTGGTTCACGCAGACGTTAACCAGCAAAAGAGAGGCTCCTTCTCTCTTGCCAAATGCAAATGAACTTACTAATACTTATTCGGAAGAAACAACAAAAAAAATAATTCCCTTGTTTTTTCACCGTGGGAGGGCTTGGGAATCACGGCCTGTGCAGCCCACTGAAGGGAGAAATAGGAGGCAGACTCAGGTGAGTGGTGGAAGGCAGAAGAAATCACCACAGGTACTTCAGGAGGTCATAAGGGAAAACATTCTTGTAAGAACATAAAAAATCCTCCACCCTGAGAGCTGTTAAGCATATAAAGAATTTGTCAGAGGAAGCTGTAGAGTCTCCAGCCTTTGGGAGCCTTGGCAACTGGACAAGGCTCAGAGCAGATGAACAGAGATGGGACTTAGAGAAACCTTTTCCAGCCTAGTTTTCTCAGAACTACATGTAGAGGAATTGCACTGTGGGTCATTGTGGTTTTGGAGAGGATTTCTGCTGAAAGATGTGGTCGGTGGGTATACCACATCAAGAAAAGTGTTTTCTATTTGAGAAGTAGACAGTAAAAACACAGAATGAGTTGTAACTTGGGCAAGAGATTAACCAAGTCTATGTTTTTGTCAGTTTGTCATGTTTATACTGAGGTGTGACTCGGTGCTTCCCACTACCCCATCCAAAGGTTAGCAATGGGAGAGAGTAACTGCAGGAACATCCATGGATGGCAGAGAGAAGGAACTCTGCAGACCTGAGATATTCTAGAAACGCGTGGTTTTATTGCAAGGGTTGTGGGTAAAAAGGGCTTTGCCACCAGCCTGGGCTGAAGGGAACCCCAAAGAGAGAGGGGGAGAGAGAGGGTATGAGGTAAGGGAGGTTGCAGGGATAAGGGAGGTAAGAGAGCTAGGGCAGGTAAGAGGGCAGGAGTCAGAGCAGTAAAAGAGGTAGGAGAGGTAAAAGAGAGAGCAAGGACTTTATTACAATATATTGTATATTTTTTTGTGTTGAATATTCTAATTTACAGTGACTAACTGGCGTGAAATACAAAACCTACAAACTTTGCATGCAGCCTATGAGAACTGCTATGTTACTATATAATTTTATATTTTAAACTTTAAAGACTACTTTTTTATTTACTTTTTCTCTGATACCTTGGCAGGGTGGAGAGGGGCTACACTTTTGGGTCTTTTTGTTTTCTGTCTTTCAAACTATCTTCAGCTAATTACCATCTTCCTGCCTGCCATGATCACATCTCAAAGCTGGCTTTCATTTCTATTTCACTCACAGGTTTTACACCTCTAGTATTTCTTACCAGGCAATCATATCTACAAACTTTTCCTGTCTTATCTTTCCCAACAACTAACCAGGCATATTTAATAAGAATTTATTATCAAAAGCTAAATGTAGAAGTCCTAATGTAGGAATTTTAATTTCAAAATAGTCTTCTTAATTTATCATTGATTAGTTTATGTACTAATGAAATATGCCCCTCCAGATTGGCTCTGTGTTTGGATGATTAACTTTTCGTTTGAAGTATCACAAATAGTGAGATGTGTCCGGCTTGTTCTGTTACATTACTTGTAATCACAAAGACTTTCCTCACACACTAATCCCGCTGGTTAATATATATACCTTTTGGTAACCTCACACAAATCTTCATTATATTTTTATATATAATAGGAAGTGCTGTTGCACTAAAGCAGTGCAACATTAGGCGGTGCAATGTTATTAAAACAGTGAGGGCTCAGTGCATACCTCTGATGAGACAGTGAAATATCCCAAACGTGGCATATTCATGTGCTTGCATAAATGGACTAGTTGACTTTCCCTTTCTTGGGAAAGTCTTGCAAATTGAGTAAGGAAATGGAAGATTCTTGGTGAGGGTTTCTGTGTTCCTGGAGGGATTTGATTGAGTGTCCTCTTTACCTTAGGTGGTACTGTAGCAGTTAATTTAGTTACCTGGCATAGAAGGACTTAATTCAGCTAGGACAAAAGACAGGATTGTGAGATGCAGAAGTGGTGGTGTCAGTAGATATCCGGGCAGACTTACAAGGGAGTGTTGGGAAGGAGTATGGGCACAGCTTGCTTGGAAACTCACTTCTCCAGGAGGTGCAACAGAGGCAAGTTTTCTGTGTAGGAAGATAAAAGCTTATCTGATGTGTTTCCTGAAATGCCCCTGCAGTCACCTGCAGGGAAGGACAAGGTCAGGCAGACAAGGCTCTCACTGATCAGCTGGGAGTGTGGTGTAGGATGAAAGTGTTCAGACTTGCTGAACTGCAGAAACATGGAACAGAGGGAGCTTGTGTGGGGAGAAAAACTTCATCTTGAGAAAATCAAAACCAGGTTTCTGGCACTTAAAGTTGAAAAGCCTTCATAAGAGAGTCTTTAACAGTTTGTTAAAGGCAGAGTCTCAGGTGTGGCAGAGCACACAGTATGAGATGAAGCATTTCCTAGGGGTGAGATTGCAGGATCCAAGTGCCTTTGAAATAGTGTCAGGGATCAAGGTTGGCAAAAAGTAGTGGAAATGTCAAAGAGTAGTTTGAACAAATTTCAGTAGGGTTTGATGGGGGGAAAAAATGAAAAAGGATGGCTGAACCAAAGCTTGTGTGCTGCTGCAGAGTAATCTGGAAAGTTCAACAAGAAACTGGAATGGCCAATTTGAAATGGGAATGCTTATTCAAAGGACTTATCGGGCCCATCAGTGGAACCTTCCAGTAGGGCACAGTAGTGTGATGGAATTCCACTAAAATGGAATAGCTTGCCCAAGGGACAAGTGACAGTATGTGTTGAAAAAAACTTTAGTATTAAATCTGTTTCCTGGTGGGTTTTGATGGCAAAATTCATCAGGACTGAAATACCAGCCCTGTGGAGAAGAACCAACCTGGTAACTGACCACCCAATGTGTAATTAACTGCTCTGCTCTGCTAAGGGAAATCAGAGGGGCAGAAAGGACTGGATAGAAAAGCAAAAGGAGGAATAACTTCCCCTCACATGGGCTGGGTCACACACATCGAGGTGTGGTACAGAATGCAATTGTTTAGATGCCACATATAATGACTTTGAGCTGCTACTCAGAGAGCCTCTCAGAAGAGCAACAATTCTTGACTTGATCTGGAGCAGTACTCAGGTAATTAGATTCAGATGTTGCTGTGGAACAGCCAGAGTTCTAATATTCTTTCAGGAATAATAAAAGACAAAAACACCACTTATGTGTTTAATTTTGAAAGGAGGAATTACATAAGAGGAGGAGGCTCCTTAACTCACATGTGGGTTAAATATAAAAACCAGAATAAAGCAGACAAAAAGAGTTTGAGAAACAGCTTATAAAAGGATAAAACAGGCCATAAATCCTTTTTCTTCTTCTGATGTACCATGGTGGGGCAGGGAGACATTGCTGCAGAATTTTTATGGCTGGTAGGAATGGGAGATAAGAAAGAGCATCTATTGAAAGTAAAATTTAAAAATTTATCTATATGCACCCATATTCACTATGGGGGTGCTTAGAGGGGTTTTACTGGAAATTGGTGACATGATAAACATAGAAGAAACTTAAGAGTGCAGTATCCTATGAAGCACTGTAAGAGCAGATTCTGAGACAAAATTTTTCTCTGTGGGGAGAATCATTAGAGGACTTCTCATTAATGTGCCAGAAGAATCAGTGAGAGAGAAAATCAGCAACAGAAACTGTTTAAGTGCCATGATTTTATGATATACACCTGAAGTGTAAAAGAAATTTGGATCCAAACTTGGTGAAGCCTCAACCAAGGTACATAGCTTGTCATAACTTACTATCTTTTTCCAGAAAAGGGCAATGAAGCTGGTGAAGGGTCTAGAGGGTAAGACCTATGAGGAGTGGCTGAGAGAGCTGGGGTTGCTTAGCATGGAGAAAAGGAGGCTCAGTGGTGACTTTATCACTCTCTACCAACACCTGAAAGAAGGTGGTGGCAAGGTGGGGTTGGCCTCTTCTTCCAGGCAGCAAGTGGCAGGATGGGAGGACAGAGCCTCAGGCTGGGCCAGGGGAGGTTCAGGTTGGACATCAGGAGGAATTTCTTCACAGTAGGTGTGATCAGACACTGGAATGGACTGCCAGTGGAGGTGATGGAATCAGCATCCCTGAAGGTGTTTAAGGGAAGACTGGATGGCACTTAGTGCTGTGGCCTAATTGACATTATGGGTTTTGATCAAAAGTTGAACTCAATGATCTCAGAGGTTTTTTTCCAACTGAATCGATTGTGATATCACTACATATCACTGTGTCATATCATATAAGTATACCTTTCCAGGGAAATGGAATACCCCAGTATTTTACAGTATTTGGGGGAGGTAGAGGCACAAAGCCAGATGTCTGTGTTCTGTAAACTGAACTCATGAATTGCTGAAAAGTCAATATGGCTTTGGCACGGCTGCCTTTTTTTTTTCTTCTTCCTTGAGAAGTTTTGTTTTTCACATCTGCTGAGGTTCTCTGAGGTCTTTTTGTAATAGTGTGGCCATGGATGAATTGGTTGATGTATTTGGATTCCCAAAGGCTTTCATTAAGCCTGCTGTAAAAGATTCCTTGGGAACCAATATGCTGTGAGAAAAGGGAAGACCTCTCATGGAACAATAACTAATAGGAAATAACGAATAGGAATTAGTGGTTTTGCGATAGGGATAGAATTGCTTTTATCCAGTTTAATTTAACAAGGATCTTGTAAGGCACATGCTTTTCAGCATGTTTAAGTATCTGTTAAAAGAAAATAAAGCTGTCAGTAAGGAGTTGTAGAATGATATCTCAATTTTGAAAGACTGAGGAGGGAAAATAAGACTTCAAATTTCATGTTGGCAGATGCTAAATAACACAAACTGTTCTAACTTCATGTATGCCTTGATGGTTTTCTACTTATGAATTTTTAACCACTAGTTCCTATTTAGGAAAGCAATCTTGGAATTACACTTGGTTATTTAAAAAGAAGTCAACTCCTAATATTGCTGTCTTGAAAAGTAATGACCTGTTTAGAAAGGAAAGAAGACACCATTAATATGTTCAGCTTGATCTGAGCATACTTGAACCTGGTGTACAGTCTGCTTTTGTGTTCTTGCCATCACCCAAATGTGGTGTAGCCGACTGTTGTAAGGTGCATATTCTTTACAGGAACAATTAGAGTAGGACTTGTCAGTCTGGACAGAAAATGAGTCAAAAAGGCTCAAGTTTTGTAAAAGTATATGTGTTGGAGAGAATGTTGGAGAAACAAGGATATTTATTTATTTAGTACAAAAACTAGAAGGCATCTAGTATTTATGTGTAATTTATGTGATTTTCAAAACTGACCAGACAAATCAATGAAGGAAAACATCCAAAGACAATATAATAAAAAAAATATACAAAAACCCCCAAACCCAAACAAAACCGAAACCAGCCAATAAAATGATGACAACTGTGGTTCACAGACCCCGTGAGCTAAAGGTTTGTGGAAGCTCAGGAGAGCGGTATCAAAGGAGCAGAGATGGTTCCCTGTTCCCTGATTGGCATCTGACCCTAGGTGGTGTCAGTGCATATAACTTTGGCCTGACCCACTGTAGCCTTTCTAAGGTAATGCAAGGAAAAAATGCTAGAACTTCCTGGTTTTTAAATTTGTGCTCAGAAGGCAGGGTGTTGTTTAAAAGCAATCTGTTGTACATCAGCCTGGACTCTGAGAAGTCAAAGCTGACGCAGTGCAAGGTATCCAGCTGGGGTTTGGGGAGTGTCACAGGAGCCATCAGGGGCAGTAATCTGGAAGTCCTGCTGTTCATACTGGCAGCCAGTACCAGTTTTAATTATGCTGAGTATATGAGTATGCTGAGTTTTTCATTCCAGAGGGAGCTTGTTGATTGATCTGTACAATGAAATACCTCAGTGTTTTCATGTGGAAAACAAGAATTAGCTGTCAGGCAGTTAGTGGCATTTCTGGTTTCTGGCAAAAATAGCTTTAGGCTTGTCTCACAAAAGGACTGTGCTTCCTGATGTCAGTTAAAGTTGGAATTTTTTGTTTGTTTTTATTTTTAAATATTTGAGACACCTCACTTTTTGTTTCTTTTGTTAAGGCAACTGGGCATCTGTGTTGTCTCTAGGAGGTAATTAAATCTCTTATTATTTGTCTCTAAATAAGGTTCTGTCTTCATCTGGACTGTCAAAATAAATGGCTCTTATGGAGAAGTGACAACTTAAGTAAGTCACCTTCAAGTGACTGAAGTATCACTTGCCTTTCAGTAATTACCGTAAACAAACAAAACTGCTTCACTGTGGGTATTTATGGGTATCAGTTCTACACCTGTGAGTTCTTCAAGTGTCCCTTGTGGAAGTGTGGTGTGAAGAGGTCATGCAGAAGTGATGGGCATGAATGTGGAGAGCTTGTATAGCATTGAGTGCTGCATGGAAATGCCAGGAGGGGAAAATGACAAAAGTGGCTGGAGATAGGAGTGCTATTTTTCTTTCCCTTACTATTTGTAAAGTTTTCATACCTTGCATATTTCTCTGTTTATGTAAGTATAGATTTTCCACATGTTCTTGAAAGCTCTCCTTCTTTTTTTCCTTTTTCCCCAAGAAAATGGGTCATAGCAAACTTCAAAAACTTAAGGAAATTAACTCTTACTAAGTTTTATGCATCTTTTCTAGGAAGAACAAAACTTGAAGATATTTTTTTAAAAAGACTATATAAACTTTTTCTAACCAGTAACATTGCCTTCTTTTTTTTTCTTTATTTCACCAGTTATTGGACAGCCTACGAAGAGTAAGCGTCCCAAAGAACCTGGAGAAAACAAAATTAGGCCTGTTAACAAGAAAGTAAAACCCAAGGCCCCCAAAACAAAGGAGAGAGAATCTGTGGACTCCTCTTTGAAGTCCCAGTCCATCCTGACACAGGTGATGGATAAAGGTCATTTCCAGAAACTAGCTGCCACCTTAAGCCTGGCTGCAGGACAAAGCGTAGAACTGCGATGTAAGGGAAGTAATGTTACTTGGAACTATCCTTCTTATTTAGACACCTTTAAGGACTCCAGACTCAGGTAAGCTATTCTTCATTTTTTGCAGGAAAAATCCAGAACTTTTTACCCCTTACTGTGTTCAACACCACTGGTGTTTTTGTTTGTTTATTTACATTTTTACAAACACAGTGTTCTATCTATTAGCTTTTAGTGTCAGCAAGGATGAGCAACTTCTAGTCATCACCAGTTACTGCCTTGTGATGTGCATTGTGGGATAGTCTTAACAACATGTGAACTCTGTTTTCTTCAGATGAATCTAAAATAAAGATGATGCTCACCATTATGCTCCAGCCACAAACAGGGAACCACGTTAGGGTTGGCACAAAGTAAAACTCTCAAAATGTGTGAGTGTGGATGTCAGGTGCTCACTACCAACTCTCTTGCTCTGCAGAGACCTGCTCATGCTGTGCTGTACTGGTTGCTAATGTGACTACCACATGAGGTAGAAAGGCTAATTTCCTGAAGAGACTCAAACTCACATCTCTTAACTAGCAAAAAACCACACCAGCCTTCATGCTAAGGAGCAAGTGAGGGTAGTGGTTCAGTCAGAGTTGTCTTTGCGTGCAAAATGAAATTGCAGGGCTTGTGTTGCAACACAATTTGATGCTGAGGATTGTCACTTTAAATTGTGGAAAGTTTGCTTTTATCTCATGACATCTTAATGAAAACCATATAAAGATTTGTTAGAGCAGAAAGAGGAACTGACTGCCCCACCATCTGAGTGTCCTGTTGCTCTGAACATCTTTTCTGATTCTCTCCATACGTTGCCCTCCTGGTTTTTGAGCACAGTACACATAGCTGAATGTAGATTAAATGTAGTAATTTAGTTCTGTATTAGAAAGAGGAGGGGCATGTAAGGAGCTTAAGGAGCCTGTCTTCCACAGGCATTTTATTGCTCTGAGAAGTGTTGATTTTCACTGTCTGTTTTATGGAGACAGTGAAGCACTGTGAGTGATACCCAAAGAAAGAGCTGTTAGGAGCTTTTCTTGGATTGTTAGTTTTCTTGGGTTGAGGGGCACAAAGGTATGAGTCAAGCTATCAGCTGCTTTTGTCCTGTTGTTCCTAAATTAAGTACAAGTGTGTATGTTCTCACTAAGTAACTCAGGTTATCTGAATCTCAGTGATCAATTCACTTATTTACAGGTGTGATGTTACCTTAAAATCACTTCCAGCTATTTATGTTTTCGGATATAGTCGTCTTCTTTCCACTTCTCTTTCCCAAGAGGAGCGTTGATAAATGGCAGTTACACACTGTGATTTCAGCACATCCTCCTGTAACTTAAGCCAGTTCTCTGTGGCTTGTCCCTTGTCTCTCTCGAGCTTGTCCCCAGTTGGCTGAGGTGCTCAAGAACTGCCCTGGCTGAGTGCAAGGCTTCTGCCACAGTAAGTTACAGCAGCAAGCTGGTTAGTGCTGTGGGCTTATCACAGCAAGATCTGTCAAAAGATCCTGTGGCTGCTTTAAACTGCTGCTGCTTCTTCTTTTGCAGGGAATACTGATCTATGCAGGTTTCTTTCAGCAGGTGGCGTTTATTAGCTGCAGTACAGACCTGGCTTCCCAGCAAGCCAGAGCTTGATGTGCAAACCAACAGGCAGTGTGTGTGTATGTGGTGGTGGTTGTCATTCTCAAGTCTATCTTAATGTTTTATGCAGTTGCAAATGGTTTGCTGGCATGGTTTGGTCTGTAGACCTCCAGGCCATGCTCTCTGAGTGCCAGAATCTGGCATTGAAGAAGGCAGGGCAAATATCCAGAGTTTTTGGAGAGGAATCTGAGTGCTTCTTAATTGGTTATTTGACTGTCTGTTCCTCTCATGCAAAAATGTGTTCTCTGTTGATGCATGTGGGACAAAATACAAGAAATTGAGATAGTTTAGGAAAATATAAAAAACATATGTCATGATTGTGTAGTTTTCTGTTTTCCAGTTTGAAGTAGTTTAGGATCCTGTTGCCTCAGCAATTTAGATTTCTGTACTCAGTCAAGTTAACTGTAGTAATTTAACCATACAGCAAAAGTTAGTTATGCCACACAAAATAAGTGCTATAAAACATTTTGACTGGGTGGGTGTAACTTGCCTAAGTATGTATTTTCTTTTAGAACTATGTAAGACATATACTTAAGGATTTGTATTGAAATATAATGGTCATTGCTTTTGAAATAAATTGTTAAAGCAGTAAGGCTATGTTTGACTAAATCAGCAGTTTTTAATGCAAGCAGAAGATCCTAAAATTAACTAGCAAAATTGAAAACATAGATTAGAAGCAGATTTTGGAGTCACTAAATAGGAATAATTTACAGAGACATTGGCCATAGAATCCTGTGCAATTACATTTTCATCACATTTTTAGCATGGCTTTGGTAATTATCTCAAGGTCTTTGCTGTAGTGCTAATGGAACAAATGTAGTGTCTATGAAACAAAGTCTCCTCTATGGAATGTGAAATCTGAAATTTGTATTCTGTGGTTTCAGAAAGGCTTGATGGAGTTTAACTGGAAGTACCATAAAGGTACCCTGTTACTTCGCTCAGTTGGCAGTGTTTGTAAGTGAGCTGGCACCAGGAAAGGTCAGCAAAGCTATGATCTTTCAAGCGGAGCTTAGATCTTCCTCGTGGCATATGCAAGACCATCCACCAAGCATCAACTGCAATAGGCAATTAAAAAAAAATATTAATACATTACCTTCTTTTTTTTTTTTTTTTTTTTTAATGATGAATCTAGGGCGGAGGGGGGAGATTCAGAAAAATTATTAGTAAATAATAACCTAAAGCAGAAATTATTTAATCATCTAGGTATATACACGTCCAGTGTCTTCTAACTTTTTTTGAGTACTTAAAGACCAAGAATAAGATAATCCCTTTGTTACCAGTTAGTGAGATAATGGGACAAAACCCAAGCTAATTAACTGGGCTGGGCCTTTTTTACCTTAGATTTCCATGTGGGTCTTTCTGGAGTTGGGGCACTGGTGCAAACCAGAATTGATGGCAGCAGCAGGGGGATGTGATGGGGCCAAGAGGATGTAATGGAAGATGAAGGAGTGGGTTGGTGTCCCAGAGGAAACGTGAAAAAGAGGAGAGAGACACTGGTGATGAGATCCCTGCAGTTGCTGGGGTCTAATGACTACAATTCTGTTCATTTTAATGTCCCCATAGCAACAGATGCTCAGGCATCCAATACTTACTTTTCCCTTAAATATAGAAGGGATGTGCAAATTCAACTACTCCGGCATTTTGGCTTGCAACTAGTTAAATTTAGCATCAATGTCATGTATTTCTATGGGTAGTTGCAAAAAGAGGTAGAGATAAAAGCCAGATCTTTTACCTCCGTGCTATGCTTAACCTCATTTTTAACTCACCCATATGGTAAGGATAATACAGCAACAAGGGAGACAATTATGCCTTTTTTAAGGAGGAAGATTTTAATTAGAAAAGCCATTTCTTTAGTAGTAGTGGCTGTGCTTTCATTGAAATTGTCCTTGCAGCCATACTCTACAACCTCGTAAATAAAATATTTTGCTTGCTGTACTAAAGAGTCTCAGTTTTTAATAGGTCTGGAGCTGTTACGTGTGCTAAAATTACCATATCTGAGGGAGTGAGAGGTGCTGAGTGAAAGGAGGAGGAGGGGACTCTCTGGCTGCTTCTTGCTGAGATGGAGCAGAAGTTCTGCCTTTCCACTGCTCCAACTGGAGTACCCAACAGTACACTGACATAATTTACTCTGCTTGAGAGATTGTGGCATGAAATACGACTCTGGGGAGACAGCTCAAATCATGCAAACGTGGTTCACAGCTTAAGGACACACATAAGATTGCTTCAGAACTATACCGTTATCTGTGATGCTCTCTTGCTTTGTGCAGCACATAAATGCTTCTTGTCTGAAAATTCTGTGTGCTGGCTGAACTAGCCAAAAACATTGGTGATGTTAGCCACTAGTCAGTGGTGTTAACCACTCTTGCACTCCCAGTACAGAAGGGCTGGAATGCTGTTTTGTAAGACTGTGAATAACAAATTAATGACAGGCGGCTCACCTAGAAACTGGATCTACAACATATGAGAGGGATGAAAATAAAAATAAGGGCAGGTGTGTTTTCCCTTTACTAAAGCTTTATAGCAGAAAGCTGCTCTGCTTCACACAGTAGTTAGTCTCTGTGCTGCCTGACTGGAGCATGGGTCTCTCCCCTGCTGGAGATCAGCTGCATTTAACTTCATCTGATCAGTAAACTGATGAAATGGAGCTGCTCTAATGGAAGAAGCTGGGACAAACAGCTGGACATGCATCACATGTACGTTTGTGTGAGAGTAGGGAGTCTGGACAGGAGCACTCTCACAAATGCTGAGGAAACTGGGTGTGGTAGGGCCAAAATTAGACTGAAATTAGGCTGCTTTCACTGAATGCAGGCTCCCACAGGCTTAGTGGGATGTCAGTTGTGCTCATGTGTATGACTGAATTTGATTTTGCTGCTTGTGCTTTGAAGTTTGAAAGCTAAGAATTTTTTGCTTGTGTAAAACAGCAAGATGTTATGTTCCTGTCCTAGTGAGCATGTATTTGAGATAAGCTCTCTTTTGTCAGTATGAATGCAGCTGCTTGAGAGAAGTTTGGTACATGCTCTTTGAGTGCTGCTATGTATGCTGTCTTTATATTTTTTTAAATAAAAATATATATTTTTGCTTCTAAATGTGGCGTAATTTTCTGGCAAAAATCTTCTGAACTTTATTTAAAGTTTAATAAGATGAATGTGTGGAATAAGATTTTGGGCTACTTTTCTAGTTTTTTTAACAGTCTGGTAATGTTTATATATACAACATTTTTACTTTGTGACATCTACAATATAGCACAGTTTTAGCTTCTGGGTCAGATTTCTCAGCATCTAAAATACTGATGAAATATTAACAAAATAGTAAGTTACCCTGGAAATATTGGTCAGCTGCAGGATTTACCATTCATACTTTATTTTATAGGACCTGTTTTGTCTGTTTAATATGGTCATGTCTCAAGTTTCAACACCTGCACTCTCAGATGCCAGGTTTTGTTATTGCTTGCTTGTGGATGACTACCTTGCTAGGTTATTTCCATTGATCACTGGATAGCTTGTTCTCAGTTAAGAACATGCTGTACAATCATTAATTAACTCTGACCTTATTTTGCTATCTGTTGGGATTTCAAGCTATAGCTCAGAGTCTGCATTAATGATTAGAGACAAAAAGTGTTCTGGCGTAATGATTTCTCTGTATTGTTGACATTTAGTACTTGATCCTTGGAAAACACTTTATTTTGAGGTAGTTATATAGCCTGAGAAATGTGAACTATGAAACTAAATAGTAATAATATAGACATGCTTTGGATTTATCTCTTCTTCCTTTTGGGTATGATACACAGAATGTTCTCTTGCACAGATAGGAATCTCTCAAATGTTACCTGAAAACTGAAGATAGTTTATAATGTAAGGTAGTGTATATATTAAAAATGGAAAAGCTACTGCACCATATTACATGCATCTAAAAAATGGAATCAGACAAGGTTGTGTAGGACAAATGCATTAGTGGATAGGAAATGTGATTTGCCTGTTTATTGAGGCAGGCCTCAAAACTGCCCTGTGGTGGATCCATGTACTAATGGTGCCTGAGGGCTTACTGGAAAAGGCAATTCTCCATTATCTCTGTTTGAGGTGTGTATTTGGTGTGCTTTTAATCTCTTAAGCTGCTGGCTTGACTGAAGGCTGTATGTTGGGTTACATGAACTGCTGCCTGTGATTGCTGTAGCTGTGCAAACTGCCAGCAGAACACCTGGGAGTCAGAACTTCTGGGAAGTGCATGCAGCCGAAGGGGTGGCCTCTGTTTAAACAGTTATTCTGCCTGCAATGGAGAGTTAGACAAAACAGAGCATTTAGATAACACAGTACACTCAGGCATGTTTGTAGTACTGCTGTTGCTCATTCATGGGGTGTTTTAGAGGATAAAAATTTCTTCAAAGATGCTAATCCCAGAAATAAATGATTCAGTTGGGTATCTGCTTTACAGAATAACTGCCACATTAGTAAGAATAAATATTCAAAACCCCACAGCTGAATGAGTGTGAGAGCTGTTCAGATTTCATGCAAGCTGTATATTTGTCCAAACACCTTTTAAAACAGTAGAAAGAAGTTCATTATCAAATACCTAACCATGGAGAATCATTCCCGACTTGGTTAGAAAAGAAATTACCTTGTAACTCAATGTCTTGCAAAGGAAACAGGGAACCCTTGATGACCTAGATCCACTACCATGAAAGGCAGCTGGTTGAAAAGAACATTTTTAAGGATTGGAGCAGCAGCAGAGTGCATCAGTGCTACCACATGGCTGTGCTGACAGGACTCCCTGAGAACTGGTGCTCTTGGGCCATTGCTTTTGCAATCCATTAAAAGTCAACCCAGCAAACTGCCAACCACACCACCATCTGCCTGCCAGAAAGAGCCAGGAAAGTAAACCTTAAAATACATTAAAAAAAGAACAAGATGAGACTGTAGCTGCTGTATTTCATAAGATAGGACCTTTGCCCCTTAGAAAAATGGTCAGGATCTGTGTATATATCTGCACATTTATAAATATTTACACATTTATAAATGTCAATCCACTGATAGATGTGCCTAGGAAATTCAGGAGATGGAAAAAAAAAAAAAAAAAGGCAAATCAAGTCTGAAATAATCAGACAGGCTGAATTTTGTGTAGCTCTGTGATGGCACTGCCAGCACACCTCCAGCAGTTCTCAGCGACATGCTCTAACATAGCCAAGGAATGTGGAGGAAACTCCAGTGAGGTGACTTAGATCACAGCATCTGAACTTGCAGGATAAATCCAAGCTGAGGTAGCAGCTCTTTGCAAGTGAAAATTTGCACCAGTGTGTTAAAGATTGGTAAAGCATTCATACTGAAAGCAGGCAGAAATTTATTAAACAAATGCTCAGTAGAGTACCTGCTACTTGTGAATTATCTTTGTTAGGTACTGTTGAAGCAGTGCTACAGTATTTTAAAAGGACTGAGATGCATGTAGGTTGATTGGTAGAATGAAGGGAAGGGCTATACATGGACAAACTAGGACAAAACATGGATGAACATATGGCCTAAAACAGTCACAGCCCAGTTTCAAAACGGAGACTTGAAGGAATCCAAAAATGAACTGTACAAGACAAAAGCTTGCAAGCTCTTACGTATAGTTAAAATCAATAAAACTACTCATGGAGCAAAAAGGGGAAGTTGCAGCAGAGCTCTGAAAGTGAAGTGGGTGAGTGGCAGAGAAGGAATAAAAAATTCAGAAGTAGAAATGAGCTGACAGAAATATACAAGGAAATACATCTGTGCTTGTCTTTGCCTTTTGTTTTTATTTTTTCCACAGCATAAAGCAGCTTGACAGGTATAGTCAGCTGATCCTTGCAAACTCCACTGCAGCAGACACGGGTGAATACAGCTGCTGGCTTCAGCCCTGCAGTGGTAACAAATGCAGGAAGGATGAGACTAAAACAGGGTCAACATACATCTTTTTCACAGGTAATTAACTCACTGGGGGATTATTAAGGGAAATATATTTGCTGGTAAGACAGGAATAAAGCTGCATCAGTGATTTCACTGTCCAGATTTTACTGCCACAGTTTTCATCAATTTTTAGTGGATGTTAAGGAAGACTACTGGTGGGCAGAAAATTACTTGCTTAGTGTGATTTTGTTGAATCCATTTTCCCTACAGATTATGCAAAATACCCAGAGTAACTGATAATGCAATGAAAAGCACATACCTTAGAAAATAGTAACACACTTTCTGAGGATTTTTTACAAAAGGAATAAAAAGTGTTTTAATTCTTTAAAAGGTGTCTTGATAAAGAAAATGAATCTATGGAGAAAATTTATTTTGTCATGGCATTTAGATGACCCTGTGGACTCTCCCCCACTGCCACTTTATTCCAGTTACTTGCACTGCCTTAAAAAACTTGACCTTGCTGACCTTCGTCAGGCCACAGTTTCTCTGAGGAGTCATTATAGCACGTGGAGAGGCAAAACACTCTTCAAGTGCATGTGATGTCCCACAGAGCCTGTGCAGAGTTTACTGCTGCTTGGTACAACAGAGCTGAAAATCAAATGGGTCATTTTTTTCTTCTGGAAACCATTCTGAATAGTGAAATAACCTTTGATGCCTCATGAGAGCTGAAGTATTCATGGCTAGAAAATGTTTTAGTACAAAATGTAAGATAGGATTGTTTGCAATACATTTTGAAGTTAAATTGGACCACGAAACAGAAGTGCTTAATATTTTTAGGACACATTCCTTAGAAAGGCTGCAATAAACTTTTCAGTCAAATTGTTATGTAAATGCTCATGCTAGAAAGGGGAATTTCAGATTTAAATTTCCGTTTTCCATGTCAATTATGGAAATACTCCGTAACTGTGATTCTGAGGGCACTAAATATTTCATCTACTTAGGACAGTAAATCAAACATTTTGCCTAAAAGCATCGGTATAAAAAGTCTGTAGCTTCAAAAAGTATCTTTTTTTCTAGTAGTCTTTATCTTACCAGTGGTGGTGGGATCCAGATAAGTATTTGGAAGCTTACTAGAAGACATTCCAAAGATTTTCTAAGATTAAAAAAAAATCTGTTCTATTTTCAATTTAATGGTTTTCAATGCAAGCAATGTTCTTTTTTCTTTTGTATGTCCATATTAAAATTAAGCCAAAGTTTTTTGTTTAAAATGTTGCTCACAGCTGTTTCCTCTTGTCAGGTATACTTTTCTTTCTGTTAAACCAAGATGTAAATATTTCTGTAATATTATGTCTATACTAATTATGTCAACTCTTCTGCACAGACAAAGAGGAACTTTTTGTACCTACTCCCAGTTATTTTGAGATTGTCTACCTGAACCCAGATAAACCTGCAGTCATCCCATGCCGAGTTACTACTCCTTCAGCAAAAGTGACTCTTCACAGGGAATTTCCAGCAGAAGAAATTGAAACAGATGGAACTGATATTATTTATGATGCAAAGAAGGGTTTTGTCTTCCAGCACCCTACTTCGGATCATAAAGGTATTGTCTACTGCAAAGCAGAGTCACATGGAGCACCTCAGATTTCCATCAAATATCACCTACTGTATGTGGAAGGTAAAGTGCGGTTTTCTCTGTGTTTAGATTGACTCTTCTGCACACATTAAGAAAATAATTCTTAGAAAGTAAAATAAGTAATGTAATGAGAGTTTTTAAAATCTTGATGAAAAGTATATGTGATAAAACATTTATCAGGTTTAAATTCCAGCGTTTCCCAGTTCAGAAGGGAAAGTTGCAGATGTAAAACACTGTTGCATTAAGCAAGCTGAGTCAAGAATTGACTGTCAGTTTTATCAGTGTATGTAACTTCAGCAGCTAGTTTTCTGTTTCTAAACACTGTCCTTGTCTCAGTTCCCAAGGGCCCGCCCTCAGCCTCAGTTGCGGTGTCATCCGGTCGGGCCGGAGTCAGGGACAGAGTCCGTGTGGTCTGCACAGTCCTCGGGGAGCCCGATGTGGATGTGAGCTTCAGGTGGCAGTATCCAGGGCAAGAGGTAAGAGCTGTATGCCTGAGATGGTTTGTTCTTCACAAGGGCAGTATTTTGAATGCTCTTGCCAGTTCAGGCATGCTGGCAGGAGGAGGCAGCATATCTCCTTTCAACTTCAGCCTGTCTTTCCCTGAGAATCGCCCTGAGAAGTAGAACAGGGATGAAGCTGGAGAGCCGTGTTAGTAAAAATCAAATTCAGCAAAGCTCACTCCTCCCTCAGATTTCCATTCCAGAGATACTTGGCCTCTGGCAGCATTTCCAGAGAAAGCCTCAGACGGAGTCAAAGCCAAGCAGCACCAGAAGGCTGTTCCAGGGCAAGCCACAAGCCCACTGATGTCTCTGTATTTGATATCCCTTCTTTCTCCATGGCTTGGGTGCATGAATTATCTCAGCACAGAATTTTTAAGCTTGCCCACATCCAGAAGCAGAATCTGCTTCTGCTCAGCCTCATCTGAAAGAATCCACAGGGAGCATAGTGTGAATCTTTTCTTGTACAAAATAAGATGTATCTGACTAGCATCACCAAAGGTCTCCTTCTCTTTTCCCTCCAACCACCCTCACCTCTTACAGCAGGAGCTCATTTCTTAATCAGCCTTATTTTAGACCTAGCTTGGCCTTCCAAAACTCTGTATCTCATTGGCTGTTACTGGCCCAGCTGCTCCCAGGGGTTTTTCAGCACCTGATGCATGCTGGCACGTGCCTGTTTACACCTCTCTGGCAGTGACTGAATGTAAACAGCTAAAACATGCAGGTTATTTCCCTTGTTTGCTATGGATACTAGAGCTGCAGTGCAGGGCACTGGCACTATCAGCAGAGAACTACACCCTCTCACTGCACCCACCTACGGGGGTGAGAGAGGCTTTGGCCTGTGGCCTGCATCTGCCCTGGAAAGGGCTGATGTTTTTATCCACTCAGGTAAACTATCGCAGCTCCAGCTGTGCCTGGGGATAGGGAGGGGAGAGTTGTGTTTGGGTTTCTGCTCCAACAAAAGGATCAAGCAAATGTCAGAGTAGAAGCACTTAGGCTTTTGGAGACTTAATGTTTACTGAGAGTATTCACGTACTGCAAAGAAAAAAGGTGGAGTGGAAGGAGAAGAGACAGAACCATCAGTGTTGCTGGTCATATAAACCTTTTATACAAGAAGAAGGACGGACGTTGTTCTAAGATTCACTGGATGTTTCTATTCATGCTGCTGCTTTCAGTGCTGGGAGCTCAGTGATAGTTTTGTCCCAGCCCACACCAGCAGCATCTGGGCTCTCACCTGCTGCCCCATTCCTGAGCAGAAGGAGCACATTTATCCCTGCTTGTCCCTAGGTATGGTGCATTGTGGAGACCCTCATTTTATCTCTGTAGTTACTAACCTCTCCCTCTGCTTTTTTCCCACTCGGTTGTTGGTTTTTTTCCTTGTTTCCCCTTGCCACTCCCTGACAATGGCATTTGCTCATTCACCTGCTGTGAATGCATACAGATCCACCCATAATCTGATCCCATGCAACAGCCTTCAAAGCAGAAGGCAGTTAGTTTGAGGAAAAATGGACTAGAAAGAGCCCAACCAGGCAAACAGGGTCCACCTTGTAGAGCCTTGACCTTCACTTTCAGTAGGGCCAAGGAAGTTCTACTTGCTATATTTAAGAAGTAACTTAAACTTGAATTAAATGTGCAGTATTACTTGATTGTAGGTAGCACTGAATTTTCAGGTTTGCAACAGGAGGTAGTGCTTTGCTAAGTGGCTTAATTACTTTTAAAGGTTTAACAATTTCTATTACATTTACAACTGCCAAGAATTTTTTTTTTCTAAAGCTGGTAATGACTGCCACTTCCTAGGCATTCCCTGACTGCACTGTGACTCATCCCTAAGTTTCAGGAAGACTGGGAGCTTCCTTTGTACTGGTCATTTTGCAAGAGTGAGATTGTAGCTTTGACTTTGCATAAGTGTCTAACTTATCCTGTTGCTACATTTACCTTAAGCCTTGTAACATTCATATTGTTAAATGGTTAATCCCTCTATGGTTTCCATGCAGAAACCTCTTTTGCATTTTTATCCCAGTTATTAGTATAGCAGAAGCCAGTGTGCTTAAAGCTACTGACTAGCAGCTCCTGGATTTTGGAATAAAAGAGACTGCCTTAGTCTATCTTTGGGCCAATTTCTCTTATCCAGTATTTTTTGACCTGAGGTGCCAGGCAGTGTGACCTTGTAACCAGTCCATTAGAGAACTCCGTTATAGAATTAAAAAAAAAAGCCTTTTATTTAATAACAAATGCTCTCCCCAACAACAAAAACAAACAACAAAACCCCCAACCAAACAAAACAAACAAAAAGCCAGAAAAGCATTTTTTAACATAAACTTTGGAGGGTGGAGGGTTGTATTTTTGGCTTTGAAGTTACATATACATTTTGGAAAGCAAAATGTGAGGATTTGAGGATTCTGAAGTATTTGACAATTGTTAGAATTTGTTTGTATGTTATCTAATGTAGAATTTTCTAAAACTAGGGGAGGAATTAGTTTTCAGCATGTGACTCAGAGCTATTCACTGTGCTAAGAGAATGAGACCTCAGTCTCATGAGACCTCATGCCACTGCTGCCTTCTTTTTGTGATATACTTGAAGTTGGAAAATGAGCTCACATACCTGTCCTGACACCTCCCCAGGACACCTCACCTATTTGATCAGGTACCCAAATGCAGCCGTAGTGAGTGGCCTAAAGCTGAGCTCATGTGCAGGCTCCAGGCAGAGCTTTGGCAAGCCACCTGTGCTTGGAGTGGAAGAGCCATTGTATTATCCTTATTTGGCATAGCTTATTGGTACATCAATATTTAATGCAGGAATGTTGCTGCCACTGCCAGACACCTTCAGTTTCCTGAAGGTACTTAGGGCTGATTTTTTGGATATAGGCTCCTACTCTCCAATCTCTTGCTGCAGGGTGGTGGGATGGTGTCACTAAGTACACTTGGTGGAATCACCTATTTTATGTGGCTGGGTTGTTTTTGTTTTGTTTTGTAACAGTCCGAGAGGCCTGTGAATATTCAAAACTCCTGGAGATTGATAAACAGAGGAATTGGACATACTACAAGAATCTCAAAGAGTGTTCTTCTTGTGGAGGATTTTGAAGACATAGATGTGGGAAACTATGTTTGTATAGCTCAGAACCTACAAGGAGAAACGGCAGTAGCTACCAAAGTTGAACTAAAGTGATAGGAAAGACTTCTGGATGTGGAGTGACCTGTATGTTATTTGACATTATAGCCATTAATTTTATTAATGTTTAAATGTTGCTTCTCTCTCGCTGTTTCTTTTATATGTCAATGCATTCCATGTTGACTAGCCTGACAGGCCACAACAGAGTTCACTCTGTCTGGCAGCAGTCAGTTGTGAGTTAATGAAACTACAGTGAAGCATTAAAGTTTAAGTCTGAACATGCATAGGGTGTGTGCATATTTAGAAACAGGTGCTCTTTGGGCTTTTCTTTGCATATGGTCTTTCCCTCAGACTCTTGCATGAGGTCAACCCGCTGTGTGGAACGTGCAATTTTAGCACTAGGAGTACTGTACATGTTTAAAACAACAACAACAAAAAAGCAAACTAAAAAAGCCTTGTAACAAAGTTAGCCAATAGCAGTTGTTTATTTTGCAAGAATAATTAAATTTCTGAACATTATGAAACCATAAATGTGTGTGTGCTCATTTTCATATATGTGTAAAGACAAACACAAAATGTTCTCTCCTGGTGAAGATTAATACCCTCTAGCATCTTAATATATATTTAGTATCTCCAGAGACTTGTAAGCAGTTGGGTATGCTGGATTTTCCTTATGTTGTTGCATTCTTAGAACCTTACAATATGTAGCTTACTTAGTAGTTCTATCCTCAGTAGATGTAGTAAATTATGTAGCAAATCATGATTGTTAAAGGTAAAACTTGCATTTATTTATACATTAACATTTACAGAGAGAAGAAAAAAGAAAAAAAAAAGCAATATTAGAATTATGTTCAGTTTTACAGCAGAATTTCTTCTTAGGTTAATAATAAGTTCAACTTCATTGTAATAATTTATTTAGGAGAAAAGGAAAGATTTTTTCATTTACACAGAACTATACCTGGATAAATATGCCACTGCTTCTCTCACCCTGGGTTCAGTTACCAGTACAAGGAAAGAACTTGCCAGAGGAGAAGGTAAGAACTTGATAACATTGTTGGACATTTTGGCAATTTTTTTTTTTCTTAGTCTCAAGCACCAACTTTATGTGGGCTAGAACTTTCAATACAAATCTACTCCTTAGTAGTGAAATGACCAACACAAATTTAATGCAAGCCAGTTTATTTACAAGGCAAGTGAAAACCAGCTTATTCTGAACATACAAGGAAGCAAAGCAGGAACTGGTCCCTTGGTCTCACATTTCCCTGTGTCTTAGCCTGCGTTTGACTGGAATTCCAGAAGCTTTCTTCTTCTGAAGGTCTGAGGTAAGCCTGTGCTCCAGAAAATTCAGACCTTTGAGCAGATGTGTACAGCACTGTTTGGAATAGTGACAGCTCTAAGTGCTAATGTAAAAATGGCAGCTTCCCAATGAAGTCAAGGATCTGATCAGTAGTGTAGCTAATGAAAACATTAAACAAGCTTGCTGAATGCTTTTGCTTCAGCATGCAGGAACCTAAACCAATTTAACTGATAAGAGAAATACCCATGGTAAAGACTGAAATGGTTCTATGCAGGTCTCAGAGAACATTCGCCAAGAATTTTTTCTCATCTCTGGCCTCTGAAAATAAGATATCTTAAAAAAAAAAAAAAATTAAAGCAGGATGCTGTAAGAACTAGCTTTGAAGGTGTAAGAGGCAAGGTTAATCTGGTTAAATGTATCAAGAACATTACCCTGTAATTCAAAGGACTAAGTAGGTTATAGAATTTCATAGTAATACCTAAAAAAGGTCTTTGTACCTCTTTTTTTGGAAAAAAAAAGTCCTTGTAGCATGTGGGTTTTTTTTATTCTGACCAAATTAACAATCCATGAGCTTCTAGATGAGGCTGTGCAATGTGTTAATTCCTTTTTAGCGTTTTCATTTCTCAGAAGAATGTCTTTCCTTTTGAACTAAAGGAGTTGTGCCAGCTTTTCAACAATTGATTTCCTTCAAAGTATCTGGGAAGTGGGAGATCGTGTCACCTGCCCACACTTGTTCATCAGCACAGTGGAGGCATCATTTCCTTGTTGACAGTTTGGCAGGAGAGGAAAAGCTGGTGTAAATCCATTTGTTGAGTATTCCCCTGAGGTGTAATGGTTTATGTGTAACCATCACTTGCAGGTCTCAAGACTGATACAGAAGCAGTGCCTCTAAGGAAGAGTTTTGGTGGGTGTCATGTCCTGTCCGTCCTTTCTGTCCTTGTCCTCCCTCCAAGCATCAAAATAATTATTGTAATTGAAAACTATGAGAATTCTTTTACTATGTATTTCACATAGTTTTTGTTATACCAAAAGCCTCCTGGGCAGAGCTGATGTTACATTGCCATAGTTAATTGCACATTTCCATCTAAATGAACAGTGACAGGGTAAGAGAATGAAGCCCTGGAAATGAAATTTAAGTGACTTGTCAAAGTTACATGCCTAAAGCTGCCAGTGCTGTTATTCCCATTTCCATACCTGTGCCACTGCTCTTCTAGGGCAAGGCAGCAGCAATGGTCAGAAGGTATTGTTTTCTTGAGGGTTCAGTGGTTATCCCAACTTTATGATGACCTTTTTAGCTGCAGCTCAGCCCTAAATGATTTCCTGGCTGTTGGACAAGATCAGTGGTTGGTTACTGTCTAGAAAGAATTTCCTGCAAGAATTGCATGATACCAGTTTACATGGAAGTGTCTTTGGTGTTAGTAATGAGAAACATCAAGTCTTCAGTTAGCTCAAGGAAATGATTCACCTCAAATTTTATAGAAAATAGTGCAACTCATACAATGACCTTTTGAGAAAAGCATTGAAGGTAAACCATACTATGAATAGTTTGAATGGCAACAAACTATATGGTACAGCTATTAAATGTCACCATAGCTTCCTCTGAAACTTATCATTTGAGTTGGAACTGAGAGTAAAGTTGTATATCTGAAGAAAATAACTTTTTCAATTGCTTGACCTTTGGTTTATGATGATGGTGAGCAGGTTTCTGGCTTTTCCTGAAGGAAACCTTATGCTAAAAAAAAGCGCCCCAAATATGTAGAAGTTACTAGATTGAACAAAGCCTTTACTAACACACAGTACTTCAGTTAAAGCTTGAAATAGTAATACTCAGAGGGAAACATTGAAACAGTATTTACGGATTAGCAGAATTATTTAATTCATTGAGACCAACAGGACAAACACTAAACAGGTATTTCTGTAATCTGATTTCTACATACAAGCAGTCTTCATTTCTTCATAAAAGCATTAAAGAGTCTACTTGCAAGCAGTTTAGACATGAAGAGTCTCCTGTATTGTGAAGGTAAATTATCGACAAACTAACAGTCTTTGTATTATCTACTATCCCATACTTACTTTTCTGGATGGTAGCCTGAAAAGCTTTCCCTGCTCTTGCTACAGGAAGGGCTATGCCATATTTGACCTTCAAACATTTGTGTGCACTCTGCTTTGCATGTTTTATTCGAGGCATTACACTGCAACTAAAGTAATGAAATTCTTTCTGGTGTCTAGGTAAGTGTCCTTGTGACAGGACCTGTTACACTGCTAACTTGTAACTGTGGCTTTTCTCACACACAGAATGTTCTGAAGAATCACAAGCAAGCTCCGTATACCTTTGTCTCCATATATCTGTCTTCTACCTACAAGTGGAGTAACAAGGGGAAAATTTTCTAAGGATTAGCTGAACACTAATAATTTGTGCCGTGAAGCTTCACACTGTTTTGCTGTGCTGAGCAGATACTAAGAGTTTTTAGTAGCTGCAAAAATGTTCCTCCTTAGATTAAAGATCCTTTGACTAACACAAGCAGAACAAAAATCCTTCAGTTGGTACAAAAAATTTATTGTAAAGCATTCAGCTCAAATACATGCAATCAAATCTCTTTGACCATAGAAAGTAAGAATGTTCCAAGACATACTTAAAGCCAAGTTGTAGCCAACATAGGATTTTCATAGTTAAATTTGAACCTCCTGGTGAATTTTAAGTACTGACACCACCAGCAAGTGGTATGTACAGTGCCCTAAGAAGGATTAAAAGAAAGCATAATGTTCCCTAGAAATTTCACCCTTAACTTGTACATTATGAGAAGTTTAAGTAAATTTAATGATGAAACAGTCAATCACAATTTTAAATAGATTACAAATTTACTTACTGTATGAGC
Source organism: Zosterops lateralis (assembly GCF_965231275.1). Taxonomy (NCBI): domain Eukaryota; kingdom Metazoa; phylum Chordata; class Aves; order Passeriformes; family Zosteropidae; genus Zosterops; species Zosterops lateralis. Next base: position 29,900,068 of record NC_139766.1, read on the forward strand.
ACTGTTGGCAGTCTTGTTTTTATGTCTGTGTTCCTCATTACTAGCCAAGATTTTGCAAGTCTTAGGTAAAATAGTTTGAAGTGGTTCTCCAGTTGAGTTTTGTAGATGGTTTCCCATGCCCTTGATTCCTGTCCCCAAGCTACTGAAAAAGACAGGGAAACTCAGCCAGCTACAAGCCATTAGCTCACCAGCAGTGTAACAATGTCCTCGCCCTACTGTGAAGCCAAAGCTATTGTAAGCATCAGTAGTACTTTCTAAGACTAATCTGAAGCTGCACCTGGTTTAGTGGGTACAGAACAGGTATCTTAAACAGGTCTGATCAAGGGTGGAGCAAGGCTGTCCAACTACCATGCTGAAGCTGAAACTCAGCATGTGGTATTTCCAGAAATGCTGACACCCTCATCCTCTGGTTCCAGCAGCCGGGACAACTTTTTCCTCTACTCTACAGAATCTCTTGTACAGGATTTTTCACCTGAAGAACTAATCAAAACACCAACATCCTGCAGTCCAAGAGGGAAAGTATGGCAGAATTAGTAAGATAAATACACAGATACCACCTCATCCTCAGGTGAATTTAGCCAATCCTGAGGAAAGTTAATACAAATGCTAACGCTTAAAAAGGCAAAGTGTGTCACCAGCTACATTGGAATTCACAAATTACTTCTTGAGAACTGAATTAAGAATGCACCTAGTTACAATTATTGCATTTTTCTCTTTGGCTTTCAAATCTACATCTTGTTTATCCTCAGGAACAGACATGCTATTTTGGGGAAATTAGGTGCTTCCTTTTCAGCAGGGAAGATGCTAGATCTAGGCTTCTAAACCTGCAAGTCAGCTAAGACCTTCTGACCTTGAGGGCTACTGTGGTTCTGACTACAACCCTATTGACTTGAAATCCAAAATCCATTGCACCCTGCAAAATATAGCTGCAATTCAATTTGTTTTTAAAATTAGTTCAAAGTTGCATACTCAGGTTGGCCAAGACATCAATGAGTCAGTTGACAAAGGTCTTAGTGCCATTTTTTTTACCAGCCAGAATGATGAAGGAAACTATCCTACAGTACCAGTGGCAGTTTCTCCTCATTCCCAGGCAAGGGTACTCTGTTAAGCATGCATACTGAGAGCAGTATCAAGGAAGTACATGTCAATGTAGAGTCTTCAGCTTTTATCCTTTATTACATACACAGCAAAGAAGGCAGCATTAGACACACGCACAGTGTGTTACACCCATTCCATCCACGGCACACGCACACACGCACACACACAGCCTTAAAAAGTGTCGGTGATAAGGAACATATTATAAAGGTTGTGATCTTTAAGCCCCTGAGCTTCTTATGGTTAGGTGAAAAGGCAATGAACAAGTCTCTTCTTGCTCTATAAGTGCTTTGTGCAACGATGTCCATAGAGGTCATAAGTCTTTTTGGGAGGAGTGAATGTCTTACTCCCATATTCACAGTCTCCTATCGCTGTTTTTTGCACCAGATAGTTTCCAGTTATGTTTAGTTGTCATAGGTGGCTAATATAGCTCTTGCTCCTGTGATTGGAGTTAGGGAAGGTTCTGCAGATCAGAAATTAAATGCAGGCCCCTCTTTCTCTCAAGAGATGTCATCTCGGTGACACTGCAGGACTAGAGAAGTTACCAGAATTTCGTGGGGACTGAAGAGGCACAGATGAAGAACTGGGAGACAGTTTTCTTGGGCTGCATAGGTCACCATTGTGCAACTTCCACAAAAGTTCTTCATTTTCCATTGACAGGCGCTTGTTTACTTTTGATTCCTTCTCTAGGGACTCCTGTAAAACAGCTTGTTCTGTAGAAAGTTGCCTGCAAATGAAAGATTTACATCAGAACTCATAACCCAACTTGAAGGCTGCAGTACTGAAACTTAAAGAAAGGTTTGAAAGTGCATAAACCTTTGCTTGGCTCACAGCTGAATTCCAGCTTTAATAAGAAGACTGAGCATATTCTCATCCTAGCTATATTTAAACTCGTAGCTTGCAGAAAGCAGGAGAAAGTCTCAGTAAGAAACATCCCTAAGGGCCAGAAAAAGCATCTGAAAAGAGGCTTGTTCTGCTTAAAATGACATATGCTTTTGAATGGCCATGGTGGAGCCTTTGGATCTTGTTGCAGGCTCAGCTCAACATATAAGCTGCAGATTCCTTCACACTGGAAGAGTCTGGCCATCCATTTATGCAACTGTTAGGAGCATCTCAGACCTGTTTTATTCATGTTAAATATTACTGTTATTGCCAAATAAACCACACTGATATAAACTGGGGACAAATCACTGAAGTGGTTCTAAGTATGACCCAGGTCTAACTTCCAAGCCAGTAGTACTTAAAAGGAACAATCTTTGTGTGATGGTATTCTGAGTTGCATTTTCTTCCCTAAAATATTTGAGTACTGAAGAACATACTAAACCTTTACCCCCTTTCAAAATGTTCCTGCTTGTTATTCTACAAATGAATGCACATTTGTATACATACAAATGGGGAAGAAATGGATGTGTTCTTTCACAGAGTGCTACAAAACTGCATTCACCAATACTTCAGCAGAATTTTCTTTCTTGTCACAGGAACCCCTTCCCCCTGATTAAGAGCACCTAAATGTCCACAGGTATTTTTCACCTTGAAAGCTCCATGTGTTTGTCCATCCGAGCCTTTAATTCTTCATTTTCTTGCTGAACCTTCTTTAATTTATCCATTAAGATTGTGTTGTTCTCCACCTTGGAAAGAAGGTCACAATTTGAAATAAAACCCACACATGCACTCATCAAGATTCTGACTGAGCTATCACAGACCTTGGCAATCTGGAGTTTGCAGAGCTTGTTACAGTACATACAAAAACAGCCTACTTACCTTCTCCTTGCATAACACTGGCACTTGGCCACTTTGTACTGATTAGATACCAACAAGGAGGACTGGATAAGGGATCTACTCTTAACCAGCACATTCCAGTAACTTCTGCTAGTGATGAGCAACAGTTTTAGTTTTAGACACTGTAGCACCTTTCTAGACAGAAGAGTGTCTAGAAATAACACAACAGATTCTAGAGTTCCCCATAGTAAACAGCTTTCCCTGTTGCTCTTCTGATTCCATGTAATTGCTGGAGGACATTATCAAAAATAAAAGAAAAAACTGATTAAGTGGTTGGACGGTCCAAGGCCTTCTACACCATGGCCAATGTCTGTTGGAAAAGATGAAGGTCAGCTAGTAATTTGCTAGTAATTGTAGACTAGGGCAACATACACTGCTGCATAATACTGAACAACTGACAGGAATGTGTTCTTTTGTATCCAAACCTCTTTCTATACTTCCTCATTAAAGTCTTGCTTAAGCAAGTATTACAACAGTGTTCAAAGGCCCCACCCAGGAGAAGGACCCTGTCCTGTCACAAATAAGAGCATGCTAAGTGATTACAAGTCCTGCCTCCAAAATTGATTTTCCATGTGGAATTACACACAGGTCAGGAAGACAGCCAAAAAGCTGAACAAGCAGCTTAACAGCTAAAATGATTGGCCTAAACTAATCAAGACTTACTCCATTTCATATTTGATCCCTTCTTGTTAAATTAGGATCCTTTCCGTGTTAATGTTTTCCTGATACTGCAATCTATCTTCCATACAACTTGAGCAATGTAAAAGGTAAGGATTTTGTTCTTTGAGGGAAGAGGCTCCCAGATAATCTGTGGTAACATAGCAATAGTTTATGCAAAACCAGTAGCTGTCTTAAGATGTTAAAAGGTCATATAGAGCATCGGGTCATTCTTTTCCCCTCCTGACATATATCCCGAAGCTGTACCTGCAATGTGAGCATGTCCTATCATGAATTCCTGTTTCCTTTTAAAAAAGATTAATTCTTGCATGTAAATGCATCCAGCTGAAGTTCATTATAGGAACACAAGTCAGAGACACAGCTTCAGCCTGCCAGATCCTAAGGAACACTCACCAGCTTTTCCATCTTCATTAGCTTAATGTCCTGCTGATGGAGTTTCTCATTCTTGATCTCCAGCACTGCTTTCAAACTTTCCAGTTCCTGTTCCAGGTACATAATCTGTGGGTTTTTCTGAAAGATTGCCAGAGAGTTTTCTTAGTATCCTGAATTTCAAGAATACTTTAGATGTTTCTCTGCTATTTAGGAAAAACAAGAAAATAATGACAATAAGGAGTTACTTGTTCTAAGTGAAATCAAATGCTAGAGCAAATAATAAGGTCTGATATCACTTTCTCCTTGGTTTTTTTGTTTGTCCTTCAGGGTAGGTGGACAGTTGCAGTTGCTTCATTAGAAGCTGTTCAGAAAACACTTAATGCACAGACATGAAAAATTCTTGTGAATCAAAGGAAGGCATGAATGCTGTCACAGCAAAACTTGTTTCGCAGGAGTGCCCAAAGGCCTTAAGGCTAGGAGTTTCAAAATTTATTTCATATTACTCATAACCCATCCCAAGAGATAATTAGAGTAAACATTTGAAGAGTTTGCAGGCACTGGAATAGTTCAAAAAAGCACCAGAAGTTTAAGTTCTGAACTTGACTGTAGCTTATCTTTCCTTGTTTGCGTCTGAAGGTAGCTGCCTCATGAGCAGAAACTGAAAGTTTTCAATTTTACATTCTTCTAAAGCCTGAAAATGCAATTATACATACAAATCCTGCACTGGTGCACATCCATGACTTATCTACAATATAGCAAGTTAGGACTTTTTTATTTTTCCTTTTTCTGTTGTTTTCTGGGAGGTGGAAGGGAGAGCAGGAGGAGGCCAGAGCAGGGTAAGATGTGGTTTCCTCAAGGACCTGTTTTCCAGAGTAAGAAACCATTCAAACACAGCAGAGCAAAACACATTTCTCTGCATTTCAAGGCAGTCACAGCCAAAAAAAGGAAAAATAAAGCAAGTCTTAGTCCATTTCCAGGTAGTGAGAATGGAACATGAGCTGAAATCAATCAATGATTAAGCACATTGTGTAACTAAGTTTATCTTCAAAATCAAACAAAACTTGTTTTAGTGCATTTGGGTAAGAGCACAGGTGCACCACGCTGAGTAACAGCTTCACTGCCACACCAGAAACCTCGGACAGGAGGGCAATGCCTGCAGTTTTGTGGGGTGTGGTCCCAGAAGGACAGGGCCAGGACATGTCACTGGTAATAGGAGCTCCATCACCTGCTCAGTTCATCCTCCTGCTTGTTTTTAAGGCCTGTTGCATTAGTGTTTCTTGTTTAACTTCTTTTGAGAAGTCTGTGTGAGGGTGAAACATGCTGTGCTGCCTCAGTGAAGGCAGCAGACAATTTGGTCCTGTTTTGTGACTTCAACATGGAATCTAGGAGCTAACAAGAGCAGTTCTGGAAAGTTTAAATGTATCTTACCATATGTTCAATATTCAATTTATTTTCTTTCCCTCCTCAAGTCCCATGTTCTTAAAATATGTTTTTAAAGTCAAGTCTGAGCCCCCACGTTAGCTACTCAGTGGAGAAATACACAGCCAAATAAAAAGACTGAAAGGCCTATGTAAGTTTTTAGCAAAAAAACTGGGAATATCAAGTGACACTATCTAAATAATACCAGAGAAATGGAAATATATCTCTGTCTTCAAAGGGCTATTGAGAATTCCAATATTGCAGAATTTGTGTTTAGTACAGAAAAGTATGCTGAGTCAAACTGGTGCTTTTCCAAAGAGAAGTCTCAAGCTTATCATGCATCTTATGCTGTCAGGAAAGCACAAAGCACATTTGCAGCTATGTAAAGGCATTGATTATTGCTCCTTTAATTTAAGCAACTTCTGAGCATGCCTCTGGAATTACAGTTGAAACTCCCACTACCACAGCAACATATTGTGGTTGCAGATTCTTCTTGTGGCAGCTCCGTCCTGCCACTAGAATAAGCAATAAGAAAAAACAAATTGTGGTGAAAACTAGGACAACTTCTTCTAGAGACGTCCTAAATGAGTCTTTAAGCACGGAATTTCTCTTTGTGGAATAAGCAATACTACTGGGTATTCTACTTACTTCTGGGTAACCAGAAAGATAAGCATGTTTGTGTCTAACCTCCTGACCCAGTGCATAAAAAACCCTCTCTCAGAACACATTTCTATCCCAGGAGCATCACAGGCAGCAGCAGCCTGGAAGGCAGGACAAAAGTTTATTTGAAGGATAAATCAGCAAAAAGACCCAAGATTTGAATAAATGCAATAGAAATGAGCTTTGCAGTACTGATGCAAGCCCACACTAATCACGGCACTGATACAACAGTTACCAACTGTCCAGAAAAATGCCATGGCACAAACAGGAGTCTTCAATTTAGCTTAGGCTATTATTTACACCCCTGACTTAGATACTCAACAGTTTTATAGAATTATAATAGTAAAGTTAATACACAGCATCACAGTGCTTGCAAAAAACTTCTGGCAGGTGAGCCATTTACAGAAAATATTCCTAAGTAGGGGAGCCCTGTCAGGCTTCATTGCAAATCTTTTGCATTATGCAGTAAAATAAACCCAGGCAAGATCTGTTCATCCACTTTACTTTGGAAGATCAAGACTTACAAGATTGGCTTTTTCTTTGGCTATTTGTTTTTGTTCTTCTAATTTCAGCTTCTCACTCAGAGAGTTGTTTTCACTTTTTAGTTCATCAATTGTTTTCTGAAATGCAAATACATTGTATCATTAGGTCAGTAATTCAGTGCACATCTCCAAACTGCTTTTCAAGTTTTAAACTGTTGCAATGAACCCAGCCCTTAACCAACCTCCAGCAATTCCTGCTTCTCTTTAAAGGAATCTTCAAGCAACTTCCTTTCAGATTCATGGGTACTCTTGAGCTCTAAAACGAATTATTTTTGCAGATTTTTAATACAACATAAGACATGAAAATTCTTTTTGAAAAGAAACAGCCTGAAGAGCCAGCCAATATATATATATATATGCACAGATACAGTTGATGGCAACACAGAAAGAACATTTATCATTAACTGATGCAAAGCATGTATGAAGTATCAGATTTATTCCCACTTCAGATTTGCTGATTGTCCCTTGCCATATCCATTTCATTAGCAGTCAGGCTGTCAGTTTTGAGAGCATTCATCTACATGCAACAAATGGACCTATTAAGCACAGGCCACATCTAAAACAAGTTGATTTTATGGAAGGAAACAGCAAAAATTGAAACTGTGTCTTCCATAAACGTCTAGGAAAACATTTCTTTTCCTACTTCAGATGCCATGCAGAGTTTTCTGTTTGAAAGCAATGGAAGCATGACCAGTCTTCAAGACAAAATAGTATCACTGGAAACTTAGTTATCAAGTGGAGTTGGAAGGAGGATGGAAATCATCATCACTTGATGGCTAGCCACAAAGAACAGTGAAGTGGACATAATGATCAAAAAGCCTGAATATTTTTGTTTGTGACTAGCAGTACTATAGGACTACATATGTACTTAAATACAAAATACTTGCCTGTAAAAGAGGATTCATACTCCTTTTTCAGCTCCTCTACTTTTTCTGAGTGTCTGTTTTCAAGTTCCAGCTTAAAGCTTTCATGTGTGGTATTTAAATTGTCCACCTGCAATATGACAACATGATTTTTCTCCCCTTACATGTATCAACTTAACCCTTGCTTAAGCATTGTTTCAGTGGCTTAATGCACTATGTCAAGTACATTTTAAATGGTCTAGCAGGATTCAGAGGTAGAAGCTAAGCCATGTACAAGACTTAATAAATGAGAATGATGCCTTACAGTTTACCACTACCGACAGAATAATGTGTGCATCTGTCACACACATGGAGTTGCAAAGCAGGATCAGAGGGCAGGTGTGTTTCAATACATCTTAAAACTCATCTGAATCAAATATCCTGTGGAGCTCTAGAAATTACTTAAGCTGGCAACCAATCTCCACCACATTTAAACATAAGCTTAAGATCTGTGCAGTTTAGAGTGGAAGTATTTTTATTGCTGCAGTGAAGTGGAATTTCACATTAAATAAAGTAACTGTTATTAGCAAAATCCAGGATTCTCTGAAGGCTCAATTGTAGCAGAAAGCAGTTGCTAGAGAACTTTTCTACTTTGAGTGTTACAAACCTGCTCCTGGAGTTGGGCTTTGTACTTTTCAGCTTCCTCAATGCAGATACTTTGGAGTTTCTCACATTCTGCAGTGTAAAACTGCTTAAGCCTCTCCTCCAGCTCAGCTAAGTCATCATGATGTTGCTGGTTTAACTTCTGCAAAAACCCTTCATAAGCAACTTGCAGTTCATTCCTGTCTCTTTCCAATTTCTCACAAGCTGCAGAAGTGGTTACTGAAGATGTCAAAAGGAAAAAAAAAGAAAAAAAGGAACTGGATCAAGTTCAATACTGAAGTCACATATTCATTTACAGGTATTAAAAACAATGAACACACTGCACAGCAACATGATTATATACAAAGGCAAATATGATTTATCCATTAAATGTGTGCCTCCAAGGGCACATGAGAAGATCTTCACAAAAATATCAAATTCTGTGTTTCTTAGGCTGCAAATTAATTGAACACACTTAAACCAGGAGCCCACATAAAAAGCACAAGTGTGACAGATTGACACGACATGGAAGAAGGAATGTCTCATGAGAGACACTGAAGAGCTCCAATAAAAAATTTTTTTGCATTTGCTACTTTACCTTATTTGATCCCATTTCAATAGAATATTTCTCAAAGCACTTTACTTTTTGACATATAAACCACTTAGCTAAATTTGAAAGTCTTAATATCCTGAAAACTATATGTTTAATGACACTAGCACTCAGATATACAGCAAAGAACCAGTTCTAGTCTGACAAGGACAGCCTGATACAGATCTGCCAATCTGAAAAGTACTGCTCATGTGTTTATGCCTGAAATATTTGAATATGCAAAACAGAGAATGATTTTAGGAAAAAAAGTGCAGAGTATTAAGAAAAGAGAAATGCTGTGCAATTCTCTTTACATCTGCATTAAGACAGGTTTGCTAAGAAGGCTGCCGAGGTTTGTCTCCCCCTATCTACAGCTGGTTGAAAGGCAAAACAGAAATTAGCAACTTGCATTTTTGAGTTTGAAATTTGGCATTCCCAAGTGCAGCCAGCCAGGCCTGAATAGGAGGAGTCATCCTCCTACTGTTAATATGACTGCAGCAAGCGCCTTATGCAGTTCCAGCTGCACCCAAAGCCTGGAAGCAAGGTGAAACAGCATCTCTAACACAAGTGTGTGGTCACTGACCTTGAGCAAAACTGATTCTATACAGACTAGTACTATGGTTTAAAATAAATTAGTCAGATGAGTGGCTGCTTAAGAGAAAAGTCAACTAAAATGTTAACTTGATCTTCCAAGGCAGGAGAAGTCATGCATGCATGCACTTCACAGCAGGCTGGCACACTGCCCAAACAGTGTAAATATAAACTCCATGTAAAACCATGGGAAGAGACAAGGATTGTTGTACAGGCAGTACAGGAAATTCTCATCACAACTGTGTTTGAGCCGTAAGATAAATAAATTACAGTATCTTCAAGGGCTAATTCCCAAAGCAGTAATGGGTCAGCTGAAGGGAAAGCAGCCTGCCCCAGCAGAGTTGCCTCAAGTCTTACTCTTCTTTGCTATAGCTCATTAAAAGCATGTGAGGAACTTAAAGGATGTACTTGCACTCTCTTTTAAGGGAATTGTAAAGAGCCTTGGCCCTGCTACCATCACTTGGAACCTGCAGTGTAACTAGAAAGTGTTAAGAGAATAAGCTGTACTGCATGGAAGTCAATCTGCATGTGTGTCTACCTGAATTAGGTTTAACAGCAAGCTTAGCTATGCTGGGTCTGTGTGAAAGAGATGCTGATCTGGACAGATTTAGGCCAAGCTCTTCATTCTCTGACTGGCAACAATGCGACAGCGCCTCAACTGAAACCTATCACAACATTCTCTACAACTCAAGCAGATTTCAGGTTTTTTGCTGCTTTCTGCACCAGCACCAAAACTACTCCTCTATCTTTATTCCTTCCACAAACTTCTCTTACAACTGCTCCCTTAAGAGAAGGAAAAAAAATCAGCTTTCACACTTCTACCACATTGCAGTGGCATGAAGTTATTGAACATATATACTCTGCATTGGCACATTTTTGGAGAAGAGGTAGCATCATTGTTAGGGGACATTATTTTACAATGCCAAGAACCAGGCAGCAAGCCAAACAGAGGTATTACACAGCCAGCCACGTGCAGATGGAGCTGACCTTCTATAGCAGAGTAAAGACAGAGCTGAGAGGCAGGCGATTTGCATGGCTCAGTTGAGGTAACTGCAGCAAGATGCTTCAAATGATGCACTTCAGTTAAAACCAACAGAGGAAGAAGCATCAAATTCCTTACTTGCAAGGCCAGAGCTATTAGTTTGCCTCCAGTTAGCCGGAAGAATGTGCTGCCTATCGTTGCCTTATCTTTAAATGTCAGCACGCAGAACTTCAGATGATGCAAAGCACTTCAGAAAAAAAGCAAATAGCAAACCACGCCTTTGTCAAAGAAAACAGACGCATCAGTTCCCCTTCAGGCAGTTTGCAATTCAGATTTATGAGAAGACTAATGTTACAAAGGCAAACAAAAAACTTTTAAGACTTGCACTGGCAGTTAAAAGTTGCTGCCGTAAAGGTAACTCCGGCCTCCACAGAGCTGGAGGTTGCAACGCTTCCTTGCAGATCACAAGGTTGACTTAAATCCCTGTCATCAAAACAAGAAGCAGAACTCCTACACAACCAGTGAGCTTCCAGTATCATGGTGGTGCAAGAAACTGACCACGTAAGGCTTTGGAAAAACACCAACTAAAGAATTGTTAATTTGAAATTATGAGATGTCCCATAAACCAAAATGGGACGTCTTGTCTAAATACTTGAGACTGAAATGCCTGCAGCAAGTATTTTGCACAGCCCTATCCATCTGCAGATTGAATCACGTATTTTATGATTTCTCTGCCTTTTTTTTTTGTTTTGTTTTGTTTTTTAAGAAAGTTGCCTTTTTCTTGATTTCTCCCAAATTCCTTGATTTAGCCATTTAGCCACTGACTTAGCCAAACTCGATTGCTGCTCAACTGAAGAGTATTCTCACTGAACTTATGCTAAACTTTGAAGAAAAATTTGTAATTGGAACATGTTCTCCTCCAGTGGCAAACACAAATCTATTTCAACTTCTCATCCACTTCAGAGATACCTGAAGTGCTTTCCTCCAAAATTCCACATCTTCTTTAGACCATAAACCTTTAGGAGAAAAACCAACCAACCAAAACAAACAAACAAACAAACAAACAAAAAAACCCCCAAAAAACCCACCCGGAAACAAATGGTCCAACAGTATTTCAGGGAGAAATCAAGCCATAGAGATAAAAAGACGCATTATTCATTTGTCTGTGAAGTTTGCTCAATTTTACCTGTAACACTAAACAGTTTTAAGGATAGTGTATATAGAATGCTACACTTGGCAGCCAGAAGCTATTTTTACTTCTTTTTTCATATAGCAAAGCCATTAATATAGTTTTCCTCCACCTGGTTCTCCCAGCCTCTCTTCCCAATCATACAACTGTCTCTCCCTGTATTAGTACAACATGGAGCAAGATTAATCTGTGGTTTTAGCTCCTTAACACCTTTAATTATAAATGAATAGTCCAGTTCTTTTGGGCGTGACCGTGAACTTTAGAAATCATGGAAACTTTCTGAGATTTGGTAACAGCAAATCTTCAGAGCAGAAATGCTGTTTTTGACCTGTAAAATTACCCTTTATTTGTAGTAGTTAACATCAGCCACTTGCATCTTCACTACAAAGCTTTTTAAGTGCCAAAATAAAAAAAACCCACAAATGCAGCATGGAGAACCAGGTGCATGGCAACTCCCTGCAATAGTGCAAACAGCAGCACATCCGAACCACAGCAACAGTTGCTGCAGCTGAAGGAGAGGATTACAGCAGTTGCCTTTGTATCTCCAAGAAAGCTATTTTGTATTTTCATTAAAAGTAGCCAAGAGATAAGACCTTGCAATTCTGCAGCATCTCCTTTCACTTTTTTTTTTTCTTGCTCTCATTACAAAACCATCATCCAATTCAGCCCTTATGGCTAAACCGCTTAGATAAAACATTTTTCAATTTACATTCCCCTAAAAGCTACCATAACCATAGCTCTCAGCTAAAACACAATGGATTTTTTTGAACTCTGAATTAGATTGTTTGCAAACAGTAGTTATCTTCATAAAATTGTCCAAGTCACTCACTGGCCTGGTTATGATTTATGAAAAGACATTAGACTGTCTGAAATTCTAAACCAGAGTTCACTAGGACTGTTAGCTCTCGGCATTTTAATAGATGTGGGGGATGTGAAATGGCGATAATTACCACAAAAAAGCCCAAGTGGTTAATACTGTATGATATTACACTGCACTAACACTTAATTGCTCAAACCTTGTATTTCACACTGCAAGCTGTATGTTCACTTGACCAGTAAGTCTGTTACAGACAGGCTAATTTCCTTCTCTATACAATATATATTTTTACATGTATATAGTAATTAACGCATGGTATTGGCAGATTCCCAATATTGAAAATTCTTCTACCCAAACATGCTTTCAAGTTTATGACCAGGTTTCTCTTGGTGTTACTTCCATAATGAGACTAATTATACAGGACATGAAACCACATTGCATATATTTGTTCTTGGGCAAGTTAGACAAGGCAGATAGCAAAAAAAGCCTGCTTTAAGCAACATTTAAGCACGTACCATTGGATAAATAACGTGAAGCACTCCTCTGCGGGGAAGTAAATTCACATCCCCTGTTTTGCAGACACTACAAGTGACAGTGTTCAAGCAGGAAAACATGTAAGCCTATGAAGTGTGGCAAGTCAGGCCCTGTCTCAAGTAAGAGAAAGAATCATCTACCTATTATTAAGTGTTTTTAAGGATCACCTTAACCTGAAAACCAAATCACATTCACTGTAAAACACAGCAGTCTCTTCTATATGAACTTCCAAAGCATTTTGAAGATAATTTAATAAGAAGAAAAAACATGAAGGTATTCTGAAGAAAATACAGTTTATCAATTGCCATGCACGAACTGGAGGTGAGAGAGAGGGGTTTGGCATTTGGCCTGTCCAGGGTACACACAGGCCTCTCCAGGCTCAGAGAAAGGCTCACCAATAGCAGTGTTCAAAGGCCAAGGTTGGCTCAGGCTGAGTCAGCTTTGCACCTGCTATTTTATAGCAGGACTGAGCTGGATCACATCCAGCATGGTTGCGTGGAGGCTCTGAAACAATTTGAAGTACAATTAATTTGGAGGAATAGTTTCCAACCTCTCAAGAAATATGCAGCCCTTGCAATTTCTACTTACATAATTAAACAAGTAACTAGAAGTTTACGCACTAGCTTGCATCTTAAGAAGAGAAACAGCTGACAAGCAGGACATCCCTAGCTCCTCCAGGCTCCCAGAACTATGATGCTTACATTCAAACCACAAAGTTTAGTCTTTGTAGCTGGAGATTTTAAGGGAGCCCAAGTTCAGAACGCAACTGTTACTGAATTTGAACTCCCTTTGGAAAAGTCCATCCCTAAACACCTATCACTGCTAATACTTGCACATTTCCATCTATTGAGAGCAGAAAGCATTGTCTGGTAACATCAGCCCCATGGCTGGGAGAGTCACACAGTGGCTGCCAAAGACACATTCTGGAACAAGAACACATATTTAATCCATTAAACAAAAAGGTATTTTGGTAGAAATGGTCATCTGCAATAAAGCAGCAAAACAGACCATCTGACAGCAAGTCAGTTTGGTCTTGCAAGGTAAATCAAGGAGCTTGGGAACATGCACAGTTAAACTTCAAAGTAAGAAATGGAGACTCTCAAACTCAGCAGCATGCAGGGAACAGGCTACACTGGGCTGGGCACACCTGGTTCTTCTCAGACTGCCTGTCCCCAAACTGCAAACCAGTAGTCATTAAAAATATGGCAGTTGGGACTCCACAAAACATCTACATGGCCAAAATAAGACTAAAATTGCACTTAACTTTCCCTGCAAACATATGCTTAGATCACACTGTGAATGACAATCTACAGTACCTATGTCAAAACAATCTATGGAAGTCTTAAGTTCAGCTGTATCCCTTTAACAGTGTCAATAGAAAGCTGATTAGCAGGTATGTATTTAAGCAGATTATTTTCAGCTAAAGCTACTGTTATAAGAATGCCTTTCTCAAGCCTTGTCAACAAATGATAAATTAAACTTCAAAAAACCCCAAACCAAAACAGTTCTTTTTAAAGCTAGATAGAATTGAAGACCTGGGTAGTTTTTCATTTCTGTAATTAAATTCACTCCCTTGACATGCTGAGGAGAGCAGTACAGACAGGCTAGACGTGTGACGTGGTTAAGACAAAGGAGCTGCATGAATATAAATAAATGCTTCATGAAACCATGGTCTGGAAACCTTATAAAGGGAAGTGAGCCCCAGGCTGCCATTCAGATGCTCCTGCAGAACTGACCCAGGAAGGTCAGCTCCATGAGGGAAACAGCTGACAATGTCATCCAGTAGCACCTCAGCCAGACTGAGAGCTCTGTGCACTCGGGTGTCACAGATCCATCAGGCACAATTGTATTTAAAGTTTTTTCTAGTTATCAACCTACTGAATGGCATATGCTTTCAATGGGAGTCTCAGTTATGAGTTCAGCACTCATAATCAAAGCAGGAAGATAAGTTTATGGAAAGCTCATTTAAGCATGAGGCATCCTTACAAAAAACTAAGCTTAAAAAAACCCCCTGAAGTCCACCAAAACCCTCAAATGTGGTAATGGGCCAAAGTGTTGGCCAGATTTTAATCTACCCAACTAAGCTGAATTTCCCCTTTCTAGGTAAGTGATAAACATAGTGCCTTGGTTAATGAAGGAAAAATAATATTGAAGATGCAAGCCTAGAAAAGGAAAGATATGATCTGATAGCAATCCTTCTGAGGTCGTTTTCTTGAGGTAAATAAATGGGGTTGCTCAGAGAATCACATTAAGTGTATAAATAAAAAGAAATCTGGTTTATGAAGTTTATAACACAACTTCTTAGTGATGCAAGAAGTCCATTTCCACATTAAAACTCTAGTCCTGTTGTCACTTCAGGGTAATAGAAACATCAGCTGTAGCTGATGGGGGACACAATCCTGCACCCTGCTACTCCTTCCCCTTTCTCTGCTCCAGTCCCGGTGCTCATTCAGTCACATACTCAAGTCAGGCCAGGCAGCTCTGGCAAAACAACACTACCAGCCAATAGTTTCAGCTGGCTTAGGTCCCCAGGCAGCTCACTGCATCAGTGGGGGCATGGCTGCCTCAGCAGCAATGCTGGCACAAGGAGGACAGAGGGATGCAAAGGCAGGGGAAGGCCAGGCTCTTTCAAAGGCAGCCCCTACTGAGACCTGCCTGGAACAACTGCTAACTTCACATACGTTAAGTGGAGTTACTACTAAATGCAGTTAAATCAAGCTTTGAAGTTGGCAAAACCAGCCCCTCTGCATGTAGTAGTTCAATTTCATGTTATAGCTGTCCACTAGGATGAGTTCAAGGGTTTAGTCTCATCAGCCTGAAAGCATTTCCTTCTGTTAATTTTACACTTATTCACCTACAGGTCACTAAGGCAAAAAATTCAGATTTTGCACAGTATGTTTTACAGGTTTATGAATTTTTTTCCAGCAAACCTCTAGAAGACAGCATACAAATAAGTTAAGGATCAAACAAAAGCATATACGCTGTCAGCCACCCTCCCATTTTTCAGGAGTGAGTGCTTTGGTCATCAGACACATGTTTTGTTTGGAGGCCCCGCAAGGCGCAGTCAGATCAGTTCCAGGAACTGGGTGAACCCGGGGTCACTCTGTCAGGGCTCTGCAGCACTTAAAGCATCTGGGCGGAATTCAGCCAGGGAATTAAATGACTGCCATTACAATACCAGGGCATCTGTCTTCTGCAGATCTGTTTTGCTGCATTTCTGTTCTCATAATGAATACAAAAAGAAATTCTTACCTAGTTCTCCTCGAAGGTTAACTAGTTCTTGAGATAACTCTTTCCGCTGCTTCAGTGCTTCCTCCCTCTGCAAAGAACAAAAAACCCCAAACATTTGGTTACTAGAGGTCTGAGCAGGGCACCTTCCAGTAATTAAATTACATGTGTCCTGTAGGAAAAACAAGAGGCAGGAGCAAGAAGCCAAGATATGACTCATTTAGGATAACAGTTCAGCTGTTATAATATACACAGATGTTCTTCTGTTGTTAAGGAAGTATACTTTAAAACAAAGAACAGCTTTTTCCAGAACAGCTCTCCAATTAAAATCCTACTTTGCAGCAATTAATTATATATTTTATGGTGGGTGTAGCACCATAAGCCTCCAGAACAAATCAAGTGGTAGCTGTCAAGGGCACAGAAGTATAGTGTGTATGTGAAAGAGGCATGCATTAAATATTTATCTTAAGCTTACTCAAACACAAAACCAAGAACTTTGCTGAACGCTCAGTCTTCCATGAAGAAAAGGCACAGCCCTGTTCCGAGTTGAATACAACCCACCCTGCTGCTCACAGTTCTTAATGTTAAGATAGATGGTGTTATACCGAGAGAATCATAAGGAATGTGAGAACAGATCATAAAGCAGAAGCACCCATCTCCCCGCTTTTCCCAGGAGCCGTGCCCTGGCCGGGAGGAGGCGGCGGCCAGGCCGCTGTGGCCCGGAGTGGCCCCGCGGGGAGCGGCACCGCTGGAGCCCCGGGCCCGGCGGTCACTGCGGGGAGCGGCACCGCTGGAGCCCCGGGCCCGGCGGTCACTGCGGGGAGCGGCGCGGGCACAGCCCGGGCAGAGCCGCCCCGGGCCCGGCGGTCACCGCCTCGCACCGCGCTCCCGGCGGCTCCCTGCGAAACGAGCGCTCGTTACCCTTGCTGCAGCACACTGGGAATACAGGCACAGCTTGCTGCTGGAGCAGCCCATCCTCCAGCGCCGGCAGCCCCCCGCTCGGCCCCTCGGCCCTCATGGGCGAGGCGCGGGCGGCGGCGGCACCACCGAGCCGGGCAGGTCTGGCGGGGCCGGGCGGCAGGGCTGGAGCTCGCCTCCGCAGGTTATCTGTCTATCCTGCTCCGCGCCCGGCGCTCCCGACAGCGGCAGAGACTGCAGCTCCTGCAATTGGCACAAGCAGCCAGCGATTACTTAAAGCCACAGCCCTTCTTTTATGAAAGGCGAGCCCAGACATTGGATCGATCGATCTCCGCTTGCTCCGACGGCAGCCGGGATCACTGAGGGAACACTGCCCTTCCCTGCAGATAACCGGGCTTATTTATAGCTCTTTCGAGTTTGCTGTGCCCTGCTTTCACACTTAATTTTTTGATGCAAAAATAAATCACAGGAGGTCTAAGCTGAATGGGAGAGCCACAGATACAGCAGCTTTGCTGCTCTCAATGCCCAGGCTTATGATCAATAGCTCCGGTGCACATCAACAGCTTGAAACTCACTTTGTGTGCTTCTCCTTTGGCGAGGATACAGTCGCGAAAAGAAAAAAAAAAGCACTGGCCCCAAAATCACAGAGACTTGTCCACAACTGAGCACAGCAGATGAATTTGCAGACTGGTCCAGCCACACCTACAACTAGTTCTCCCCGGGGAAAACGTCACCTCTACAGCAAATTCCCCGTTTGCCCTTGGTCACTCTCACTGCAGCCTGACTACAGGCTTACATCCTTAAGAGCGCCCTGTCCTGGAGGCAGGGAATACTCACTGCATGCCTGCAGAACAAATAAAACAGTAAAATACACCATTCTTCAGAAAAACTATAAAGAATGAGGGCCCAAAACCCAGTTATGTATTAAGGTCTGACACAAGACTAATCCAAATGAGTAATTTTTATGCTACACACTCATTTGCAAGTTTTAGGAAATTATTATGCAGCTGTAAAAGCTGGTTAGAAGAAACTGCCAGCCCTTTACTAGAAATATTTATATTTTTGACCTTGTATGAGATAGATTCCCTTTTAATCACTCAATTTAAGCAGACATAACAATTCTTTGGACATTTACAGTTTGGTAGGGCTATTAAGCAGCTGTGTTGGAGTTTTATATTAAGCACTTAGAGGATTTTTACAGTGTCAGTGGGCTAAGATTGAAAACCACACCTCACCCTCCACAGTGAGTTCTCAGGAGAGCAGAGAGCTCAGTTATTGAAAGGACTTGCCCTGCTCTTCCCCGCTTCTCTGCTCAGAGAGATGAGTCATCTCACCCCGGTTCAACACCCGCGTTCCCACTATGGACACAACATCTAATGCTGAAAATGGGAATGCTGCAGTGAGTTGAGCTGCATCCCTGCACACTGGGACACAACCCCTGCTTTCTTCCAGCCCACTCTGTCATGAAAACATTTCAAATTCTCCCTAGTGGCAGTACCATACTGCAGACCCTTTGGACATGCAAACATTTTGGTTTAGTGTCTCCAAACAGGTTTCTTCACAGATTACACATTTTGTATTTGCTTGCAGTTAAAGAAATTTATTGAGAAAAGGACATGTGCAATCAGCATATACTAACAAGAGGCTAAGACTAAAAATCCAAACCAAAAATGGATAACACTGCCTTAGTAATATTTTTCGTGTTTTTTGCTGCTCCTAAGCCCTGTTGCTTTTAACTGGTGTTGTTTCACCTATTGCCTCAGTTCAGCTCGCCCATTCATAGTTTAACAAATCCAAAAAATCCAGATGGATTTGTATCACAAAATACATTCAGAAAAAAATCTACCAGCCTAAAATAAGAAGACCAAGTTTCTCGTGTGGATAATCAGCCCCCTAAAGTAGTCAGACTAACTAGCAGTTAGCTTAGGACACTTTTATCTAAGTTCTGAGAGAACCAAAGCTGCAAGCATGGGGATTCCCCAAGAAAACTTGAAAGTTTCCAAAATCTGAAATCTAAACACAGTAAAATACCAAAAGCACTTGAATAATCCAGTAAGGGCCTATCTTCAGTATTTATTTTAAAGACAGATATGCATATGCTTTGGGCTGGAATATCCAGCAACCTTCTAGTTTATGCTTAACGAGATTCCAGTTGAAAAATCAATACCAGAAATTGGAAGAGCAGAACTAAGTCAGAACATACAGGATTTAGCAGTTTTGGCATTGGTATCCAGATAAATCCAGCAATAAGGATAATTTAGTTGTCAGAGACTCATGAAGGATCTTTATACCCCTTCACACTTTCTTCTGGTACAATTTAAGAATTTATGTGAAGATTAGGTAAGTTATTTGGTACCTATTTTTCCTTATTTACAGAGAATCTATTGTAGGTTGTACATTAACCAAAACATTCCCCCCTGCCATAAACATGGAAGCCACAGAAAAGAATGAGAATAGAGTTTAGGGATAAAAGTTATGCCACAGGCAATGTTAGAGCAGTCCACCTCTGACACTGAATGCTACAAAAAAGTTCTCAGCATAACAAGGGAGACTTGGACATTTCTTGTTCTGAGAAAGAACAGTTTGGCCAGTTAAAAAATTCCTCATGTTTTGAAAATTTGACACGTCCAGGTAGACATATGCCTCATAGCAAAGACACTTGGGAAGGTGAGGCCCAAGGTAGAAGGTTAAAGAACACAACAGCTTCAAGATGACAGAAAACTACCAAGTCAGGAATGGAATAAATGATGAAGTTTGTCATTTATGTTTGTTTTGTTGGCAGTTATGCAGCCCAATTACAGACTTAAGAGTACTTTTCCTGGCAACTAGCTGTTTTTGCTACAGCTTGAATAGAACAGCCTAGGGTCATTTTAGATACAAACAAGGGTGAGGACACATCAGTCCAAACAGTTTCCATTGCTCTGCTTTGAAAGCAGGAAGCTCTACAAAAGTCCACATTCCAGAATGAGCAAGAGGGATATTTGTAACAAGCACACAAACAAACACCCTCCTTAGGTACATACCTATACCAAATCTTCACATAAGACTGACCCAAGATACATCCAAGACATCAGGTTCTGAGCAGCTCTCAAGCTGGAATGGGTGCAGCTTCTCAAGTATGCCACAGCAACTTTGCAGACCACAAATACAAGAGCATGAAGTTTTACAGCAAACTGGCAACTTTGTATTTCCTTGAGAGGATGTGCAACCAGACTAACCATTCTAGGTTTCCCAGTACACTCCTGCTCCTGGCCAGGCGGGGTGATGTTGGTGTGGGAGCCCCATGCTCTGCTTGCAAATCAAGGCTTTGAGAGCCACAGATAGGCTGTGTCTATATTTTTAAATTAAAAATAATTTTTTATTTAAATTAAATACTGAAGATAGGACCTTATTAGATTATTCAAAAAGTCCTAATTGCCCTTTGTAAGTTTTTCATCCATGTTAAGAGCTACAAGTCCTTCAATGTTTACTCAATATAAAAAAGCAAAAGAAAACAGGTTTAGAGTATGTGTGTCCAAATAAGCTAACACTGTCCAATCTGGTAGTAATTATCCAAACATCACGGTTCACATTTTAAACAAGCACGCTCCTTTGGGAAACAAAATACGTGCTCTTTTGGAGCTGTACTAAAGAAAGAAAATTTCCCAAGAACCAGTAATGAAAAGTTCACATTTGCATACCAAAACACAGTAACTGTTTGCTTTTTTAATTTCAGGCAGCTATATCACACTGATATCTATGTGATAAGCCACCTGCCACAATTGCCTAGCCTACCCCAGTAACAGATTCAGAAGAAGCATTAAAGATTGCCGCAACCAAAAACTGCATAGCACTGGTACATTGTGAAGAAAGAGATGTGGCCTCACTTTGAGGCCATGAAATACCTCAGGGAATGAGGCTGTGTTGTGGGAATTGTCCCGTGACACAAATGGAGCAGCTATACCGGGATGTTCATCTCAGTGCTGAGATGCAATGTGGTCCCTGCCCAGGGAAGGTGGAGAAGGGCTCTGGCAGTGCCAGTGCCAAGCCCTCTGCAGTGTGCAGCTCCCAGCCTCAGGCAAAGCGCAGCCACTGAACCTCTCACGGGCATAACTGGCAGGTGGGAACATCTCTGACTGGGAAGGCTCTAATCAGCCTTCTCATTTTCATCAGCAACACACTTTGCAAACAAGTCATTGTAAGACTCAGAACTTAAAGGAGTAGAAAATTAAATGTTAAATTTAAAAGTATTGAACTGCTTTTTTTCAAAATCATTTTATTATAACAGACTAAACAAACTTTGTTCAGAGTGCATAAAATAAATTCATCTATGCAAGGAACGGAAGCACTTAAATGTGTTCTACTATCATATACAGAGACAAATTAATTTTATTCTTGGAAAGAAGAGTCTGGTTTTTGTAAGCCATTTACTGTCAAACCAAACCACAAGCACTTACTCCTAAAATTATACTTAGAAAGAAATGTTGAGCATTTAAAAAACATAATAAATTAGTCTTAATAAATTAGTAAATTTGCAAGCACTTCTGTAACATGTACATTTCCACCCTACTGGAGATGTGCTGAGGTTGTATGGAAAAAAGATCATAATTTAAATATTTTTAATACTGGTACAGCCTCAGTTGTCAACAGGATGTCTTTGTCATCAAAGGAGATGTTCCTCTTGGGTATGAAGCATTAGAAATTTATGTCTACTCTGTCCTTGTGCTGCTCCAGTCATAAAAACATGATCATCATCATTGGCTGCAGCGTAGAAACTGAGTCACATCTTTGCATAAACTCCAGTCACTCATGTGTCATCAGCTACAGTCTGGAGGTAATTATGAAGGGACAACAGAAGTGCCATTCATATCTGCTTTGCACTATGACATTTGACTTGATGATTAGAAATACCACAGTATTTCTACCCGTCCCTTTTTCTTCCTTCCTAGCAAAATCCAATCCTCTAAATAAGTCTTCTCTTTAGATATTAGCAATTTTAGAAATTGATTTCTTATAAAGTCACCTACTCCATACCTCACTTAAAACTCCCTTGCAATGTCAGCTCCTCTGCATCAGTCAATGCAAAAGCAAGCTAAAGAAATGAGCCAAGGAAGCAGTACAACAAATAGGATTTACACTCTCTGCTCTATGCATATTTCTGAATGGAGCAGCAGACTATTACTGTGATAAAATAAAAATGTCATTAACCATCTCCAGTCAATAAATATACAGCAAAATGAATACTTCTAATTTACTCTTGGCCTTATTTGTGTTATGCATTGCCTTCTCACCAAGGGAAATATGCTACCAGTTTTCACCTTGGCATACTTTAAGCAGAATTGACTCAGAATACAGCATTTACGTGGTTAGCTGAAAGAG
The DNA here is from genome assembly GCF_965231275.1 of Zosterops lateralis. NCBI lineage: Eukaryota > Metazoa > Chordata > Aves > Passeriformes > Zosteropidae > Zosterops > Zosterops lateralis. Next base: position 29,922,303 of record NC_139766.1, read on the forward strand.
ATTCATTGATTTTTAATATTTTACTTCTTTTATCTACTAGGTACATCTATGCAGAATCAGATATTTTTTCCCCTGATGTTTAGTATATGAAACACTAAAGCAGAAAACACTAAAGCAGAGAACCAGCCAAACAGGATTCCTATGAGTCACTATGTATTTAACACATTTACTTGCGGGCTCTTTATGCTTTTGCAAGCTTTACATAGGATCTTAGGCTCACAAGGATCTTTGATTTCCCATTTAGAAGTCATGTCCACCCTCATGCAATAGCCCTGCAAAGATAGGTCCAGATACAATAATATAGGCTATTTAATTTTACTTCTCTGTAACAGCTTGTTCACTACTTTACAGCGTTTCTGGATGCTAGTATTAGCTCTTCTCACACAGAATGATTCCTTCCTTCTCTATAGAAACTCCAATCTCATAAAAACTAAGTTTACCTCATCTAGGCAATTACTTATTTCTCAGTATTTTCTAAAGCTTTCTGTTTCAGTCCAACTCATCTGAATATGACACAGTAGCCACCACATACCATGCAACTTTGACAAGTTATACCATCACTGTTTTTCCCATGTCTATAAAACTGTTATTATCATTATATAGTTATTCAGAATGTTGTAAGAGCCTGTGCTTAAGCATAACATTACACTATTAATTTCATTTTTAAGACTGTTTAGAATCTCACCTGAAAAAAGGTAGTGCAAATCAAGAAGGAAACAAGATTGAAACATGTTACTTTCTTCTACTAACTGCTCCCTTAAGTTTTGCAATAGATATCTCTATTTTGCTCCTGTCATTAATTCTGCAACTTCTTGGAAAAAAATAAAATTACAAGAAATAACAAGGTAGTCATGAAAATCAGGTTCTTTGTGGAAAGCAGCACTGGTTACCTGAAACATTAAGTTTGTTTCAGTCAAAGGTGTCTTTTTCCAAAACACCTTTTGCTAGGAATAACTATAGAACAGGACTCCCAATTCTCTTCAGCTGTAACCCAATCTAAGTATCCAAGTGTACCAAATAAATTGTTAACTGACGCATCTTCTAAAAGGTCATTTCCATTCCAGCCTAGTTTCATAGTAATTATTGGATTAAAATGTTTTTTCTGGATGTTAGACATCACAAATCTTCAATCTCTTGCCAAAAACATTCTTATTCATTCATACCATGTTTCATAGAGACCTTGAGAATCATCTGAAACTTCCTTGCTTTCCAACTGCTACCTGTCAGACACAGGCTTGCAGAACCCAGGTTTTCTCTGCAGGGGGAAGCTGCTGTGGTATTACTCAAATACTCTCTGTTACAAAACAGAAAATATTTGCATTCCTCAAAATCAGGACATTACATTTTGACTTCTAAGTGGTTATTCTTTTTTTTTTTTTTTTTTTTTTTTTTAAGTAAAGAAGCATTAAAATTATCTCGATTACATATCCTTATTCTCCCTCATAAAAAGTTATGTCCATATTTTGGGAAGCCAGATACATCTTGTATGAAAATTCTAGTGAAAACTGGCCAAATTTGATTTTAAGTTCTAGAAAATCAAACCCAGAAGTTTTACTCAAAGACAGCTGCTCTAAACAAAAGGACTTATAGGTCAAAAAATATGACTGTTCCAAAACTCTTGGGGTTTAATGATGCAATGTGTGCTTCTGCCCCTTAACCTACATACGCATTTCTCATTTGATAAATATAAACATTTTCTGCTGACCTTCCACAAAGGCCAGGACAAACATTTCTAATAGATGTGTTCGTGTATTCCAAACTGGAAAAAAACCCCAATGTTTTAAACTGCTAAGTTCCCAAGGAAACGAGTATCTCGACTCTTACAGTCATGCACATGTCAGGAAATGCCAGTTACAACAGGTCATATACACTAATGGTTAATTTCTATTTCCACCTAGAAATACTGAAGCCTGCTAAGTGACACAATTTCTAGCACATGTTGTTTCCTGTGTCACATCCACAATTAGTGTTATCCACACGCTACTGTCATCAGGGCTCTATATCCTTCTCAAATGGCCTTTTCCTATACTAAGGAAACTTCTTAAAGATGGCACCACAACATTCCCAAGTAAAGTCTGGCCTGTAAATAGTCTTTCCATGACCATACCAAGAAAAGCACAACAGTGAAACTGAGTTTCTTTTCATCTCTATAGTACCCTGTTTCACAGATACAAATTTGAACCCCATTTCTATAGCAGAATCTACAGAGAATTACTGAGGTCTGTAATTGGGTTCAGTTATTAAAAAAACAAGGAAAAAAATAGATATTCATAATACTCAAACATTTTACCATCTATTTTTTTTTAAACAGCTTAGGTAATAGTTCTGAATATAGCAGTTTATGCATTAAAACGAGAAGATGAAGTATCTGTCAATTCACACTTTGAACAGTTACAAAGCCATTCTAACTACACATTACCCTTTCCTTTGACAGCTGAATCTGCCTTAGACAGACAAATTTAAAACTAGACTTAAAACCAAGCTAGTGCCACACTGCTAAAACAATCACCCTCCACTCCCAAAGATGTGAGTTTATACAGAGCAGTGAGTTGGAGGTTAGTACAGCCCAGCTGCAGGGCTCACACGGCCTTGGGGGGCAGCCCTGAGGCAGGGGAAGGGGCTGAGCACCTCTCAGGAGGCAAGAATCAGAGGCTCAGGCAGGAGCTGCCTTAGCCTCAGCCTCATCAGCTGGTGATGTACTGGGTTTTTTTGCTTCCCAAGGGAGCATCTGGCTCCTAGCCACAGCTGCAGACCTCTCAGGCACACACTCCCACCCCAGCAATGGTGGTTCTTCACTTCCACTCCTTCCCACAGTGAATCACTGCATGGGGACATACCCAAAACATTTTCGACATGGACAGACCTGTAAAAGTAGACCCATAATTTTTTTTTTCATTGGCTTCCCAAAGAAGCCCAAGCATACTCAAGGGCTAGGGAAGAGAGGGGAGAGCTGCAAGAGTGGCACCCCCAACCTGACTTATCACAGACATGCTAACCACGTATTTAAAGCACCTGTGAACATATCTCTTACTGAAGGGACAATAAATTCAAAATTAATATTAGTGAAGTTAAAAGATCAACTCAAATGCAGTAGTGCTAATTTCAGAGCTCATTGCATTTGCAAGTTAATGGAAAATGGCTTCCCTTGGCACTTCATGTGTTTATTGTAAATGGCCAATTTCACCATTTCCTCTGTACTGTCACTTTTCGTTTCTTGTTTGAATTTAAAAAACAGGAAAGTGGTCATGAAGTAACAGGAATGACCAGGGGATCAGGGGAAGCACAGTGCTCTAGAAAGACTCAACTTGCTTTTGTGATTAGTGCACAGCTTAACATGTTCCTATCACTGCCAGCACACACACAGCTGTCCAACAATGGAAAAACTCCGTGTTCTCATCAGCCACACTGTTCATTGCCATCAAATGTTCTGGATGCCAAGAAGTTTTTCATCTAGCATTAACCCAGTACAGCAACAGCCCCTGTGAGGTAGAAATCAGGCTTTTAGGATTTTTAAACTCGGAAGAGTTTTGGTAAAGACAGGTAAACATAGACACACACCCCCGCCCCAAAGAAACACCAACAGATCAAGTGGGAAGATTTTATCAGAAGCAGCTGTTACTATTGACAGCTCCAAGGTAACTCTTGCAGCAAACAGGTTTGAGCTCAGGGTTTTTTGAGAGATTCCTGCTCAGCTAGAAACAGCACAGCAGCATTGCTCAATCCCATTTAACCCTTTGACAGCAGCCTCTCAACCTCACCCCAGATGGGCTAGCTGCAGTTTTGACAGAAGTCATTGCCAGCAAGTCGTGATTCTGTTCACAGCTATATTCCACTTCAAATGAGCTTGTAAGAAATGATTTTAATCTTTTGTGCAGAAATACATTGGGAACACTTGGGGAAAAAAAGTAAAAACAACATGACAGTAAAACAAAACAAATCTAACAGCCAAATCATATCCCAGTCACTTCAGCTTTGGAGTGAAAGCAGGAGAGGCTGCAGCAGATTTTGCCAAGAGGCTCAGGCTGGGCTGCCCAGCCTTGAAGTGACCCAAGTACTCACTCCAGTACTTTGCTCCATTTGGCCAGGCAGTCTGTCCTTCAACCCATCTCACCCTCACACCAGCTCTGACCAAACATTAGGACAATCCACGCCACCACCTGGCAAAGAAATGCTCTTTGGCTGGTTTAGCTTTCTGGTAGTGGCAGGCTGAATCGCCTTTCTGTAGGGACAGAGCAGCACCAGAGGAGTCCAGAGAAAGCTGTTTCTTAGGCTGCATCATGTCACTTCACACTTGCTCTAATGGGAGGAATGGAAGCACAGCTTTGTTCCTCATGTAATCAGCTAAGCATGATTTTTAATTTTTCTTTTTTTAAAGACAGAGAAGCTGAAGCTACTGTCAGTTGGCTCCGCAGTAGTTAACCTGTGAGACCCTATCTCATGAGTAAAAGCCTAATTTGAAGTTTCTCCCTGAGTTTATCCAGTTAGAAAACTACATCAAAGGGGTCCCCAAGGGATACTTCAGACAAATAACTGTATGGGCAGCTAAGATTGTTAGCTACACCAGACTCCACCCCTCACCTTAAAGGAAAAAAAATCCAAACAGACAAACAAAACTGAAACTACTCTTCACAGTGTTCCCTATAACAGTGAAATCCTTCAGGATGCTTCCCACAGCTAACTAACAGATTTTAAGTATTCCTTATAGCACCATGGCAAAAGAGTCCTTCTCATCCATAAGGTACTTCCACAAGAGTAAGACAATGAGTCTTCAGCAAGTATTACCTTATCCTAGGAAAGAAGAGAGCAACCTCAAAATCAATAACTGGTATGAAAATACATCAATGTGTCATATCTCGCTCAATTTCAAGTGCTCAAACTTAACTGTCCAAGATAACTAATTTTATGTAATTTGGCAGAGGTATTTTTTTCCTTTTCATCTGCAAAAGACTAACAAAAAGGAATAAGGAGCAAAATCACTAGTTTCTTCCATGCAGTTCTCTCTTCCCTCCTTCAAAATCACTTTTTTCTTAATTAAACCCCTGATTATTTTTAAAAACCCCTCATATTTAGGCTAGAGCAACCTGTAAAATAGCCTAGAAGAAGCAAATCAGTATGATGGGCTTTTCCTTACTAAACATGACATTTATAAAGTATTTGCAAGTTTTAAAATGTTGCAATAAAAATATTTGAGAGAAGAAACGAGGCCAAGACATTTAATTGTAAGAGTTACTTAAAAAAACAATGTGCTTATTCTACAGCAATTAGAAGATTGTGCAGAAGTTTAGCAGTAATAATTTAACTTAAAATTTCACAATATCATCTTAGATGACAGGCATCCAAAAAACCTGTATCAAGTTGCTTTGAAGATCTCAAACTACTTCTTTAGGCAGAGAAAGGTGTTTCAACCAAGAGTTTAAAAAAAACCCAACCAAACCAATCCCAGAAAACTGGCTAAGAGCCATTGCTCTTAAGAGTTGAATGAGACTAGGAGATAAATGCAGTATTTTTAAATTAAATGAAAGCAAGTAAATATTATCCCATGAGAATGTTACATCTGCCAGAATAATAAGACAATTTAGTGCTTTTTGTATACAAGACTGTAGAATTACCATGTAGCAGAAGAGTTGAAATGAAATTGATACAAATCTTAGAACATGAGTTATAAATGCAGGAGAAACAGCTATTAAAGCCTGCATCAGCTGTGCAGTATAAACTCATAACTGTTATAATTTCCTTGACTTCACATTTTTCTTTTCTCAAAAGTTTCCAAAGCAGACCAACAGTTTCTAGGGTAGTATCAAACTGATTAAGTCAGTACATATTTCAAAGAGAGTAGAAAAAATAAGATTAAGCCACATCAGATTAATTCCACTCTATAATTCCAGATGCATTTCTATATTTTTATTAATAATTTTAAGACACCATCAACAATGTAGGATTCAATAAATAAAACTGTAACAACTCAGACTTTATTCTGAGTACCTTAAAAACATACCCACCCATTAAATACCCTTCCATCCAATGTCAAATAACAAAGCAAGGCCATGTAGATTATCTGTTGAAACTAATCTTTCCTACAAGGGCAGAACTTGAAGTATACACTACTTCAGCCCTGAAGGACTGAGTACAAACATTTAAAAACTCTTTTAAAGAGCATGTGAAGCATGCAGAGGTCACAAAGCCCTGTGCCATGGGTTTGATATTTTTTTCTATCCAACTGATGCTAGAAGTATAACTCCACAGGAGAACAGAAAACACTGGAACGGAAAAAAAATTAGTATCAGTATATTAATATTTTTGAAGCCATTGCTGAGAAGTGTTGAAACAATTAAAGCCAAAATGGATAAGGTGTGAGTTTTTACCTCAGACTGCAGGTGCTGGATGACAACTGTTAATGCTTCAAACTTCTGGTTACTGGATGCCAGGAATTTTTTCAGCTGCAGGATGATTCCACTTTGGGTCTCACATTTTGTTTTGTACTGTGTCAACTCGGCTGCTTTTGTGCCAGATGAGCGTGCATCTGTGGAGCCTTGAGTCCGTACGCACGAGCTCTTGGGGCTCCGCTGCTTGCCCTTGTCAACTAAAACAACAACAACAACTAATTATTATGTATTTCATGCTGAAATCTCACCAAAATGTAAAGGATGGGTGCAAGAGAAAGTACTTATAAATTCCTACAAACACTTGCTGAAATACTAACTAGGAGAAAGGGTTATTTCAGTAGCACTGCAGAGCAGGCACTGTGGTGTTAGGAATTAACAGATTGATAATCTTAGAAACACTGTTCTGCACTTCATTCTCACCTTCATGTATTCTGTGGTACACTTTTCAGCATACTTTTCACACCGGGCTTGGAAAAAATATTTTTATAACATGCATGACCTCTGTCATCCTATCTATTCAGTAACTTATTTCTAACATAAGTGTTGTCCACTTCGGTGTGCAACATGGATTTTATATTTCTTGCACTCTAAAGTATTGCTGAATACAAAACCATTTTCTCTATGTTTCCTTTGTTATTTTTCTTCCTTTTAAAATTTTAATTGTAAAAACTCCCCTCTCTGCAGTTGAGGCCTGAGCTTTATTAACTAGAGGTCTTGCAGCATTTCTTAGTGCTGGCAATTTTCAGTCACAAGGATAAGACTTTAACAAAGCCCTAAAATGTAATGTATTTCTATATATATTCACAGTCCTGAAATCACATTACTGATTTATTATTGTGAGTTTTGTGGCAACCTCAATGCTTTCACAGTACACAATCATCTCATGTCAGAGGCAACCAGATTACATAAATCAGCACTTGACCTGTAGACACTTTATTTTCAGGTTTCTCTGTTGCCTTCAGACTGGAAAGAGAGTACAGTACTGCTGTGCAGATAGGGCCAGTCTTCCCCCCTTGATCACAAAGGGAATGAGCAAACAATTTTGCAATAAAAAGCTGATGCAATAGATAAATATCCCTTGGCAATTTAATGAAGACATCTAAGCAGATTACTTTGTACAGTTTCAACTTAACAAGATTTCTTCACGATAGAGTGAAAAAACCTGAGAGGTGAGATCTGGAGAAAAGAAAGATATGAACAATGCATCTTGAAGGTCTCTTCCAACCTAGTGATTCTCTGATTGTGTGAAATCAGCGGACAAACTAACCAAGACTCAATCCTTTCTGAATCCCAAGCACCTGGTTTGAAGGTTGTCAAATGACCCTAGTACCATTCCAGCAGTATAAGTTTCAATGTCACTGTCTCTCAAATGGAGACAGTATTAAGAACAAAAGCTTTGATTCTCAGTAATGTTCCTCTGACTGACATATCAGCTATTGCAGTGATACATCAGTCTTCCACAGCCTACATTTGTTTTAAAATCTTTGGAAACAGTCTTCCTGTGCAAAATACTAACATCCTCTGTGCCTTCCTTACTGAGCCTGATATAAAGTACCTCCCAAGCCTATTAATTTTCCAGATAAAACCTCTCTGGGCAAGATTTTCTGCTAGTTAGAGAATCGTCAGCATATCATGCTTTATAATGTTCAAATGCCCTTGCATTCTTGGAGATTTCCCTACACTTCTGCTCAGAGATGCAGACTGTTAAAGCGTGTTTTTCAATTAGTTTCTATTAAACATACCAGTTTAATATTAGAGCTATTAAAAGGCAGATCGACCCAAATCAAAATACAAATTTGTAGGACAAAAGGATGGAGCTTGGCTGCCAATCCTAGTTATTTTTACCACCATTTAACTAAGACGACCACTTCTTTTCTCGCTATGAATATATAATGTCTTCTGAGTAGACATTTTTACACAGATGCCAGTTCACATCTGAGAGCAACTGGGTCAAACTTTTCCAGCAATCTTACGGACAAAATACTGTGTGTAGGAAACCAGCAGTTACCTTCTGAAGCTCCTTCAAAAATCACAAGAGATAATAATCAAAAAAAAAAAAAAAAAAAAAAAAAGGAGCAGGGACCAGAGAATAAACACGTAGAGTCAGTTCCTCCCTTCCCTACTGGCTTACATACTCCTACTTCTCATGTATTCCACCTCCCTTCCTGAATGCTCCACTTATGACAAACAGAGAACTAGACCATTATTCTTGATGTAAGAGTATTGGGTAAATTCACTGATACACTGAGTTTGACAACCATTTCTAGGACCCTGACACAGCTATGTTAAACATGAACAATTGCAGACAATTTTTACTCTGGGAAAAAATTACATCACACAGTTAGTTACCTAATGAAGAAGTTTCAATTTAAATCCAGTGACAGAACAGCCAACCACAAATGACAAAAGGCTCCAAATAGCCATTGTTTCCAGAGCTCAGCCAGCCCTTATCACTTTGTCAGTTTTATACCACTGCTTTTATCCTGCTGCCCAGACCACCAAGTATTTTCCAAGAAGCTCATTCAAGCATCCAGCCAAGCCAGCCCTTGACACTATACTAAAAAAAGCTGAACAAAAAACATGCATGAAGTGAAACTCAGTGACATTCCTCAGTTGGCAATTTTATCATAGACATGTGCTATACACAGCCACTTCAAATGCTGAAAAGCATGAACCCTCTGTAGCATGAACTGTCTTTACAGATTAACACCGCTGACACTACGATGTTTATTTATGGCCTATGTACCTCTGGGCAATGACAGATCATTTCCAGATTTGTATAGAAGGCATGCTGTGGTGTCAAAACAAAAGTCATGCTTTCATTAAGACAAAAGCATCATGAGTCTGATTACTGGTACCACCACATCAATGACAGTGTAATTTAAAGACTGTATTGGTTAACAGCCCAAGTCCTTCTCACTTGAGCCTGTTTACTTGCCACCTCTATACAGTCAGACTCATAATGCAGAACAATTTCTGCCTTTAAATCAGGTTCTGGAGTCTTCTCCAGCAGACTCAAAACCACTTTACCGAATGTAGTTGAAAAGCTTGGTTTTGGAAGACTGAGAATCAGATTCTCAAGTACTGCATGTAGTAGAATAACTGGACAGAATCACCATCTAAAATCCTATCCTTCTTCAGACTAGTAAATAAAAAAAAATAGCGGTGATTTTGCAAAGACTAAGCCTTTTGATCATGGAATCATTCCCAGAAGATTTGACCTGGATCTTGCAAGAGGTCCACAAGTCCTCTCACTCCCTCTACAGCCATTATACAGCCAGCACAGCAGCTGACTTCAGTTCACTGGGAAGAGCATTAAACTCATTCCAAGCTTCTCCATGAGGCAAACTGTTTCTCATTCATAGCCTCTTTAGTTAATAGCCACTCAGAAGCAAGAAATACACAACTGTCAGTACATAGGGTGTGTTCCATAAAGTTACATTTAGGTGCTGGGTTTCTGCCCAGTGCTTGACACAGTATTCGCCTGGCTGGCTACCTCAGAGCTTGTGTTGTGCTGCTGGTTTCCTGAGCCTCCTTATCTTGTGCATTGTTGCTGGATTACCAGAAAAATCTCTAACATGCTCTTTAGGTTTGCAGAACCAAATCAAAGCCTTCCTTTGTATATCATGTACTAGGAAGGTACGTGTAGTAGTATCTACACTAAATAGAAATTATTTTTAGCAAGAGATTCAATTTCTAAAAACCAAATTTCTTAAAAGCATTCAAAATAGACTAAACAAATTTCTTGACAAGCAAAAAAAGAAACAACCTCACTTCTCTCCCCACACTTACAGTCACAATTGTCTTACCCCCAAGCACCTTTTCATGTTCCTCATCCAAACAGTTAGCTTCCACGGGTTTTTCAAAACTCATGTGAGTCTGGTGTAAGCATTTTTCAAAGAAAAATCCTTGCTCAGCATTTTCTCTCGTGGGAAGATGCAGGCTGGTAAAAACTTTCTGCCTCTCCTCCATTTTCTGGAAAGCCTTGTCTACACACGTTAAATTGGTGCTCACTTCTTTGATCAGTAAGACCAGATCAGCCTGAGTATATAATCGAGCTTCCATTTCTTCTCTTACTCGCTGGATTTCCTCAAGCACAGTTCTTATATCCAAGTGACTGGACTTCACCTCTGCTTTGAGATCTTCTTTCACCTGTTGCTGGCTCTTCTGCAATGCTAACACAGTTCTGATTTCCTTCTGAGATGTTTCCACATCATGCTTTAGTGCCTTCTGCCCAGCCTGCATTGCCTCCTGGCTAGCTTTCACTTCTGCCAACAGAGCAGCGATGCACTCCATCCTGATCCCACAGGAGTTGCAGGTCCTCTTCCAGTGTCACAGCTTCCAAGCAGTCAGGGACATTTGTGAGCCAGTATCAGATTTCCCCTGATGGCAAGCCAGCTAGCACACAGCCCTTGGTAGGGTATCCTACCACAATTTACAGCACCCTGCAGTGAAGGGACTTGGTAAAAGTCTCATACAAGGTGAGCCAAAGGCGCTACGTGAAAGACTTCAACAAGCACGGCTGTAGTCAGAGCTCCTTCTCAGGACTCAGCCAGAGCATTAATCAGTTTAATTGGCAGATTATGCCACACCTGAATTTTTTAAAATCTTTTGCTGACATCATTGTACGTGGGACGTCACCCCCAAAGCCACTCCCAAGAGTCATTTGATCTGCGCATCAATCAAAATATGCCTAGGCATCAGTAACCAGGTTGTTGCAACGCAGCCAAACACTCTGTGAGAACACAGTGGCCCTTCCTTTACAACACAAAGGCTCAAAGGAAGCCTGAATCACCTCTAGGAGGTGAAAGCCAAACAGTTCAACAGTGTGTAGTTATTTCAATTGTATATTCAACAAGGTGAAAATGCACTTGTCTTTCTGCTAATGTGAGATTCCGGTGTACAGCTGCGGACGTATTTGATATTGCCCCAGTCTCACTGAGTGCTCTCCTTATTCACACAGCAAGCAATACCCTTCTGGCAGTCTCTGGAAGAACACAGTTCCTGAGGAAACCTTCTAATCCACAAACAATAAAGACTTATCACAGCAATATAGGAAAAATGACTAATGAGATATTTTTGCCAGGTTAAGGAGGCCAAGCCTTTTAGCTACCAGGTCTGAATGTTAACTTTTCTCTGGAAAAGCAACGGCTTCTTACTTTTAAGCACAAAACTCTTAATAGGTCTAGGCTCCATGTGAAAACAGGTAGATTAATGGCACCAGGCTGTTAGCTGTTGTGTTATACAGCAGTTTATTTACCCAGTCACTGGATTCAGTTTGCAAAAGAAAAAAGAAAGTACCATGCAGATCTTGGTCTACAGAAGGTACCAGTCTCTGCTTTCAAAGAGGTGAACAAGAACTCAGCACAACACCCAGCAGAACAGGACTCAGACCACACAAGCTGGAGCTCAGGAAAACTTATAAAGCACTCATTTGGCCCTGTCATGACTCCAGGATGCTTTCAGAGGCAGTGATGATCTCAGAGCAGAAACCCATCAGCATTGTTTTGGGCTGGGAAGCATCACTAGGAATGCCAGTAGACCATGCATGCAGAGATGCAGGATTTCCAAATCACCATAGTGCTCCTGGCTAAAAAGCCTATCTGGGGACTCCTGCCTTCAGTGAAAGTTTACTACTGATATACCAGTTCTGCTCCTACACTAGTCCAGGCACACTAATGGGAAGGTATCAGATATGTACCCTCCACACAGAGCACCTCATGGCTTGCAGATATTCCCTGACTATTTTGCTATCAAAACCCCTGGTGAACACAAAGTAGATGTTGGAGTGATTTCAGCTGAGTTCACAAAAAACAAAATCAAAAAACCAAAACCAAGCCAAAACACCCCCACCAAAAAAAAGGTTTTGAGGTAAAAAAAAAGTCTCCAACTGATACCCCTTGGTCCCTCTGTAGTGGAAACAAGCTCCTGCAGACACTGACTCAGAAAAGAATCCTAACTATGACATCAATGAGTGCTTGAGGGAAGCCTTTCTCTATAAGCTACATGGAAAGCCTGGCTGACAAAGCTCAGGTGACTAAATTAGGTGCTGCAATTGTCATTCCTGTCCAACATCACCAAATCCAAAAGCTGCAGCCTCCTTTCTACAAGCATGTGCACCCACCCTAATTGCCAAATGTTCTCTGCTATAATATTGAAGAAAACCTGTCCCTGGAAGCTGGCCTTTTGCTCTATATGAATACATTAATTCTATCCAGAATGCAGTCAACACCAATGTTTGGTATCTTCCTCACCTCAACTAAGATGGGCTGATTGATCATAAGGAATCTTTGCCAATTTGTAAAGATCACCCTCTGGACATAGATTTCAGTGAGATTTCCTTTACTTTTCTCCACTCTGGAAGACACTGTTTAAAACCTTGCCTAAAATTAAATTTATAGGTTAGTACTACAAAGCAAATTTTAAGTCCACAGAAGTTGCTGCTACTCTGAATTTTACAACCTGTCTCTCAACAGGAATTCTTGATAGCTAATGACAGATGGAGAACATTTTATCAATGCACAAATTTCTGAACCTAGAATATAAAATTTGGTCTATTTTGTGTGAGATATGTTTGAGGTTTTGGGGGGGGGGGTGTCTTTTGTTTTGTTTTTAAGGTATTTCTTTCACATTACAGAAACACAGAAATCTTTTAGACAATTGCCAACCAGCAAACACAAAATGCCCCTATTTCTACAGCTCTAATTATGCCTTCCCCTCATCACAATGTGTAAAAGTTATTTGAGCAATGCAACAGGAAGACTGATCAGCCATTTAATCTCGTGGCTGTAATTTTAAAGTTGGCTTTGTGACAAGCTATGTCCATTAGGAGAGGACAACTTAAGAACATCCATGCAAATAAGGCAGCTGCTGGGTTTAATCTGAAGCAGTACATACATTACACTTGGGAGGACCTGGAAATTGAGCTAGCTGTAAACTACCACCTTAAACTCTTCCAAAACTCCTGCTCTGGGCTATAATACAACCCAGGGCAGACAAATACACAGGGAAAGCAGTCACAAAACTAAATTAACCATGTCTGCAGGGGGCCTGGCAAGGCTGGACTTGGATGGAGATCTTTAAGCCCCCCAGGCCCTCCACAGCTTGGTAATTTTTGCCTGCATCCATCTTGGCAAGTGGTGAACACACACCTTCCTTCTGTGCTTCTCACAGTCCAGGCTGGTGATTGTACAAACACAGACTGCTGAAGAAGTGATGTTTTGTTTCTAAGCTCTGCCTCAGGCCTGTCTGTATAAGTTGGTGCAGACAGTCCCAACTTGCTCTGTTCACACTTCAAGCATGCTAGTCAGAAGCCAGTTCTAGTTCACAGCAAAGAGACTTCATTTTTCAGCGTTGTACCTGGATAATCTGCTCAGCTGAAATGCTTAAGATGCTGTAACTAAGAAGCTTCTTTATCTGTGGTCTTGTCTCAAATGGGTGAAGAGAAAGAGCACTTTTCATCTTGCATCTCCCCCTGCATCAACATGGTGTGAAGCCCAAGACGACAACTAAATGCTTCCTAAAGCAGTACAGCAGTTCTCCCTTTCCTCTGCTGTAACCTCTTGAGTTTCCCTTCTTTCATGTCTAATACTAGCCCATGTCCAGCTTATTTCAGCTGTCATCAAATCCTTTTCAAGATTTTTCTGAAGAAACCAATCAACCACCACAGAGGCTTTTAAGAAAGGTACAAGAAGTAAACGAAATTTAACTGCAAGCAGGTGAAACCTGACCTAGATGCTTAAACTGACTCAGCAGCAGTAAAACACACAGCAGAAATCTGTCTGCCTTTTATTTTTTTTCAGGGGTACAAAGGTTTTTCAGCCTGTATTTTTTAAATGTTGTACAGCCTGGAGGGGGAGTGCAGAGTCATCACATATTATTCCAGGCATTCAGTTTGAAGTACCGTTCCTGAAGCCTCTGTCTATTCTCATCCACTGACTTTATTACAGCACTGACTTGTAGCCTCAGTGCAACATTTTAAATCCATCCCTTTTCATTCCCATTTCCAGCCAGAACTGGATGTTATCTTTATACACAATAATAAAAAGGAAAGGGAAATCTCAGAAGTATTTATGCTCTTCTAAAACCTCTCTGTGGCTCCCATAACAATTTTTACTTTATGTACCACAGGTGTGTTTTACAGAAACACTAGTTGGGCTTTGAACATCTACTATACAAAGTGATTTTGCCTCTGCAGTCACAATATATTTTGTCAAGTTTACAGGAACTGTAATATGTAGAACTGAATTAAGTTTTCCTAGCTTACTTGGTTAGAACATGGTTCTAATGATTCCAGCTTGTGGGTTCAATCCCTCTAGGGCCACTCACTTGGGAGCTGCACTCAATGACCCTTGTGGGTCCTTTCCACCTCAGAATATTCTGCATGACTCTGTGTGATCTAGCTAGTAAGTATCAAGCACGAATATGAGGCACATGTCTACTACAATGATAAAAATATTAGTAAGCCCACCATACATTCAGAGATTACCACAAACAAATCAAACAAAATTTGAATGCAATGTAATTCACAGAGAACAACTCTAACATACACCAGATAGACTACCAGTGCATCAGGGTTGTCCTGGTTATTTTCCAAATAACCAAGGGTGATGATATTGATACTTGATTTTTGATTTTTTTTTTCCTTGTTCTGAACTAGGACAAAGCCTAATACATGTTAGTTACCCACACAGCGCTACATACCACTGTCTGGGGAAAAAGAAAAGGAAGATGACAGAACTAGTTTATTGTACTAGAAAGCCTAGAGCATGGGCATTTTGATATGAGAGGGAATGACCATATCCACATTAATGAAACTATTTCATCCACCTTAAAAGAAACCCACTGTCATTGATTTTTAAAAAATAAAGATGACAACAAGATGCAAAGTAATTGCACGAGGATATTACAGTGCACTGATGCTTTGGTCAATGAGGACTGAATTAGACTGAATTACATCACAATGTATTATCCTCAGTTTAGGTATCTGAACTCTGCTACATCAGTTCATCATATACATTACAGGCAACCTTAAATCTTTGATTTCCCTAACTTTAAAATACACATTATACTGGCAGCTATACTTATTTTACATAAGGGCTTTATTTTTCAGTAAGTTTCTAGTTCAGGTTCTCTGATTAGGTAAAGAAGCATATGAAGCAGTTCTACTTTTTCTTATAGTTGCAGCTGTGCCTCGTCATCCATGAAGCATACGACTTCCCAAAAATCCAAGCACGGAATGATGTTGAAGACTGGTGTCTCTCCCTTCTGCTCCTATTTCCTCCAAGTCTGTGGTCTCCCTAAGTCCTGTACAAGAAGTTGCTCCTTACTGTCTGGTGCCCTCTACTGCTTCATCACAAGTAAGGATATGCCACATTTCTGCCCTTCGTTCTGCAGCCTCTGTCCACAAGATCAGGACCCAGAGTCACTGGGGACAGGTGTCTCACCATGATTACTTCATACGATTGGCAAACCCTTCCCAGATCCAACGAATTGCCTCCCCAGTACAAATCCTGATCCATTTGTTTGCCCATATCCTCCTTGGATACACTCAGAGAGTGTGTGTGTAATGTTATAGGAAGAACATTGGTACCTGACATGCAGAAAACCCTCACACAAGACCCGAGAGCAGAATGATGCCAATACAGGCCTCTTCCTGTTCGAGCCTTCACAAAAATCCCAGCCCTCACATTCTGCCACAGGTGAAACGGCTGAAACACAGCCAGAAAGGAGGAAGCCATTTAAGCTACAAGGAACACTTGAAAGCATTCCTACTTTAATACTGCAGTCCACCCCACCTTGCTCAACATCAAGAATACAGAGCTGGAAAAAGCCCTCTGAAACCATTTACATCACTCCTCGCTGAAGCAAGGTAAACACTACCTAGACACAAAAGGCCTTTCACCAGACTGCTCAACTGTTTTAAGTCTTACCACAAAACACCTTGCTGCATTTTTGTCATTGTATATTTTCTCCCACATGAAACCCGACCTGATTTCACACAGATGAAATCACTGACTTTAGTTTCTCTTCATGCTGCATTTCACACAGATACTAAAAGTCTAGCTGAGTTTTCTCTTCTGCTCTCACGCACGCAGAGCAGTTTCCTATGTTCTGGAAAGTCAGATATGAGAATAGCTTAACTGTTTTTCAACTACTTTTTAACATGATTCCTTCCAAAAGAGCTGGCAAGCATTGTAAGTTATGCTAGGGATAAACATAAAGCAACTGGGAGAGACACTGTTACTTACAAATCCAAGTAAGAGAATTTTACAGATAAAATTTTTTTGCATCGTAAATTAAATCAATATCTACATACAAAGCTTGGCTTCAACAACCCAAGAAAGGACTAGGAAGAACTCCAAACAGGACTCTTACAGCATATACAATTAAGATTTTAAGTTTGCAAACTACGTTCTGCTGATGTACTATAGAGGTCAATTTTGTTGCAGTAAAGGCAAAGAAAACCAACAAACCAATCAACCCAGAACGAATTTGGAATTTTGACTGAATGACTGAATTTTTTCAACTTTGCCTGCTTTTAATTCAACATGGCAATTCTTTCTTCACAACTAACATATTAGTTAATGGTCAGAACATATATAAACTCAGACTAATGTTAGATTTAAGAACTTGATTTTTTTTCTCTCAGATACTCAAAGGCCTTCAGAGAAGAGTGTATGTAAGGCTAATTAATTTGCAAGGAACCATAATCTTCCCTTGAAAACCACTGCACAAAGAAGAGACTTGAAAAATACATTTTTGACCACAAGACTAGCACATCAATATGCAACATTTTTTCTTGTGCAGTATCTGCAGCTATCTTGAATAGAGAGGACAGAATGGCTTTTAGTTTGAACTCAGAAGCTGTTTATCTAATCACAGTACTGTGAGCTGATGTTATATGACTCTAACAAATGTCACTGACCTAACTATGGCACTGAAATCCTGCCTAAAGGATATTATGGAAGAAAAATAGGGCACACAGTAGGAATTTAAAGAGCCTCCAGAGCCTTGCCTACATTATTGTCTTTGTGCCAGAAGTGTTTCTGAAGCTGAAACACATCTTCCTGTGTTTATGAAACTTAAAAGCCATTTAAAAGCAAATTCAGACTATGATCAAATTCACTGATAATGTTCTTTAAAACGCAAGGTGACAGCACTTCTAAGCACGTAGGAAGCACTATAATCACTCTAAGTTATCTGATATAATCATACTTTATCAAAAGATCGTTAAGAAGTTCAATTTTAACATTTTCCTCATAAAATTGTGGCCGCAGTTCGCAATATCAAGTTACAAAATTAATAGTTAGCATCCAAATTCCCTTTTTTGGTACATACAGATTCACTTTGTAAGAGAAGTCACAAATTTCTGAGTATAGAGTATAAACCAATTCAGAGACAAATCTAGTACATGATTTTTTTCCATAGGTTGAAAAAAAAATTCAATGATGGTACAGGCATGACTAAGCTTACAGGCTGGAAATGAACTAAGAAAAATAAAGTTTACAGTAACTGATCAACTTCCCAAATCCCTTCAAGAATCAGTCCTAGCACTCTTAGGGGCTATGCAGAAAACACTGATGCAGTGGTTTCAACATTGTTGACTATGGTATCACTCAATGACTTTGCTCTAACCATTATTTTGACTGATTTTAATCACAGCCAAAAATGGCAACCCAGCAGGCTGCTCCTCCCCAGCTGCACTAACTTCATTTGATGAGTTCAGGATCAGTCCCAGATTTGGTGTTTTCCCATGAGTAAAAAATAACCAAGCAATTACTTTACAAAGAGTGTTAATCTGTATTGTCATTTCCACACAACAGGGCAGAGACATACCTTTACCCTCTTGGCAGATGATTACCTTGCCATGACAAGATCATAAAAGGGAAGTTGCAATGAACTTACTGTGTCTAAGTAAAGGATTATCTATTTCTACATTGTTTCACAGCTCAGTTAAGACTCTGAGTTACTCTAGATCAGTACTGATTTTCTAATGCACTTAAAATGTTTTTTTGCACATAATCACCCCCACTGGGCTGGTTCACACAAGTAAGAGTCATATTTCTAATTTAAAGTTTAAGCACTTGTGCTTTTCATCCTTTTGATTACACCTATCAGCACAATTAACATTAAGTCCCTGAAGAATGAAAGAAAATTTAAGCTATCAAAATTAAACTCACAACTTTAGGAAAATATATTTAAGGGGGCATCAGAATAGCATGTTTTAAGGAATACCAATGTAGATGAAAATGTGTCTAAAACTAAACTTAAATGGTACTTTAAAGCTATCCTAGCAGTGAAAAACCATTTGCTGGTCAACAGAATAGAATAGCATCTTAATAGAAGCACTTCAGTTGCTGCTGGTTAAAATCATCCATGTGAATTCAATTTTCCATGCTTCACTGCAAGTTCAAGACAGAAAAAATCGCATCTCAAATGCCTCATACCAGCTCTAAGTGCTGCTGGAACTCCATGTTTTCAAAAGACACAAAATGCACTTATACAGCTTGGCAGTCACCACATCAAGGATCTATTTGTGTCTTTCCTGTCACGTTAAGCAGTTTTCCTGCTATTTAACAGCAAAGATATCTCCCCAGGGACGTGCTTAGGACATTGCACACCATTGTTTCAGGAACAGCCTAAGTACAACATATTGGAGCCTATCTGAAAACATCTTGCCAAGCTGAAAACAAAATAGAGAACAGGGTAGCATTCAGCACTTTCATTAGCTAAAAATATGTCTTCACCCTTTAAGAGGCATAAAGTCCTTCTACTGCCTGCTGAGCAGTTAAGGGACTTCTCTTTCCAGCCACTCCTAACCAAGCTGCACAACTGAAGACCATTTTGGCAAATGTTGCCCAACAGCTACCAGTGCTCCCATTGAGGAGAGACTGCTTGTCATGGCTGCTGTGGAGACCAAGCAGTTCCTGTGGAGAAGGTTTGAAACATTCGGCACCACTCCTTGCACTTCATGGTCCCCTGAGTCTTTTCTGTTCAAGCTAGCAAACTACAAAGATGGCAGACAGATTTTTGCTTAACTGGGTGGTTGGCTGGGAGGAAGGGAGGGAAAGACAACAGAAGTCCTCTTGAGGAGCTGATACCTCAGGTAAGTGTGTATTCGATGGGGTATATCCATAACTTACCACAAGGACCAAAACCCATATGTGAGGTTAATCCTCAAGAAAAATCTCCAAATACGAGCACCTTTACTTGTACCACTAACAAAGGCAGCAAGAAAAACATTCACTGCACATTACACATACATCTTTGCTTTCCTTGACCTTAAATCCTAATCCTCCTGAAATAAAGAAGAGATCCCTCCTGAAATAAAGTTTAATAGGGTTATGCTACTCATTTCATATCAGGACCTTTTATCTTTTTAACTGGCAAAGTTTCTTAACTTGATAAGTAAGTTAAGCAGGTGGCAGATTGTACAGTAATATTTGTGGAAATAAACAAGCCATATTATATTCATTACACAGCATAGCCATGTTTATGGCTAAGAAAAACAATTTTTTTCTAGTCTTCCGTTTTATTTGGAGTAGAATAAATTGCAACTGGCTTTATAAGAAAGTTCATTTATTCTTTTGCAAAAAACATTTCCAATAATCCTGTTTTATGACTCAAAATATCTGAAAAGACTTCGCACAAAGTCTATTCTTGTAAAAAATACAAACATAACATTTTTAATAATTTAGATGCTTCTGATATAAGCAATATCTGAGAGTCTAAAATTATTATTACAGAAATTAAGCAATTAATGAGTACTATTTGTAATACTGTGACTTTTCTAATGAAGGACTGCTAGTTCTCTTCGAGAAAAGGATGAGCTTTCATTAAAAGAATTTCAGCACAGATGTTCCCAGCCGTCCTATTTCCTGCCTAACTAGAAATATTTCCATAACATCACATACACACTGTGTGCACAAGGATCCTGACGAAGATCCTTTACTTGCTATAAGTGTACAAGCAGCACACTACCATGACAAGAAGTAGCAAATATAAATTTAACCAGGAGTTGAACACAGGACTCCAGGTTATTTAATGCTCTTGCTACAATTACTACTCATCAGTAAAGATGATACCAACGAAAACTTTGTAAATAGCAACTGTAAAGCAAAATCATATCCAGATACAATTCAGGTTATTTAAGGTGAGTTATTTCCACATTTGAGTATCTGGGCAGCTAAATAAAATGGGATGTTGGACTTTTTTGCACCATTTAAAGATGCAAGTTACACTGCCAATACATTCATTTTTCAGCAGATCAAATGCTATTTTGTTGTCCCTCTAGGAGACAGAATAGAAACAATACTCTGTTTGTGTTTGAAACAGAACTCTAACAACACATGGTTAGATAGGCGCTGGTGATAGTGACAACTTTTTTAGTTGTTAACAGTAACAACTTTTAACTTGTTACCGTTTAACTGTAACAACACTATTCCAGCTAGACAGCTTCACCAGTGCAGCCTTCACAGAACTTTTTTCTAGACCCCAAGCCAGGAGAGATAGGGTCTGCTTGCAAATAATTTTTCAAATAAGTAAGGTTTTGGCATGATATTGGGTGAAACAGTCAAGAGCTGTTTGGAACACCACAACTTCCCTAAAGACATCAAATCCATCACCGTTGGACCCAGGTTATCCCCCTGCATTGCAATACTGAGAGATTAAATTTTTTTTTAAATAATAAAAACAGTAGAAATGCTGCTTCACTATGTGACACTAAACTAATAGCAAATCTCTATAAACAGAAATTGTCACTTCTTGCCATTCATGGCAGTGAGAGTGGTAACTGTGGTCTCAAGCTACACATAACTTAACATAAAATGAAATTAACTAGGAATGGAAGAAACTCTACTCTCCTTCACACATCAGAGTCTTCTGTGCCAGCAAAGAAAGAAGGGCAACACAAGACAGTGAGATAATTGGCTGAAAATACTCAAATTTTTTCATTCTACCACTGAAATTTCATGGTATATTCCTTTTTCTAAAAAAAGCTATAGCTGGATGTTTTAGAAAGTTCAGATTAGAAAGGCTGGATAAGTAGTAATACTTAATTTGTCTGAATGCTGCAAGCCATTTCTACTATGGTAACAGATTAATTTGCACAAACTGCAAGAGGCAGATTTTAGGAGTATAAGCCTCATTTTACCACACTGGAAATCCCCTGAAGTAATTTAAAAGCTATTCAAGTTTTGAAGAGTAAGTGGAGCTGATGTCATTTTCAAACTCTAACCTACTTCACAGCAATAGAACTTGCAGCCAGGTCCTTTTCACCTATTAGATATCTCAAGTGGGAAAAACAGACATTACACTTAGAATATGCAGTGGTGTGAGAAGAGATTATTTGTTATGTCTTTTATATTTATTCTCCAATTAACTTTTGTTCTATAAGATTGAATTTGAAGCAACAATTCTATTTATCTCATATTGACAAATACTTGGGGCATCCTTCACATATAATTAACCTCTTTAAGTGAAGGAATAACAAAATCCAACGTCACTTGCTACAGTGGAGTAGAATGCAAGTTGCTATCCATCTGCTTTTCAGCAGCATACCAGTTGTTCTTTTTCCAGATATTTTGGGGCAAACCTCCCTATTTCAATTCATTTTCATACTTTATTAAATATATGCACAGGTTAAGCATTAACATCACATAAAAGCTACTCTGTTTTGACTCTGGCATATTTTTGTTGGGTTGGGGTTTTTTTGTTGTTGTTTGGGGGGGTGGGGGGTTGGGTGGATTTGGCAGATCATTTCTGCTACTGAGGCTTCCTTTGAAATCACTAGTGCTATCTCTGTTTTACAGCTACTGTAAACACATCCACTGGATGGGACTTGCTAGAGTACAAACTGTGCTTACAAACCCTAAACCAGAGCTGTGACACATGAAAATTAGAATCTCCATTTAGTTATCATGTACATGCCTACTGAAGCTATGACCTATTAAGACTAAAATCAGGCACATCAGGCAGGTCATTTAGTACCCAGTCTTGAATAGATTAAGTCAAGAGCAGAATCTCATTGACTTAAACAGGAACATGATTAAATTCAAAATCCCCCATGACGAATGATTTCCAGCTATTCAACTTCTTTTGCTCAGAACAGATAAGCTGGCTTTACTTCAGAACTATTTTTTTCCTTGGTGGGTGACACAAATATTTAACATACTTGTCCTGTATAAAATTTCTCTAGCAGACTTCTAGATTTAGAATACTTAATAGGATTCAGTATGTTAGGTATCTTTCTATGGTGCTGTATTAAACTGTAGTGTCAGACATTCAACCAGTACTTCACTTACTCTTCAGGGGATGGAAAAAAAGCAATATGAACAGTTAAGCAACTCATGACACCTCATGCGTTCAGAATCCTTTTTTAAGAGTCCTCCTTTGCAAGACACAGAAGTAATTTTATAGTACCCAATGTGATCAAAGAACAACTTTGGGAAGAAATCATTGAAAAAGCATGTCAGGTGCTCAAATAAGCACATCTATGATGTTTGCTTGTTATTAGTAAAGAAGTTTTTAGAACTAGTATTGCTGAAAAGACAGTTTAGTAAGCAATGGAAGTCACCAGCAAGACAAGAGCACCAAGTACTGTTTGCTTAAGGGAAGGAATGAAAGAGGAAAAGCAGTGAGAAGGGCTGGATGAAAACATCTTAACAGTATACAAACCTTGACAAATTCTCAACAAAAAGCACAAGAGCTTTGACTTCCATTTGCAAAGCTAGTTTCTTATCTGGATTTTTATCTTTATACAAGAAAAAACATAAGCAAAAACTACTATTTTTTAATCATTCATAAGAGAATGTCTTTCTCTCACAGTTTATACAGAACTTATGATCTACACAGAGATGATGATTCACTCTGTCACACCACTGAAGCATGAAGAACACAAGAGCACTTTAGTCACTCTGGTAAAATCCTAAATGGTTGAATAAAGGAAGCAAATATAATATTTCATCACTGAAAGACAGTGGTTCCCACTCTCCTCTGCCATGTTTATGCAATTCTGAAGTGTTTACATTTTTGCAGTTACTTGGTACCAGTAAATTTTATAAGTCACAGGATGGGAAAATAATTTATTTTCTGAAGGTTTTAGGATTTTGTTTTGCTAAAGAGGGCATTCATTATATACAGCTAACAGCGCAAGTGTAGTATACTTCCAGTTGCTGAGAAAAATTATACTTTGATGTCTGCCTGCATTTAAGGAGAGAGAAGGAATTTCTGGATTTGTTGACCTTGAAGCAGTGTAGAGCACAGTCACGGAAGTTAGACACAAGGCAACAAGCTGGAAGACCTTAAAAACCACTTAAAATATTACAGCAAACTTCACCTGGATTTATTCCCTTCCTAGGGGAAAAATATCTGAATTTATTTGGCTTCCCCTGAAGAGACCGCATGATGTTGTAACATACCTGAATTACTCTAGGTACTTTGACACCTCCACATGGATGACAAGGCAAGTAGTGCAAAGACATCCAGCCCAAGGATCCATTTAACACTAAGTGCAATGACTAACCTAGAACAACATAACACCTATGTAAACAACCGTGCGTTCCCCCCATGCTCCATGTGAAGAAACTGCATCAGGCTGCTGCAAACTACCCTTGAGTCAGACTGAGAACTCAAGAACAAGTTCCATCCCCTTCCTCCCAACAGTGCTTCCATTCTAACTTCACCAAATTACTGCACTGCAGTCGTCAGGCATGATATGACAACAGAAGAATCCAACCTGACCTCTGTTCTAGATTACTTTAAAATTCTAAATTTCAACAATGGCTGTAAGGATCTCAAGGATGGTCAACAGTCATAAAGGCAGTCAATCTATGTTATGATCAAAGGGAGCAAAGAGTGAAATCCATAATAATGGTGCAATCAAAACTGGAATCAAAAGGCAATCAACAACTCAGTGTTGTTTATGTAACACTCATACATATTCATGTTCCTAGATGGACCCTGAAATTCCTTCTGGCAGTTACCCCTTCCGTTATTGACACACTCTCTACTGCTTATTGTCCCTATTGCTCATGAGACCTTGGAAAGAAGCCATGTCATCTTAATCAAGTTAAACCACTACAAGAAAAGACAGTCATATTGGTGCTGCAAAACTAAATATGGCTCCTCCTGGCATTTAATAACAACAACAACAGAAAATAACATTTTACGCTTTTGACATGCACAGTCAATGCTTCGTGTACTGTTGCTGAGTTTTATGAACCTGAAATAATCACTAACAAGCTTCGATGCATTCTGCTGTTTCAAAACCCGCAGCATTATCTATACATACTTGCATTCTCCACTACAGACTATGACCTGGTTTTCATATGCCCTACTTTTTTGATATACTCAGCTCTAGCTAACCACTGGTCAGCTTTCTGCTAACATGCTGACTTCCTATAAGACACAAGGACAGCAAAGCAGAAGGGGGAAAGTAGGCAAAAACCTCTCTAAGCTTCGGTGCTGTATTATTAGCCTGTACATACTGTACATATACCGTATAAAGAGAAAACACACAGATAGTCCATTCAGCACTTCTTATTTAATGAAGTGCTGCTTAACTTGAACACAGGGCTTGCAATCTATTTTACATGTTGTATTTCACAGAGACCTTCAGCCAGGTTTTCCTTTCACATACACTCAAATGAAATGAAATCAAAAAGTGATTCTTATAATTGCAAAATTCTCTTGATACATGCACTTGATATGTTTATTTTTCAAAATTACAAATTTCAGTAGCACTTAATGAACATTTGTAAGACTGAACATTATTTCCCCTCACCTTCTCCTTTAGGATTTTTGGTCCTGGAGTATGTGTTACATAGAAATTTCACATTATTTATAAAGTTAAATGCACAAAGACACCCTTTACGTAAGAATTTTTGGCATCAAGGTATTTAAATCCCAGTTTAAAGCCAACGCAAGCAACTTGCAAACAGAAGCCTCTATTGTACAGTTGGATAGTTGGCCTGTATTATGTTCATAAATGCATTTATCGTCCCAGAAGAATTTTGAAGCTGAATTTACTTTGGCAAGGATAAGAAATGACAAGGTAAACGGTTAAAGCTGCCATGTGAAAAGAAAGGCCAGTAAGGAAAGCTGACTGGTAGCACTCAACTCCAAGAAAATAAAACCAGAAAGGGTGGTATTCAAGTGAGAGAGGAAATTCATGAGTGAAGAGTTCTGCAAAACTAGGTTATGTAGCTAGTACATAAGCTATGTAGCTTATGTAGCTCTAAGTAAAATGCAAGATAATTGTAAATAATGCAGTGGAGAAAAAAAACTTACGCAAGATGCTCTTGGTATCTCTAGATGTCACAACTCAGCTTAAACAAAAAAACAACTTCCACCCCTCACCCCCAAAATGACACATTTATGTCCTGGAATAAAGCTTGCTTTCCATAAACTTGATTTGCTTTGCCTGACACTGAAGATAAAAATCAGGTCAGATGCAGCTGAGAATTCTGCAGGTTTTTTTTGTTTGTTGTGTTCCCCGTGTGTGTGTGTAT
Source organism: Zosterops lateralis (assembly GCF_965231275.1). Taxonomy (NCBI): domain Eukaryota; kingdom Metazoa; phylum Chordata; class Aves; order Passeriformes; family Zosteropidae; genus Zosterops; species Zosterops lateralis. Next base: position 29,948,197 of record NC_139766.1, read on the forward strand.
GTGCATGAATTAAACACATACACACACTTGTCCTCTGTCTCTCAAAACTTTGTACCTTTTAGGTTTGTCTCAAAGGAAGAGGCCCAAATGTTTGTTTGTTCCACTTGCAAATAAGATGTACTTAGCAAAACATCTGTGACAACCGATATCTACAGGCAAGTATTCAAATATTTCCCACAGACAGAAAGCCACAGCCTGTATTCATTTCACCTCCCTCCCTGCTTTCCCCCTTGCACCCAATCAAGATACGGAAAAGACAGTGCTCCCAGTAGATAACCATTAAAATGATTAGATAAATATTTAATAGCACAGACTTCCTGATACTATTCTTGCATTTGTGCAAGGAAAGAGCAAATCCCAATTTGCATTTCATAAACAGAGTATCTTCCAAACAAGCAGCTCAGCACACATGCAGAGGCTTAGAATATGAAACTACTTTGCTTAGAAGTCAGACTTCTGTCTGAAATTCAAAAACTTTCATGCTCAGTACAGTTCTTATTTGCTAAAAATAAGATGCCATTGAAGTAAACAAGATATTCACTCAATGCATGCTCTAATCATCATATTAAAAATACACAAACCTGTATGAAATATAACAGTGCTTTTCTTGTAGCCAGAAGGTAGACGAATGTTTCGAAGCAATCCCTTTGCTGTCAGCCTTATGCGCATGTTGGATAAGGAAAATTTCGGGGACCATAACATGTCTTCAGTGCAATTGGAAGACAAACAAGCAAGAAATAGCCTCCATGTACTGTCACATATTATGCTTCTAAATCGCTACTGCCAGAAGCGAGCAATTCTTGCTAAAGAAAACAGGCTTGAAGAAATAATCAGGTCTCCATTCCTTTGCTGTTATTCCTTATGCACAAACAAGCAAAGAATCAGTAAAAGCAGATATCCACAATGTAAATGCTGCTGGCAGCTTCTCCTCACCAGATGTTCTGAAAATAAAGCTTGTCCTCAGAATAAAACCGACTTAGTGATTTCGAAAACCAGCAGCCTCTGAATTGCATCACAGCACCGATGCTCAGTCTGCTATGGGACTCCGTGGGCTGGGAACTGGAAAAGGAGAAATGGGAGGAGGAGGATGAGGAGGGAGGAGGAGGAAGTGGGTGGTCTCACCAGCTGAATATATCATCTGCCAGTGCCACAGTCCATGTAATTTTTCTTTGGAGACTGTAAGGAATATTATTTGAATATTCCTGGAGGCATATTTCAGCTCTGCTCTCCAAAAATTGTTTCAGGATGCACTTTTTAAAACTGTTTCTTTCAATCAAACATTATGTCAACATTTACGAGTGTTAACAAATCCAAAGACACATCTATTCTCTAAGAACAATTCAGTATTTGAGAGCTGCTTAAGGGAAATTCTGCTTAGCTTGGCAGCTCAGCACTGCAGATGCTTTCATTTATCATCAGAGGAGAAGGACTCGGGCATTAATTCACATTAAAACAGTTCTCTGCCAGCTGGGTTTTGAGGGCACCCAAACACTGAAGCAAATAAGCAGTGTTGGAGGAATTCTTACAAAATATGTTTTTCATATTTGATATATCAAATAAAAAGTATAAAAAGCTTTATTAAAAAATCATATTAAAAGTTTCCTCTTAATGAGCTGAAAAGTTTTGCATATACTCTGTTGAAGTCCACTGCCATTAGCAAAAATTAAATTAAAAACAAATTTAGAAAATAAAAGTGTAACTGTTCTACAGATTAGAAAATGTCACATTTTTTACCTGCGACCATGACTAGACACACATGCACTGGCCACCTTCCTGTGCAGAAAGAAACATTTCACCACTTTTCCTGAGGTCAGCAGCTGTCTTACCAGACAGCCACTGCAGAAGGGACCACCCAAGTACTCTCAGCCAATGCTCAGACAAGACAGTGACAGCTCATACTTCCCTGGGGTTGTTTGAAGAGCTGGCCTCCACAGACCTTGTCACTCTTTAGAGACAAAAAAATAAGGTATTTTTCCATTGATTCTGCACTTCTACCATTTCATCAAACCCCAGCCAATGTTCTCTAACATCTATACTTCTGAACAGTTTTTCCACTTCCAGAAACAATTAACCCAACTTAGTCTGAAGCAGGTATAAGCCAAATTAAATATCACAGCTTTATTTCAGCAGTGCCTTACCTGTCTTCACAAATCGAACTTTGATATTTTATGTCTTACTTTCTGAAGATGCACAATACTTTAAACTCATAGAGCCTATTTTCCACATCAGCATGAACTAAAAATAGCCCGTTGTTGCTGTATCCGGGTATCTGTAACGTCACGCAGAGCCTGGTGCAGCGACAGTGAAGCAGATGCTCACTGTATGTGGAGCAGAAGAGCTGCAGCACTGAGACAGACCCAGCAAGGCAACCTCCACAGCAGACCTCATGAGAATACCCCGGCATGCTTGCAAAGCAGGTACCAAAATATTTATTTCCCAGCACACTGATGAAACACTAACTCTGAAGTACTATAATACATTTTCAGGCCACACAAAACTATTCAAAATAAGCACAAAGACAGTAAATTAGGTTTTTTTGTTTGGTTCCCAGGGCAGCCTCTGCACACAGCAGGGCATGCATGTCATTACTGCTATAAAACCTCATCTATGCCTTCTAGTCTGAGGAGCTTTGGCACAAAGCAATGTGTGTTCATCTAACTTTCCAAGAGCCTGCAGTTCCAGACTCTTTCCTAATCCAATACTATTATCAAAGATATTGCCCCTTTCTGGGCTGCATTATTATGATGCTTGTAAACCACACTGAGCAGTAAACCAGAAGGCTTGTTACAGCACAGTACAGTAGACTTGTGTATTCACACATGCACAGTTCATTAGCACAACTCATCAAATATTAGATCATTATTGTCAAATCCTTTCTTAATTAAGGCATCTTGAGATTTTTACTTGGCTTACAGCCAGTCTTCAAACATCATTTAGCAACCAGCCACACCAGGTTTTACTCTTTTGCCAGGACACCCCTAAGAACTCCCTTTTACTTCCCTCCTGTTCCCACGTTTCTCCAAGGGAGCTGCCCTATGTAGTAAATATTCTCTCACCGTCCCAATTTGATGCTCTCACAAAGGTGGAAACAGTCCAATCAGGCTGAAAAAAAAAAATCCCAAACCACTGCAAACCAACAAAACACACCCAAAAAACAACCCACCACTTCTCCCCATCCTTGCAATAGTGCTCAGGAGAAAGGTAAAGAACTCCTCACTAGCTGTAAAACCAGACAAGATGGAACACACCACTGAAATCTCCTAGGAATAGGAGCTAGAACAAATAATCTCTATAGGGCAAACATGATGTAATTAACCAGTTTGGAAACTGTGGAAGGAATAAATTATCATACTAAATATAAGCAGACAAAAGCTCTCTATGGACATCAAAATCCTTGTAGGAAAGACCAAAACTCCTCTTACAGAGATACACAAATAATACTTTTACTGCCTCTTCCTTCCTGCTCTTTGTTTGGGTGAAAATAAGCCATGAAGAAACAGATATATCACATTATTTGTAAGAATCTTCTGATCTGACCAAATGCCTTTCGAGCCTCTAGATCTTTAATTCTAACGCAGACAGAGACAAGTCTGTGTTATTCAGAAGCAGACCTGACAGCACTAATAAAAAGGAATGGATGCATGTCTCATCTAGTGTCATCTAGTACCCAATGCTCAGAGCACTCCAACAGCAGCCAGCAAGAGGACTGCCCATGCCAGTCTGAAGAGCTCCCAGGCAAGACTTAACTTGCAGAGAGGTTCCTCCAGTATAACCTTTCCAGAGCTCACACCACAGTTTACCTCACTGTGGTGGCTGTGTATATGCTAGCATGGTTTCCTTGGCTCAGGAAAACAGCACCTTCCACTCTTGTCTGTACTCCTGCGATAGTCATCTAGGGCCTCGTGCTGGCACACTATAAAGGCAGGCTGTAATCCATGCGACCTTAACAGAGCATGCCAGGAACATGCACTGTCTACATTTCATGCATAACATGACAATCACAGACAGGTCTTTTTCTTTCTTGACATTAGAGAAGGGTGACAGAAAGCAGCACCAGAAAAGAGCAGAATAAAATAGGAAGCAATATACAAAGGACAAAAGGACAAGACAGATTTTATTTACTAGCATCTTACTGCTGGCTTCCCTCTGACTCCAAGGGCAGAACTTGTGATCAATATGGGCAAAGGGGCTCTATCCTGTTATGACCATGTAATTCAGTCTGGGTTGGTAAATGCATTGATACCTGATGACACCATCAGATTGATGGAGGGGCCAGACCTATTTTAACCCCAGCAGATTTAGTATAACTGCCACTCCCTGGGAACATTAGCAACATAAAAAAGGAGCGAAGGACACTGGTATCTGTAGGCTCTCCATTCAGTCTCACAAGGCCAAATCCACAGTGTCTATGTTTCTGCTGTCCCTTTCCCCCTCTCCTCATCCAACAATCACTAAGAATGCCACTGGAACACAGGTAAGTGTCTCACTGTATAAAAATCTAAATCAGGAGCTAGATATTTAGATCTGAGACGCCCATTTAAAGGACACTTGGCTCCCATGTCACAAGACAGCAAGAGCAGTGCAGAGCAGATGGATTTTACTGGCATGCTTTACTCCAGGAAGAACTGAAGGGTGATTGCTTATGCAAAGAGAGATGCAAGAAACAGGAACCTACCAAGAGCCAATGGGTCATCTGTGTCCTCATTTTTATTTCTGGAAAATGACTACTCCCACTCCACTTTCCTGTGATCACCTTGCTCTAGCCAGTGCTCCAGTTTGAAACGCTAATTGTCCTGTAGACAACAGTACCTGCTGCCACAATGAATGCAAACTGCAACTTCAGGACTAATTTTAAGCTCAAATCCTCTCCTAAAGAAAAAAGGAAACATCTTTGTTCCTCAGAGCAGGAACTAAAATCCTAAATAATTTATGTTTCTTCTTTCTGTACGCAGACACTTTTAATCATTATAAATTCAGCAGCCTGTCAAACTGAAGGGGATACTGTAGTGGATTCCCAGGCAAATTGATACAGGAATCAGCTGATCTGTGTCTCCCTCATGCAACAGTGGTATTTACATTATCTCCACTCTTTTAGAATTGAGAAAAGCCACAGAACACTTGCAAGAATAATTTTATTTTTAACTTCTCATTTAAGGGAAGTGCATGTGCAGGATGTTCCTTTCAAAATGGCATTTTGGTTAGACTTCCTCAATCAAAATGTTCTGGCCAGATGTGAAAAAAACTCACAACCACCACTTTGCCGTGATTCAGAAGTAGGGTAGGTGTACACGTAAGTTCTTGTGAGTTCAAACTTCAAGCAACAGAGGAAAAATAAATGCTTAAATTAGACCCATCACCCTCAGAACTATTAATTATTTATTTACACAATACTGATTTATATTCACCATGCACATGTATTTCATCCATGGCCTCACAACAATATCCAGAGAGCCTCTAATAAAGAGCAATATTGCAGATAAAGTCAATTTAGGCAAGTGTATGCCTTAAGTTATGCTAGTGCTTTATCTGGAGAGTACAAAGCACATTTAAGATACCTCACTGTCTTTTGCCTACCTGTGTTGGCTTTGTATGCCCTCCGTTACCCCAGACATGCAGACAGAAAAGACAGATGTACCAGATGGACAAATTGTTTAACCATCTTTGACACAAGACCATGAGTTTCACATTTCTGTGACAGCTAAATGATCTTTCAAGTATTATGTCCATTCAAGTCCCTAACAAGGTCCAATGAACTCCAGCTCCCAACATGGGAATTTTCCCTATCACTTGGACTGAGCTGATGCAATCTGTAGACATCCCTTTCACTGCCCTCTCTACTCACACAGCGCTGGCCTATCCAATATTTAGACAAGTGTGAGAAAACCAAAGCTCTGTGTTGTTCTCCTGTGGGGCTTGTTATTGCGAAACATCAAAATAAATACCAGGGAAGAGAACCACAGACATTTCTCTCCACAACAAAATAAACATCACAGAAATAAACTACAAACATTCCTGCCTGCATACTTCTGCATCACCACTTGTTTGGAGGATGGATGTATGGAGGTGGAGAGCAAGGTTCCCACAGAAATTTGGAACTAAATAATAACAAAGAACTCTGAAACGCCTATCTTGTAATCCAGAAAACAGGTCCTTACTTAAAAAGCATTAATAGAAGAAACACACTTTGTAGTGCAAGAACCATTTCAGTTAGGTACAAAAGGCCTTAATTAATGATTGTCTGTCATGACAACAAAACTGATAAAACCCTGCCAACTCCTCACTGCTGGGATTTTAAATATAATCCCAACATTTTCAGTCCATCAATTTGAGAAACTGCCCACAGAATATCACTACCACTTGAATTAGATGGCTCATATGGCCATCTAATAGCAAGCCTTGAGGCTTTGGAATTCCTTGGGTTTTTATAAAAATATCTGTTGAAGGTACACACAGTGCTGATTGTTGGCACAGAGCAACAGATAACTTTCCCAAACTGTTAACTTTCAGAAGATCAACAGAAAATCAAGTTTGAGAAGAACACAAGGAACACAAAACAAATACACTGATATACTTAGCTGATGGGACCAATTCTGGAATACATTAAGACTGTATTGTCATGTACCTCTGTTTTTTTGCATCCTATTGCTATTGTAACAAACACACTACCATTAGGAAAATACAATTTGTTTAAATAAAAACAATCAAACCAAAAAACCCCACTCAAAACAGATGACTTCAGAGTTTAGAGTGGCATTCCCTGAATATCAGCACCAGCCATCTCACTTTGAAGACTTCTGGAGCATTCTAGTTCTCACCCAAGAAATTAAATCCTTAGATCCAGTTGTTGTACTACACTTTATTTAGTAACTGTGGAAAAATCTGGACAAGAAGGCAACAGCTATTGTGTTTCAAAGTTTACTTGAGGTTTATAGATATTCCCTTAACTTTTCAAAATAAATATCATTATATGTCTTCAATGAATACATTTATTAAGAAATTGCAATTCATACATTTATTATATGCATTTATTTATATAGAAATGGCAAAACAAATGCCAGCTTTCATAGTTCACATGCAGTAAGCTACTTAGTAGCTTTGCTGTCTGTTTATAAGAGCATTAGCCTGAAGGTATTCTAAGGTTAGATCACGAGACAAATGAGTCATTCAGATAGTCCTCATAGTTCATATGAATGAAAAAAAAATCTAAAAAAAGACTATAGCCAGCTTTTTACTGCAGTTAGAAAAGCAACAATATAGTCCAGCCACAGTAAAATAACTGCAAAAAGAGGTTTAAGCCTGAAGCCTGTTGTTTTTCAATGGATAAAGGGAAAATATTACATTGCTCAACTCCCAGAATTTCCAGTATGTAAAACATTAACTATATTAAATGAATACAGAATCTAATCTTATACTAACCTGAGTCACCCCAGAACATGTAAAACTGTTCCAAGATCTACTGCAGGATTTCCTGGCTGTTCTTTTGAAGATAGGGACAGAGACAGAAAAACTGATGAATCCAATTTATTTACAAATGCTGAAGCTCTTAACACCAGAGACTGAGAATCCAGTCTACCCAATACATCCCTATGGAAATTCCCAGTTAGAGCTAGTCAGAAGTCCCACTTCTGTAATGTGGAAAACCTGGACTTCTTGGCTGCCAGGGCACATATGTTCACATACATATCAAGGCGTTTTCAAGTCTCCAAGCAACATCACTGCCTGCACAGTTTCTTCTACACTTGCAAAAACTCTTACAAGCAAATACACACCACTCCTCAATCAATAACAAACTCCAAAAGATCTTCTAATCAGATACAAAGAGAGAAACAGTAACTAATGTAACCAATGAGTTACTTGAGCAGATATCCCTCATCAGTTGGGGTAATTTTCCATACATTGCTGAATACCACAGTCAGTCAGCTGAAGACCTAAGTATTTGGCATTCATAACAATGTGCATCAAATCTCAGAATAGTCTTCCCAAGTTTTAAAGAAAATACACATTTTGACACACCATAACATATAATTTAAAACATTAAGTCTTTCGTTGCTGTCAAAGTGCAATCACAGTGTGATAAACACTTATCCTTGTTTTTCAGATGTGGAAAGTGCAAGTATTTTGAGACTAACCTATTCTGTCAAAGAATCTACAACATAAGAACTGTTTCCTCTCCAGTTTCAACAGGGATGACTAAGAGCATGAAAGAAAGGGGTGTAAACCGAACCTTAAAGTATGCCTCCAACTTTTGTCTGAGTATTTTGTTGGCAAAAGCATCTTATCCCAGTATAAGGGTTTCAGTGGAGAGCCAGACCCCACCTTTAACAACCTGTTCCAAGGGACAACTTCACAGACTGTTATACTTATATCTTAGTTTTCCATTTGAGCTTGATCAGCACTATTACTCACTATTGCAATAAGGCCCCTGACTGAATTTCTTCCCTCTCCCAGTGTTACATTTTCTCACAAACGTTGAACTAAAACAAATATCCTTTCCTTATGAGAGTAAGAAAACAGAGTATCATGATGGAGCATGTACCATTTTTTGATAAAGCTTCTTTGGCTTTCACGGCTTCTGCAGCCTTCAGTGACCGATTCTATGCTGCATACTCCATCACAGTACTAAAAGATACAACATAAACCACACTGTTCACATTTAATGACACTTTACAGGTGTATCCATCAGCTGTCCTTGCTGTGGTCCTGACAAGGGTCTTATGCCGCACATGTAACTTGTTATCCCTAATACACCACAGATCCCCTTCAGGGTCATGGAACAACAGGATAAGCCAAATATTCACATGCTTTATTCCCAAAATGATTGTTTTACCTTTGGAACTGCCAAACAGGATATTTGCTTTTGCTTGGCTTACATAGATTCAGAGATTACTGTGTTGTAACTTAATGTTTGGCCAATAACAGAGATCTGAGATGTGAATACCCACTGCATCCACACGCACTGTGCTGTAACATACTACAGAGGGATTAGACACAGCCAGTTTTTTCTACAGGGAGGGCTGAAAAAAAAAGGAAACAGCACTAACTTCATGCATTTTTAGAGGCAGCTTTGCATCAAGTTCAAAATTCCACCTCATAAGAGGCAACATTTTTATTCATATTTACATTAAGACATTACAGTAAGTGCACATGAACATGCTTATGTGAAGTTTGGAAGAACTATAACACATATTATTCCCAGGACGTTAATTCTGCCTTAGCTTTAAAGCCAGTGCTGAAGAAATATACCACAAAACTTGTAGAATTTATTTGGTGCAGTGAACATCACCCAGAAAAAATACAGAATTCAGAAGAAGAAGCCTTGTTTTAACACAAACAACAAATGAACAGCTGCAAACAGGCAAGTCTGTCCAGCTTTACAGGCACACTAACAGTATGTTGTGGCTTGCTTCATCAAGCAGATTCTGGCTGTGCATCATTGCTGTAAATGAATGGAAAATGGAGAAACAGCAACAACATTAAGAGAACAGACAGCATATCTAGAAAAGCCTGCTATTTTTTCATCCTTGAAGAAATGTGAAATGCAGCATGAACAACTGAGCTAGACACTTAGTTAATACCTTAATATTGTAATCAATTATCAGAGTCCTGCTGTAACAAATTAGTCCTGGGCACATGGATAGGAAATAGAAGTGAGGCTGGAACCTCTGACTGGATAAGGCTAAAAACTGTGGACTTAACTATGGCACTGAAATAAAAGAACAAAAGCTTTATACTAGCTGCAGTCATTAGAACAAAGCTTCACTATAATATCAAAGCCAAAAAAAAAAAAAAAAAAAAAAAAAAAAAAAAAAAAAAAAAAGATAGTGGGCCTTATTCTACATGGTACTGGCTGGCATTATTTCAGTTCATTCCAAAAAAGATCATTTGTCTTTTCTTAAAATGTAAGACATTGTACTGCAGAATATCCAAGCAGTCACACAGTATTTTTATTCTGTAAGAACTATCTGCAACTGTAAGGATGGAAAAAAACTTCTTAAAAATGCAAAATACTTCACCAGAGAGTGATGCATTCATAAATGGGAAGTTATACTAATTCTCTGTACAAACTAGAAATGTATTATGTTGAATGTCTAACATCTCCAGTTTTGGAAACTGACTCAGTACAGTAAGCAGTTCAGGTTTGTTAAGACAAGCACTGAAATACAGTCATTTTACTGGCAAAAGCATGAATAAAGAGCATTTAAATAAAATACTGCTAAATATTACAGCCACTTTGGAGTTTATGGCTGTGTTTTTAAGGCATCAAATCCAACACTTCAAAGCTATGCAGCTACATGCTTTATTAGGTCAGAAAAGATGAATCATAGGCAAAATTATACTAAACCAGTAAAAAGGGGAGGGAACACTACTTTTCTGGAAAGTAGAGAATATGCACACTAAATTTAGGGGCAAATAAAGTTATATTTTGAGACTATTGTAAGGAAGCCTAAGAGATTTTTTTCCTCGTTTCTAGTCCAGAAATGGATTTTATTGCTTATTAGGAGTTACATCAACTGAGCTGTTCAAGATATTATGTTGCTAGCTGAATTATCCCCCACACGCTTACACAAAACAGCAACTTTGAGCTCTTGAAATTCAGTGCCAGGCTTTACCTAAACTAACATTACTTCAGCCAAGTATCAGTAAAAGCAACAAACAGAACAAACACTTTGGGTAAAATCTGACAGAAGCCCTGACTCTTAACAGAAAATATCAAAGTACTCTGTCACAATTAATATGTAGACATTTGACATCTAAGAGAGTAAAAGACAAAAGCATTAAATGGATGTTAGGACTACAGGAAATTTAAAAAATACTGCCACAGAACCGGAGTTACAGGTCAGAAGTGATTTGCCTAGTAATTTCAGACTCAAATTTACAACATCTGCTTGGCTACAGCATGTCTTTGAGAAAGACATCTGCTGCTCACTCAGGGGGACACAGGGTCTTCCAGTGATCTTCAGTATCTTTCAAAAAGAGCTTTTCAATGAGTAATTAATTACAAGTAGCTTTTAATTCAACAAATACACACTGACTCTCAGGAAACTAATTTAGACTGCCAACTCTCTTAAAAAGACTTGGAAACTACTGCAAGTAGAAGCATCATCTGAAGACTTTTCAGTCTCTTGGCAAATAGAAATTAGCACCAGGTGTCCTGACTGGCGCAAACACCAAAAACAAACCCAATATGAAGTCCTTAAAACTCTGCCAGATTTTGAAATGCCATCTGCCACTTATTCAGCTGTGATTTCTCCCTCTGCCATATGAACAGACAAATCAACATGCTCCAATAATTTCAACTTCTTATACAAATGTAGTCTAGAGTGATTCACAAAACCAGCTCACACTAACAGGTTATCTACAATGAATGTTCCAGAAAAGGAAGGCTATGTGGGATTCTTCTGTTTTTTTGGGTTTTTTTGGTTTGTTTGTTGTTTTTTTTTAAGCTGCAACACACGAGTTCATTCATTACTTACTTTGGCTAAAAAGTAAAAATTACACCCAAGTTTCATTTCCATACTTCTTTTTTTTTTTCATACAGTTTAAGTCTCCTCACTGTAAACAGAGGAACAGAACAGACTGCATAGCCTATGGCTTGGGTAGACAGAAGACAGGAAGTAGACAAAACCCAGGAAAATAGGCTTTTTTCCATATTCCTTGAAACTAGAGTCAGTGACAGTTTACAGAGTTATCCACTGTGCATCTGTTCTTCCCAGAAAAGAACCAATATACTAATATAATGTATAAACTTAATTTGAGTTGCACCACAGAAAATATAAAATGCACTCAGAAAACTCACCAGGACCCAAACAAGACACACTCTGGTGTACATTTCTTCCAGGAGTACCTTCAGAAAGGAAACAAACAAACAACAAAAAAATTATACCTCAAACCAGTACAGAGCAGTAGGGCTGCCTATTTTTAAGATTCAAGATTCCTTCAACATAAGTTCCTCAAACTTTGCAATTTCAGTTTCTTTCTTGTGATGGCTGATGGCATGATCTACAGCAAGATTTAGCATTATAAGAAACTGTTTGGAAAAATGCAGGATGCATTCCCAATTACAGTTATTCCATTACAATTATTGTATCTCATTTAAGTCAGGTAGCACTGTTTCACTTTATTCATTCAAAGAGGACCACAGACAATAGGAAACTATCATCTATACTGGCATTATAGCATTTTTTTCTTTATGTATGCTACAGTTATTTTATTTGCATAGAGGAGCAATAAATTAACAACATTCTCAAATGTGCTAACAATCAAGTTATATAAAAATGAAAGCACTGAGAAAGTTAACCCACCCTTACTCTGTAACTTAACAGTTATGTGAAAATTGACCTACAAACTTCACTATTTTGAAGGATATTGAATGAAAGCAATCTTTTAGACTGCTGAGAGTAAATGCTAAAGTCATGTGCCAAAGTTCATAAAAGATCTTTTGATAACACTTTTCTACAGGCTTTAGGAATAGAGTGGATCTTATGGCACAGGTTTCATCAGGAAACAAGCTGCTTTGTACAACCACTGTACTTGTGTCCCTCCACCTCAGTCTTGCAAATAGAGCTTTGCTACCAACGTGAAAATTTTGTCTTAAAAAAACTTGTCCAAAGGTTTGTATTTGTTCTTTAGATTCACCCTGGCAGAACGGACTCATTTTCATTTAAAGTTAAAGATAAAACAAACATCCAATGCAGAAACATAAAGTGGAGTAAATCTCCTCAACAGCCAGAGCTGATCAGCATGCTCTCACAAGACTCTTGCTTAAATTAAACACAAACTTGGCAAAATCTAATACACACTGTGTCTTGCAAGCATACAACCTTATAAGCAGGTGACAGAACATCATTTAACAGACAGATTAATTATCCTGTATTTTTATGGGATACAAGTTTCAAGCAGACAGTAGAGAATGAATGTTCCTAAAGCAAACAGGTAAGGAACAGAACTTTGCAGAGCTAGTGTCCAATATGGTGAACTGCAAAGAAAATAAGCTAACTATTTCAATTATTCTGAAATCACAAAGCATAGCTGCTCCTTCTCAAGACAGAGGTCCAAGAAAAAGTGAAAAATTGACTACACAACAATTGATTACCTCTAGTCTCACCAATTTTCCTTGCTAAGTGTAGAGGACCAGATGATTTTGGTGTGCACTGGTTCTGTGAAGCAGATCTACTCTTGGCTCCTAAAAGTAAAAGCTTAGATGAACTTTAAAGTAGAACTATTCAGCAATTAAAGACTTAGCTTACATTTTTACAGTTAAGTACAAGATCCAAAAATCAATTCAAACACAAAAAGAGTAACCTTCTAGAACGCTTAAGCTGTATTTAAACTTACGGCTCTGCTTTGCCAGAACTCACCTTGCAAGAAATAAAACTAGTTTTAAAAGCCTTCTAAGCAGGAGAAAACATAAGTCAAGATTTCCTTTTAGCACTAAGATCAAGTCACTTAAGTCTCAAAACAGCAGGAAATACAATGCAGCTAAGGAAACGCTGGCTGGCTGAGACCTCCAGAGGCCAGATATCCACACTCCACTCAGAGCAGGGTCACCGTTAAGACGAGATCAGCTGGCCGTGCTTTTGTCTAGATGAGCCTTGCAAACCTCCAGGAAAGGTGGTTCTGTGGCACCACTGGGCAAGGATGCATCTCCCACTCTACAGTTTGCAAGCATTTCTGATTAGTACGTGATCTGGTGCTATTGAGAAGAGTTTGGCACCATGACCTTTACAGCTGTCTTTTTCAAGTTATTGACTCCACAGGCTCAACTCCCTCAACCTCCTCTCACTGGACAGAGATGCCAACCATCTTCCTAAGTATCCACTTTCCAGTTTCAAAACAATCCTCTTGGTCTGGGAAGGACCCAAAACACAATACCATAGTCCAGGTAACACTGATCTGAAGGGGAATACCAGTTTCCTTTGGCCACACTGCTCCTGCAGGTGCTGAAGGCACACTGCCAGGTTTTTGAAGACAATGATGTGTTGAACCCTAACAGAAACCGCCAGATTGTCAGAAAGCTATATGATTTGTGTTTGTTTCAAAGTGATTTATAATCTGTGGCAAATTCTGTTTCTTTCCCCTATTCACTCTTTTAAAGCATGTCATTACAGCAAGACATTTGGTAGGCATCTCTTATTTATTGTCGATTATATCAGATACCAGCTTAAAATTTAAGTCTAATGCGGGAGTACAGCATTTAATTAGGCTTATCCAATTACAATAACCAGTTCACCACAAAGATGGTCAGAAGCAAGCTGATTACAGCTAGGACTTAGGAAAGAGACACAGCAAGCTTATTTATCTGCTCCCATTATGTCCTTAATTTTTGTCAGAGAATGACTTGTCAACTGGTGTTTGTGGCTTGAATGGATGACACACTGTTGGCCAATCAAGAGTTCGTAGCTTGAACCAAAACAGGAACCTGAACAATGTCTAATACAAAGTCAATAAGTACATTTAATGCTTCTTTTAACACAAGATGATGAAACACAATTAATTGTCTTGTCTCCATTAAAGATTCAAATACAGCCCATAAGAAGAACACCAAGAAAAAGCAATATAAAAAGCTAAGTTTCTGTCACTTTCGCCTTCAAAAGATGGGACAATGTCATTGATCTACAGAAGAAGATACCTTCTAACAATATTTTATTCAAAAATATATCCCCATCCCCCAAGGCTCTTTTGGTCCTGAATGGGGTGAAGATAATACAAAGTCTGCATAAAGACAAGAACAACCATACTCAGGATAAATTCAGAGTATGTCTAGTCTGTAGATTACCAGCAGTGACTGAGCCTATGCCCTGAATTTTCTGAAAGAACTCTTTTTAAAACAAAGCAAATCCCATGCAATGACACCTGCAATGTAGCAAGGTGCATTTTGTCCCTGTACCATGCAAAACTGAAACCACAGTTCATATCTCTTCATTTCCCTGAAATACCTCTATCAATTACAGCAATACAAAGAATATTTTAGCCTTCCTATGAAGTCTTACAATACTTGAAGCACCACTGATGTGATTTTACCTCCTCTGTCTACAGACTCATATACCTTTTGGAGTTGACCTCAGTGAGTGGAATCTAGGTCTTGGTAATGCTTTCAAAGGGACAGGCCCTGAAGTGCCGTTCTGGCAGGCTGGTTTTGAAGGCCATTCTCCATTCCTGATGACTGTGGCACTTGCAGCTGCAAAACAAAATCACAAAGAATTTGTTCTAGGCACTTATAGTTCAGAGAAAATTAAATCATAAGACAAGTCAGTTTTACCAGAGACTAAAGGACCTTAGTCTTAGGAAAGAGGTTTGAGTTTATGGTCACAATGGAAATTTTTCCTTGAAAAACAAAAACCTGAAATTTTGGGAAAACATTGTTTCAGTTGTCTAGAAAAGATATGAAAATATTTCTAAAGTACAGATTGAGTAGACTTCAGTTTGGGCACTAAAAATTATGTATACTAACACATTAAAGAATAAGAATTCATATGGCATTTACCAGAGACAAGCAAAAATTAAGTCACTGTGGAATTGTCACAGTGCTGTTTTCCTCTCTAGTCATTGAAAAAAAAAAATAAAAGGAGGGAGGGCGGGGAAGGGGAAGCTTTTGTCACATATTACCAGGTTTGCCTCAGATTAGTGTTTTATTGAGACTGTTTTTTTTAAAGGCAATGTGAACTACATGTCTAATATTGTTCATCAAAAGATGGAACATACAGTCTTGAGATTATTTTATTGTCTTTAAATAGACTAGCATAAACCATATAAGTTAACTACTTCAAAAAGATCCTTTTTGGCCACTTAATACTTTCTACCACAGAAAGAGGATTTCCTTCTAAGAAACATACACAACTGAAGACATCATCTTTTTTTAAAAAAAGGAAGTTGGAGCCTTTCTAAACACTCAAAAGCTAATAATTGCAAAAAAATATATATATATGAGGAGCAATTTGCATAACACATCAGTAACACAGTTATTCTGTGGGAATCTGACCCTGATCAACATTAGAGAATTACAACCAATTTGTTTTACTAAAGCATAAGGTGTGAAGCAGTCAACTTTTTTTTGTAAATCACTAAATTAAGGATGTTTGCTCAGAATTCACTGCAAGCCGTTATCAATTGCCTGTGAACTAGTGTGCTACTTCCTCTTCTAACTCAGCAGCACACCACGGAATTAACACTTTGGTTGTGCAAGCAGGTGCAAGACTAGTTAGGGCACAATCTATCCTATTAAAAACTCTGGAGTCAGCTAACCAGGCTGTGTGCAGGAAAAAAAAAAAACAACACCAAATGACCCCACCAAAACCTCACAGGTTTACAGAGTTTGATCACTTTCAGATTTAAAGCTGTTTATTCATAAAATTTGGAGCAGTTACTGCAATCCTGAACAAAGATGGACAGGAATTAAGTGATCCCAGCTCAGTAAAGTACTGAAAACTGAACTCATTAGAAGAATTTTAATGAAGTATTGATGGTACAAAAATGCAGATGTAGGCCAACTTCTAGGATCAGCTTTTTAACTTCTGAAATACTATTTACTATATATGTAATTATTCTAATGCAATTAAAATCTGGATTCCTTTTCTTAACCTCAGAGTTAAACATTTTGGTATGTTCAAAGGCTAGTATTTTCAGCTCAGCATTAAAACTTACTGTTTTACTGTTAAAAATATCTGGTTACTGTTAAAAACTTACTGAGATTACTGTTAAAAATATCTGGTTTTCAATGCTCAAACTAATTGCATACAAAATATACTTTTAGTAACTACAGCATTTCAAACCTCATGATTTCTGAACTTCTCAAATAAGAAGTCATTTTAGAGAAAAGAATTATAAAGTTCAAGTGCTCATTAGACAAAAATACAAAACAAAACGAAAGCAAACCCTAATGCTGCCACATGGAATTACCAATCCAAGGACATCCCATAACAAAGGGCTGAGCTGACAAAGCAGGAGAAATGCTCTCTAGTAATTTTTTTTTCTCTGTTAACACAAGACAAACTCCAAACAAGCCAAGTGCCTTTTTGATTTAATATTGTTGACAGGATCACAGTAGTTTGTCATACATTTCATGACACACACAGCATAAAGCCTCCCATTCTGATCTTTGTGTGTCCCACCAACCTAATAAAAACACTTCAGCTTTACAATTTTTTTTCTGTCGTTATTACATAGTAGACTAAATGAAAGAATACAAAACAAGAACAGCACTGTACTAAGCATTAGAATACAAAGTAAATTCCTTAGTTCTTTCCAGTTTGATTAAAAGTCATAAAAATTTCACTAACATACAAATTACATGTAACCTTAAGTCATTATACTCACAAAACCTTACTATTAGATATAAAGAATTCTCATCAAGTATAAAAAATTCTCCAAAGAAAAACAATCTCACAGAAAATCAGCAGAACAAAACATTACATATATTTACCAACTTCCACAAAACAAAACACATGCTTTAGAATAGAAATAAAAGGAATACAACCTACTTCTCTTCCCAGTAAACGTGGCTAACAAAGGAACAATACAAAAGCTGTAAGACCCTACTACCAGCAATGTCAGTAAGGTAATATCATAGTGGCTTCCTGAGTCGGTCGGTGGAGTTAGTGTAGAATTGAAGAAAATAATAGGAGAAAAATTAGTTTCTGTGCAACTGCGGAGTCCTCCTGGTATAGTCATTTAAAAAAGATCTAAGCAAGCTTAAAGTCTATGAGACTGCAGCCATGTTCAGCCTCTCATATTGCTCTTGCTTGGTCTTCGTGAATCGGAGTGGAAAAAATTGTAAGCTTGAAGGCAGTGGACAAAACAGATGACAGCAGCTAGCAAATCAGGCTAAATAAGGAGTCATCTGTTTGGATACTTAATCTGAATACACTCCTTTGTTATGAAGCGATGACCCCTTCCTTTGTTACATGAGGGAGCAAAACAAAGAGAGAACAAAGCTGCTTAGCAATTCCAGATACAGTCCTAAACCTGAACAGCAAAAGTCAACATGGCTGTCACGGTATCAGAACCGATCTCATTACAGAGCAAGATGCACATGCACATTTTATTACACATACTCTTACTCATTTGAGGAATATATTAGGATCTAGTTTAATGTATGGGGCAGAGGGAGAAGAATACGAGAAAATGTAGTTATGTGTGTATGCATATGCGCATATATAAACCACAGACGTATGTTAAATCACAGTTCTCTTTTTCAGTCCATTGAAGACAGATTTAAGTGACATCTGGCACAAATAAAAGGCCTTTGCCCAGTCTTCAAGATATAACAGGTGATATGATAGTAGCAGAATATTTGAATGTACTTATTTGAATATGCATAGCTAGGAATGCTAATATGTCTGACAGTCAGCTGTTTTATTTCCTTCATACTTTTCCCCCCAGAACTCCTAAGAACTGCTGTAGAACTTCATAAAAAAAGCAAGTCCTGGTATTTTTTTATCGCTAATTTTGATCAAGATTGATTTGGTTAGGTCATACAGCTATGTTTACAATGTTTACAGCTACCTTAGAAATTACAGAAGTCTACCCATGCAAAGATTAATCTTCTAAAACAAGTTTAACTTACATGCCTGTAATTTCATCTATGTATTTTGTCCTAAAACTCTGAAAGCAGATATAAACCGGTTCAAGAAAACATTTAGCATCAAAAAACCTGCAACACGCTGTTCCAAATATTATGACAAGTAAACCATTCTGTTCAGATATATTACACTACATGTAAACACTAGGAGAGTCTTGGTTAAGTAGACATGCTGGTTATGTAATGCTTCAGGATGGAAGAGAAGTTGTACCAAAATCTCCAAAATCCAGGGCTCGAAGCTCCTTCAGGCAGTACAGAAAAGAGTAAGACCTAGAACTAGTAAGCAGTACAATCAGAATTAACACAGATACTTGTCAGACAGGACTCCCTTCCAAGAGGATTTTTACCAACAAGCAACTGATGTTGACTATCAATCAATCAAAACCTATAACCCTCACATGTACTTACAATTACTGCTGAAAAGACTTTGCTCACTCTGAGCACTGCTGACTGATGAGATGCTAGGTGTTCTTTCAAGCACTGATCTTTTGACAGGCACTTTGGATTTGGCAAGGGATTTATGAAAGCCAGTCCACGAGGCTGGAGAATTTCTCACTGAGGCATGCTTCTCTCCTGGCAAAGATCCTACACCTGTCAATTAGTGGGGAAAGAGGAGGGAGAAATAAGAACAGAAGGAGTAGGAAAGAAACTTAAAGGATTGCTGCTTTTACATGCCTACAAATACAAATATTTGCACACTAAAAATCCATGTAAAATGGCTTAATCTACTTCCTACTGATATGGTAAAACGTGCTGTAAATGCATAAAAACAGTTGCAAGGACTGAAGCTTTAGAAACAAGTCAAGAACTTAATAGATTTTCCTTCAGTGCAAACACCTGCACACACAAAAAAAAGACTTTTTTTGCATTTTCTTACCTCACATTATGGTTTGCTGTACTGGCAATTCTACAAAAAATATAACCTCCATTTCAAAGAGAATCGAAGAAAGGATTCTTCTGTTTGTTCCTCCCCAAAACAGATTCACAATCTCATTCCCCTCTGACAAAACACTCTAAACAATAACACCCTTTCAAGGAGTAAGACAGCATGAGAGTATCAAACGGCTTTGTACTCATATAATATCCTGAAAACTGAGTAGCTCTACAGAACTAGTTTAACATCACATCCAAAACCAAGTTCTTAATGGCCAGCTGGTGCAGAAACATCTTTGGGTTTTGTCCAGTTTTCAACTGAGCTTGTTGAATACAAACACCCAACAGCAAAGTTGATCAAATAGGAAAAGCACCTATACAGGAGGTAGGCATAGGAGGAGCTCAATCTTGCACTACTAACAAAGAATATACACTTTCCACAAGAAAAACTTAGTTTAGAAAAATTAAATTTTTAGTTTATTTCCTGAAAAGTGTGCACCTAGATTAAAATTTCAATGGTCCAGAGAAATTATATGCACACGGACTTCTCTTGCCAGCTCTGAGTTGACTTCTGTCAGCTCCACCATCAAGACCTTAATAGAGCCTTCTGAATATGGATAAGAGACTTTTTTGTACAAAACCAGAGATATGGAAGACAGACTTACATTTTTTTAGAAAATATTTTGTTATTTATTATAAGAGAAACTATCTAAAAGATGTTAATTTCCTATGTCACTGCCATTTTCAAGGCTGACAGTTTATCTTAATGGAAAAGAAGCAACTACAGTGTCTCAGATTTGACTTAGAACAATCAAATTTCTATTTAAAGGGAATACCCTTCTCTTATTCTTGTCACTATAAACAACATTTCAGCTGTGCTTAAGCTAGAAAACTTCTGAAATATGATAAGATTAGCTAATAATTAATTTCACCTTAAGCAACACCAGTTTTACTACTGGATTTCTACTCTTAAATACTAACGACCAAGAAACCTTCGATTTGTACCAAGCCCGGGAAATCATGACATTAAGGGGTTAGGCAAGAAAAACATGCCCAATGTCTGCCTTTCAACAGTAGGTGGTGTGACAGGATTAACTTGTCTCAAAACATCCTGTATGAAGTACGCAAAAGCAGAAACAGGACTGTTAAAGGAAGGTATGTTCAAGCTACTTCCCTCAGTTCAGATCAACTCAGAAACAAAAGAGAAACCTCACCTGCAATATATACTAAACCTGCATTGGAATATTACTAGTCACAGAATATAACACACAAGCTTCAATGAGCAATTAAATAAGCTTTGCATCACACCTCTCTTCACAGGTGCACGTTTATTACTGCCGTTACTATGTAGGACTGATTCTGTATATAGCTTTACTGTAGCCTGGTGTAAAACCACTGAGACAAAATTCTTAGCCATAGTTTAGAATTTTCTGAAAGTTACTGAGAGGGACAATTGAATATATGGAATATACTAAAGAGCATACAAGCTTTGTTGTGCTATGAGAACACCACAAAACCACAAATTCATACTTTTTAAAAAGGCCTCTGAAACAGCACTCCAGACAACGTAACAGAAATAATTTTATGTGTTTGACCAAAAACATTTCTGTCACGTTTACATGTCATAGAACAAACCAGAAAGCTTCATAAAACTTTCCACAATGTTTTCTAAAGTCTTATTTCTTTAATGGGTCAACATACCAGGAAAATAACTAAACCAAACCAGTCAGGAATTCCTTTTCTAAATAGCCTCCCAGCAAAACAAGGTATAAACCCGAGCAACTCCCAAAAAAACAAACAGAAAAAAGTGTTACTGTACAAACACTGTGTATGACTTAGTGAGTTAAAGTTCTACATTATAAAAGGGAGCTAGAGGAACAAATGCATTTTATCAGCTGCATTTGATTAAAGATGACGGTAGCATGCTTGATTGCTATTGTGCTGGACTCATTCATACAGTCCAAAACAAACAGGAACAAAATCCTGTTTTCTTCACAGTGATTTTCACTCAAGAGGAGTAAATGTAAACATGTGAAAATCTCAGTCTTTTCTAGGACAGCACATTCCCTATACACAATCTGCAGCAAGCCCAACTTTTCTGCAGAGGCTGGAGTGTGGCAGCAATCTCTAGGACGTCCATTTTCAAAAGCAGATCAGACAGATGACCTTTTCTCTTAGTTCTTCTGCTGGCTGGTATTTACCTATGATGCTGCTATTAAAGTAATTACTCAAGCACTGAAATACACTTTTCGAATGCCCAGCTTGAGGGTGAATTGAAGTCATGATACAAGATTGTTAAGCAAGTACTCTAGGTATTACTTCGACTAATGGTTTTAAAGGTTTTTTCCTAAGTACCATTTCCTAAGAAAGGAGTTACACAGAATTATTTGGAAGATAGAAGCAGGAAGATATGGAATACAAACAAAAGTATTGGAAATAAGCATAAAAGCAGAATATTTAGTCAACCATTATTATAAAGACAACAAGCAGTAGCATCAAAGTAACACGCTTTCATCAGTTATTTAATCTAGTCACTGAAGTGGGATACCAGAAATACCACATTCCTCTACAGTGAACTAATGAGTTGGCAATTCTTTAGAAAAAAGTCTCCATGCAACAACCATTTTACTTGAAATATGTTAAAGTCTCTCTTGTATTGGAATGGAAATAAGCAAAGAACAAAGCTCATTCTTCAAGAAGCTCTGAAGTCAGCTTTCATATCCTTACTCATATAATCATTCTTTCATATCAATCCATCATAGGTGGTAATTGTCAAGAAAAAGTTAAAGCTTCCTTTAAACAGCACTGGAGCCTAAAAAACCACACATTGACAAAATGTTGACATGAGGCAGACTGTAAAGCCAGATACGTATTCACGAAATCTGAAATTTCATGTCCACCATCTCAAAACACATCAACACATTTTACATCTAGAGTTGAACACTGAGCAATTGGCATTCACAGAGCTACATGACACCTGGATGAGTTGTTGGAAGCATTTTCCAAACACAAACTTAGGGCACACTAAATGCAAAAGGTGTTTTTTGAAGGATACTGTTTGCTGGATTGTGATTTTCCCAGCAAGTTTAAAAATCCAGAGGGCTCTGTTTTAAAAATGTTCAAGTTCTTGGCTGGTGAAAAAACCCTATCTAAGCCTACAGTACAAGGTCTTGATAAAGCACAGGGAGTAAGCCTTCAAGAAAACATGCTATCTTTTGGCATCTATTGAAAACAAGAAGTAAATAATGGAAAGACAAACTGGACTTGGGTATTGCTTCCAGCGGACCGATCTTAACATATGTATAAGAGTGCTTATGGTTGCCATTTTAAACAGTGTAAAGCAGTAGCAATACTAACAGTTTTCTGACAGCTGCAAGCTCTCCAGTTTGCCTGATTAGCCATTCAGCACTATTGACTATACTATCTGTTATGCTATACATGTATCACTGTTCCTTCAAGGAAGGAAGAGTGGCTACAGAATGTTTCATAATTCTAGGGTAAAGTCTTTTGAATTATCTCCCCTTTTAAAGTTTCAAATTACTACCAAAATTACCAAAAAGGAAGGACACAATTACATTATGTTGCTATGAATGTTCAAATGCTTAACACAAACATGGACAAAACCAGGGAATGTCAAGTTATTTCTGGGTCTTGAAACATTTATAGGAGAGAAATTTACTTGTTCAGAGAGTAACAGCTGGTCAGAGAACAGTTTATATACTAAGGCAAGATTCAATTCTCCATTGATACAGATTTCCACAGCATTCTTCACATTCCCCTAGAATCCTTAGACAGGCAGCAAGGAACCAGCAATAAGCTAGTGCCAAAAACATAACTAGGGTGTCAGTGTCCATGCAGGTAGGTGTTCACATGTTCTTCCCCTTGCAGCTGAACCTTCTTGGGCTAAAACTGGAAAATGGATCATCACTACTATAGAGCATTTATCAGCAGTTACCAACAACCAAAACAACCCTTTTTCTTTTCTCAAACGATTCTACCATCAGAAGAGTGACTGGGGTGTTTTCAATTAGAGGAAGAGTGAGGAAGAGTAGTGTCTCATATATGCCTACTGTTCAATTTCTCTTTTGCCCCTCCCTATCTGGTCCAGTTTTGAAATACAGCAGATTTCCTGCCAGTTAAACCCTTCCACAATCAGAGACTTCTCCCTTCCTCATCTTCCTCTCAACCCCTTGCACAAAGACCTCTCCAGCACCTAGAAACAGCCCTTCTCTTCCCTCAAGTTTGAGCTCACACCTGCTCTCTCTCCTCCTGTCTGCCCATTACAATGTCTTGCTGAATTTAGTTCATTTTAGGTTTTTCCTTTTGTAGGCTGAACTAGAGTGGCCCCATGAGAGACCATCTCTGCACAGTCATGCAGCCACCTCCTATGACTGCCAGGCAAAGCCTGTCTCTGGACAGCAGATAGTTTTACACCAGTTTCCCAGGCACAGCAGCGGCACAGCAGTGGCAAAGCTTGCCCACTCTGGTTTTGCCAGGAGACTGCCACGGGCTGCATGCTGACTTAAACACTAGCTCAACACAGCTACAGTAAAGTTCTGTCTGTTTAGGAGTACTGGGCACAAGAAGTCAAATCAATGTACCGCAAGGTAAGCTGAAGCAAAAGAAAACCACCAATCCCATCCAATTATGCTTTTCATTATTGTCCAGCTTTCCATACCACACAGCCTTCAGCTGTGTTAGGCACTGAATTTTGTTTGACTTAGATTGCCACTTCAAAACTCACGTTATCTACAAATCTCTTAAGTTTTCTGTTGCAGGACTTCATATGTTCCTTGAATGAAAGGGGAAGCTCACTGCAGCAAAACAAAACCAAATTTCTTCTGGAAGACAATTATGCATATTTCCCTCCTCTTTTACCCCTACCCTGAGAGAATTCAGAACTAAGCAGTAAAGAGTTATTTCAAGACACAGCAGCATGTCCTTGCAAGTAAATGACTAGGCACCAAGAAATTCCCCTGCAGGGAAGTAGCACACACTTCTCTCCTAAAGGAGAATATTCTTATAGATACATCCCCATTGCTGACAACGTCAATATGCTGACTGTTGGAATCAGTCTCTGCAAGTACAATCATGCTTCTTGGTACAGGTACAACATATTAAAACTTCAATGGGGCTAGTCACAAAATTGCCTGTAAAAAGTCTGGGAACATATGTAAAAAATTTATTTCCCTAATTATAGTCACTGATTATGGGCACCTTACATAAAGCTTACAGGATGAAATGCCCCCCTTTTGAAAGCCAGTAGACTATCTGAATTACCCATAAACTCAAATATTTCCAACTCCCTCTGCCTCTTTTCCCCCCATCCCCTCAAAACTCAGAGAACCACATCCAAACAATCCAGATATAAATAAACCAGCTTGCTTTGAAATCATTCATAGCAACAGATCCCCCCATACTACCTCACAAACAAAAACCTTTCACTTGTTTCTCATGGTCAACTGGACTTTCAAAGCTAAATAGGGAGTATTTTGTTCCAAAATACATTGTTATGATGGACCCTATGAAAGGCTTGCTAAAATATAAGTGGAACCAACCCCACAGGAAGAGTTCCTTGTTAATGAAAAGTAACAAAAGAAAATAGGTGTGAAAGTTATGGTAAGCTTTTTTGATAGTGTATGTAGTCAAGGCTAAAAGCAAATCGACAAAGCTACATTCAGATTACATCATTTTATGCCTCCTTTCTGGCTTCAAACTGTGAATTGGCCATTTGGTAGCTGAATGATCAACACCTGGGGCAGGAGTTTAGCAGTCAGTACTCAGCACAAGTAAATATATTGCTCCAGGCAGCTTCCAGCAAACCATTCCTGTTGAGGGTGTCCAGGAAATGAGGGTGAAGGAAACATTACCAGACAAGTCCAACTCGAGTGACTGGAGAAAAAACAAACAGCAAGGCTCCCAGGCCCTCACAATTAACACTGTTTTCTGAACTCTCACAAACTCATCAACTGGACAAAAGTCCTTTTGGATACACCGAGTAAGCTTTTAGAGAAGTGGTTATAAGATACAGAGTCACTATGCAGTAGAGAGTCTGGATTAAGATGACTGAAGAAGGATCATAGACAAGCTTTGCGTCATACTATGGACTACAGATCTTATGTTCTGTGGAGACCCATGCATTAGTCTCCTCCTTCCTAAACATCTGAAGGGGAATATGCAAGTTTTAAGTTCACTTTTAACACAGGCTTTAATTAGAACAGATATATAAAAGAAAAAGGAGACTGAAAAGGAGACTGAAACCCAGTCAATCTGGACTAAGAAGGACAAATAATCATCTTGGGTAAGTTAGTGTATGAGGAACCACCTTTTAGGATCCATAAAAGAAGCTGGCTTCTCTGTAAAAGAAAAGCTTAAAAAGACTAGCTGAAACTAAACTTTAAGCCTTATTTGTAGACCCTAGTGCATTCCAGATTTGTTTATGAGGAAGTATATAAACACTTTTACAAGTGACTGTCTATTCTAGGATTTTAAGTAAAGTCATGACACTTTCAATCCAGAGAACCTGGAAGTTATGTTTGTCTATTTAAAAATTTTGTTTCCTCTTGGCAATATGTCAATCCAGCTTTAAAGAGTCACATGGTAGATAACAGGAATGATACAAGCTGAAAAATTATTTTCAGTAACTGTATTTGGGTTGGCTCCTAGCTCAGTGTCAGAACAAAGACTCAAGGACTGTGGGAATGCTTAGTGGAACTAAATTGTTTTGGTCCTGTTTCACTAGTATTGTGAAAGGGTATACCAAGAAGTCCTGAATTACCAAGTTTTTACATGTCTCAGCTCTATGAAAACTGACTGAAGCCATTTGATTTGAATTTTCCATCTGAGAAGCCTTTCTTTGTACAATAAACAGCAATAACACTCAATAACAGACTGAGTCTTAATTTGTCACTGCCTGTTCTGCTTTTAACTATGGAAGCTTCTCTTAATCAGACATTTAATGTACGATCAAGCCAAAATTCAACTGCAGGAATTAAGCAAGTATGAGTTAAAAAGAAAATCAGGATTTCAAAGTATCACTAAACCTGCATACACATATTTTCTATAGCATTTGGGGAATTATTCTTCCCATGCTTCTGGTAGCTGCAGAACACAGGAAAAGTCCTTCAGTATGATCAACCTGTCATAAGGGAACAATCTCACTTGTCCAAAAACATCTTTAAGGAAACACGAAATTCATACTTTAAAGCTTCTCTGTACCCAAGCTCTCACTGGTCTTGTTAAATGCTATGAAAATACCCTCAAGAGAAAAAGGGAGTGACCACTAGATTAGATTCACGGAAATGGTAAGTAAAGCACAGGGCCGCTATACTGCTGAAGGGATAACAGTGCCTTAAATCAGAGACAGAAGAGTACCCAAAAAGTCAAAAAACACCCCACTAGATAGCAAGAGACATTTTTTGTTACACAGATGATTTACATGGTTTCCATTGATTTCTGCAAGTCTTTAACAATAAGCAGAGGAATAGTACTACTGATATTTTCAGATTCCCAAAGAGTTTCAATTACACACAATGCTTGATAGAGCTCTCATCTTTTCAGAGCTAAAACATAACAACGTGAATTGTCTTACAGTGAGAAATAATTTAAAGTAATGGTGTAATTTTAAGGCAGAAGTGGAGATGAAGTTATAGCATATCAGAAGTCTTACTTGCAAGTAAAGGTCCTTTACCTAATTTCAGGTAAGTTGTAGTCAGCAAAAAAAGGTAAAAAAGGCACTGGTGGGCATAAACATTTTTAGATTTACTGTAAATCATTTCATTTCTTAATCTGATGCTGTTGAAATCATTTCCTGTGGCTCGAACTATCACAGCACCTTTTTTCAACTGCACAGGTGGTAATATAAAGTTGCTGGGGCAGGTGTGATAGCAGAAAATCTTGAGAGTAATGTTCCACGTGAACACCAAAGCTCCTTGGCTTTTCCAATCCCCGTCAACTCCTCCCATCAAGTGAGGCAAAGACATGACTCTTCACAAACCATAACACCTTAACTGTTATCAGGTTATTACTCCTCCACACTGGCTATGGTACATCCAAATTAGAAGGCTCTGTGTGTTCCATGGGAACAAAAACAACAGTTGCTTTGATTCTGAAGCTAGTTCAAAGTCCTCTATCAGGGCTCTGAAATTATATATCCTTTCCAGTAAAAAAACATGTTATTCTGTGTCTTGAATTCTAATAAATGTTTTCATTGACAGAAAACAAACATAGCAAAAGACATACAGCCTGCCATCCACTACTACAGAAACCTACACACACCACCATGGAAAATTACCTGTAGAGAATTAAGATTTTTGTCTTAAAATGAGTGTGTCATCCCCTCTCATGAAGAAAGAGATAAATAGTTACAGAAATAATGTTGAGGCATCTAGCTTCCAGCAAGTCTGGAAATCTGGTCACAGTTGCAGAAATGGGGCTTCACCATTTCGCAAATCACTTTCGTACAGTGGATCAAGGTGTGCTTGTCTTTGAGAGAACCTATTTCTAATTTAGCAAAAACTCCAAGTTCCAGCTAAGATACACCAATACAGGTGAAAAACGCTCAATACAGGTGAAAAACGCTCAGCAATGACTCTGAAATAAACAAACCAAATTATTTCTAGCCTAATATGCTCTGCAAATAACCTCACAAAAACACAGTGTTTGGGATATGAGTTCTGCTCTCCTTTTGCTGTCTTCTGTTCAGGTGAGAATCAGGAAATTTCCTAAGAAGAAATATTTTGAATTGGGTAAGTATGTTACCACTGAGTACCTAAGTTTTTCAAATGGAAAAAAAAAACCTATCAAAATCTCAACTCCTGACAGGTTCCAAGGATCTTATAACTGGTGTTTTATACATGGCTTTTCTTCTTTCATTTCTTGAACAGCCATTGTGTGAACACAATCCTCACAAGCTCTTGATTATTCTAGGAATAATACACACACTAGTACATGTTGGACAGATGCACCACTTCTGCCCCTCACCATACACACATGAGAGTTGACATAGAGCTATACTATAATTTCTCTTGTTCAGAGTATTTAATGGATTCAACTACACAAACTCCTCTTGTCGCCCAATGATCCAAATATTATCAGTAACTGTTTAAGAAATAGCTGCATATATGTTAGTACCTCAGGAAGAAACAAGTTGGTTAGGATTCAGACATTTTTAAAACTCAACTTGACAAACGACTGAACAACCTAGTCTGAATTCAGTACTGACCCAGTTACAGGCAGCAGGGGCTGGACTAGGCAACCTTCAGAAGTCCTTTCCTTTCTGGATTTAGCTAGTCTGTCTGTGGTCTGACAAAATCCTGACAGCAAACAACTGTACAGCTACTGAATGATTTATCTGGGAGCTGAAGTTTAATACCAAAGTGTTCAAGTGACTCCACTGGAAAAAATAGCTATACCCTTCAGGAATGCTTTAGCCTAAACAGGTAACCCGGTTTGGTTTACAAACTGCCACTTTGTCACGAAAAGTGTATGTACAGTTTTACTTCAAAATGTTAAAAACAGAAGGGGTAAGCAGCAGTAGATATGGTTTTATCTGAAAGGTGTGGTCACATAATACTGGAGGTTTACCAGCAATCTCAAATACTCCTACTTTGCCCCATATCCCACCCTGTAATCCTATCTTCTGATTTGCATCACTGCAAGATTTACCAGGGAGCAAGGACACATGTTTAAAAACTCCCTTTATAAGGGATGGGGAAGTTAACCAGATACAGCTGAATGCATCAAATCCTACTATGTAGCACCAAAACACTGCATAAGCAAGATGAAGGGTAATATGTGCCAGGAACAGTGAGCTAGGAACAGGGGACTAGGGAAAGGGCATGGAGAATACAAATTTCTTCTCAAGTGCAGCATTAAAGTCCCAGTCTTACCAGATCCCACCACAAGTTTGAAACGCTAGAGTGCTGCTTCATGCTTTTAGCTTAAGCAGTCTTTTTCCAGTAGGAAAAATTTGGAAAATATTCTACTGACTACCAATTAGTTAAGGAGTGACAGTTTTATCTTAAAAAAAATAATCTGGGGAGTAAATGCTTTTATTTTCAACAGCAAATGACTTCTGTTTCTTCTGAAAGTAAATCTAATTTCTTTTTTTCTGAAGGGAAGAAGTGATTCCTATAACTCACCTATGCTTACATTTATTTCTAGTGACAGTATCATAGAACTTATCCGGAATAATAACCTAAAGGAAAACTCTGTATCTATATCCATCTCTCTTCTTCTAAGGCCATAATTACAGAGAGGAAAGCTCTAGGCTGGTATTTAGAGGGGTGATGAGTTCTCCAAGAAACTGGCAGCCTACAGGCTGGCGCCTGGTTCACTGAGCAAGTGCCTCACATGAGCAAGCCTCAAGTAGGAGAATAGCCTATACCCACTTTCTTTGAGGTACCCATCCCATAAAGAAATATATGTACAGATTTTATCACACTTCACCACCTGTATATAATTAAGAGGACTATTTTTTTACTGTTTTATAATCTTGGATTGAGTGGGCTAAAAATGAAAAAAAAAGGAACAGGTTTTACTGGGTATAGCTGGGTGTGTACTTTCCAAATTACAGTGCATTGTAGTGTAGCCATTCATAGACAGGCTACCTTTGCAACTAGTTAGATTGCCACACTTGGTTAAAAAAGCCCAGCACATAACCTACCAGAGCACATCTGAATCCCTATAATACAGTTACGGAATGTAGTTTCTAGTCATGAGATTTGAACAGCAGCCTACAGACTAGACGAGAGATTCATCCCTGCCCTTGCTATTAATCAGTCTGTTAAATTAGCAGCTCAAGCAGTAGTCTCACCTTCAATTGCATTCTCCCCTTTCTAGAAACTAAAGAGCTGTACTAAAATTAGGTTGAACAAAATATGTTATGTCCTGAAATAAGGACTCATTCCCATTGGGATAGCATGCAGTTGCTTATTACAAGAGCGTGGTAACTGAGCACCCTATTTTCTCCTCTTTCAAGTAATTTTAGTTGTAATTTCACAAAATAGTATAATATAACCAAATATAAATAATATTTAATATTGATTTTTCTAATAGCACCACATCCTCCTAAACACACCACTTATGAAATTTTACAACTATGCATTGTAATCTGCCTTTCTTTTTGCCCTGTATTAGCAATTTACAATTTAGACAGTATTTAACACTGACATTTAGCTCTGTACCACCCTAAAAGTTGTGTCAGAAGTTACATTAAGTATGATACCTTAATTTTAAGAAACTGGTTAAGTGGTAATATTCCAGTGAAAAATTCTCTTACCAGAACTTGATGACAGAAAAGCTTCTTTGTGAGAAGGGGTTTTAATAGTGTTGATAGTTCTATTTTCACATCCTCTCTTCAAGGCTGACACAGATGGCACCATTTTAACCTTGGGAGTTAATACACTTCGTAGTGTGATTTGATCTTTCTTTGGTATGTTCTTCCCTTGGGCTGTCCCATCTTTCACAGAAGGCATCTGTTTAAAAAAAAAAAAAAAAAAAAAAAAAACAGAAACCAAAAAGCCAACACACCATCACTGTGAGAAACTAAGGATCTTCCTCTGCAGCATCTGTAATGAAATACTGACCACCCAAGTAGGAAACATGCTTAGTCTTTATCCCATTGTCCATATCTGCAGTTCAGAACTTCAAGAACAATCTCCTGAATGGCCTTCAGCAAAGCAAACCTATTAGTTTGAAGCTAATCACTAGTAATGACCAACACACTAAAAAGAGGTTACAGAGAGGTCATTTTACATTAGAATTTCTTCCTCTTCCTCCCCAAACTCTAATTAAGTCATTCAATTACATGGCTACACCTAATCTCACAATTTTAACCAACAAACTACACGTTAATGTTCTGAGAAGTTAGTTGTCCTGTATTACTGACTAGAAGTTAGTTGTCCTGACTCCTGAAATGTCACAGCCCTTGTAATAGTTTCCTGGTCTAGATCTTATGTCACAACAGCTTAAAATTCTTCATGTTGAGGTGCCACAGATAAAACATAAGCACAGGAGTAGACACAGGACAGGTTTAAAATAATGGTTTGTATGTGTGAAACATCTATGTTTTACACAGAATTCTTGCTCCAGTTCATACAGCCTTGAGTCATGGCCACTCCTGTCAAGCCTATGAAGACACACTTTATAGTTCAGCTCTTCATGTGCTTTTCTGTGACTCAAGCTGATTGTAGCAATTCGGCTGGAGTATCAAACTTTCCATTTTTGACTACAGTCCTCATCTTCATTTTCAAATATTAATCTGTACTTTCCCACTTAAGAAGACCACTTTTTAAGTTTAATCTAGCTGATTTGTTTACAGCACATTTTATAGAAATTTCTCTTTTGCTTCTCCAAGTACAAGCAGAACAATTAAAATCACAAAAAATTCCTTTTTTGGCAATGAAATTAATGAAAAGCACTCTCTCCAATTTTTCATACCAAAAGTAAGGACTGATAAAGAATGCAAATTCTTAAAGACTAGAATTAAAACAGACCATCCTTGCTTTCACGCTTACTTAGGTTTTCAAGTTAAATTCTTAATCTAATAAATAATAGTACTTATTAATTTTTTGTGCAGTGTTTCAAAAATGTTCTAAGTAGCTTCCCCTGTATACTGAATTTCACTGGAATTTTTCTGGCAAATTAGTAAGGCCTATCAAAAAGTCA
Source organism: Zosterops lateralis (assembly GCF_965231275.1). Classification (NCBI taxonomy): domain Eukaryota; kingdom Metazoa; phylum Chordata; class Aves; order Passeriformes; family Zosteropidae; genus Zosterops; species Zosterops lateralis. The sequence goes on from NC_139766.1 coordinate 29,980,316, forward strand.
GACAATGACAGTTTTACCAATAACAGCTGCTGCCTCCATTTCACCAGTTTAATATCAGCTGTTGAACCAATAAGCTAGTAACAGGAAAGACTTCAAAACGTAGCAAGACTCCAATTCTGTGTCTCTGCTGCACCTCCTGAAATCCTGGTTAACCCAATCCCAACACTCTTCCCGTCTTCCCCCCAGTTCCTTTTCTTTTAACCTTCTTTCAGTCCATTTGAAAGCACCACTTTTCTCCTGACAGGCGGCTGACTCATCCCAAAATATTTCCCAAGCAACCAGCACATGCATACCTTCCGGCCAGGAAGTTTGCACCTTCCAGCTGGCTGACTGCCTAAAACCAGGTATATGCCCTCTGCATGAGAAATATTTCCTGACTACTCCTAACTATTCTAATGAGTCCCGGCTCTACTTCAAACAAATAGACTCCCAAATTATACAAAGGAAACAGTGAAATTAAGATGTTAAAATGTTTCACCAAAGTATTGGTCTCTGGGTTTTGTGTGACTTAATGTTACTGTTAATATATGCACAAAAATTACATAACTAATTTTAAAAAGTCTACTTTGGTTCTAAATCACATTTTGAAAGAAAATATCAAAAACAGCAGTGTATTTCTAATGTCTATTTGAAGTTACAGTATCACTAGAATCATCTTGAAAAAACATGTACATTAAAACCTGTGTTTAGAAAACCTCACCAAGTTATGCTAGGCAATTTTGCAAGGTCGACTAAATTAAGACTTGTTTGCTTTTATTAGATATCTTGTAAACTGTATTGTCTTAAAAGGACTTTACTAAAAAAATTGTGTTATGGAGTAAGATGAAGGTGGTGACACTAAATTGCAGTTGAGACCAATTGCAACCAATCTGTAAGACAATACTTCTTCACTGTCTTTACTAGGGAGAGACTCTACACAGAATCAACCCTACAGTTACATTTGTAGACACCAAACCCACTCCATAATTTACACACTGTGCAATACTGAATTTCCTTTTTTGCAAATGTACAAAACATACAAGTATGAAAGCAAAAAAACTTACCAAAGGAACAGAGTGCACATCAAATGTTTCATTTTTCATATCTTTTACTAATGGTGCTTCCAGAAGCACTCCCATGTTGCTGCTTTGCTCTTTTTCACCTTTGGTCAGGTCAATGTTTTGAGTACAAGGCGTCATTAAGGAGTTTGAACTTTCCATTTTATCATCCAGCATCTCTTTGGAGTTCTCTCCAGATGCTGGAAGCACAGCAGAAGCCAAGGAGCACGCCGGATGGGTAGTGTTTGCTTTGTCAATGTCTTGCGGACTTTGCTTTAACGCAGGTGTTTTTGAAACCTTGTGGGAAGCGTTTCTAGGATGTGTTGTGGCATGTCCGACTTGGCTGGTGAAGAGGTGCTTGTTAACATGTAGCTTATGGGACTTATTTACAGGCAATTCCACCTTAGTATCTTTAGCTAGATCTACTGGTTTTTTCAGCACTTTTAGAGAGGAGGACAATTGCCTTGGGGAACCAACCCTTAGAGGTGAGGAGACAGATGATAGTTGAGGGGACTGCGGAGACTGTTTTAATGCTGCGCTGTCTCTTGGCTGTAGCACAGGCCTAGACACAACCTTTGGCTTAACATTTTTAAAATTAGGTTTGGGAAAACTAACTATCTCTGATTTTTTTGCTTTGGTTATTGTTGATGCAATAGGAGACCTGCCCATTGGTTTTCTTGCAGTTTGATCTGAACTAGCTTTAAGCCCAGACCTTCTGTTATGCCCTCCTACAAATGCTTCACTTGGTCTTAGTTTAGAAGACTTGTCTCCAAGTTCTTCCAAATCTGAAACAGAAAAAGTCCTATTTTTTGATTGTTCTTTAGGAGTTGAAGTACATAGAGATGCATTGCTTTCATCAGCTGCTGGACTGAAGACCACAAAAGTTGCTTCACACTTCAGCTCAGGCATAAACATCTTCTTTAATTTTGGAACACCGCAAGATACAGAAGGAATGTTGTGCTTATTCTGAAAAGCAGCATTTTCAGAGATACTTTGTTCTTTGGTTAAAGGCTCACTAGTTTTGTTTGATACTTGTTCTCCATGCATTTGATCTACTGGGAGAAGGTGCACACTATTTACATGACTATCCATGCATGCTTCAGCATTGGAATTCTCAGTTTCATCATGGTAAGGAGTAATCTGAAAGGATTCTGCTTGGTCATCCTCATTAATATTAATGCATGGTGATAATGCATCTTGCTTATAAGTATCTATACATCCAGCAGGTAGTTCTACAGCCTGTGCTTCTGTTTCCAGTGATTCTTTATCAGTCTTGTTAGTGTTTCTTTGATAGTGTTCAACACTTGCAGAGATGAAATTAGGTGTTCTTTCTGAGCTGGTTCTATCAAATTTCTCCGTAATACATGCTTCACAAGATATAAATGTTTCCCCCAAATGCCTGTCATCATTTTGATCAGTTCCCAGATTTTCACCTGTAACATTAGTAACATCCAATGTGCTCAGCTGGCAGCATGCCCTGTCATTTTTCAGGGACTGCATGTTCTGCTCCGAAGCAGGAAAAGTTACTACAGAGTTAGAGTCAGTCTCACTGTAAGGCACTGAGTGTTTGATACTCTGATTTTGCATCCTTGCCATAGCAAAATCACCTTTCACTAAGCTTGTTGTTGCTTCCAAGCCACAGTTCAAAGGGCACATACAAGTCTGTTCAGTCACAGAAGACCTGCGTGCAGCATCTGTATCTCCCTGTGGAGCTCCTATGCAGGTGTATTTACCGGGTGTCTTCTGCAGATCAAGTACTTGAATACATTGCTGTTTTAAAAGATTTCTGAAGTCACCCTTATTTTCAAAATTAGTATCACCTTCATGCTCAGTCACTATATTTTGGTCAGTAGAATTACTATGTATCTTGGCAGCACAGTTCTCTGAGGAAGGTGCACCCCTGTCACATGCATAGCTATTTCCATTTTCATCCCTTATAAGTAAGGAAGACTTCAAGCCATTCTTTGTTTTGTCATCGGACTTCACAACATTCATTTTGAAGGCTAAATTTTAAACTGTTTTCATTTTATAATTCTTTAAAATCCCAGAGAATGCAGATTCTTCTGAACTTTGCAGAAAAAAACCCAACTGCTTTTCCCTGGAATGTGTCAATTGTCCTGAAAGATATCTAAAAAGCAGCTCTTTGTTTTTATGTTTCCAAAGAAGATTCAAATGTTCTGGAATTAAAAAGAAATTTTAAAAAGTTAGCCAAACCAGGATTTTAAGATGGTAAGCATTCCTAAGTTCCTAGTCTTCAGACATCAGGGCAGCAACACAGAAGCAACACTCAGAATCCCAGTGAAGAAAAACTTCAGTCCTCATCCCTTGATGCAGAGCAGTAACAACCCCAGAGACTTTTTTCTCTGCACTGAAGGCCTTTTTCCTGCCCTTTGAGGCAGCAGCGCATAGCAGAGGGAGCTGAAGATTTTCAAAGGGTTATTTAAGACATCTGAGTTGAAATAGAGAGGAGAGGGAGGTTTGTGATCAGCTCTGAGGCTACAGCCATACACTGCCCCCATGCTGGTGGGACAGCCAAATGTAGATGCACGTGGGACCCCTTCAGAGTCACTGGAAAGCAATTCCATACCAGTTAACTGCCTCCACCTTCTATAAAGACAACACAAGATTAGCCAAACGATAAAACAATTCCGATGTCCTCTCCAGCAGAGTAGAGCCATATATCCTCCCCTAAAACCCCATGGAAAAGTGAAGGGGCAGGATTGACATGGACAGACAATGGAGGACAACTGACCACACATGGGGTGGGGATGCACAAACAAAAAACAGCACAGAGCCCTTGTAACATATAGTGACAATCTCCTAACAAGCACTAAGACTGCACCCAAGTACCAAAACCACAATAATGTGAATGAGGGAGAAGATCAAACTGTGCAAAGCAGCTGGATGACCTCCGTAGCACTCCATACGAAAGGCTCCTAGTACCAGAAATGGGACCAGAGGTAGGAAGAACTTCAGATTTATAACAAATAGTTGCAGCAGGTGGGGAATCTGCCAGAAGGAGGCTCGCTTACAGAGCAATAAAACCTGCATAGGAGGGAAGAAGTTCACTGGATCTGACAAGGCCGAAGATGCATTCATGGAGAAAGGTCAGCTTCCCAAGTGAAGAAAATAAACACCTGTTGAGCACCTTCACGTGTCTGGAATGACGGATTATATTTGCCAATCAAAGAGCAGGAAGGAGGACACTTGTCATCAAAAACTATAAACTAAGAGGTCTGTGTTTTGTTTAAATAAAAAAAGCAGACATCAGAGTGTGGTGTCCTCAAACAAGGATACTGATACATATTTGTATCAAAGGATACAAATGACATATTTGAAATTTAGTGCAGCAGGACATGTCCATCAGGATTAAGTATGGATGGTGGATAGAATAACTCATAATTCACATAAGAATTATGTTAAAGTCTGAAATAATTTCACTGTTTCAACTACAGTGACAATACTGGATCTGATACAATTCAGTTGAAACAAGAACAGAAAAGATAACAATATTAATAATACTAATAATAGATTTCTGGTATAGCAATGTTGATTAGGCACATTGAAGAATAATTCTGTAATCATATTTTTGTAGAGGAATGCTTTGGAAAACAAGTTTGTTCTGAGAAGAGAAGCAACTTTTGATTTGTTCTTTAGCTAGTAAGTTTAAATCCTCACAGAAACCATATAAGCTATTCTGGAAACCACAGCAGGGGAAAGAAAACAAACTCTTATGCACAAATACTTCAGAAAGCATAAAATGAAGCCGGCACACTAAGTAGTGAAAGGTAATTTACTTCTTGCATTATTCAAAATTCACTTTTTCCTTAAACCTTACTTTCTTCAGCTGGAAACACAGCCTGAATAACTACATGCAAAATAAAGCCTTTATCATACTAATGAAAAGTATAAAGCTGAAGGGCCCATAAACAGATTTGAGTACAAAAAAGTAGCACCCAAAGTAAGACTATTGTAGAACTGCAAGAATTTGTCTGCTATGAACCAAACACAGAGTGGCTTCCAGCCCACAACCTTGTCTTTACGTGGTACTTTGAACATCTGACTCAGATTGAAGGTAAAAAGACCATGAAACAAGGAAACAAAAACCACTGAGATCAGACAGCACACCTTCCTCTGCCCCTCTCCCACTCCCAAGATGAAATTACTTGTCTAGCTAAAACATCTCTTGGTTCCTTAAGGCTGATCTAGATCTTTTGTTTACCACTATTATTCAATCCCTAAAGAAGCATAAACAACTGTAGTGCCTTCACCTTCAATTAGGAAACTTAAGGCAGATTGAAGAGTTCTTCAAAAAAAGTCTTCCCTAAAGGCAGGGCAAGAATCTGTTCTGAATAATTTTCCGTTCGTTTCAGTTAATCACAGAACCAACTGCTGAGAAATATTTGCAAACTTTGCTTTCACTGTTGTTTTGACACATTAAGACTTGTTTCTACTTGTCTGGATACTAGCCCTTAACACGGCTTGCTCACCTAGTCATGCAACAGAAGTTAAGATTCCATTTTGATTCAGCAGTAGCTCGAATAAAACCAGAAATCTTACCTCTTTCAAGAGCTTTCTTTCGGCAGAAAACAGGCAACTTCAATGTATCGAGACTTAGCAAGAATAAAATCCCAAGAATTTAAAGAATAGTGCATTACATTACAGTATATGTAGCTAATAATGCCAAAATTTGAAACAACACAAATAGCCAAGTCAAGTTTGATTCAACTGACGCTGAAAAAGCTAAAAAAAAAAAAAAAAAAAAAAAAAAAAAAAAAGTAGTTTTGATACTGAGTAGAAAAATGAAGAAACCTATTAAAGTTGAACAGACCAGCATTAGTCAGTGCTCTGGACTTTCACATAGCCAGAAAACATGTAGAAATGAATTACTAATTCATGTATTTTTAAAGCAAATCTTCACTATCAATACTTTCATGAACAAGTAGACCAGCTTCAAATACAGCTTCACATCCACATTTAGAGTCCTGAAAACACCCTACATAAAAAGGTATTCCTAAGAATCAGGTATGGTGTTTAAAAATCTGTAACCTAGATGAGCATTATTCCCTAAAGAACTGACATTCTGTCGCTCTCTAAAGAACAATATGTCCATTAAGCTTATGAAAACACATCCTGGTGATGAGAAATTCATTAGTTTTAGATTTGCCATAGAAGGCTGAATGCAAAATTAACCTCAGCCCAGCATCTCCTCCATGGGGGGAGTCACAGCAGACACACAGACACAACAGTTGCCCTTGCCGAGAACACACTGTTCCTGGCAACTGGTGACTTGAGGAATTCTCTAAACTAAATACTAATAAATTTGCTTTCACTTGGTCTTACATCAAGCATTATGAATGCCTGGCCTCTACAACACACTACAGTGCAGAGCAAAACAGTTCAGCTGGTTTTGCCTTCAGTAAAGCTCAGCTTACCAAATTTCAGCTGCGTACCTCAAGTGTTTACACACAGCAGAAAAAGTCTTCACTACCTGAGCGCTGTTTTCCCCTTCCACAACTGAAATAAGAGCTTGGGGTAACAGTAGTACCATTCAGAGGAGAAAAAAAAAAAAAAAAAAAAAAAAAAAAAAAAAAAAAAAAAAAAAAGGAAAGAAACGAAACCTCACAAGTAGATTATGCTAAAAAGAGGAGGGATTGGCTGCCAACAGCCCTAGATCCAGGAGAAATACTCACAAAATAAAGAAGTAGGCTCAGAGCAAGATTTTGTCAGTCCTACTAACCAACAAGAGGTGTCCAAGCATGTGCTGTTAAAGGGCAGGGGGACAGTCACTCATTCACTGAAAGGTAAACAGGAATCAAAAGCAGGTAATTACAATAGATAATTCAACCCACAGGTTGACAAATTACTACAAGAACTCGAGTCAGTTTGTGTTAGTGCCACAAAGCAGACAGTAATAATTTATGCTTTTCCTGGTACTCCATCTGGAACTTGATTCTTTCAAGCAAATCATCCGAGAGCATTTACTCAAACCCATCAGGTATGTTTGTGAAGCCTGCATGAAGGGGGACATGGGGCGGGGAATAAACCTGAAAGGAAAGGTGTGCCCAAACATGCAGGGAGGCAATCTAGAAGTGCTCTAATTAACTGAACATGCTTTGATACCAGACAAAATGCAGCATCAGCACTCCAGCAGAAAACCGTATTACCTGGTCATGATTGTTCAATGGAAAGTTCTAAAGGCTTTCAAAGCCTTCTTTTCCTTGCCCATAGTCATTGCTCTGCTAAAATGAAAAGTCCTTAGCTATTTAATTACTTATAAACTCTGGCCATCTTTGTTGTCCTGTCTAAGGATATTATGCTGTTCTCTCCATCTTCAATTTCAGACTATTTGTAAGCACACAACAGACAAAGACTCCAACAGACCGTCTTGATAACACAGTTCTTCCTTTAATAATTGACAACTTTTGATTTTTATTGTTAGGTAAGTTTTAGAACAACTCTGTATTCAATAGCGGAACGCTGGTCCAGTAATTTTTTAAAAAGAAGCAAATAAAGGCCATCTTTTATTTAGATAACCACGATACTTAATAACATTGTCTAGAAATGTCATCCAGTACTCCAGGGATTTGGAGGTAACCTCCTAGACCAGAGCGTTCTGCAAATGCATGTCTTTCCCCCCACTCTGTTTTACAGCCAGGATGAAAGTCACATAAGTAAGAGCTAAGCAAACACCAGCCAGTGACAAACACCAGCTATTAACACACTGCAAGTAAGGAAGCATACTTTATTGTCTGAGATTAAGTGCGTGATCAAACAAAACCAAAGCTACCTATTTGAATGTGCAGATGAGAATAGCAATAAGCCCCTCACTTGAATAGTCCAGCACACTCTCAGCACTTAATTGGACTCTCATTTGTAGCTTCATTAAGACAGCACTCATTGCTAAAAGTGTCAGACTACTCACAAGGTTTTCAACTGCACACATGGTCAGTTATACACACAGCTATAACTTGTTTATCCATTGCCATCAGGAACAAAGCCTGTGTATGGTTTTCCATGAGATCAATACTCAGCCTATTCCTCTTTAGGAACTTGCAAGACTACATTAAGTTCTTTTTTAATGGTAAATTAGACATCACCTTTTCAGAAAGAGACTTTGAGGATTTTTATTTTTATTTTCTATGTTATCACAACGGAATTATTTAGCAAAAGCATATGTTATTGTACAAGGAAGGATAAGTTTTCTCATCAAATGAAAGTAAGAAGCTGGAACTTGAAAAAACAAACAGTGCATTTATTATGGCACTTCCTTGCAAGGTCAAGGTTCAGGTACTTCTTTTTGAAAGACTTGATTGAATAGGTAAGCACAAACAAGCCTGAGACTGTCAGAGCTCAGTGTTCAACAATCCTCACCAGTGTTCAAGTTATTTGACTAGATAGGGATTATAAATCAGATCACCTTCTCTGTTTCCTGGAATTCTGCTAAACTGGTTTTGTCCACTGCTACCATTTAAAGGGTACATTCATACATTTTGGTATCTTTAAGATATGAAACAGTGGACTGGGATTATTCACAGAATTTTCCCCTCTGATTGAAATACTAATCTCTACTGATTTAAATATTATCAATATAGGAAGAATGGTAGTAATGTATTATGAAGAGCAAAAATACTTTGTGAACTCCTGCTCAGTCTGTCCATCTGCTCACACAGACCAAATAAGGTTTGTGCTCTTCAAGAGTTCCTCAAGTTTCAAGCTAGTCTTCAGGTATCCAGCAATTTTCCTGATGCATCTCATCATACATTCTGGTCATAATTTCTCATTCTCTGACAAAATTCCATCCATCAACACCCTTGCTGCCCATTCTCCTTCAAACCAACTTCAAACAGTCTAAATAGAAGCTATCCCAAACTATCATGTCATTCCTCTCCCTAACCTCTCTACTTTGCATTACATGTTTCCCCTCTTTCACAGACTTGTCAACCCTCTTAACCTGCCCCATCTTCTTCTCTTCTCATCCTAGCTAGGTCAAATCTAGTAGAGAAGCAGGTACCCAGGGAAGCAGTGCAGAATAGTCATTACATCTTGGATTCTCAAGATAAATGGCAAAGTGTTTTTGCTGGTGGCTTTATGGTAGTGCATTTTTCTAGTGTGGTTTCTTTTTTTTTTCATTGTGTGTGTGTGATTTTTAAAATTTGGGTTTTAAATATCCAGATTATTTAATAAATAATATTTAAGTGCAGATTGTCTGCTGCTAATCTCCTCTTGTCTGACAAGTACAAAGCTTTCACAAAACAGCAAGTACAACAGGCAGAAATACTCTGCAGAAGCAGCACCACATTGCAAGAGTGTTGGCTAAAATACCAGTCGTAACCTTGGGGGTAAAAAAAAAAAAAAAGGTTGTTTCCTAAGAATGAGCCACAACTTGGCAGGCCAGAGTAGAAACGCCTTTAATCATTACCACAATGTGCCAGGCACCATATGCTAAGAGCTTTTAAGCTTATGTGCTAACTTGAAACTTTTCATGTTCCTGAACTTTTTATGAAGCATCTGTGCCCACAGCCCTAGTGTGAGTACTGTACTACTTGGAGCTGACATCAGCAGTACTCTTTGTATGGACTGGATCAATGGAATGGGACAGTTAAGACACAGAAAGACTCATCTGCTCCCATGCATTGCATGTCCTTCAGATCTTCACCTACAACTGAGAAGCCTTTCAGCATTTGGCTATATTTAACACAGACATATGATATGAACTAATTTACAGAGCATTTGGAGTACTCTCAACCTGTAGTGAAGAAAGGTACTGTAAGTACAGCAGTAATATTTGGTTCTAGTGGTATATTCTGTACAATGCATCTCTAACTTGATTAATTTCTATGAAAAAGCAGACCAAAATGGTAACTAATGACTGAAAGAGCAGCATCTTTGCCATGATATTGCTTTGCAGTAGAAACTGAAGAATTAATCAACATGCTTAGGATTTCTCACATTAACCAAGTCAGAAATTTAACAGCTCGCAGTTTTTGCAGACTCAAAAGTTGCTTTCTGTGCAGAAGTGGTCATTTATTCAGTAAAGACTACAGCCGGTCAAGAACAGTTTCCACTGACACATCGAGAAGTTCTACCACTGAGTCAGGACTGCACAACATCATCATCACAGCAGAATTTAATTCTGAAGATGCTTCATTTGCCAATTAAAAAACAGTGCTTTTAGACTTAAAAAATACTTAGGCTATTGATTCTATATAGTGGAAAAAAATAACAAAACTGCAATAAACTCGTTACAAGAAATAATATTTTGGTAGCCAAACAAGAAGCAGCACCAACCCAATTATTAGAAGTCCTAAAGGCACAATGGTTGTTGAGGATTTTTAGCAAGTATTGCTGGGTAGTACTATAAGTCCCAACAGTTTTGCCAGTATTTCACCTGCAGTGTTGTACAACTGGAATATGGAGCAATTCACAAGCATTGTTTCAAATGTTGCAGTCTCAGGCAAAAAATAACCCAAATAAAACACATTTGGTTTACATTCAAAAGAAAATCTTGTTATTTTTCCTACAAAGGAAACTGTTTCTCACGGTGATATCAGTCCTGATACAAGAGTTGTATTCTTTCTACATTTTTTGGTTGTTTCCCTTTAGACCCAAAAGACAAAGCCTCTGAATCCAAGAGGGACCAGCTCTGCAAAGCTAAACACAACACTGCACCTCTGCAACAGACAAATGGCAAGAAATATGCTGTGGCAGTTTTGCAGAGCTGTTAAAAAAAAAAAAAAAAAAAAAAAAAAAAAAAGCACAACAGCTTGATTTCTGCAATGCTATTGGGTAGCAGGCTGCAGTCAATGATCTCTGGAAAGCACGAGCTCACCGTGCTGCTGGGCACATGTTGCTTGAAAGGCTGCCAGGGCAAGGTTACCCAAGGGACCCCCTGAGAGGGATCCAGACATGCAGGCCTGCCAGTCGTGCCCTGCAGCTCCTCCTTGGTTCCTGGGATGAGACTCCATTTGAGCCCTGAGCAGCAGCAGCACTCCCAGAAATGGGGCTCTGCATTTGCAGGGCAACAGCAGGACTCAGAGCTCCTATACAGAAATTATCCTGTCAGTCCATCTGAGATCCCACAAGAATGCTGTAGTCTAACAAAGAATTATAAATTCCTTAAAACTCAAGTGGTACAAAATAATTTTTTAATATTTTTCCTTTAATCAATTTGTTTAAAGTCAAGCATAAAATCCAAATGGTGCTTGTTATAGACTACATGTTGTTTTACACTATCGCCAAGCCTCTTCCAAAACTGTATTTAAAGAGCTGAAGGATGTTATAACTTCAAATGTAAAAGCGTCAAAAAGTTCTCCCCATTCAATGAATAGCTGACTTGACAACTTCCCACAAGAATACAGTGTATATACATCATCACATCATTACAGACACCCTGGAACTACAGTTATATGGGAACATTAGCTTTGATTTCAACTCAAGATTGATTAAAATAAATGCCACAGGCAGTGACAGAAGGGTAACACACCCAGGGCCACATTCATACTTGATGTTCCCCAGCGGGTTTCAGCTTCTGTGCAGACTTCCATTAGATGGGAGATATGCACAGCTAGAGGACATTGCATGCTCTGGCACTGTCTCTGTGCTAACAAGTGAAAAAGCAATCCTCTGATTCTCTGATTTTACAATAAATTAGATCATAACCCTTAACTAACTGACAACCTAATAGAGTTTCACGATTAAGAGGCAAAAATTGCCTCCCTCTTCCTCCTACTGTTTTTTTTCAGAGTCAGCTTTGTCTTTTTTGCAATTTGTGATCACACATTAACTTATGCCATACAGCACCCTCAGTCAGGCAATTATATACATGGTTTGGTCCTGTGCAGTCCTTAGGACTTGCTGCCATGTATAAATTACCCAGTCTGCAATACAGCTCACCTCACATTTAACCATTTTGGCTTTGTCTTCAGTGGCTTTATAAGCTCAATGGAGTGAAATTGCATACAGGGAGTGACAGCAGCACGATGATTTAGAGGTCATCACTCTGATCTGTACACTTTCAAGCAGTCATTCTACAACCAGACATCCAGTCTTCTTAGCAGCAACATACACAATGCCATTTATTGGGCTAAAACACATGTAAGACATGCAAATCTGCAGCATAAACAACTGAAAGAACACAGATAAATGAGCTTCTCACAACTACTATCTAAAAGAGGTCTAAGAAGGAAAAAAAATTACTGCAACTTCTATAGATTCTGCAAAGAGACAGGCAAAGATTCTATTTAAAAGATCCTTTATATTCTCACAGTCAAAACTCAAAGTTTCCCTGGTTCAAAACTGTAGAGAGCAACAAGGTCTAAAGCATCACTGTGCACAAGTTCCTCCAAAGCTGTGCTTTCCAGGCTGTTCATCCAAGGGCATAATACATATCTGTCATTAACTGAGACAGAATATTACTTCTTGGATTTACATTGGTCACAGACCTTTGTTATTTAGTTCTGCTAACTACCAGCATCATATGGCAGCTCCTGGGTTAAACAGTCACTTATCAGTACAGAGATCTACGGAACTACCATCTGTATCAAAGGCAAGTCTGAAACACTTTGATAAGGTAAGTATTTCACCACTCGGCAGTGCAGGTGGAAAGCTCCTACACAGGGCTAACACAAAGAAACATACTTGAGGAACTTCATACAAGTTAGTTTGGAATACAGATAAGGAACTCCTGCATTTCAACTTAAAGAAGCAAAGAAACAATTCTCCCATGTATTTGGGCTGCACATGGCATGGGGGTGGAGGCATTAGGGAATGAGGAAGAAACACCATTGGGAAAAAAATAAACAAGAACCTGGTGTTCAGGTACCTACTAAAAGTTCATTAAACTTGCACAACCAAATACCGTCCTGTGAAGGGTAACCAACTTCCTTTTGAAAGCAATCTCAGTTTGCTTAAGTTTGCCTGACAGAATTACTTCCTCTACCAGCAGCGAGTTCAACAAAGCTTGTCAACAATGCTGCAGTTTCTAAGTTTCCATCTAGAAATCCACCAATTCACAGTGCACCAACAAGGGTCCTCATGACCTACTCAATCAGGACTCTGCATGCATAGCTTATTGATCAGCTCTGCTAAATGAAATCCCAGAATACTGGAGCAGGCTGAATACAGAAGGGTTCCCTATGCAGCCCAGAAAAAAAAAAAAAACCCAAAAAAAACACCACACCAACAAAATAACCACAACAAACCGCAACACACGACCAGTGCTGAGTAATCTTAGAAAATAAATAGGGGGGAAAGTCATTAAGCTTCTTCTGCTAGAAAAATACATAGCCCTAACTGCCAAAAGCTGAGGGGAAAAAAAAGTTGAGCTGAGCTGAGCAGAATATCCAGGAGAATCCACAAAATCCACTGGAAGTCTCATTTCTGTTTCTCTAATTTTGGAGACTATTTAAGAGGGCTTTCTCCCTCCTTCATCAGCATATTCCTGGAAGAGGAGGCTGTTTCTACCTTGATGTTTTTCCTACAAATCCACCACTGGGATTCTGCTCTCTCTGAGCCAAATTAAACATACCAGAGGTGTTTTCACAAGCCATTTGGGTAGTATACTGCTCACAAATGTCAACTGCAAGCCATTAATACTGCATTAGGAACTTTCTCCAGAGGAAATTGCCTCACAATAACCAGGAATGGAAGGGATTGGCACCTGGAAACTGCTTGCTTCCATCCTCTGAAAAGTCCAGCTACAGCAAAGCCTTCAGGATTGAAAAGCAGTATTTGGTAGTTATACTTAAAATTGTTCAAAAGTTTGCTGAAAGACGTAATAAGGAATAGTAGTCTGCAAAACAGTTCTGTGAATAGGGTGGTGACAATAAGCTTCTTTGGGCTGAACTTCTTCCATCTACAAGGAAGTTCCTAGTCAAAACTAGGTATGCCAGAAGTCAGAAGGAAGGACACTACCTAGGAACTGGAAATGTTGTCATGCAGGAGGCCAAGGTTCAACCTGTGGGCAAGTACCAAGTGCTCAAGTTAGTTCTGCTCTTCTGACCTTGCACATGACAGACGGGCTGGTGCCAAGTACTTCACCCCTGACCACTGATAAGGGCTTTTAGTAAAATAAGATTTGTTTTGTTTTGTTTTAATTAGAAAGGAGAAAAATGTGTTTTCTTAATGATCCCAGGACAGGCAAACAGCTTCTACTGAGGCATACAGATTGGTCTCAAAATCAAGTTGTGTGTCAGACAGTCAAGCCTTCCACAGCAGTTGTTAGACTGAGTCCTTTGACTGTTTTCTTTAAATCATTGCAATACAGAGAAGGGCAGGTGTGAAAGGTAGCAAAAGCAACTGCTTATGTAATAATAAACTGTACCAAAAAGTCTTCCAAACTATTTCACAAAATCCTCCCCACCCAAGGCAGAAGCAAGAGCAACTGCTTGTTTAAGCTTCCAGTTTCTAGAAGTTTTAAGTCCTACCAGTTTACCACTTGCCTCTGTCTTAGCAGTTGCACCAAAACTGGTGTTTCTTCCCATTGTGTCCCTGAATTCCAAGTCTGCATAACAAAACTGAAAATTTGGGGTTTTCAATTATTCCCATCTACACTTCAAATTAAAAGTTGGCCACTAACAAATTTAAGGGCTGTGGACAAGCTACATTCATTCCTAAAAATTATTTAGGCATACAAACCTGCAATCCCATGTACTATAAAGAAACCACAATTTCACATAGCAGGTGGTAATAGAAACTACACCCAAGCCAATCACATGCTATAGCAGGGAGGCTGGAAACTCTGTGAGAATGCTTTCTATATCCAATAGACTTGAGAGATCCCCACAGACTCCACTGAAGAGCAAAGAGCGTTACACATAGAGAACAAACTGGCATTTGCATACCAACAAGCCAGACAGCATGTTTTGGTTTAAGCAGAGTAATCTTAAACACAAGAACACTGCTGCCATCAGTGCCTTCTCCAGTTCTGTGCACCAGCCTAACAGCCAATTTTTAGATCTTCATCCTATTGCATGGTTCCACATGTAGAAATAAAACAAAATAAACTTCAGTATTCAGGTTTCTTTATATGTATCTTTGCTTATATGACCACACCATGGAAAAATACATTTTAAAAGCTATTTGACAAAACAATAACAATTCTTATCACAAACACTGATTCAGTGCAATAATACACTGGAGCTTGCAGTTAGCTTAACTTGATTAATCAGATGCCTCTATCTCTACCTTAGATATAAAGAGTAACTCATTTATAGTGTAGGGACAAAATACAATTCTAGGATGTAACCATAAAATACTCTTTAAATAACACAAAATACATTTACTAAGGTCCCTATTAACTTTGCAACATCAAATATATATGTAAATCAATAGTTAGATCAGTGAACAGTTTGGATTCCAAACAACCACAGGTGAATTGATTCTCTTCTGAATCAAAGTACGTAATAACAAAGCCAAGGTCAGGCTCTGCTAACTGAAATTACAGCACCATGAGCAGAAGTCTGCATTTGCACAGATTCACCCCATGGCCTGGGCAGACCCATCTTGCATGTACCTAGAAGGTAAATACATTTAAAATGTTAGCTACAGAAGGGGAAACCAAATATCAACTTAGAGAACATTCCTGTGGCCTCACCACCAGAATTCTTTCAAATTGAGGATGCCAAATCTCATGTCTCTCATATTACATGAGCTACACAAGTTTGACAGCCCTGGCATGACATCTCACCTCTTTGCCAAGATGCACAGAGTCAGCTGAGGTCCAGGAAAGCTGATAGCTTCAACACAAGGGGAACCACCTAAGCAGATTTAACAACCAAGCAGATGCAGCTGCAGCAATCACAACTGCACTCTCATCTGAACAGTAACAACTACAAGGAGTATCATCAGGATGATGGGACACCCCAACACCAGACTCTCCTGACTGCAGGCTGTATCTTCCCCACAATTAGAATAAAGCTCAACAAATTCACACATTCTAGATGATTGGGAAGAAAACACAAGTTCTAGTCAACATAGGAAGAAAAGTAAAGGCCTCTTTTTGGAAAATGGTGTCTGAATAAAAGTCCCCACTCAGAGCAGAATAGCAAAGCTGGCTTTTAGACTACTGACTGGTGGTGGGGAAGGGAGAGTTAGAGGTAAGTGAGAGACACAAGAACACATTAGAGGATTTAAGCAATGTTTAATAACCTACCACATTAGAAGGAAACGAGATGCCAGTACTGTCACACTTATCAAGAATATATACAGAGAAATACCGGTCACTTGCTGCTTCTGATGGAAGGTGGTTGCAGACTTTCAGGTTTGGTTAAGCACTTCAGTGGCAACAGTGTATTTCTCACACAGAACAAATTCAGCCACTATACTGATACAAATACAAATCACCTGCTTTCATTAACTAAAGCCTCATGGGTAAATCACAGTCAAGTCGAAAGCTGGAAGTCAGGAGGCCTCACTTGCAAGGTAGGTACAAGCACATGAACGAGTTGTCACACACAGCCCCATTTACACCACAGTGACCAGGAACAGGACAAGACGTACAAGAATAATACAATTCTGGCCAACAGCCGGTACTGTGCAATCACCTCAGATCCCACACTCCCTCAGATCGTAGTAAGGGAAACAAAGTTTGGGGACATCTTCACAGTCTGCACTCCCCTTCACTTCATCTGCTGAGGAAATGATCAGTTTTGGAGAGAAATGAAAAGCAGGACACTAGTGAACTATGACAATGGCTTCCCTTTCTCAATTTGGAAAACGTATCTGTGCTTACACACAGAAAGGGGTACAGGTCAGAGTCCACAGCAGCTTTGTTAAACATTTAAGCAGATTCAGCTTAATGCACTTTTCCAGACATTTAGTCTGGAGATGTTAGCCCACTATGCTGCAGGTGAAATCTGATACCTCTCCAGGTATCAAGACAAGGACCAGCTTCCACTTTGAGTGTTTAAGTGTTTAAGACACTATTCCTTACACACACAGACTTTCTTGCATGCACTCTTCACTTTCAGATCAATAAGATAAAGAGATTTTATTAAGAAAAATCCTAAGCTTTTCAGAAAAAAACATTGCTACCAGTTCTATTAAATGACAACAGAAAGCCACAAGTGAAGACGTGAGGTATAGAAATGCAGCCACAAAACTAATTCCTCCTCTACCATTTCAGGGGAATGGGAGAATGCTGAAAATAGATACTATTCTTAAAAGGTTCTTAAGTAACCCAAAAAAGAGAATCATAAATTTAAGATATTGTCACTGCACCACAATCCTTCAAAAGCTACTTCCAGGATTTCTTTAGAAATAATTATTACTTTTATCTAACAGAGACCCATATGCAGACTGCTGCATCCAGTATTTCCTCCTGCAGAGTTTGGGGTTTTTTTACCCTTCTTCCTGAAACAATCACAACAGTGGAGCTAAAAGTTAAGGTGAAGCTGTGGCTACTTGCTTGCTTAGAAAAACCCTTGAATCACCAAAAGATCGAGGCAGCAAGAGGCAGCCAGCCCACTATGACTCAAACTATGAATTTTTACACAGTCACTGATTTGCTTGCCCCTGAAGTTTAACCCTGTGCTTGAGCATGGGATTCTGCTTGTTTGTAAGGCAAGTTAGTCCTACCTACAAGCAGAGAATTTATTACAATTCCATAATACGTTCAAGTCAGTAACTGTGTTGGCTTGAATACATTCTGAAATAGTAATTTTCTCTTTTTTTTTCCCATTCTAATTTTAGGCCTTCCCCCCTTTCATAAAGAGAAACAAATTACATTTCCTTTATCACCTTTAAAGGCTTGATTGATATTTCCTTTTAATTTAGAAATCAAATACTGGCAGATCCAGTTTCAGTATTTTAGCTTAGCTAAAGATAGCAGGATCAGAAAAGATCAGACACAGAAAAGCAATACCTTAGCATGCAAAGACCAACGGTCAAAGATCACTTAAAATACTGAGCATAGTAAAAAACCCACAAAGTAGAGGCCCTTTATCATCCCCAACCCTCCATTTTAAGAACAGGAACTTGACCGTTCTTTCTAAACTTCTAATAGAAAATGACATATTATACTAGTTTTGCCAACGCATCAACCAGCCTTCCAGGAAATAATGTGTCACCAACATATGGAACTACTTGAAGGAGGTTTTTTGGCATTTTTCTCTCAGCTTGGCATGTTTTTAGCCTTAATTGTGGAAGCCACTAACACTTCTGCTTTCGCTGTAAAATTTAAAACACCAGGGAACATGAAATCAAAGACACTACATGCTTATCATTCAATAAAAGCCACTAAACCTCACTCACAAATACTATCACCTTCTATGTAATTTTTACAACTAAAAGATTCACTTTGAACTACTTTTAAGCAAACAGCTTAAAAAATGCTAATAATCTATTCAACCTCTAAGCAGTAAAGAATAAACTGTAAGTGCCACATATAAAAGCATGTTTGTATGTTTATGGAACAGACAACTTCAAGTAATAAATCTGGGAAGTTATTTGGTGTATAACAGCAGCTTACACTACGGCACAGTAGAAAGAACCATCCCCCACAAACTACTTACAATAGTCAAAGCACAAGCCTTTCAAAAGAGACAAGTCGGGGCTGAGTTAGATTAGTCATCAAAAGCTCTCCTCAGTGCCATACAGCTGAGTACAAGCAATCAGTGAGAGCAGGGGAAGAAGAGAAACCAAACCAAAACAAAACCTTAGAAGCCAGATTACAGAGAGTCCTCTCATGAGATTTCAACTTTCAAAGATCAGTTCAGCCACGCAGCAATAAAAGACTCAGGCTGAGGAATTTTCTTTAGACGCTCTGCCAGCACCGCATCAAAAACTCCCTGCACGCTACCAACACATCCAGAGAGCAGGTTTGACAAGGACTTCACAAATTTGCCAAATGCTATTTGCAGAGAGCTGTTTTCTGTAATACCTGGGATCATGTTCACTCTGAGGGGACAAAACCTCTAGTGAACAAAAAGAGCACACCTTTGCCTGGCCAGGTCTGAAGTAAGAGAAGGGGGGGACTTATTCAATTCACTTTTTTGCAACTGAGGAACTCAGAAGACTTCAAAACCACAAAGTACTGCTTTCATAAAGCTGTGGGCTACCACAACTTCAGCCCACAGCTGAAGTCAAGCTACAAAGTTACTTCAGTGCAATTGCTGTGGCCAGGAGCTCCTGCAGCCCAGTGCCATTAGCGCTGTCTGCACAAGGCTCCACAAGGTGCTGCTGCCACGGCAGAACACTGACCTGCGCTCCAGATCACAGAGAAACACACATACAGGCAGGTGTTCCCCCACCACCACTGTCCTTCCCCCACGCATCACAAATTACAATATACAGCTCCCTGGAAGAGAATTTTATACTGAAAAGTCTGCAGAGCAGCTTTGATAAATGTTGTCTCAGCCTACCTTCAGACAGCCTGAGAAAAGAACAGTTGTTTGGAAAAGTAATATTTCAACACGTCAAACAATTATTTATTTTTGCCTTATGGAACTAACAGTTCTCTCTCAGCTTTTTTAACTGACATAAACTGCAGTCTCTTAACTCCTGTCTTCTACAGGCAAGTAAACATGAAAATGGTGTTTCCAAAAAAATGAAGACTTTCCTTTGTTAAACAAATTTAACCACATCAAAGAATTAACCTGGAAGTGTGTAACTTGCTGCTAAACCTGGGCTTCTAAATTAATTTTGCATTGCAGGAAAAGTGGGAAGAGAAAAAAAAAAAAGAAAACTCGAATACATTAGTTATGTGAAACAGTATTAAAATTACTTTCACGCTCTGAAAATATTTCTTTCCTCAGGGTATAAAAGAGTTGTAATAAATACAAACAAGTTCATTTTAACAAAGTCAATTGAAATGTGAAATTATCATAGTTATATTAAACTTCACTGTAATATATTCATAATTTAAATTAAGCCATTTGAGTGCTGTGTGTTCACTGATACTGTTTTAAACACAAACAAACCACCACCCTTGGGTAGCCAAATTTCAGAATGATTTCTCTTTTTGAGTGAGAACTTTCTCTGCATTCATTTAATTTATTCAGTTCAATGTCTCAGTTTTCAAGCTATAAGAAATGAAGCGAATTGAAATCTCTCAAAAGATCACAAAATTAAACAACTTTTTTTAAAAAAAAAACCTCTCATTTTTCAGAAAGTTTTGAATCTAAGGTATCCAGGGGATAATGTGCATCCAGTTAGTGATACCGAAGTATTACAAGACATTATGCAGTTATCTTTAATTACAAGTGAGAATTGATAATACATCATTATAGAAGAAGCCACAGAGCACCAACTCACTCTTCTGCCTACAAAGAAATATGTGACAAGTGTTACACTACTAAGACATCCTTTTAGCAATAGAGGCGAAATGAATAAATGACTGCTCTCTGAAGAGGAAACTACTCTTTCAGCCATCCCATGTTCTTGGATGACAACCTCTCTATAACAATGAGCTTTGCAGCATTTAGGTTCTTCAAGGTGTCAAACTAATTTGGCAAATCCAAGTTTCTTTCTGCTTTACAAAACTTAAGTGGATGGCAATAGGCTTTGGACTCCATCTAACACACAGCATACTACAGCTCCATAGTTACCAGTGGAAGAATATGATAGAGAAGAGCCTGGAAGAGCCAGGCACTACACAGTTTGTCACTGTCACTGTCATCTCACGGCCTCAAATACTGACTACCAGTTCATTGCACTTACCATCAGAAAAACACTACATCAGAAATTTAATAGAAAAGTAGAGAGCTGACCACTTGTAAAATAGGAGTAGCTATCTGCAGGCTACAATCATCAAGGCTAAGAGAACTGGGATTATTCACCCTGGAAAAGAGAAGGCCCCAGAGTGACCTAATTGCAACCTTCCATAACCTGAAGTAAACCTATAAGAAATATGGAAAGTATTTACAAGAGCATGTAGTGACAGGACAAGGGGGAATGGTTACAAACTGAAAGCCAGTAGGTTTAGATTAGATACTAGGAAGAAATTTACTGTGAGATTGGTGATGCACTGGAACGGGTTGAACAGACAGGTCTAATAGAACACATCCCTGCTCAGGGGGCTTGAAACTGGATGACCTTTAAGGCCCCTTCCAACACAGGCCATTCCACGATTCTGTCATCTTTCAGAGAAAAACAAAAACAACACACAAACACACAGAGATCAGAAGGAACTAAAGCAATAAATGTATCTATTGACTGGAGGCTGAAGAATGAATGACGCTGAAGAATTAATCAATAATGAGGCTGAAGAACCTCACCCTCAGCACCACCAGCATTCTGCATTCAGAATCACTGGGTGGTGAATCCTGCCCCTGCTCAGCTAGCACAAAGGACAAGGCAGTGTATGTTCACCATAGCCATCTAACAGTCATGGGCTAATTCCACCCCAAAATAAAAGCAGCACCAGGGGAAGCTTGCACACACAATCTCTTCCTCCCCTGCTGTGCCAAGTCTGCCTCATTTCATCATTACCTGACTTTTCTTGGTCCCCAGTTGAGCTTGTTATGGCTTGATTATGACTGCAAGGATTTCTTAAAAGCTGCTCTTTAAGGTTAGTCAATACTGAGCTCTGGACTGATGTTTCTACTTCATTACTCTCCACTTTCCCCATAACAGTCTCTCTCATGGAGATTAACATGCTTTCACTGTATTTAAACACAGCCCAAATATTTCCCTGTAAAAAAAGTGATCACCAACCATCTGCCCTCCTTCTCTCCCCTTCAGAACAGATCCAAAATTTATCTTCTGTTTGACCCATCCATTCATATTTTGCAAACTGATCAAATCTGCAACCTGCATACTTTCCTGACCAGGTTTTTCTAATTTCTTGCCTACCACTTTTGACTGCTAGAGTCTTTTCCCTAAGGAACAGTTTTCCTAGACTGAGGATGCTAAAGAGTGCTGCAGGAGAAAGGTGACTACAAATGGCAGCACGAGGCACAGATCACTGTAATCTTCTGCGAGTTAAGCTGACAGTTTGAACACATTTTTCTCCTTCATCTAATTTAACACACAAGGGGTAAAAAAGAGCCTTTTTCTTCAGAAGTAAGATTTTAAAATTGCATCTTAAAAGCTCCTACTGAAAGTTTTCTAGCCGAGATACTGAACGTGTTATTTCTTGAATGAAACACAGATTGTCCTTTTATTATCCACCTATAAAGCACTCAAAAGTAAACTTTTCTTTGTCTTCATATTCCCTTTACCTCTGAACCACCAGCAGGAAGAGGCTGGTCTACAAAAAGCAGTCAGACTGACATTCCTTCTTGAAATGGTCCATGAAACAGTTATTTAAGTAGAAATTTCTTTTTCATTTATAAGGAAATCACCAAATACATTAAACTGTAATAAAATTGTCTCCAACTACTGACACAGATGATGTAGAAGAGTAAGTAGTTAATACTAATTTTAGAGTTGTAGCACTCATGTGGAGGATGGTTTTTGAGACTGTGCAGATTTCCTAATCATTTACGGGGGACCCCACTTTGGATCACATAAATCACATCACAATATGTGATGTATGAATTCTGTGCTGGACATTTGCAGTGTCATTCCTTTCTCTCGGATGCAAACATGAGTTCAAGCAAATACCTAACACTGGCCCAGACAATTTCACTTCTGTGCTGTAGCACAAATACCACACAATCAGAGTTAAACAAGTGACTATTTTGTCTGGGAAGTTGTTGCAACCTCAAATACTTCTTTCACAGACTTGGAGTTATGGGATTTATAATTATTTTCATTAAGAGTTCTAAAGTGTAAGGTTCCACATCTATACACGTTGAAAAATTCACATACTTGTTTAACTTGAACATGACATTTGTATAAGAAAGCATGATGAGGAAATAAAACTGTCTCCCCTGTCCAGCCCAGCTTACTTTAGCATGCCTTCAATGCTTCTTCATTCTTTCACCTACAGAGAGCATGCAGTCACCAGTGTAGAATGTGAAGGAAATGAGAAAATCCTCGGGATCCTTGGCAGAAAACTTGGGTTTGCATCATTTGGCACAATAGACAAGGAAACCTCCCTTAAGTGGGATGTTTTTAGCAAGTTCTTGGTAAGCCTAAAGTCAGAATCTGACTGGATTAGGGATGCAGTCTCAAGGTCAAAGCTCCCACCTCTCTTGCAGGCACTGGTAATCCAGTCCTCTGGATTAAGGTAGAGAACCCTAGAGATGTGAAGAATGCCAGGTGCACTTGCTCTCGCCTTTCTTCTTTAACTTTTTCCATTTCAAGTCATAAGTATCAAGACTCCCAAACTAAGCTTGAGCTTTACATGTATCAAACCTTTGGTTAACCCTTACATTCCAACCCAAAGAAAGAGAACTAAAAACCATCCGAATTTAGCAAGCTACCCAGTTTTCAACAAATTCAAAATTCCTTCATGCAGACCAGTATCCTTTAAGATATTTTAAGATAAGATATCCTATAAGATATTATTTTTACTACTCTACACTAGAACTTGTTTATACTGGACTTTGACCCACAGATGAGTGCTACCATGTAGCCTAAGAACTTCTGTAAAAATTCCTGATAACATCCATAAAAATTCCCCTCAACTAAACAGAAAAAAATCAGACAGATATTCCTCCTTTGGAAAACCCAGTTGAGGATTAGTGTTAAACTATAATCTTTTAATTTACCAGATCACTGCACTATTGAGTAATTTATTTATTTTTTGGCTACCCAGGGAACTGTTTGACTTTCAGGTTAAGCACATTCTGTTCCACTTAAATGGCAACATGCCAAATCCATTTAAATATTTAAACATTAACCTCAAAGTCACTGGTTTGGAGAAAGGCAGCCGTTAGTCCAGAGAGATTAAATTTTTCTTCAGGCAGTATCATTGAGTGCAAAGGCCATTCTGCCTCTTTCTGAGGGGAGTTCCTGGAAGAGCTGAAGAGCATGGAAAAGATACTACAGCACTCACAATCACTTCAGTAACAGACTTCTTCAGTGGACAGACACATGTTATTTGACATTTTCCCTTTTCAACACTACAGATTCATCTTCTGTGTTTAAAAATGCTATTCTTTTGCTGAATGAAAAAACACAGGGTTGCTACAGTTACTCTTAACAGTTTTAGATTGTATGATTATCCAGTTATTCAATGTTACTTTGAGGCAAAGTAAGATGAATTTGCCATCTGTACAACAAAACCAGACTTCTGTACAACAAAACCAGAAAACAAAATATATACACTGAAAGACTATTAACAGTTAAGAGATTCAAGGACTTGCCCATTTGTACACTGTTGCAAGCGTTCACTCATAAGTAAATAGAAATGGGATGGACACGCATTCTGTATTTTTAATAATTTGTTTTTTGGGGGTTTTTTTGTGGTGGGTGGTGCAGAAGATCATCCCAGGAAGTTCAGGGAAGGAGCCAGCCCACCACTTTGTAACTGTGTTGTAAGCCACCTTCTGCTACCTGCAGACCATGATTAGTGCTGAAGAGTAAGAAACTTAATACTCTATAGCATCCAACTGTATTTACATCTGACAACCACAAACATACTTTTATATGAAGCCATTGGTTGGCAAAACAAAACTACCATCAGCCAGCCATCAAGAACACACTACAACTGATTTTTTTTTTCTAGAAGTCTCTTCCCCTACAGTTTAAGAACAAAATTCTAGGCTGCCCCTCTACGGGGAGCTTGCATTCTCTGTATTTATAAATAAGTAAGCAGTTTGTAAGAGCAGCTTTACTCTGACACCAATCAGATAAAAACATGCACTAAATTTAACTTACATAGATGATATGGAATGACCTCTACAGAACCAGACATCTTTTTATCAATGATATGCACCCCATTAGAGATTAGAGAACAGAAATATTGATCTCAAGTGTTGCCACACAGTTTCTACATGGCCTTCAATAAGAAAGCTAAACAACTGGAAATATCTGAAAGTCTGTCATAGAGTGACCTTGTAAAAGACAAAGCTTTCCTGCTTATTTTACACTGGAAATAGCCCATTGCAAGGGAAAAAAACCACCCCCACCACACAGGCTTACTATATTTAGGTGACACCTTACCAACAGGGTAGCCCCTAGGAGAGTAAAGGCTGGAGGCGTGCCCACATGCCAAGCTACACCACTGAAGTGTCAAATGTTCTGCTGGGAGGGCTGCTCTAACTACTGCAGTTTCTTACCTTCACTCTTCTCAGTTTTGAGTACATTACAGTCATTCTTTTCAAGACTCCACAGTGCTTATTTTATCTAAAAAGTGCATTTTTTACAAATGTCTTTGTGACTACATGCTGTTGTAGAGTAAGGCTTACACATCAGCACAACAGTGCTATGACCTCTGTGAGGCCAGCAGTTCACCTTACAGGAGACACTGCAAGAGACAGCTGAGCACCAAGAGAAAGAATTACAGTCCTGATTGCCACCAGGCTGGGACAGGTGGAAAAAGCCGAATGGAAAGAGCTGAAAAGCATTCAGAGACCACAACTAACACAGCGTGCACCACCAGCCCCATGCTTGATGCACTTGGCCAACAGTCACCTATCTGGGCAAGCAGGGAAGCTACTAGTCCAATTTAACAACAAAAAACATGCTCAATCCTTTTCTTGTTAAAGTAATAGCTAAAGCTGCAATACATCTTTCAGTAGAGGCAGCATTTAGCAAGACTTCAGAAGGTCTAATGATACAGCCTCTGCATGTAGGAAACTGAAAACGACTCCTATTCAATTATCACCTTGCAATTAAGGTATTAAATGAACTACCAGCTCAAGCTGGCTGAAATTTGGAACCAGACTTACTAACTTCGTAAGTGTTGAGATGCAGCTTGATTAAAGCAGAGAAGCACGAATAAATACTAGTTATGCTCAATACAATTATTATGAAACCTATGAGAAATCAATAATGCAGAAGACTGGCTTCATGGTACTTGACTTCGGAGCCCACTCGCTGTAGGACATTTTATTACACAAAATCTATGTATGGCACACAAACCCAAACAAGTTCATGGCAAGGAAAGAAAGGTAAAGATGAGTCCTAACCACATACAGAAACTGCTCAGGTATCTTCTTGATCTGTGTGCTTGTGCAATAAGGTAGAAGCAAGCTTTTACCACAAGCAGTATACATAATGAAGCGGATATCCAATCTCCTGAGAAAACTGTCAAGCTCACAGGGTTTGTATTATCTGCTACTAGAATACCAAGGACTACAGAGCACAAAGAATCCTTAGGTGAAGCAGTGGTCTGCACAACTCCAAATCTGAAGCTACTCATTACATGAGAACAGAACAGGAACATTCATTCTGTTACTAGAGATTCAAGCACACTGAAGTAGGTGACCTTGCCAGCTGCCTGGCAAGCCTGTGCTGTCCTTCCAGGCAGATACTGAGAGTACAAACACCTAAAGGCATCCAACTGCCCAAGGCCACCAACCCATGCTGATTGCAGAACCAGCCATTATTATCTCCTGGCATCAAGGCTCTGGCTGATTTTAATAATGTGTCAGGAGACAACACCCAGACAGTTCAGCTTTATAACACTCAACTATAACAATTCCTCAACAGGTCCTATGAATTGTTTATGACAATGAAACAAAGCAGAGGAAACACAGATGCACTACAGAGAACATCAGTAGCTTTGAGATGCTTCTATACCGAGACACAAGTAAAGATGCAAACAGAACAAAACATCTGAGGAACTCCTTTCATTTAGGAAAAGCTTGCAAAGAAAAACCTCCAGCAACCCACCTGTTGATCAAAAATTTCATTACCTGAAACTCAGCAACAAATAAAATTACTCTTAACAGCATCAAAAAAAGTACACAGTGTAGTAATGCAATCCCCACACCTCCAGCAGGTGTTTCCATATAGGGCAAGTTTAAGGCTCACCCCTTAAGGTAAAGAACCCAGAAAGTTCGATATCCTGACAAGGATTGGCTCAGTGCCAAGAGAGAAACATCTATTGGATCTTGTCACCATTCTTCAAACCCCGTATCTCTCTCTATTGGCTCTCAGCCAGGTTATCCCTCCTAAAACATTTAGTACTTAAGAAAAAACTACAAAAGAAAGTAAAGGCTTTTTGAGATGTCTTAGCAAGGTGTCTGAGGTCTCTCAGACAAGTGTGCATAGTTTATTATTTGTTTTCTGTTTTGTTTACTTTGTTATTTTCTCATTATTAAACCCTCTGATTTACAAAACATCCTCGAGGAGTGGTCTCACTATTATTATAGCCACTTTTCTGCAAGGCTGGACCCTCAGAGTGTGGAGTTAAACCCACAACACAGTAAGTAACATACTACGTGATATAAAAATAATTCTCAGACAATTCTGGCAACAATTCATTAAATCCAGTCACATGTTACAACACATATGAACTATGAATCATACCAACAGATTTTATTTCAGCACCTTCAGGCTGCTGATGGCAGCTGCTGCCAACAGAGACTTGAAAAGGATGAGATTTCACAGACAATAAAAACGGTTCTTGTTCCTTCCACACTTCTTTAAAGATAAAGGAGTAAGAATAAAGTTCCATAAGTTTGGCTTGTAACACTAAATGAGGAGCAAATAAAGCATACAAAATGGAAATCTGCAATAGAGTTCAGCTCCTGCAGAGTTACACCTGAAGTATTACTGAGATGATACAGCACCATTTAGGCTGCCCAATTAAAAGTATCTGATAGAGAGCACACCTGAAACAGGAAGTTGTTCAGATAGTACTAACACAAAGAAACACCGAATTTCTGCAAATTTTTGTAGATGCCTTCTAGTATCTACAATGTAATAAAATGGTCAAGTCAGCACTGAAGGCGTCTTGCAGGGGTGAAACTGGCAGACAAGCTGTGCAATTAGGTAAGATTGCAACAGTGGAACAGCAATCAATAGGCTTCCCAAGATTAGATAACTCAGCCACTGAGTAATGGTTTTAAGATCCTTGATGACTGATGGGAAAAAAGCAATAATCAGTGCACACATCAGGTGAGAGCACACTGCCACAGAGCCTGCTTACACTGCCCAGAACTGCTAGGCCACTACATCCAGAAAAGGTGTGCATCACACCTGCAGCATCAAAGGGGAGCTGTCCTGCAACTCGACATGGACACAGTGGAGGCAGCATCAGTGCTTCACGCGCTTAGACAGCGTCAACAAAGCCACAGGAGCATTAAGAGCTTCAGCCAGCAGTCAGAAATAAGTATGTACATATAGAACTGAAAGACTAATGTCCAAAAGGTGGAAAGGAGCAGTTCACTACAAGCATTCGTTTTCTTCTTTTCTTTCTTCTCAAAGGAATAACCAGAAAGAAGGGAGGAGTCAAAAAGAGCCATACAATAATTCAGTAACGGTTTGAACACCAGCACATTTGCAGAACTAAAACCTGTCAATCCTCTTAGAAGAAATCACAAAGTCCACATGCAGTGATGGACAAAGCACCATCTAGTTTCAACCAATGTTTTTACAGAAAAAAACCCAAACCCAAACAACAAAAAAGCAGGATAGGATCGCCTGTAGCAAACTGCACTGAGCCTTACACAGGAAAACCTGTACATGGCTTCAAGGACAACAGAGGAGGCTTTCTCAAGCACACTAAGTACCGTTGTCCAGTTCCACAGAAAATTTTCTAATGAGCCAGGTTAGAGGCCTGTGCTGAAAAACTGTATGAGAAGACAGTTTCAGTGCTAATTTCAGAGAAGAGCTAAACAAGCTCTCTCTTTCAGTCCAAAATACTGAGGATAATACACACCCAGGAATTAAGACAGATGATCAGTAACGGAAATTAGTTTTTAGATTCCACAAAGTGACAACTCTAACACTGCTGCATACACCTTGCTGCAAGAAGTAGTTCTCCAAACAACCCATCCTTTCACTCTAGTGGGTTTTCGGTTTATTCAAGCTTTAATGTGTTTAGTGCTCAGCTCCTTCACCAACAAACTCCAGCTTTCAGATAAATGAGAGCAGCAAATCAAGATCCAACAGTTCATTTTTTATTACATTTACTTCTCCAGTTTCTGGGAAAGTTATACACTAATTTAATGATGGGACTCAATAAAAGTTGCATTTTCTGAAAACCGTGATGTTTAGGTTTGTTAACCCGAAAGAGCACAATTTAAGTATGAACAAAACCAATGCAAATCAGCAGAAGGTTTAAAAAATGTTCAAATAAAGTCTAGTAATGAAAACTCCATCAAATACCCCTAATAATCACAGTACAAAAATATTTCACTGCCACTAAAATATTTGAATCAGATATTAAGAGCAAGGAACTCAGAGTCTGTCTAAGAACTGATGATTCTTGTAGACTATGTATACTGTGCATAAGCCAGCACTGCAGCATCTTCCATTTATACCTCCAATTTAAAAATTAATGGTCTTGAAATAGTCCAACTATCTCACCTTTAGTGTCCTCAAAGTAAACACATTTGACTCACTAGAAGCATACAGATAAAGCACCAAGTAAAAGAAGAAAGGCAGATCATATTAATTGTGAGAATGGGAACACAAACCATAGCTAATGGACAAGTCTTAGCTTTCCTTGCTTAACAGCAGTTTATTCATCAGCCCATGGTCCTTACCACAATGCTCTCAGACTGCGCAATGGCACACAGATCCCTTGGTTCCCAAACCCTTCTGCAATGATGGGGCAGCAAAATCCTCCTATTTTTTTAATTCTTCAGCCAAGATTATTCAGTCTGCTGCATTTCAACACTAGAGACATGACAAGGCAGCAGCCTCAGCTACAACTCCAACAGAGGATGAACAGATGCAAAACACAGTCTTTAACACTTACAGCACCAACCACTCACACTCATCCAAGAGCACAATCACACTCTTTTAGGAGCACGGTGATGTAAATAATTTTTTTTTGGCCAGTTGCACAGGTTTACAGCTGATCTCAGAAAGAAAAAAGAAGCACCGTTTCCCAGATCACTCCATCCAGACCTCACTGGTGTCAGCTAATGCTATAATGCAGCTAATGCCAGCTAAACTAAACTAACATGTCCAGAACACACTATATGGACCTCATACATTGACAGGAGATCAGAGGAAAAAACACAGAATGTATCTACAACCATATTTTTCATTGTAATGGCAACTCTTCCTTCAATACTCTGGTTTTTCTTGAAGAAGGCTTGTCCATTTCTTTGCTGACATGAATGGAGCAAATACAGCAGGGACAGAGAAACTGACTCCAGAAGAAAGCTCGTCCTATTTCTTCCCGTTAGACACAGCATAAAGAGGACAGAGTAAAAGATATTAGAGATACTAGGAATACTAGACACTAGAATGAAGTGCTACAACACACACATTCCAACTGTTTTACCCCACCTCAGGGATTCTGCTGTCCAGCTGACGACCACAGTCACTGTGAGCACACAGACAACCTCTGTATGCACATTCACAGGGGTCTGCACTGGAATTAGTTCATCAAAACCCAATGTGGGTTACAATATTCAACTCCCAGGGCCTTGCGTGCACTAGTTTCATTTCCCTGCACAGTTACCATATTGCAATCATTAAATCTACATTTATATTAAATGCAAAAATGAGCTAGTTTGCATTTTTAAAAAGTTATCTAAGACTGTAAAAGAAAAATAACTGTGAAATGTTTAAGTATTTGAAGATTGCTGAGAGCACACTGGCAACTTAGCCAAGTTGGAAGGGCTCAAATAAATTCTATGGCAAGGCCAAACAAAATGGCAAACGTAAGAGAACCATCTAAAGAGGAATGACAACAGAGACTTGGGAGCCAATACAAGCAGGCAATTCACAGATCACATCAGTCACCCACTAAGAGCAGCTTCAGTTTTTCCTGATGCAAAAACTAAACAGAGTAGTAACTAAAGCAGTTTGAGTTAACTTAGTGTGAAAGGATTAATGCAATTCATTCAAGGGAGGGAGAAGTCCATGAAATAAAACTGAAGTTAATATAGGTGGTAGGGATAGGAAAAAGGAAATTTCCCACTAAACAGTATGATTTAAATCCTGACACAACTTTTTGTGCTGAAAAAGCCCACCCATACAGAAAACTAAGACTCATAATTAATATTATTTTTTTACTTGGAGGACAGAAAATGATCAACTAGCACTGACTTTTCTGTCAGACAATAAAGCATACCTATGCATAGCACACTCTGTGGAGTATACACGGAGAATACCAGAAGAGTATTGTCTTTGCAACAAGCAGAAAACAAGTCTTCCCATGCCTCCATCAGAGCAACTACTGAGTCTAAAAACATCTTCATACATAAATCAGGAAAAGTAAAAAACTCCACAGTGCAAGCATTCCCTTAAAAAGAAGTAGGCTGTTATCATTCTCACTTGAATGTTTGCATAGAGCAAACTGTACAAGAGCCCGTTCCACAGCACAAACACTGAAGAAGCACTAATTCTTGCAATCAAGTAAAGCAGAATAAAGAGCATTAACTTTTCCAGCTTTAACTTCAAACTACTCCATAGAATGAGCATTTCATAAACTCCCCAGGTAATCCTCTAAATTAATGGGATGAAAGCAACTAAAAATGCTTGATTTTCCCAATTAAACAGTAAATCAGGATACATCATGAAACACAATGAATAGAACAAAATGACTTGAACAGAAATAGGGACTTGGGGCAGGAAATCACTTCAGCAGCTTCTGTTGAATCATACATACTGCATGTACCCTTCTGATCACATAATTATCTCTGATCATCAAACAATCAAAATACAGCAGTATGCTAATAATACTTTAGCATCTTATATGAATATGTAATATACCACATTTCTGTACAAAACACATACATTTGTACATGGTACATATATATGTTTAAAACATAAGTGCGTTTTTGTTTCTGTAGACAAAAAAAAAAAAATCAGTCCCATGCTATCAGCTGGCTAATCTGCATTCCACAGTTCCTATTACAAATCTTGGCAATTATTTTGCTAGATTGTTGAGACCATTAGCTACCCGACATGTTAAATCTCAGCCCAATATTAAATCCTACAAGATTAAAAAAAAAAAAAAAAAGCCTCCTTAGAGTTGACATTTTTGTACAAGAATCTTGGCTCTGCCTATAAAAGAAACCTACTTCTTATATACATGGTTGCAGACAAAAGTTTGAAACCACAAAATTTCTGAAAGAGGTAGAAGCTCCAAATGCCTTTAGAGTGTCATTACTCTGTCAAATCTTGACTTTTTCAAGGCCTTGACAGTTAATCAATTCTCAGATATTGATTTCAGGTGTAAGTAAAACACTTGAGAATAAGGAACAATTATGCATCCAGCAGTAAGGCTTTCTATTCACTAAATCACAACTGCTCAAAAATATCATGAAGCCCATTAAAGCGCTAGCTACTAAAAATCTAACATTTTTTCAAATATTTTTCAACTTATGGAACCTTTACATACAGAATCATACTTCCTCTGAATAGAAAATCATATTAGGTAAAGTTTTAGCATTAGATGTACCAGGTTATGATCACTGTTTCAGCCACAGTTCTGAAGCAGACTGATCTCAGCCAGAAATCAAAGCTCTATATGAATTTTTAGCAGAGCCTTGTTACCACACGTACAATTACTCTATAAAAACAGAGCTCAAATGATAATGAGCACTAGGAGAACTGAGCTAACCCCAGTGGCAGGTCTGCAGTCACGCGAGGCAGCCCTACAATGCTGCTCTGCAGTTCCACCAGAGCACGCTGCGTGTCACGAGGAATAAACAAGTTTTAATACCAATCTTATTTAGCAGTCCAGAGAGGGAGATCCATCATATTAGTTAACACCATCCACTCTGAAAATCTTAGGCATACAAGTGATGAAGGTTAAAGCTTTTCCATTCCCAAAATTTAAGTTTCACTATATGAAAAGCTCACTTTAGAGAGAGGTATGACTGTGTACCAAATTAATTCAGAAAAAGAAGAAAGAAATTGATACCCATTAATATGCATTCAACAGCACAGGTATCATCCAATTTGTTACACTTAGTGTTAACAATATTTAACACTATAACTACTCTAAGACCTTACAATGCATAGGCAGTGACCAGTAATGATTTATTTTACCTAAGTGGAAGTCATGCATCCGCCAGTGTGAGACTTCATCTTTCAGATAATCCCCCGGTGTGGGGTTTAACCAGCTGTACTGTCCATCACATCACAAGCATAAAGCAAACAAATAATAAAACCAAAGCACAAGCTCAGACCCCACAGCAGAACATCACCTACATACCCTAACCAGAAGAGGATGCTCAGTTCTCTGCTTCGATCATCCAGTGGGGAAACAGAGAGGTAGAGTGTTTTCATGGGATTGTTTTCTGGGCATTTCTTTGTTTTGTTTTATTTTAAATATCTGCACTCTCTCGCCTCGGCCTTGGAACAATGGTATCAAGTTAAAGCTCAATGTCCTTTTCAAAGTCTGGCTCTCCTCTCCTTGCCAACCTTGCACGGTATAAATAGCAGCAAGCAGAAGAGCAAGCATTAAAAATACTCCTTTAGAAATCTCAGGAGTGTCCGTGCTTGCAGTGCGGGACCAAAGCGCTCCGGCTGCACGACAGTGAGCTGTAGCACATTTTACACACATCAAACACGGTGTCAAGTGCTCATCTAGATTTAAAAAACCACCAAAAAACCTGGGACAGCAATATACAGTTTCCGTACCCCTCAATACGGAAAACTCCAAGCGCACAAGCTGGGCGGGCCGGTTGTGCCCCCTCAGCGCGGGGAAAGGCCCTGGGGCGGCCCGGCCGCACCTGCCCCGGGGCTCAGCCCCGCCTGCCCGGGGCCGCGGGGGCGGCAATCGCCAGAGAGAAGGAGGAAAGTCAGCTGGAGCGGGGCGAAGCGGCGGCGGTGACCCGCTCCCCCCGCCGGCACCTCGGCACCCGGGCAGCCCCGGCCGCGCTCCGCTCCCGGCCCCGTTATCCGGCCAGCCTCGCTGGGAGAGCGAGGGGAGAAAGGAGAGGAAGGGGAGAAAGGGGAGCAGTCACACTTGTGTAGAAGACAGCAAGGCAGCACTTACGGCGGCACGCACACGCTACCCCTCACTCGTGGATCGGCGTCTCTGCAGAAAACTGCGCCGCTCTGGCCGCTCTGCCCGCCGGCACCGCCCCCCGCCCCGTGGAGGCCCCGCCGGCCCCGCCGCGCCCGCCCCGGCCCGCCCCGGCCCGCCCGCTCCTCACCGGCTCCTGGCCAGCTCCTCACCGGCTCCTGGCCAGCTCCTCACCGGCCCGCTCCTCACCGGCCCGCCCACTCCTCAACCAGCCCCTCACCGGCCGGCCCGCTTCTCACCAGCGCCGCCAGCCCGCCCGCTCCTGGCCAGCGCCGCCGGCCTCTCCCGCCCCGGGCTGCGCCCCTCCGGCGCCTTCTCCGGGCCGGCTTGTGCCTGGCGCCGCCGCCGTGTCCCGGCCGCACCTGCCCCGCAGCCCCTCACCTGGAGCGGCCCGGGCCTGGGCCGTGCGGCTGTCGGGGGGCCCGGCCGGGCGGTGAGGCAGGCGCAGGTAGCCGAGCGGGGGAACTGGGTCAGCGGCTAAAAATACCGCACGGGACGGAGGAGGATCCGGCCGCTCCTCCCGAGGGCTGTCGGCGGGACCGGGGCGGGGGGCTGCGGGCGGTGGGCCCAGGCCGAGCCGGGGCGGGGATGACCTCGCTCCGGCCGGGCAAAGTGCGCTGCTGCTTCAAACTCACAACCGACGGCGCCAAAACCTGCCCGGTCTCGTTTCGGTTCCTGAA
Source organism: Zosterops lateralis (assembly GCF_965231275.1). Classification (NCBI taxonomy): domain Eukaryota; kingdom Metazoa; phylum Chordata; class Aves; order Passeriformes; family Zosteropidae; genus Zosterops; species Zosterops lateralis. Next base: position 30,014,974 of record NC_139766.1, read on the forward strand.
CCGCGTGTGGCCTCACGGCAGGCGCGCGGGCCGAGGAGCCGCGGGATGCCCCGGCGCTGGAGAGCCGGGCTAAATCACCGCCCGGGGCAGCGCCCGGGCCGGCCGGGCCGCATTCCGCCCGCAGGGCCCGGCCCCGCCTGCCGCGCTGCCATCCCTGCCCGCCTGCTGCTGCCATCCCTCCCCTGCCCGGGCTGCTGCTGCCATCTCTGCCCGGTATCGCTCGCGTGCCCAGTGCTGCCGTCCCCAATGACGGAGCGGGGAAAAGTTTGTTCCTGCCGAGTTCCTGAAATCCGTTTCGATGCCCAGAGAGGCGGTGGAGTCGTCGGTCCTGGCGATGCTTAGAGGCGTCTGGAGCCGGTGCTGGTGACAGGGTTGGGGGTTACAGTGGCAGTGCTGGGTTGACTGTTGGGCTTGGTGAGCTTAAAGGTCTCTCCCAAAGTCGAGGGTGCTGTGAAGTCAGCGGAGAGCTGCCGTGGGTCTGAGGTTAGCCAAACAGTGGGTAGCAACACTAAAGCAATGTCCACGTTACAACAAAAAGTCTCAGGAGGTTCAGGCATAATTTTCTTGATGGCCTAAGCTGTGCAATGACAGTCTTGGGCTAGGTTTGTGTTTTTGCAGAGTGGTTTATTAATGCAAACCAGATAAAAACTCACCAATGTGAGTTTAGTGAGTGTTTTAGCACTCTGTCCATGGTATTATTTGCTGCCACTTCTTAGGGCTCAACATCCTGGATTTCAGTGGTAGCAGAACCAGCACTTCCCTCCAGGATCTGTCCACTCAGATTTCAGTGGAGGAAGTTCATGTTGTGGTGGTCTCCCTGACCCAGTGCAGTAGCTGCTGGGGATTCAGCACTGAAGTTGTGTCCTCGCAGTGGTGGCACTGCCCATAACGTGAGGCAGAGAGGAAAAATCTTTTGCTCATCATTACAAAGCCCCAAGAAGTAAATTATGCTTGTGTAATTCCTGGGGAGGATAACCTTCCAGATGCCAGCGAGGTTGGAGACACTTACCTGGCATGTCTGGTGCATGAGGGCACAGGAGCCTCAGGCTCTCTGTGTGCCAACGTAGAAATCTATCCAGGACAGATTTGGTGACTCCACAGGAAATGCTTTCTTGACATCAAGCTAATTCCCTGACCTTCCTCTCTGCCCTCCTCTACTATATACAGTTGCTGGCTATTTATATATGTGATGAATATGATTCAGAATTAAACATGCCAGGAAGAGACTGCTTCTTTCAACCTAATAATTAAAAAAGGAATACAGCATGATTGCTTTGTTTCATCACCACATGAAAGAGAACTATTTATTGTGGTTGGCTTAGTAGTAACAAACAAAATATTTTATTCCCATCCATGAAAAGCAATCTTGTATGTCTTTATGGGCTTCATCCAAAGCATGCTGGGGACAGTACTATTACATATGGGTTTTCAGTTAGCACATAACTGCAAATCTAGTGAGCTGGATCAGAGCAAGAGTGCTTTTGGGCTACAATGCTGAGCATCGTAGAAAACTTGGGCACCCTAGAAGAGTCTGTATGGTGCCCCAGACCTTGGGAGGCAACCACTTCAGTAGCACAGCTGAGGCACCCTGGCATGAGCCCTCTGCTGCGGCTAAACGTGTCGAGCAAGGGACATCGTTAAATTTTTGTGGTGTCATTAGGTTACTGCTCATGTGAAACTGAGTGATAGATAGTTTACATAGCCAGCCTTTTAGCAAAGTTCACAGGCATGGCTCCAACTGTATGTATCAAGGCTAATCTCAATTACAACTTAAAAATGCCTCTGTCTTTGTCACCCTGGGGATGGTCTGGAAAGTATCGACTGATCGCTACAGCTGAAAGCTCGTGGTGTTGATCTTTATCCTGCCAAAGATCACAGTTCATTCAGCATTTGCTGCAACCATTCCACTCTCATGGCTCTTTAATTTTTCCTGGTCTTGTTGTCCCTCTAGGCTTTTCATGCAGCAGTAATCAAGGAAAAATTTCAAATTGAAAACCGGATACTTAGAATTTTTTTTTAAAGAGATAATAATGAGATAATGACTTTTGCTTCTCTGCCTTTTTTTTTTTTCTTCCTTACCTCTTCTGGTCCTTGCATTTTTGACTTTATAAATGTAGGAGGAATACTGCAGGATCGTGTCACTGAATATTGAAATTGGAGGGAAGGAAATAAGGAAAAAAGAGATAGACAAAATCACTTAAATAAGGAAGAGAAATTAAAGACAAAGGATGATGAGGAGGCAAGTAGCCTGGAGCCCAAAGTAGAATAAAGCATGGGAAAGAGTTGGAGACACCAAAGCAAGAGGTGAATATCAGAATAGGTGGGAAAGGAAATAAATGGACTAACAGAGCTTTTTAATATTCTTTCTCTGTTTCTTGTCAGTAGGACTATTCAGGAGCAGGCTCCACAAATGGCTCTGAAAGATACTTTCAGTTGCAGTCATACTCCAAGATGAATATATGTCTGTCTTTAATAATAGATATGATTGCAGCAGGTATAAATAATTTGAAATAGTACCAGGTAACTTGAGTATCAATAACAGTAAAAATGCAGCAGCACAGGATAGCCAAGTATGTGTCCTGCTCATATCCAGGGTAATGGATGGTTTTGAATAGGTTATTAGGGAACTCAGTTTCTGTTCCTGACTCTTAAAGGTTGCTTGTGTACTTTAATATTATATGGTAATTGCCTAGAAAAGCAGTGTTGTAATAGGGATTGAAATTTAAATTTCCCTACTTCCAGCTAGGGACTTTAATTGTTGCATTGCAAAGTGATGCCTTGCTTCCCTGGTCCAATGCATGTGGATTAGTTTGTTCAGAATAACAGACTTTCAGCAGACACAATGAAAGACATTCCTCCCAGCTAGCCTCTGGCCTGGTGATGAAGGGAATTTCCTGGGAACTGTCAGATAGGACTTCACTGTTGTCCTCATGACCCTCCAGGTCTTACACCTGCCTGTTTAGCTGCTGAAAGAACCTTTCCTTCCTCCTGTCGCGTTTTTAAAAAATGCCAAAATCTAAATGCAGACCCCACTGAAGCCCAACTCAAGAATTAAATGCTTTAGATGCCAAGAAGGTTGTAGTTGGAATGTCAGTAATTGACAAATCGAGTGCTTCTCACACTACTTATTGGAGATTCTGGTACAAGGAACTGCTGCTTCTGGTGTGGGGGGAATGGTCCAGAGTTGTGGGCTCCTGGATAGCAAACTGGTGCAAGTAGTTGGGGGCTGCAGCTCTCAACACTCAAAACAGCTTGACTCTGGTGGATTTATAGTCTGCGATAAGTCTTATCCTGGCTGTATTTGGGAAAACACCATGTTGTGGATTTGTTTATGTTACACAGCAGTGTGTTCATTGGAGATTCTCTGGCATCAGGAGGCTGACTTCTGTCAGATGAAATTCCTGCAGGCTGGTGGTTAAAACACTCTGTTTTGATTTTTTTTTTTAATTTGATTTGGGTCTTTTTGCTTGTTTGTTTTGTTTTGGGGTGGGTGTGTTTTTTTTTTTTTTTTTTTTTTTTTTTTTTTTTTTTTTTTTTTTTTTTTGGTTTGGTTTTTTTTTGTTTTTGAGGTGGCAAGAGGGCCGGTAATAACTGTTAATAACTGCATTCAAATTCTTTGGCAAGTGATGAGTACTGTTCCCCTTGGCTTATGCAGACTACATTTAAAGTACTGCATTAAGACAAAACAAACCTTTCTGCCGGCCAGTGCCAATTTTGGTTTAACAAAAGTATAGCATCACAGTTGAGAGTCTTCATTATCTTCTGAAGCTCAATTACTAATGAATATTCTTTAATTTTTTTTTACCACAAACTTCACATTCATATGACTTACTTGAATTAAACTGTATACTTACTGCCTTGACAGCATATTGGTGACATATGCCAGAGAAAATCATTGAGTGGTGCTGCTGAAAATGTTGAAAATGTCTTTGGATAATAATTTGGGTCTGATCTTATAATTTTGCTGATGGTTTTCCCTGTAATAGCTAAAAGTAACGTCATTCTAAGAATCCTTGGTATTTTTCCTCCACGGTTTGGAAAACAATCAAACAGACTGTGTATATCCTCACAAAAAGTACTGGTGAACAGATCCCTGATCTCTCAGCTAAATTATTTACATGTGTAATTTTTCTTCCATATGCTTTCCAGTAAAGCAAGGTTCAGACCTCTTTACAGGCAGCTCTGGTGAAGAACTAGAAAATACTCTGAATGCTTTAACAATTAGACTAATTGTAGTTTACTTGATTCCCTAATGTAATAAACTCCTTCCTTCACAGGCCATTATTTGTGGGATAAACCTCTACATTGTACATGTTATTAATTATTTATTCCTTCCATTATTCTTAAATGGACATTTAAGAATTGGCTTATGGTTTCCAGCACAATTTGTAAGAACAAATCTATTCAATAATTTTAGAAAGTTTTTTCTTAAGGCAAATAACATAAGTTTCATTTTCTGTGGAGTTGAAATACCTCTTAAACTGCTTTATTCCTATGAATATATCAAGAAATCAATATAGGGTTTTTTTTTCTCTGATATTATCACACATATTGAAAAATATGTGTGATATTCTTCAAGAAGATTTTAATTACTTTTTTTTGTAGTTAGATAAAAAATGGGCTAATATTCCCCCCTTTTTTAGTGTCATTTAAATGAGTTTACATACCCATATGCAGAATGAGAACTGTACTGTTCTATACCAACTGTTACACCTTGGCATTTTCCACATACACTGTTTCCTAAGCAAACACATTTTCATAGAAGCAGATTTATGCAAAAAACCCTCACCCAAATATGGCTATTTGTTATTCTGAGAGGAAAGGAGGGGGAAAGGTTGTATAGTGAACATACATGATGAACCAGCAGAGTTATCCTTAATGCAATAGCTTCAGTCCATGTGAGTACAGTTGAGAATTTAATTGCCTTTGTCAAGTCCAGGGGGAAGGGATATTACAGCAAGGAAGATGGGTAAACCCTGCAGAAGGAGACAGGCTGGGAGGATGGCTGCTAGGAAAGGTTAAATCACAGATCATGAGAAAATGTTTGAGAGAGTCTTTTTGCCACAATGTCAGAATTTCCAGTCAAACCTGTCCACTTTCTTAAGAGAGTAGTGGTGTTCTTTGTAGATGTCAATAAATGACTGAACAGAAAGAACATTTAGAATCCTGGTTTTCAGTCATGCTGCACTGGAGCTGATACTTAAATAACCAAAAGAACAATAATGTGATTAGTGATTTGGTCAAAGGAGAGACAGGACGAGACCTGTAAAAAAAGTGCCAAGAGATGCTAGCTGATGGGGTTATTTGATGTGATAGAGAGGTGATGTTTGACAATAAATTTCTGTGGCACCTGATAACAAATAAGAGGCGACAGTGGAGGGTTTCTCCAAGCGAGATGCTGGCACATGAGTCAGAAAGGCTGGAGAAATGGGAGATAATCTAGCTGTTAGAGACAGCACAGCAAATTCTTACCTTTTTTCTTTTTCAGGGTTGAGTGGATTTATTTTGTTTTATTTTGTTTATTTAAAGGAAAACTTTTTTCCTAAAAGCCATCCTTAAGATCTTTCTATTAAAGGAACCATCTGTGGCAAAAATTATGGTGAAGATACAATTCCAAGTGACTATTTGCACAGACCTGCCTGAAAGTGTGTCTTGCCAGAAAACAAGTGGTTCTGAGCCTTTAGGAGCTGTGTCTGTGCAACAGCTCCAAGCCTTCAGCTATATAACAATGGTTAACAGGGAACTACAGAAGAAATTATTAGCACTAAGATTTATTTAAGGGAAATTAATAGAAGAAAAAAAAATCATATGAGCAGTTTCTTTCTCGATTTTTCAGTGGTTTCATCACTAGCTCACTCTAGACCTACTGTCTTAAAAAAACCAAAATTTTGCTGAAGTCAAAGCAATTTCATTCTTATCTGTAGCAGGTCAGCTGCTTAAATGGTGCTGAATAGTACTTGCTTCTGTCACTTTTCTGTGATTACAGAACACATAAATAATATTGCTATTGCAGCATCTTCCCAGTGTGAAACTTGGATGTGAGATGAAGTTAGCAGGGTTTAGCAAGTATCATTTGCACCGTGGTAAATGTGGACATGGGGATGAAGAGGCTCTTAGCCAGCAGCAAATCCGTGGTGACGTGACTTGTTCTGACACAAGAGGAGGCTGAGCGAACCTGCACACGGTTTTCCAACAGCAAATGCAAAGTAATACATGCTGACAATTTCTGCAGAGCACAGCTGATGCACAGGAAGTTGTTAATAGGTGCTAACCTGATGGTGCTCCTGAGCTCACAAGACGATGTATTGTTGTGTACCACACTACTTTTGCTTAGATCCTGTTCTATCAGTAATGGTTTTTGTGGGTTTCAGGTCTCTGTGTATGTGAATGTGTATTTCATTAGACACACAGCATGTTACTATTGCAAGTTATGCCACTATGCACACTGGCTGGAGCAGTCCTAATTAGAAGCAAGTATGGTAAATGTAACAGGACAGAAACAACAGAAAAATGGGAGTAATTTTATAAAGGTAGTGTGTACTAAACAGGAGCTTCCACCAACAAATTAGAGGAAAAACTTGAAACCAGTTCTCTGGCAGTAAGATGTCCCCTCCTGAGCCTTACTGAGACAGGATAGAACAAAATGCTGTGGAGGAGCTATGCTGCAGCAGCCTAGGACAGGATTTAGCACTGATAGCTCAAAGTCACATAACTGGGGAATTAAACTCTTTCCTCTTGTCTTTCCTATCCCCTCTAACACAGAAAGATGAATTCAAACATTAATGCAAGGATAGCATGTGGTTTTGATTTGGTGATTGAAATTGAATTATGTTCTCTCTGCATGAAAGGTTACTGAATGGACAGTAAGAGGTCAGGGAAAACAAGAAAACACAAGTCCTTTTGCTTGTCATTTTAAAGAAATGTTATTAATCCACTGGGAGCAAGAAAATGAAAATGTAGTATTTTTTTCCCTTCTGGGTGGTAAACCAAGGCCACAAGGAAGAAGGTAAGGGAATACAGATGAAATTTAGAATAAAATAATCCCATGGGAGGGAAAAAACATTTATTTGCACTTGATGTGTTTTAGCCCATGTTTTCTAGAGCAGCCTAGATCACTTAGAGATCTTAACACGGAATCATTTTTGAGCCAATCCTTATTTTCCCTACAACAGGCCTGATGTATTAATTTTCTTTCCCCCAATACTTGATGTAACTGATCAAGGAAGCTTTGCTAGGGGAAAAACCCTAGGTCTGTTATTCTTGGCATAATATTAATGGTTAGACAGACCTTACATAGGAAAATTTAGCCCTGTCTAGGCTTCAAGCCACTCACCTTTACAAGTTGGACAAGATTACTGTTGAATCAGGTGTATCTGAAATAAGAAAAGCATTATTTTATTGGAAAATTGCAGGCAAATGAGACAGATCAGGCATGTATTATGTGTCTACAGCACTCTTCATTTGGGATTCAGTATGATTTATCTGTGAAATTATGTGTTGTTGGTATTCATACTGTATTGACAATGTAAATATATAATAAAAGAGATAAATTTTGGATTAATATTTTAGGTGTGTTATTTTGGCTATTGTGCAGACTCAAGTGTTAATTGGAAGTATAATGAATTTTAAGAAAAAAGGAAAAGCCAAGCATACATAGTTACAAAATTATTAGCATTAACAGTGTCTGGGCAATCTATTTCTTTTGTTGATTTAACTTCAGTTCCTTTTTCTGATAGGTCAGTAGTCTTGGACTTTTCTAGAAAGAAAAGTTAAATCGGTATAGGAACAAAGATATTTGTTTCTTTATGACCAGCTACTTGCTTTCTTACAGCTGAACTTTAGGCTAGCACAGATAAGCCACCAAGATGCAATGTTGCAGTGTTTTGAAGGCAGATGTCAATTAATTTGCACAAGGAATTATAAAAAATCATGTTTTCTGCTGCAATGATCTTCTGAGTCAGAGCTGGAATATGCAGCGGAAGAATACTCATCTGTTCTGTCCCACATGGCGCCCTCCTTAACCACAATTTCTTGCTGAACCTCCTATTCATGGGCATTTGTCAGTTTTTATAATTTTCCATGGTCTGAAATGGAAACTGTGGTAACAGATAGCATTTTCTAAGCCTAGAATGGCTAGAATTCCCCAAGGAATCCCTGTATGCTCGGGTTTTTTTCCCCCTACTTTGTACATATCATAGAAAATTGACTGAAATACCATCCTATGCACACTAACTTGTACTTCTGGATTTCATTTGCCATTTACAATGAGCAGCTTGCAGTGTTTAAAATGGGTATAAAAGGCAGTGCTCATATTAAGAGTTACTGATCCTGTCTCTGTGAATATTGGTATAATGGATGGTGGTGCCAGCTAGAGCTGATTACTTCTGCCTCTTCATTGCTGCTGTCTCCGTGGAAGTCGAAACTGCAGAATTCCTTAATTAATCCTGCCAGTCCAGAAACTGAAGACAATAAAGGCTAAGTATAGCAGAGCCTTTTGGGATAATCAGCACTTCTTTCTTTTACATACACAGCTTGGATGCAAGCTAGCAAAGATAATCTTTCAGGGAGAACGGTGGGCATTTTAAATGCACCCTGGAACACTTTCACAGTGCATCCCTCCCAGAGAGTGATTTAATCATTGTGTAAAATGCTTCTGAAAAGAAACCGTTCTCCTGCCATAAACCTGTATGCAAAGAGTACACAAAAGCCTTAACCTCTCTTCTTATACTGGGCATAGTTTAGGAACTGCTGTTAATAAGGCTTTATTCTAGTGAAAAACCTGAAGATTTCTGCTTATAGATGAGGATCAGACAGAACTATCAGCCTAGGTTAGTAATAGAATAAAACATGATTCTTGAATTGCATGTTTCCTAAAGGTTTCATTGTGCTCTGTAAAATGTTTAAAACATACATGAGGATAGTATGAAAAAATTCAATTACTTGCTACATGATTCAGAGAATATGAGAAGTCATGGGGAAAAATGTTAATGTTCACTTTTATACATCTTCAACTTGTAGGTTTCACTTCTTCAACCAAAAAAATACATATTTGGGGCTTATTCTTCATATTTAAAAAAATGAAATCCATGAGTCAGAAGGTTCCACACTTTCCTTGTTTTCAAAATCTCTGTGTCCCAAAGAAGGGATTTTCATTTCAGTCACTGGGTAAAATAGGCAGTGAAATAAACACTACTGCAATATTTTTTATTTCAGAGAATAATGCAGGCTTTGCTTAAAATAATGCATCTACATTATCTGAGGATGTATATTACAGGATTTTCAAGAAGCAATCTGCTGAAATTTACTTGTTTTTAATGAGTAAGCATAAGTACACCTCAATTAAGGCTTTCTCTGATATCACTTCAGACTTGCTTTCATTTGAATTAGTGGGTCAGCAAGAAAGGACAGTGAAACCTTTTATTAGCAGCTGACTTCTTCCAAGTCTCATTTTACGTTTTTGGTTCCAACACTGTTCAACTGAAAGGAGATCCTGTTAAAAAATGAAGGTGAGTAACAGAGACAAGGCAGCTGCCAGACATCAGTTTCCACTATGTACTTCAAAAATATCAGTATCCTCACTGATATTATACAGAACCATAATGTGGCATCTGTCCTTGCAAAACAGGCAGTCTTTTGTATTTTCTGGTAAGAGCTTTTCATGAGAGAAGTCTAGGATACAGAGATTTTCTTTAAAGCTGTCTTACATGAAGAGGTTGCCCATCAAGTAAGAACCAAAAGTAAACATTTATTTAAATTGTATTTCACCTGCTGAAGTCATTATGGTGGTGCTGTTCTCTAACAAAGTCTTTACTATTTCCCTACTGTTTAATCTACCAGAATATCTCAACAGTGAATTTCATAACACTCTTATTTCTGTCAGGAATTCTTCCTATGCTGGACATCCGGTTGGTCACTCCTCATCTTTACTGATGGTGTTCTTTGAAAAGCTGCTAATTTCATTTGAATTTTGGGGTTGAGGCTTAATTAGTGTATAAATGACAAAGACACCATGTGACATCTATAGAGATACAGCCTCTTACCACATGCATCAGCAAGTACATCTGAGATGTTTTGGGCCATTCCTCCCTTGCCTTCTTGGCTGTAGCTCTTCCCAGCCCTTGCTGGATGTAGATATTTTTGTTATTCCAGTAACATGAGAGAAGCTGATTGATCATTAGTATATGATGAATTACAGAGCACATACAGACTAACAGGGCTACACACTCACTATTGAATACTAAATAATGAATGTGGTTGATATCCTTTTAATGAGAAAGTAGAATAACAGAAAAGGTCTATTGTTAAAGCTGTGTTTTCTTTGAGATACAATATGAATGAGCTGCTTGAGAAACAGATGACATACCTAATTAATCCCCAGTGTAACTTTACTGGACTCCATTGATTTGCATGAGATTAATTTTCTTAATTCTTTTGAGGAGAGAAAAAAGGTTGAGAATTACATAGCAGAAAAGGTGTCCAGTTATTTTCTTATGTATGAAACTTTTATGTCAGATTTAGTATTTCAAGTGCTTTAATTTAATGTTGGGAATTTAAAGGGAAATAGAAAGTAGAATTTAAAGTTATTATCATGGATTGCAAATATTTAATGACTATTTTTTCCAAGTTGTATTATTAACGACTTGTTTTATTCAGATTGTGTAAACATAAGAAGGAAGCCCTTCCTTTCTTTCAGTATCCTTGAGCTTTTTGCATAGAAATTTTAGCTTGAGAGGCTTGTGTTCTTCATATGGCTATGATTTTTCTGGGTTTTTTTTCTCTATATTGAGTCAGAGGGTTAGTGAAACCAATTCATAAGGTGTTTAACCCCTTGTTAGGAAAAGTCACTCAGAGGAATAGATGAGGACTGTGCTGAGATCTTTCATTAAGCATGCTGTGTAACAGAAGTAGGGTTCAGTGACAGAGGACTGGAACAATTTGAAATTGCCTTATATCAAGAACTTCAATGAGATATTTAAAATTAAATACTCAGTTATTAGAAAAAAATTTAAAAGAGATATTTTGCAATCATTAAAAACCCTTTTATCACAAGGCAAAGTGACTGAACATCTTGCAAGCATTAACAATTCAAACTTAGATACTACCCTACAGAGTAAGACATCTTGCAAGACATTCAGCAGTGACTTGCAGCATTGAATTTTATATTTGCTGACTACCACATGAATAACCCACTGATTTCTTTAAGGAAGTTTTTCCCAGATGGGTGTATGGCATTTTGGCAGGAGATGGATTTCCTGTTCTCCCTGCAGTGAATTCAGTATGGCCCAAGCACTTACTTCATCCTGCTTGTGCCCCAAGTATTTACATAATCTCAGTTCCTTCATCACAAAAAGTATTCAAATGCTGTATTATTTGTGCTATCGTATAAAGATGGGTCTCACTACAGTGAAGTTCCCTTGAATTTCTAGGTAGTTGAGATGCGAAAAATAGAAGTTATTTTAGCAGGGAAGAAGAGTAATCACAGCAGCAATGCAGTAATGCAGATAAGTTAGTTCAAATAGTGTTTGGATCTTGCACAGTTTTGTTTCTGCTTCCTAATCATCAGAAGACACAAACTACTGTTGTAGTGTGAGACTTTAAAAAAAAACAACAAGAAAACACAATTTAACTACCTAAACGAGCTGTACCTCAAGTGAATTAGATGCTGTGAGTTTCTACCATTTAGGTAAATTCAGGAACTCACATATTATTTCAAAAAATTAGTTAAGGACGAAATTCACCTAAAAATTTTTCACTTATTTTCTATAATTAATTAACTTAATCAGGAGCAATGTTGTACTAATTTACAAATGTGGTACTGCCTAAGAAAACCCATGTACAGAGCACCGTCTAGTGCAGGATATCACTAACATAAAAGCATTTTGGCTCATATGCCACTTGCCTACGTACAACTAATTTAATATGAACTATCATGTTGCATGAAGTGCCAGACCAGGGACTCCCATGGCAATACAATTTTGTAATTACATGACAGACCATTGTGACCTTTTGCAGGGACAGCAAAACTGGATGCACTAAAATTCAGGTAATCATTTGTGAGAACCATTTACCTGTAAGAGGAATGTGTTTATCTTCCTGCCCATAGTGTTGGGTGACATATTCATTAAATAATTCAATCCATTCTGTTCTCACAACTGCCATTTTAGGTGCTTTAAGAACATCCTGTAGCTGCTTGGAGCCTTTGCTCAGGTTCTGAAGAAACTCAGAGCAACCCAGGTTCCTTAAGCCAGGCAGTCACAGGTACACAAAGCACAACTAACAGGTCTTTATTCTGACTGTCATTAAGACAAGAAGGGGGAAAAAAGCAGCTTAATTCTGTATCAGAGACAGGTAAAAGGAACTTATATACAGGTATTTATGGCTTGCTGAGGAAGGACAGAAAAGTGAGCTACAAGATGGTTTGCTTGTGGTTTTTATGCAAAGGCCATATTTTGCTGCTTCTACAAGCAAACAAACGTGAATTTGGCCCCAGGATTGTTTATTCAGTGTTTGTGTATCAGCATTATGTTTCTGATGAAATCTATTTAGCATTAGGGTGGGATTAAGAGGAACTCTCTTAGTTGACTGAAGATGGAACAATGACAAGTTGGATTTCATCCTGCACTAAACAAAGATTAAGATGGCCCTCAGGTACTTGGAAAAGAATAATTTTTGATGGACTCTGTATATTCAACAAAAAAATCTTAATTAAGCATCAAAAAAGCCACTATCACTGTAAGGTTTTATACCCTTTTCGAAGAAGCACTTTAACAAAAATTTGAACCTCCCTCTGAGCATATGGATTTTAGCTGAACGTTTGAAGCCTTACCAAATTCCCAATTCTCAGACCTGCTCTGAGGAAACAGCCAACATACTCATACTCATTTCAAAGTACTTCCTGGTTTTGAAAGATCCATTTTAGCTTTCCAGGTTGGCCACTAAATAAACAAATTTAAAAGAAAATAAAACAGAAGTAAGTGCAAAATTTTCAAAATTTAGATACAGAATACTTCCCTGGATACTTTTTCTACCTCTGTTACGACTGCCAAAGAGCACCTACTGCTGAAGGAAAATCAGCAAAAAAGTAGCTCATTCTTTTGAGATAATGAGGAGTGAACTAAAGGAACATGATAGGAATGTTCACAGACCTGGCAACCTGTGGTTCGAATCTGGGTGTACCATTTCAACAGTTTTGGGCATGGTGAGGAGAGGTAGACTGTAGCAAGACAGTAGAGCTGAAGAGAAGAATGTTCCATGAAAAGCAGTAGGCCAGACTGCTGTACCTCAGCTCTATCCATGCATTCTAGATATTCTAGGGAAAACAAATGCTGTAACATAAAAGGCTGGTACTGCTCATTTAATTCACCTGGGATTGTGGTTTCCATTCTTTTACTCTCCAATATGTTGACCAAATGAAAGAACACAGACATAGAAATAAAAGAGTATTTCCCTTGAACAAGTATTGCTAAAAGATATATTTTTGATTACACACTGCTGGTAGATATTATATTCTTTATTAACATGACAAACAAAACATTTTCATTGCTATTTCCTCAATACTTATTCTTCTTCTTTTGGGTTTAATGATTTCTGTGAAATAGTATGTACTCATTTGCAGCTATTTGGGAACAATGTCTAACACCAGAACAAATAAACTGGCCTGTGTTCTGCTATCTTGTAATAGTAAAGACTATTTAGAACATGTTTGTACCTGTTGAGGAAATAAATTAAAGTGAACAGACAAGCCTGGCAGAGGAAAGAATTCTCCTCCAACCTTCTGTCTTGTCTGGTAGCTATTAAAACTTCCCTTTTGAAAATATATGGTTTGTTTATTTAAGAACAATTATATGACCATTTTGAATTACAAGACTCTCACATGCTTTTCATGTGGCCAGAAAGATTTATTGCACAAAGAAAGGGCATGGAAAAGTGGTGGAAATTAAATACAATATTTGCATATTTCTGACAGTATGCTATATGCTTCCTTGTTCTGAAGAGCATTCAGTCCAAATAAACATGTAAGTGCATTAGATGTACAAAGATTTGATTCTTCATTTTATAATTTACAGTATAAAAAAGGAATCAAATTTTATATCAGAATATGTCAAAAGCACCCAAACTCGGCCAAAAGATTTCATTAGGGCTCTTATAAATAAACCGGATGGATTTATGCTGCAGTATATAAAAACATTTATCATAGTTTTTATGAGCACAATCTGTACATTTTGAAAGTTGTTTTTGTGTGTGTGTGTGCTAAAGATCTAACTTTCCTACACATAAATCCTCCTTGTCTTTTATTTTGGTGAAATATCATCTGCCTTGATACTTTCCAAATTCATGAGTTAATCTTTCCATGTCCTATGAAACACTAAAGATGTTTTTACAAATTCTACATAATGGCATTCTGGGTTTTTTTCCAAATAATTAAAACTTTCTCCTCTCAGAGTGGAAAAAGAATTTGAGAATCATTATGGAAAATACTGTACTTCCATCATTTTTTTAAAACTACTCCAAAACTCCCAACACATTATTAATAACCCATACCTACAGACATATGCATAGTTACATAGCAATCCATTTTAAGTTCTGTAATAAAGTTGAACAAAAATACTTTATCATATTTTCTGTGGTAATGTTGAATTTCTCTCACACACTCTCTCTTTTTCCTTCCCTTTCCTTTCCCTTTCCCTCCTTACACACACACATAGGTTGATAGGCCTTTCTCTCACATACCAAATGTAATTTGGTGTAACTAATTAAACAAAGTGCTGTTCATTGGTCCTCCCATGCACAGGTACAGAGATGTGCTAAAGGCCAGAAATCACTAGCACACTATGAATCAATGAATCAAGAAAAAGTCTGGATTATCTACAATACCGGCTAATACCACAAAAACAGAACAAAACAAAAACAAAAAACAAAACCAAAAAACAAACAAACAAACAAACAAAAAAAAAAAAAAAAAAGAGAGAGAGAGCTGAAAACCTCTATACTGCAGATTTTCATTGGCACAGTTTTTACACTATGGCTTTAGCTGCCTGAACCCTGTTTGTTCTCCACTTTTTTTGGTTTAGGTGTAACATGATTTATCTTATTGTTTAAGATTGTTTCATATGAACACTTTTCTCCCTCCAGTTGTTCCAAACATCCTCCCTCCTTTATTCCATGCAATTCTTTCAAGGATTCTTTACAAGCTTTTGTTTCTGGAGAATGAAAATGGGAGGAAAAATTGCCATGCAGAGAGTTACCGTTCAGCTGACCTGTATTCGTAGCAATGTGGTTATAAACTGACCTTTACCAAAACTTAGTTTCAATTGTGTTAAGCCTGATTGAAAGTGGCTGCCATGTTCAAAATTGTATTTGGACAGGGGGAGAGAGAGTGGCAGTTCAACCAAAGCAAAATTATTTTAGAAAAGCAAGTTTAGGTCCATATTTTCTTTTAGGTCTGCATTTGCATCTGCCCAGCAGAAATGGACTACATTTCGTTGGATAGCTTTCTAGAGAGTATTCCTATCTTCTCCATGGCAGCAAGCCCTAATCAGCAACTCTTATTATTACTGGCTATTCAAGTCTATTGCAGTGCCAAGCAAAAAAGCCAGGGGTAGGCAAAATCTCTCTTATCATTATTCTTGTACGAGGAAAACATGGATATGTAGCTTGAGATGGCAAAAAGCCTGGGGAGCCTAGACAAGTACATAGGAAAAGGAGAGGAAGTGACTGAACAGGACATTCAAATTTAGAGAGTTGTAAAGTCTAACAGATACAAAAAGAAAGTAGTGATTTAGTGATTTAGTAGACATATAGGTGTCAAGCACTAAGAACCTCTAAAATGACAGATTTTTGCTGCACATAAAGTACACTTCCCTCTACACATGCCTTCTGTTCAAAGCTTAGTTCACAACAAAATTAGTTGCAGCTTTTGTTAGAACTCCTAATGTCAGTATATTAAAGTCCTAAAAAAAGAAAAAAAAAGAAAAAAAGAAAATTAAAAAAGTAGAAAAGGAAAAGGAAAAAGAAAAAGATTTTAAAAAAGAAAAAGAAAAAAAGAGCAAGGCATTACAGTGACCAAGAAGGAGAAAAGCATAATTACTGACCATCTAAAAATGTTAGATTGAAATGTTGTGACCAGCCCTAGAAATGCTCCAGAAAACAACATACAATCTGCTTCTCTATGCTGGATTCAACTGTTTGCACCCTGGTAGCACCCCTTCTCTTTCTTCAGTTCCCTGCCTCATTCTTTAAACTTTTTATGTATGCTATGTACTCAACACGTGCAAGCATTACATCCGAGGGATTTACAGGAAACTCATTTCTAAAGTCTTGAGCCTTTCCAAAGCAGGTATGTTCCATCCACTGTGTAAACCTTATGCTTCTATTTGAGTAGGGTTTTTTTAATTGTATAAGTACAATTAGTTTTAATTTTTGAGACAGCACAGTAACAATACTTTTGTTTTTAAGGGTGAAAGGGTCTGGAGTTACTGTAAAGCCAAAAATTCTCCATCTTAATGAAGATGTCCTTATTCCTAGGTGAACACTAGCCTTTGAAAGAAAACACCAAAAAACTGGACCCATTAGCATTAATATTTGTATCTAAAGGTTCATAGGCTAGCTTGTCTTTTCACTTGCATCCCATGCATCCCAAAACCACTGGTTGCAGAGGAATTGTTCCAAATTTATACATGCATAGATTGAGAAGTAAAAATCTGCCCATTTTAATTTGGAATGAATTTCCTAAAAGATTAATCAGGTGAGTCATGTTAATAGAATATTTAAACAATATTACGTTCAAAGTCTGCAGGTCTGACCTTCATGACAACGGATTTTAGGGAATACCACCACCCATGCCAGGTGTACCAAACAATCCCGTTGTCTGTCTTGGCAGTGTAGGGACCTCTGTAGTACACACCATTCAGGTTGGCAGAGTGACACCTGGTGGGAAAGTAAAGGGAAACACCAATAAGGCCTCCTGCTGAAAAGTTTCAAGCATTTGTTATTTATTTCTCTGCAAGTCAAAAAATTTCCCATGTTGCTGCCAGCCTAGTTTGACAGCTGCATAAATTTGCATTTGTGGATTCTGGGCACATACACAACAGTGGGAAGAACTGCAAATATTTTTTGCCTCCTTTTAACCAAAAGTGCTGCATGTTCTTTCCATGTTTTCTGACATTACTAGCTCTTGGAGATTTTCCTGCTAATTTGTTTCAATGGAAAATTTTTCCAGAGTTGTTCAGCATGGATGACAGCAAGGTATACAATATACTCTAGGAAAGAAATACTGCTGTGTTTTTCTGTTGTTCCAGAGTAGCCCACCTTAAGTTTTCCAGTTACACCACAAGGTATTTTGTATGACAAAACCTGAATACCACCATCAGTCTGTCTATCCACCTGTGAACTTCTGTTTACAAATATATGAGTTCTGGCAGGTAATTACACACATGTACCAATTCACTGAATCACCAGAACTGGCATTTTATTTGACTTTACAAAGTTTAGGGGTTTTTTTAACAGACTGAGGCAGAAATGCAGTTCCAGTTTATTAAATATAGTGGTTGAAATGAACAAAAAACCCTAACAAAACCTAAAAGGCTTGAAAAGAAAACAGCACAACCTTGATACTTGCCTGGTGTCTAAAAGAAACAAGTTTAGATCTTTATGTATGTGACCATATGGAGAGCAAACTGGCTGTTCCTTTTGCAGCACATTGTGATGAATCAGCTTGGTTTATCTGCCAATTCAGTATTTCATTATAAATACTGTTAATATTTAGCTGTTTAACACCATGATGGATTCCAAAAGCAGACTTCAGAAAATATGCAAACAGAAAACATTCCAAATAAACCGTATAAACCAATGAGTTTTGTTACTGGGAAATCTTAGTCTTTTTGGTTTTGCTTGCACTTCGTTAACAAAGTTTTTGAGAACTGAGATAAAAACTATGAGAAAAACTTCATAGGAAAATTATCATCTATGTATCCTTACTTATTGCTTACAACTTCTAGAGTCAGTTTTGATAATGTGTTAGTTGAAAGCTTATAAATTGTGGACATCAAAAGTGAGTTTGTTTTTGAGAATGACAATCTTGTATCAGAGCTGACATAATCTTTCTAATCATACAAATTCTGCAATGAGTAGGCACTCTGCCTACTTTGAATCAAAACACAGATTTCATTAAAAGAATTATAAGAAGGCACACTGTCATTTTGCCAACAGCAATATGAGCCAGTAAAAAGTCTTAATTGGTCCTGGGAAACATGAATAGTGAAAATTACAGTATTCAGTATCCAACTAGATGCTGTCTGAAGTAACTGTACATACCAAATTAACAAGTGGCATGTGATTATTGATATGATATTGTGAAAAAACATTCATTATTCACAAGTCAATAAATAGCTTAAAGTTAGCCTGTGTTCCTCCTATCTTTCCAATAGGCTAATAAAGATAAAAACTACACTGCAATAGTTTCAAAAGTAGCCATGGATATTTTATCTGAATTACGTATTAACTGTGTGACAGATGTGGAGAGATGGGAGTTGGTTCCCTGAAAAACCCTTAGAATTCTGTCTGGATTTACTGACTCCACTGACCCCACATAAATGTAGTTATGCAGTCTCTGGAAAGATTGGTGAGGCAGGAAGCTTGAGTTAGTGATATCTGGCCCCAGGTTGTTGCCCTGTTACCATCCATACATGGCACAACTAAAAATGGGAGTGCTGGGAGAGAAAAAGTGAATATCCAACTGGAATTGTTCACCCTCACTGTTTATGAGCCTACGGAGCTTTGCGATGCCCTAGGTGTGGGAAAGCTTATGACCTGCAGGTAGTACCAGAGTGAACCCAGCTCTGTGAATTTGCATTCAAGATAAAAATCTTGAATAAAATTTTGCTAGAGCTTTGCTTACAAAAGGGGCCATTTTTTCTGCAGAAGTCCACGACAACAAATGCTGAGCTGGAGCAAGTGTGGTGGCTTTAAACCAGCTCTCAGCTTCTTCCATGTGGCCTCACTTGTGTCACATCTCTTGGTTTTCATATTATCTGGGCTTTTCTGTATTTCATTAGTCCTGATAACATAGAGCTGACTATAAACAATTCCATCATAGCTGGGAGCTCTTATGCAAACCAGCCGAGAGCACTAATTCCTTCTATATTTGCTAATCTGTGCATGACAAATATGTGTTTCTGAGTGCTTTTCTTTCATGCCAGTACTGTTCTTTTCAGCAGGACTTAATGATACTGACATTTTCTAGTATTTTCAGTTTTATGTTAGTCTTAACATTAAAAAGTCAATAACAAAGCAGTGAAATAACACTGTTAGTAACTCATTTTTATTATCAAGCTAGACTGTCACTTTAAGAGCATGAGCTACACAACCATAATAAGAACTAGCCTAGTAGGAGTCAGCTATCTTTAGAAGTTATGTAGCACCAACTACAAGGTATAAATAACTGTCAAGTTCTGCTGTGCAGCTACTTTTGCAAAATGGTCATTCTTTTGTTCAGATCAATCCAATATCAAAAAAAAAAAAAAAAGGCAAAAAATGTATTCAGTGGTCTAAAAGTGATCAGTAATTCAGTCTTAATGAAATCCATGGCAGGATACCAGTTTTATGCGATTTGAGGTCCAGATACTCCTTTAAATCTACAAAAGTTCTGATTTCATGGGGAAAGGAGCTCCAACATAGTTGCCTTTCCCTTTTATATCTTAGCTTTCCTGAGAAATACAAAAAACTTTGTCTACATGGGACTTTTTCCAAGTCTCAAACATTCTGCTGATTGGCTATCCATGCAAATATATTAAAATATATTAAAATAAGTAGTTAATTGTGAAATACTAAGTTAATAGTTACATTATTTCAGCTAAGGTGATCACAGACTACTTATGAAAACAGAATTTGGCAGATGAGGAGTTAAAAAGAGAAACAAAGGATGACACAACAGAAACAATGGAGTTGATCCAGCCTGGCACCTCTTGCCAAGTGAACTGAGATCACAGTGAGAGAGTAGTATGCCTCCCTGAGCTGTATTTTAAGCCTCTCTATTACACAGCTAGGTTGCAGAGTTTCTCTTCATGGCTGTATTTATCTAATTTATTACAGGAAAGAACATAGCTGATCTGTACAGGCTAAGGCTACCAGTTTTATCCTCTCTTTTTGATTTGGTATATTGCATGTAAGTAGAATTTTTAAAATCTCTTATTGTCTCCTATTTTAAAAAATCTTTCCATCAGTCCAGACATGCACACTGATAGAAACTGAGTGGACACATTACCATCTCCATTTGGAAAGAATAACAAGAGTGAGATTCTGTGAAGTGAGGTGAAAAAAATGAGTCTTGATAACCTGGCACTAGTTTAGCTTGTCAGATATTTGCAGTGCTGCCACATTTGGTCTAGTGCAACACAAGAGAAATGCAAGAGTGAAGTACAGCAGGGATATATCTGCAAACTCTACATGACCTACTTGTGTAAAAACTAGTTACCTCACAGGGGCAAAATTTTCTCTTCCTCACTGCCTGATAACAAAGACAACCTGTGGCAAATGCCATTTTCACAGACCAGCCTGAGCTGCACAGTAGGTGCTGTCCCTTCTACAGTGAGCCTCAATCTTAGCAGCACAGAGATGTCAGTGCTGCTAAGGGACAACGGCATATTGCAAATAAATAAACAATCCAAATCTATCTTCTACCATATGTTATTATTTTATGAATACACATAGAGCAGAATAGTTGATGGTACCCATATAAAATCAAAATACCTGTTAAACCACCAGCCAGCCTTTTCCTCTTCAGCACAGTTCCCTTCATACTTGTCATTATCCCTGTCTCTAGTACTGAATTTCATTCCTCGATGATCAGCCCACCATTTTACTTCAGGATGAAATCCACCAGTAAGGGAATCACCAGCTGTGCCAGAGTATTCACCACAACTCATCTCATAAGAATGCTAATAAAAATGTGAAGAAAAAAAAATAAAAAGAGAAATTCCAATATGTCTTTAGCCCTTAGCATGTCAGAGAGTGAAACCACAAAGATGAACCTAATCTGTTCCATTTGCTGCCATTTTGATGCTAAGAAACGTCATGCTATTTAAACACAATGTACTTAATACTGAAAGGCTGTAGAGATGCTTAACAGGGACAAACTTTGTCATTACCCTCATGTATAAATGACGTTATAAAAACAATATTAGTATTAGTTTGCAGTATACATTAACAAGTCAGAACATCTTGTACCATTATTGTTGGTAATATCAACAAAAATAGAAAAACTACTTTTATCCATGTGTGCTAAACCAAATGATTCATATCTCTTACAGAAAGTGTGAAATTAATCTATCAGAGTAAACCAGTTTTATTAGGTATTTGAAAATTATAAGCATGTGTAAGAAAGAAAATATGGTATTAAGGTTCTACAGAAATCTTAATGGAAATTAGGGAACCTGTATGTTTATTGTTTGTCTACAGAATCCAAATTTTCATTAAAACCTTCAGTCATTTAATATTTTATTACCTCTTCTCCTGCAACTCTGAATCTTGCATACTGTGCAAAACGCCGTTCTCCTTCAAAATCAGTTAGATCAATTCTTAAAGTATAATTCCCTTAAAAAACAAAACAAGTTATTTTAGTTGAACTAGCCTGCTAGTTTTCAGAACTGGGCATTACAGTAGAAGATGAAAAGAAAATGTTTTTATTATGAATCTATATAACCTCAGCATATTTTATGGGGTTTATCTTCTTTCTTTATGCATACTAAAGCAAATATTGCTATTCTTTGCCTTTATTCACCTGAGTCAGCTTAGATAATTTTAGAATTATTCCAATACAAATTTTCAAATGTAGGAAAAAAATTGCTAAAAAAGATGAGCTTACAGGTTTTACATTTTAGTATGATATTTGAAGTAATATCATAGTGAAAACTGATCAATAAATGTTCACCTATGAAAATTAGATTTGTATACTCAGAAAAGAGTTATAGCAGGATCACATCCTGGTGGCACTGATTTCCATATGATTTAGCTGGCTAAGCCAGTGGATAAGTTTTGTATCTGCAGCATTCTACAACAAAGCAGGAGTTAGCTTATGCTGAGTGACTGTTACAAAGATGAAAATAACTTTCTTCTACTGACCTAATCAACAGGACTGGACTTGAATTACTTCCATGTAATAGCCCACACAGCTAAAAAGCCCTGACTAAGTATCTTGGTGCAGCACATACCTGTCTCTGGACTGTTAGTGATGTTGATGGAAAATGAATAGAGACAATTAATTTAAGGTAGACTCCTGTTCCCTGTTTCACAGGAGCTGACAGCATGCCAGTGGCTTAAGGACAGTTCTGAATCTTTTGTTAGAAAACATATATTCAAATGTGGTGTTTTCTGAAACTTAGAGAAAATCCGTGCAGACTAACAACAGAACTCAGGATTTATGGTAACAAAAAGGGGAAACAAAAAAATGGCCTGGAAAGAGCAAAGAAACAGAAACAATAAGATTATTGTTACAATACAAATCTTACCTTGATTAGTCAAATAATGAAGATTTTTGTTTCCAAGCCAAAATTCACCATTTTTCAAAACAAAATTTCCAAAGCCTTCTTCATAGTCAGCCCAGACTCTGAAAAGCGTATAAATTACTAACTTCTCAGAAAAGCAAGATTTTTTAAAAAATGTTTTATAATACAATTTTAGATTGCAGAATAACTCAAACTGGAAGGAACTTCAGGAGGCAAGCTAGTCCAGTGTCAGTCTCAAGCCAGAATCAGCCATGAGGTTGTTCAGGGCTTGTCCACTCAGATATTGAAAACTTCCAAGAATGGAGACTGCATGTTCTTTTTGGCAACCTGCTAACTCTTTTCACGGTGAAAAGGTTTCTCCTTATATCCAGTCTAAACTTCTCTTGTTTCAACTTAGGTACTTTGTTTCTCATCCTCCCACTAGATATGTCTGTGAAGAACATTTTTGCTCAAAGAGCTCTCAGATTGCTTACATTTTTTATTTTTTAGATTTTTACTAATTGCAGAAGAAAATCTAGTCCTTTCCTCATCATTAAGAGTCCTTGCTCCAACAGTTGTTAAATGCATTTGCTATTGAAGTGTCCTCATGTCAAATGCACAAGTTGTCAGAAAAAGATTAGAACAGATGTCTCACAGAAGACAGTCAGAACCAGGAGTGGTATCTCATCTGGAGGCTGTCCCACAGAATAATAATTCCTTCTTTTTTTATCTGAGATAACAACTCACTCATATACTTCTAAAGTTCAGATTTAACTTAGCTCCATCTGGTTTAATGTTTCTTCAATTTGTTTCCAGTTTTTAATTACCAAGTCTAGTACCTACCTATCAAAATTCTGGCTGCCATCAGAACGTCTCTGAAACACAGTCCAGCCACCTCCTTCAGACATGTCACAGAACGCAAGGAACTCTCTAGGACTCTGGATTGGTTTTATTTTATAAAATCCACTTTGCTTATGGCCTTCATTGTAGATTTCTGCACAATCTGTTCACACAATGTTAATTGAACACAACATTTTTAATCCTGTACTTACTGGCAAAATCAGAAATTAAGTCAATAACAATAATCAAGTCATGTTATGTAGAAGTCACATATGAACCACACTAATAAAATGAAATGTCTCTGCAAACACATTTCTTTGACTTTTGGGTATTTTTTGTACTTGTACTGCTTTGAAGCTTTGCTGGGTTGCAATTATTTTGATATATCTTTGAAATAATATCTTCCCACCATAAAATATTATAATTTTTGTTTCTACTTGACTAGCAAAATAATTCCTCTGTTTTAAGTGGCGTCACTTTTAATTTACAGTGCCACCATCCACATTAGAATCCTGCTACAACCATAAAATTACATATAAGAGACACAGTAACCTTTAAAAACAGACATGAACTTCTATATCCAGAAAGTTTGCAGAAGTGCCAAAAACAAAAGTATGGTATCTCCAGTGTTTAAAATGGAAACAATTGCAAAGTTTGATTCTCCTGTCCCTTCTATCAAATAGGTGCAAAAATATACAGAAGACTACGCCCAAAAAGTGCAGTGTATGTGTAAAATGATACCACTTTGACTTGGGACCATTCACAGTCTGGTTTGCATTGCTGTTGATGAATATAATTTACAGCAATAACAAAATTCAGAGCTCATGGAAATATTACAGCAATGTAATTGTATTATCTTATATTTTTTTCCTCCAGGAATAAAGAAACGAAAAGAGTTCGTTGTTAATATGTAATCTACCATCAGACAGTCATACAGAAAAGACATATGATTTTCAGCATTTCTGTTTTTCCTGGCTGAGGTAGAGCTGATTAACTGTAAGGAATTCTCTGAGTTGGCTGAACTTCCAGGCACGGTTGGAACTTTGTGAACTATCATATTTGTTTTTAGTGAGAGTGTAAGTGAAGATTAGACATAAAAAGTAAACACTTTATACTGAAAACAAATAGCTATGCCAGAATTTGGATAATCTCTAATAGAAAACATGATTTAAATAACAGCTACGTTGTCTTTATAGAGAAAGTGTGACTGGCTTAAAGAAAATAGCTTTTCTTGTCCATTAATTTCTAGCAGGTTAGCAAAACACAAGCATATCCTAATCTTTAGCAGGTGTATATAGTATGGAATTTCCCCCTCACTATCTAACTCAAATTACCCAGCTCTCTTGATATTAAAATACTACAACAGTTTGAGAAAATAATCCTGTATGAACAGGGAAAGACATTTTCCAAGCCATAAAGAAAGTGAAAAAATAATCAGAAACAGGAACAAATTAGATCTGTTTTTTAGAATAACATTGTAAAAGAATAAATTGAGGCGTATGCTAAGAAAGGACAAATACCTTTCAGAGAAATGTGGCTTTAATAATCTTTTCCAGTAACAAATGAGTCAGCCCTAATAATAAAAATAAAGTGATCCAGGATGCTGAGTACATAAATACACAGCTAAAATTTAAAGTCAGGTTTACAACTTCTTTTAATTTCATTTTAATGGTATTTTATTATATTTGATGCTTTGGGATCAAATGTTATATGTTGGTATTTCTTCCAGCAGCATAAGCACTACAAGCATATTCAAACAAGGCTATTAAAAATAATAGTAGTTAAGACTTTCTGGCACTGGACAGCTAGAAACAAACACCATCTAGAAGTCAGACTCCTAAATTGTATTTTCAATCCAACTATTGTTTTGGATGGTGTTTTATTGTATCAAGAGTTTGGGCCTTACTGCAGCTTCTACAAGCTCTCCACTGTAGAAAGAGTGGATCACCAGCAGAATGCTGGCGAAATTAGAAAAACAACTTTAAACCAGTATTTTAGAAGCTGTGATGTCATGCAGTTCAGTGAAAATGTTATTAAAGTGAAATGCAGATGTCATTATGTCAGGCTTATGTGTGAACATATGGATGTCTCAGGGACTTTACAGATTGGAACAAATCTTATAACCCAGGAATCATTTGAATGTATGAATGTGAACTAACCCTGTTAGTTCTTTCTGAGATTGTTAGAACTTCTGGCATTAGTCAAAGAAGGGTGTTTAGAAACCTGTAACTCCTGATTAACAGTTTGTAAATGTCTATTATTGGCTTTTATCTGGTGTATCACTGATATGTAGGCTTCATTTATTTTCTGCTGATTGTTTTTTAGTTATGCACTATTAATAAATCAGTAAACTTCTTAAATCCTGATTTGATTTCTACCATCTGACATTAACAATTTTCCCTGCACAGCAGGTCCAGGTAAAAGCTGAGCACTGTGTTTTAAACAAACATTCTACAATGAGTTTTTAAAACAGTAACTCAATAGGCCCAATTGTGCTAAAGCTTCTGGGTAACATTACAATGAATGGAAATGAAAAGAATAGCTTCATTTCTAACCTGAATACTGTCTTTTTCCTCCCAAGTCAATGACACTGTTTTCATCTTCTTTGTCACTGTACTGAATTTCTTTCTTCTCTAAGAGCTGTATAATTTTTAACTGCTGCCGTTTCACACGATGTTCCAGAAGCCTCACCTGGCCCTGAAGTCGTATCTGCTCTTGAAAACATTTCTGTAAATCCTAGAGAGGAAAGCATATCTTATTGAAAAATCAACAAATTTTTTGTGATATTTAACATGGGACAGAAAGTGCCAACCAACCAAACTATAAATAAAATTAAACTCGAATAAAACATTTTGGTCGCAATTTCCCACAGACACTACATTGGCTTCCATCTCTGTTGCTATATTGTTTAAAATTATTTCATCTGTAACTGCATGTAATATACAAAACATACAAATTATGAATGCATTGCAAAGTGACCTTCTCTTTAGTGCTAGCAGCTCTAACTGCAAACATGCAGCAGGGACTTTGGGGAAAACATATTGCTATTCCATTTGTTAGATATGGACCAAATTTAATCCATTACAATGCTGAAATACTCAACAAAATGTTGATTTTACTGTGGCTGTCTCCAGTGGACAGTGGTGCCCATTGACTGAAACCAGACTGAACACAACCTGTTCTGTCTGTTTCAGTGAAGCAACTCTTTGCACTAAACATTGAGAAGTAATTATCTAACAACTGCTGACAGCTCTGCTCTTGGGCACACAGTCCCACATTTAACCAGCTGCTGCAATTAATGTGCATCCACTTTCATTATTGTGTGAATTGTTTAGCAGCCAGTGACCTTCCATTAAAAATATTGCTACAAATTAGACTCAGAACACTTCATGAAAACTATAAAAATACTAAGTTTTTACTTGTGATGCTGTTTCCTATACATTTTAAAATATAAATTAGCTGAAAGACATCTCTATATTGAAATTAGTGTTAAAAGGTGAAAACTTTAAGATGAAATTCTGAATATTCCCAGTTTTTACTCAGAAGCTCAGCTAAAGTCCACGATATTCTAAATGAAAAATAATAATTAAAAAATAAGTAAATGCATTTAACTGTGATGCCTCTTTTTCTCAGTGGGCCTCTGCAGAAATTAGTAATATTTTTCTCCACTGAGCAGAAGTGATTACAGAGTCAGGTGCTTCCCATTCTGCCTCTATAAAGCTACTTATCTGAATGAAAGTTTTCTGCAAGGTAATGTAAGCCACTAACAATAATTTTAAATTCAGCAATCACTTCCACCTAGGCAATTATGAATCAAGAATTCAATCCTTTTAGGTCTCTGCTATTTAGGACCTGAATATAAAACTAGTAAGGGCAGCCATGACATGCAGTGCAGGGTTGGTGAGGCTAGAGGTGTTTTAAATTGTGGAGTAAGTGTGATTATATCAAGGTTTTTGTTGGAGAAACAGAATATAGAGGAGAAGGTTTGGGGAGCTTGAGGTGAAGGAGCTTTGATCATTGTTTCTGAGTGTGAACTATAATGTAGTTACATGGAAACAAGTAAGAATGTGAGGTTATGGATCTCTTTGGGAAAAAATTGGCAAGTGGACAAGGTGGAAAAGGATGGAAACATTCTGCATACCAGGTGCCAGTGACCAGAAATACCACTGCTGCTTTAGGAGTTCCTGCACTTTGCCTTTCTGTAAGTATGCTGCTCAAAACTACAGGTGTTATTCTGAGTTAGCATCACCCCTGAATGGTATAACCATCCTGCATGCCTTCTGTACAGAAGATGCCTCCATGCACCATATGGTATCTGTGTTAGGGAAGATTTATTGCCTCCTCTTTCAGATCAGATCCAGTCACAAACTGACTGCATTTCTTTCTTTGGTGCCATTGCCTAGTGATTTATCTTCCATTGTAAATTTATGCATTTGTTTCCTCTTTCCTTATTGGAGACTTGTCCCCACTGAATATCATTTGAAGATATTTCCTTATTCTTTCATTTTTTAATGAATTCTAATCTTTTCCATCAAAGATTCTGCCATTGTGTGTAGAGATTGTGAGCACTATGGAGGATAAGAAATGCAATATTTAGAAGAAACTCTATAGAAAAATTTAATTATTAGAACTTACAGAACTGCCAATGACGTCCATCAAGCTAGCTGCAAGGACAAAATCAATCATTATCAAAATCTTCATTTTGGAAGCTGTGAAGTAGAGGAACAAAGGAAACACTAGTTAACTTAAACATAAAACCTAAAATTTATACTTGACATCTTAAATCTTACTCAAAAGAGTATATTTAACCTATAACTCAAAAGAGTCTATTTAACCTGTAATTATTTTCTTGCAAATTGTAAATATAATGTACATGCAGGATTCATTGCAAATGTCTAAAATAGTCTGATAAAAACAACTCCAAAAGCCAGTAAAATGAGAATTTATCCTTTTAGGACACTTTGTATTAGAGCTCTCCATGTATTTTAGGATAGCTATTCAAGATTCAAACTCACACATTTTATTTTCAAGACAAAAGCAAAAACATTTAAAAAAAGCTGAAAACCAGGGAAATATTCCTTGTTGGTCCTTTAAATTTGTGAGAAACCACTCTGTCATAAACAAGTAATTTAAATCTGAATTGGGCTAGTTGTCCTTGATCTAAAGATTTGTGCAAATTTTGTGCACCAGGAGAGGATCAAGATAATTTTACCATCATAGAGTAATTTAGGGGAAAAAAATCCAAAATAGTTATCAGCTTTTATTCTAATGGTAGCAAGGATGATATCTTCAAACTGATAGCTACAGATACTTTGTACTATATGACCCCCGTAGCATTTTAAACCCCATTTTTTCATATGAAAATTATTTCATAGGCCAAACCAATCACCACTGTATCTCACTGCCTTGCAAACATTACCTGATAGAACTTCAAAATTGTTTTGTAAGACAGATGTGTGCTTTTCACAGAAGAGAAACCAAGGCCTCAAATCAGTAAAATACTGACATGGATTATATATAAACTATTCTGAATTAATTACTTAAACTTCTGCAAGCTACCAACTGAGGAATCTTTTGTTTTCTTTTGTAACAACAAATATTTTCACTTAGCATATGCTAACACCTAATTAAACCAGAATATGTGTCTACTCTCCTTTTCCTACCATAGACTTATTAAGGAAAAGATCTCCAAGATCATTGAGTTGAACCATTAACTTAATACGGACAGGTCCACCACTAAAGCATGTCCCTGAGCACCACATATACATTTTTTGAATGCTTCCAGGGATGGTGACACATTAAAGCATTTGTGGTTAGACAAAATGTAAGACTTATAATAGAGATTAATGATTCATGTGTTTATTGAAACACCAACTTTACGAAAATTTCCATTCATGTCTCCATGGGAATTAATATAAAACATGAGTGGAACTTTGGCTGACTCTGCTTTATACAGTACAAAGATAAACAAGGTGCTTATGAGAAGTATGTTTTTAAGTGCGTGCAAAATTGGACAAGTCCAACTGTATTTTCACCAATTTCTGAAAACTTCATGCAAGACCAGAAATGACAGCCCAGATTTCAACACTTACCTATAAAATACTCACGATGCTATTTAAAATTACAGTTACTTAAGTAAGTAACATTGGTTTGGCATTTGGGGTTTTTTTTTACTTCTGAGGTTTGCTGGTTTGAAAGCACCATATCTGAAAGCATGGAGTTTTGAGGCCTAAGTGGATCTGTATAAAGCTCATCCCATTTCTTGCACAGGACTGACACAGACACAAAGTGTTGAGGGTACTCTGTACCCACTAACCCATGTTACAGCAGCTCAGAAGTCTTTTAAAGCATTTTGGACATACATCTATCATTCAGCTGCAAAGCACTAGACTAAGCTGTTGTCTATCTCTGAAGATTCCAAAGGAATCCATTAAAAATTACCTATAAAATGTTTATTGAGTGAAAATGTGAACTGAAAATCTTAGGCTATGTTATTTATAAGGCCATAAACTTTCTGAATTTAAAATTTTAAGTTGTTCTTCATGCTAACCAAATAAATAAATTAAAATAAAATTTGAATTCAAAACTTTACTAGAATTCAGAACAACAAGTTCTGATTTTGTTTGAAGAGGTAAATCCTATGAACTACAGGCTTAAAAAATGGGTGATGGTGGTGTGTATGTGAAGAATCTGCAAGAATTGCCTGGCAATGAATTGGTTATTTAAATGTCAGAGGTTTCTGCTATGATAAAACACGGTAGATAAAACAAGATAGAATATGATAAAACCACTTTTGCCTTACAACATTGGTAATTACAGATATTACACTCACTCCTGTTCCAAAAGCAGCTGTTGCCATCTGTTGTGACTGTAGTCTGTGACAGTAGTGACCAAAGAATACATTAGCTACCTGGAGAGCCTGCAAATGATCTGTCTCTGCTAACTGCTATCCTGACTCCTTGCATAGTTCAAATATGGTTTTTAAGAGAGAAGGGACTCTGTTTTCTTCACTAGAAGATTCATATTTCATATACTCTACTTCATCCCTGTCATTTTAATTATGAAACCACAGAATCCTCTCTCACATTAATCTTAGTATTTGAACTGTTCTATCATGATTTCACTATGAATGTGAATGCCTGCATATCACAATCAGTCTTAAAAAACCCCCAATCTTAAACTGATTGCACAACTTCACAACAACATTCTTCTTCTTTTTTTTAAAAAAGACTATCAAGTAAATCTTGCATACTGTTCAGAGAAATTTATGTTAGCGAAAAACCAAAAAATAGAAGACTATGATGCACAATCAAGGCAGGTAAGTCCCTTACAGCATGAGCTGCTATGAGTAAGATGCACAAAAAGAATGAATTGCTGAGGAGTGTAGAGTGTGTGCAGTTGGTTTTGTTTGTCATCTTTAGATGAAGTCACCTTTCTATTTAAGGATGCCTCTTTCTATAGAATGTTCCTCTTGTGAGAAACTTTGTAAGGGCTGCACTTAGGAGATACCTTAGCATGTCAGCTTTAGTGCTGAACTAAAACATGCTCAAAAAGCATATAATAAAATAAAATAATAGTCTCATAAACATCTAAATTTGATGATTTAAATAAATTGGTGAAGATATTTTAATCCTGGAGTTTCAGTTGTAAGAAAGCAAGCTGGACAGTAAACTCAAGATGGAGTATTATTCCTGTAGCCATTCACAATATAAGCTCACTATGAATGTAAGACAAGAGGCATATAAAGAGGGAGAGTCTGACAGCTCCATTTAGCAGATCTCCCAGTCAGAAACAGGGAAGACTTAAACAGAGAGGACACAGGGTAAGAAACAGAGGGACCTCTAGTAGGGTAGGAGAAACCAAAATATTTGTGCTGCTGTCCTCCAAAAAAAGTGAGAAGGTCAAAAAGACTAGGAAGAGACCTCAAAACTCAAGCTCTGAAAAGAAATGGGTGACTTAAAAGTATTTCTCTGCTTCTGTCACTGCCCAGCAGGTAGACCCAGACAAGGCAGAGGACAATCAGCCTTGATCCAGTGCTGGTCCTGGACCTTGCACCTTTAAGCCAGTTTCTCAGCAGTCATGAACTCCTGCAGTTTGTCTATCTCCCAGTTGCAGTGACGTGAGATTCACTGAGGGGTCAACCTTACAGTGACAAGAAAAGTGGTAAATAGGGTCAAGCTCCTTATATGTTAAAGCACTTTGACACACTATCTAAATCATCAGGTTCAGACATGGAATTAATGGCTGTAACTTTTTACTTAGTTACCCACATTTTTATAAAAAGTTTCAGCAGAGGTTGTATTAGTAACAGTTTTCTGAAGGTGGACATCCGAGATCTTCAGTAACACGGAAACTTAAATTTCAGTTCTAGGGAAGCTTGATATCTTGCTCTAGGAAGACTCCTTTGAAAGTCAGTTTCTTAAACTAATTCCTTCAGTCCTTTAAATATTTACCCTTGTTATATAGCTATTTTCTGACAATACACAATTGAATAAAATCCTTCACTCAAAAAAAAACTGTAAAAAATTACAAATTTTAATCGTCTCAGAGGAACCCAAAGAGTTAATAAGTGTTGAGAGACTTCCAAAACTTTTTAATAACACCTGTGTTGATTTAACAAAAAAAAACCCCAAAAAACAAACAAACAAACAAAACCCTAAAAAGCACCCAAACAAACAAACCAAAAAACCAAACAAAAAAACCCACCCAAACAAAAACCCCAAACAAACAAACAACCCACCAAAACCAAACAAAAACCCCACACCACAAATTTGTACAGGGGATATCCCTTTCCAGGAAAATCTTAATATCAGACACTAGACACGTGGATTCATTCTCACACTTCATGCTAGAGTGAGAATAACTTGGTGTTATATTTTCAAGTTGAAACACAAGGCCTTAATAGTTAGCTGGAAAAAATTACCTTCTGTTTTAAAGAAATTAAAATTAACTGCAATTCTTGTGAAACCTTGAAATTTTATCCCAGTGGTTACTCTTTTACTATTCCAAGATCACACCTGGAATATGCATTGTACAGTTGGGCAGAAAGTGTTTTTTTCCAGAGCTATGGAATCAAAATTCTAGAAAGACCTATTTTTTTTTCTCCATGCCTAGGCTTTCTTTAAAGGATACACACAGAGTCAATCCTATATTCAAATTTCTCCTGAATATGATGGTTTTTTCCAAGTCTTTAAATAACAAATTACTAAATAGATTTGATGACATTAAAGAAGTTCTGTGCTATGAAAAGTTTGAACCATTAGAATGTTCTGTTTTTTGAATTTAAGAGACAGCAAAATAGATGGAATACAGATGCCTGTTTCTGTTGGCACAATGTCAATAAGACTTGCATTGCTAATAAATACAATAATAGTAAGAGAGAATCTGCCAAAAGGATAAAAAACGACTAGAAAGTTTTTTGTTTGATTTCTTAAAATTCAAATTATTGAACTCATGCACAGATTTTGCTTTATTTAAATTTGGTAGTGTTACAAAAATTGCTCTATTTTCCTCATCTGAAAAATAATTCATGATTTGATTTACTTTTAGGTTCTAAAAGCAGCCTTGTTCATATAAATCATAGTAATATAAATTTAGAAACTGCAGATTCAAATACTGGGTTTATTAACTATCTAGAAATGCAGGAAAATAGCTAAATCCTGGTAAAACATTCATACATCATCATCAATGCATTATCAACATATTATCAGCACCAGTTATATGGCCTTCAAAAGCAAATTACTTTTAAACTATAACCATAGAAATTAGCCAAACATCTTCCTTCTTCCCTCATAGATACCTTAAATGTTTACCTTTAACTTCTGGACAGAACTCAAAGTTGTTAAATCTTCTTAAGCTGATACAAATAATTCCGGAGCCCTTCCCAAGCTGCGACTGTTTTTGCTATTAAATTCTGCAGAGTTGAGCCTTACATCTGCTGTGAGTCACCAGGCTGGAATGCTGCTGAGAAGTCGCAGTTATCAAGACTAAATTGCAACATAAGAAGGAGATGACGGTAATTCTGTGCCTAACACAACACTTCTGAAACAAAAATAAACCAAAAATAACAAAGGATCATCTATTCCCTTTCACTGTTGTGGCTCAGGAAATTGCTTTCTGTATCATACTCAGCTTTATACTCCAGTCCTTTCCATAGTCACAGCCTAAATCTCTTAGGCTTTAGAGGTACGTAGGGAGCATAACAGACTCAATGGATTTAAGAAAAAAAGCCAATAATCATTCAGACTAGAGGTTACATGTCAGAGGTGTAACAAAAAAAGAAATATGCCCAAAGCAACAAACACAGTACAGAGAAAGCTGAAGGAAACAAGAAAAAAGTACCAAAAAAATCTTGTCTGATGTGTTTTTTAGTCAAGGCACTGAGAAGTACAGCATCTCAGTGACTTCATCAGACAAAATAATTTTCTAGACAAGCTTTTCTAGAGCCAGATGAATACATCAAAGCATGATTTAAAATACAATGTTTTGAGTGTTTGCCCTTCTTCTATGCTGGCTCTTCCCAAAGAGTTCAATAAATGAGTATGCTTAAAGGAATGTGCTGGAAGAAAAGAAGTCTTAAGGAAATACTGAACAATAGTAATAAAATGAGCTTTACATTCCACAATATAAATACAGAATCATAGAATGCCCTGGGTTGGAAGGAACATTAAAGGTTACCTAGTTTCAAACCCCCTGCTGTGGGCAGGGACACCCTCCACTAGACCAGGTTGCTCAAAGCCACGTCCAGCCTGGCCTCAAACACTCCCAGGGATGGGGCATCTATAATTTTTCTGTTCCACTAGCCTCATGGTAAGGAATTTCTTTTTAGTATCTGATCTAAACCTACTCTCTCTCAGGTTCAAGTCTTTCTCCCTTGTCCGATCACTACATGCCCTTATAAGTGGTTTCTCTCCTTTTTCTTCCAACTCAGAATGTTCTGAGTTGGAAGGGACCTACACAGATCATCAAATCCAGCTCTTAAGTGAATGGCCCATATAGGGATCAACTTACAACCTTGGCATTATTAACACCCACACTCAGACCAACTGAGCTAATCTCAGGGTCTTGTACTGCTCTTCACAAACCTCCTATTGAAGACTAATACTTGTTGCCAACTTCTTCAGTACAAATGGCTAAAGTTCATGAGATGCTGATGACTGACCTCCTTGAGGA
Organism: Zosterops lateralis; assembly: GCF_965231275.1. Taxonomy (NCBI): domain Eukaryota; kingdom Metazoa; phylum Chordata; class Aves; order Passeriformes; family Zosteropidae; genus Zosterops; species Zosterops lateralis. The sequence goes on from NC_139766.1 coordinate 30,049,464, forward strand.
AATTCCACTTATTCATGGCAAAGTATGTGAAGTATATGAAGTTCTGTTGTACCAAACACAACAGGAATCAACAGAAGAAAGCAGGATCGTTATCCACTATTCCAATTCTCCACTTAGTTACTACTATTTGCTGAGGGTTACTGTTTGTTTTTTTTTTTTCTTGGCCTGGGACATTGTTGCCTTCTTCCTGTATTTCAGCTTCTGCTTCTTTCATTGTATTGATTATTAGTAATATTTTACTTTTTCAGTGTGAGATGAGTCAGAGTACTACAAGCCGCTACTTTGCTTACTTTGGGACAAATAAAAAGCTTCACAATATTTTAAATTTCTTCATTTTTTAGCATGCTATCTTCAAAATGCTTGTCACAATCCTAAGGAAAGCAGTGGTAGAAATAACTTGCACCAAAACCACAGCAATCCACCTATAAACTTATGAAGATTTTGCCATATTTATATATTCATCAAACATATTTCACATAGTGACCAGGGCCTATTACTGCAACCTGTGCATGCGTTCTTTAAAGTATGTGATGTCCAGAAGTTACATAATCACATGCTCAATTTGAAATGTTACATCAATAAATGCAATTTCCCAATGAGACCAAGAGATAAGCAGAAAAGTACTTCTTACCTATTGTGAAGAAACAGAATGAAGGCACCTTATTTTTTGATGTATGGATAAAATATACAAAAAAAATTTCCAATTTTTAAATAATTTACCTCATTTTTGTGCAATGTTATAATAATATGTGCATAATTTAATTATATGTCATCTCAGATATATAATACAGAAATTAGCAACATATCATTATCATGAATAATAAGACCAGTAAATTCAACATATAGGCATTATTTTATCACACAACAAATATGGGGAAAATCCCCAATTCTTATTAGAAATATAAAACAAGCAGTCCCTACCACCTTTTTCAATAAGCAGTAGCAAGACAGTGTAACTAGCATAGATGGAACACATTACAGAGTTGAAGACCTAACAAACATCTAGGTCTGTACACATCTTTGCAGAATATAGAAAAACAGTGGACTCAAAGACAGCCCAGAGTAATTCTAAAAAAATAATAAAAATATCATAGTAAGTACCATTGCTGGTGTTTGTCCTCTACTCATCACCCTCAAAATAATAACAAATACGAATTAAACTATGTTATGAGGAAATGTGTCTGGCAAAGTGACCTGCTCAAGATCTTAGTGTGAGTGCCAAGAAAAGAACATGGCCCATAATCTTCTGCCTTATTTAGAAAAACAGCTTACATATCCTGCCTTCTTTACACAGGAGCCTTCCTGCTGGCCTCAGTTCTCCTTTTGCCCTCTTCAAAGATATCTTTCTCCTATATTCTACTTTTTGAAACATATGGAATGTCTTTGAATAGGTGCACCAACTAATCCCTCTTCCTTGGTATGAATCAATTTAGTGCTGTTGTACATCTGTTCTAGCCCTCATCAACAGTATAATTGGAACCACATAGCACCAAATCTCTACCACCAGAAAAAGAAAGGAGCAAGGAACGTAATTTAATTAGGAATGTGACAGAAAGATTTATAGTAAAGCTTCCAAAATTACTCTAATTTAAATCCTTGCATATATATGAGTACATGTGTACATAGTCTTTGGACATGCAAGACCATCATACTTGGTTACTTCTATACTTGCAAAATCAGTATGACAAAAGCAAGTATCTATTTCAAAAGCATTATTGCTGGAGGATAAAATGCAGGATATTATAAAATTAATCAACTCTGTATATCTACAGTTATAAAAAAGTTTTTTTTTTTAAATTAGAAGTCAGCACAATTGATTATGAACAAAAGGCAACATAATTATTTGGAATTTTTTCTTTTTGTGGATTGGATGTTCACTAGCAAACTGCTTAGTGGCTGTAAAATGACAGCAGAGTTCTTCCCATTTAAAGAAATATAAATACATACAAAAAAATACTAGGTGGCTTTGAAAAATTCACTGTAGCATTTATATGCTAACTATTTTAATGCTGGTAAGTCTCCAAGTTAACTAAAGCCATACAGTGTAGTGAAAGCACTTAGGAATATACAAGAGTGACTGATATCAGATACATTGCAGATTGCCAGCTACAAAGCAAAAAAATAGGAAGAATCTACAACCTTTTCCTCTCAGAATTTTAATTTGCAAATAAGAATTCTTGGTTCTGATCACTTCTCTGTATTTGCTGGGCTTGCTTACTTCTTTCATATTCTCATTCTATGAATCAATTCAGAGATAAAAAATTATTGGTATTTTTTAAGCTGTATCATAATTTTCTCTTTTTCCTTCTCACTTTTTCATTTACTTATTCATTCAATGTAGCACATATTTATGTTGTGACTCCAGAAATCTAAATAATGTGGAAGTGGCTAGACAATATCCTCATATAAAACAACCACCTAAGATACTGTGAATTAAAGGTTGCTCTTACTCACTTTTCTGAAGAATCTGCAGATACACCTGGTTAAGTCAAATCTGTCATTTCAGAAAAACTGAAATATTTTGTTTCTTCTTGGATTATCTTTGTTGGCCAAAGAATAAACTGAAGATGCTAATGGCTACATATAGGGGAAAAAATAAAGAAAAAAAAAGGAGAAAATATTAGACTATGTAATTAAGAGTACAATGATTCCAATATAAGGTTGAATTAAAAAACATGGTGGTACATCCAGATTAAACCCTGTATTTGTATGCTGCTTGTGAAATTTTATTTAAGAGTGAAAGAGTGAAATACTACTCATAACCCTGCCAACTTCTGTGCTATATTGACCTCTTTTAAAGTAGTTTTAAAAATAGGTTTTAATGGAGTCTGGCTTCAAAGAGGGCAAAATGTGGTCTTACAGCTTCTAGGCAGGACAGCATTGGTGTGAATTAAGTGTGTTTAATAAAACAAAACCGGTTTATGTCTTGTGGGACCATCCATCACTTTATCACTTGGTCTGACTCCAGTCACTAATATTTTACTAGAATGTAATAGCTGGAGTGCATGTAACAGCAAATGTTACAGACTGGCGAGATAACAGCAGTGTCAAGAGGATTGCTTTCTGCACCCTTAAGGATGTGGAAAAGGTTTTCAATGGGTTTCCATCCCGTTTACATCCTGTCCATCCTTCATCTGAGGTTTTTCCTGAGATCTGACTAAGTTAGCTAATCTTACCTATCTTCCAATTATTCCTCTTTCCTTTATTGTTTCTGGTGACTGTTTTGCTTGAGTGGATCATCAAAAATGGTTCCCTTTTTGTCCTAGTTTCTTCACTAGTATTAAATTGGTGAATCTTGACCAGCCTAATGCTCAGCTCTGAGGTCTTAAATGCCTGTGCCTCCCCCCTTACCCCTGCTTGTTATCAGACCTCATAGGGACAAGTGGACACTTCAGCTTCCTATATGAATCAACCTGAAACTCTTTGTTAATGCCTTAAAAGATCTTTCCAATCTAAAGTTATGCAAAGAAAGAAAAAAATATCTTTATTATAGTTGCTTGGGAGTCAGTGTATAACCACATTATGGTAGACTGATAATTTCTGGTGAGTTTAAATTTTGCAGCAAAACCCTCTTTGTCATAAAATGAGGAAAAATGGACAACTACTTCTTGAACCAGATGCTCAATTAATTACTATATTTGTTTCAGGGCCTTTCAAAATCTCTCTCCCCCCATGCTTCTCACATGTCCTCTGTCTCAGTAAAACATTAATCTTTCACTTCTTCTTGTCTCCAGTCCTTGCATGCCTGTATTTAGTTTGCTGTCTTTCACCTTGGAACGATAAAGTAAAATTAACAAGATACAGCCATCAGTTGTGTAAGGAAAATATAATTATATCTCTGACATGGCTTTCAATCTTAATTAAATTGGGCTATCTCAAAGATAATCCATTCTGTTTCTCCATTCTGTGAGGATGCACTCATTAGCATGTCTGCTGAGGGAAGTGCTTACAACAGAGGTCTTGGTAGGGGGATTTAGGGGGGTTTAGTTGCTGTCTGTCTAGAAGCTCATTAGCATTGATATAGCACTTCCCCCTCCACCCCCAATATTTCTTTTATTTAATTAACAAGACATGCTTTAAGCCAAATGAGTTTTGCCTCATAATCATTCCCAAATCCTGAGATGTTATTTTACAACAGTAGTGGAGAACCACCTACTGGAAATAATGCTTCTTGCAGTGCAATCCACAATTCCTTCGTGCATGTTACATCTTTTCGAATTCTCCATCCCAAATGAAAAATGTCTCTGAGGAGCCATTTTTAAAATAAACAAACTAAAAGAAGAAAAACCACACGAACATGTTTGCAGCCAATTCCAAATAGCTGCAGAAAATAAGAAGAGAAAAATCATCTTCCAAATGTCAAGCAGGAATCAGAGTAATGATGCTATAAGCTCATACTGTGCTAAGGAAAACACACAGTTATGACATATAAGTGACCCATGACTACACTAAAATACTGAATTGTTACTGAAACATACTAAGGTCAATATGATTTTTTTTTCCTGAACAAAGTATTACTTTTTAAATGTAAGTTTGTTTGGGTTTTTTTTCTGCAGGAAACAGTAGGAATGAGGCAGCTGTATTTCAAGAATAAGGCACAGAAAAAAAAATAGTCACTGTACTAAGGGCAGTATTTTCTTTTAAGTTCTGCCTCCACCTGCCATGCTGTGGGAGATTTGTCACTGCAACAACAGAAAGCACCTTGTCAACAGCAACACTGCCAATATTGTGATGAATATCCAGACATGATATCTGAGTTCAGAAAAACAGGACGTAAGTTAAAAATATAACAAAAATGCTAGCTGCAGAATTGCAGTAGAGATTGGTAATTTATATTCATCACACAGAGAGCTTCCATCAAAGTGTCGTAGATTGTTTTCAAAGTGATTTCGCTTGTGGCTATGTAGTCAAGCAGCTCGTGGTGGAAATGAGAGAAAGATTCTGCTCTAATAGGCAGCCTTATACTCACCTCTTTCACTCACTCAGTATTGTCCAGAACTATTTAATTGATATGGGGGAATGTGCTGGAGATAACAAAATTATTTTTATTGAAACATCTTCATTTTGATGCTTTTCCAAATATTTAGCTCCTTTTCTAGTTTACAGATAAATTAACATTGAAAAGGATTAGTGTGTCCTTTTTTTTTTTTTTCTTTCTTTAGCAAAGTGCATTAGTATAAGTCCTAATATGGGAGAGATGGGGCCTTAGTACATTTTCATGTTGTACCAGTAGAATGTTTCTCTAGCAGGATCAATTATGAGGCCTATGTGAATGCCAAGTGTTTTTGCTTTTGAAACTCAGTGTAATGTAAACGCTGAAAATGATGGCTTTTTCTACTTTGACCAGGGACCATCCCCCCCAAATGAAGGTCATGGAAACGATACCAGCTCCACTGAAATAAAACCCCTGGGTGTGTAATCCAAGCGCAGTGCCCTGAAGAGGTAACACCTTCCCCGTGAGGGGAGGATGAGGGGCCCTCTGTATGGACCAGAGACTGGAGCCCGAACGGCCTCAACTTCCATCAGGGCAGTTTTGGGTTGGGTATTAGGAAAAGTGTTTTGTCCAGAGCGTGGCTGGGCACTGGAACAGGCTCCCCAGGGAAGCAGTCACAGCCCCAGCCGGACAGAGCTCCAGAGGCATTGGGACAAGGTTCTCAGGCACACGGTGTGACTCCTGGGGTGTCCCTGCAGGGCCGGGGTTGGATCCCAAAGGGTCGCTTCTTATTCCAATATCTACTCTGGTTAAATACCAAGCACAGCACACAAGCTTTTACGCACAACTATCGTTTTTAAATGCCAAACCTTCTATTTGCATTTTTGCCCCCGAAGGAAAGTATAAAGAACATAGATGCGTAAACTCCGTGCCACAAAGCAAGGAGCAAAACGCCCTGAGAGCTGACGGGAACGGAGTACTCGATGCTGCTCCAAACCAGGGCAAGAGCTGATCTTTGCGCACGCTTAGGGTTTCGACGTGATTTGACTCGTCTTCCAGTCAGGCAAAACCATTTACACAGTTCATCGCCGTTTTCGTATTTTATTTTGTAAAAAAAAAAATCGCCCGGCGATTCTCCGCTGGCCGCACAACTGCGCTGGATGCGCCCAGCCCTGTCATAGGGCGGGGCCGTTCCCTGAGTGGAAAACTACCACTCCCAGGAGGCACCGCCGCTGGGGGTGCCGCGCCTCCGCGCAATGCACGTTGGGAGTTGGAGTTTCTTCGCCCACCCCTCTTCTCCCGGCCGCCGCGGCGGTTGCGCGGGGGATCCTCGGGCGCGCCGCCGTCCGGGTCGGGCCGGGCGCGCGCAGTGCGGAAGGGCCTGGGCGGGCGGAGGTTACCGGGTAACGGTGAGTGTCCGCCTGCCCGTGTCTGGATCCCTCCGCCAGGGACCGCCCCCCGCGCCCCCGGCGAGTGGCGGTCAAGATGGCGGCGGCGGCTGAGGCAGGAGCGCCGTGAGCGCCTCCGCCAGCCCCGTCCCGCCGCGCCGGGCGAAGCGAGGCCGCGCCGCTCCTCCGCCGCCCGAAGGCGCAACGTCCGTCCGGGCAGCTCGGGCCCCGCGAGTGGCGGCCGGCGGCAGAGGAGGAGCCGAGCCGGGTGACCTCCCCTCCGGCGCGGGGTGAGCCGCCTTCTCCTGCCCCTCGCGCGGCGCGCTGTCCCCTCCCCGGCCCTTTCCCGTGGTGGCGGCGGGGCCGCGCTGGTGCGGAGGGGCAAGGCGGCGGCCGGGCTGGGGGCTCGGGGGCAGCTCCGGGCGGTGGGGAAACCGTGCGGCGGCGGCGGGCTGTGCGGGCCGCGCCCCTCGGGCAGGGCAGGGCGCGTTAGCCGCTCTCCAAGGAGACGCCGCCGCCTTCGCGGCAGTGGAGGCGCCCTGAGCAGGGCCCGCCTACCCGCGCCCCCCGCGGCGCCCCGCGTTTGGCGCCGGCGAGGAGCGGGATCTGAGCCCGCCGCCCCCGGGCGGGAGCGCCTCGCCCGCCTCAGGCAAAGAGCGGTGCGGCCGCCAGAGCCGCCGGGACTTCGCTCGCTCCGCCGGACCCGCTGGCGGCGGCGAGACCCGCCGGGCCCGGGCTCGGCGCCCGCCGTGGGATCAGCGGCAGGTCGGGACGGCGGAGCCTGCGGGCGCTTTGGGGGCCCCGCGCTGGAAGCTGGAAGCGCTCTGCACATCGCCCCCAGCCAGGGTGTGTGTGTGAGTGTGGGCTCCTGTGAGCCCTGTCCGGTGCGGCGGGAGAGGATTTGCTCTGTTAACTGCTCCTGTGTGATCATACTGTGTGGTTCGCTTTTAAGGAGTTAATGCCCAAGGAGGAGCGCGTGTCTTAAAAAGCTAAACTTACAAAGAGATGTTTGACCCTCTTTTCAGCCTTTATGGTGCTATAATGGCTTTTTTGGGACTGTTTTCCGTTCAAATTTTTTTAATTGTCCAAAGTTTTCTCATAGCAGTATTAGGTGCTCTACAGAGCTCTTGCATTCACATGAATGCTATAGGAAAAAAATTCTCAAGAGCATCTTTACTGTAGAAAAAAGCCTTTTGAAGTACCTACCTTTGTTTGGTTTGCATGTTAGGTAATGTTTCTGTGCAATCTACATATTGCAGAATGTGTTTTGACTCTAATCTTACATGTTTTGCCTATAATCCTACATGTTATCTGAAGTTAATTTTTCTGTAGAAAGTATACTTGAAAGTCTTCTTTTTCCCTCAAATCCCTGGTAAACGTTGTAAGGCAGTAGACACACACTCAAAAGCTTTTATACAGATCTATGACTTGCAAGACCCTGAAATTGGCAATGGGTTGCTATAGCTGGATAGACAGGTACATAATGGGAAGGTAAAAAAGCTTTTAGAAGCAGGGTGAGGATTTTTTGTAGAAATAGGTGGTAAAGTGGAAACCAAGACAAAATGCATATTGGTGAAATGTGCATGTGGAAGTGGAAAGCACAACTTCATGTGGAAAGAAAAAAACCTACCTGAACCTCTTTGTGTTTTTCAACTGAGATAAAGAGGTAAAATACCATCAGAGCTCTCTGATCTTAAAGTTGCTTGATTATAGTTGATTTGCAGGTATCAAAGACTATAATAGGAATGCTTAGAAACTTTCTTTTTGGAAAAGGCACAATTCTGCTACAACACTTTAAAATCCTGTTTGTGGAAATAATGAAGACACTGTTATTTTTGAGCTGTATTTATCAGGGCATGTTGATGTATGCCTGGTCTCCTTGTTTGAGAGTCCTGTTATTCAGAATATTCCATCTGGGGGAGTGAATTTACTTCAGAGGTAATGAGAGTCTCCTACAGCAAAGATAATTGAGAGCAGGTTTTGTGAAAGTTTTAAAAGAAAGAAATGTGAGGAGTTACTTGTATTATGTAAAGATGAGTACTTATTTTTACAGTGGAAGGTAGGGAAAAACTACTTTTGCTACGGTTTTAGTAGAATTATATAACGTGATGAGGAAACAGCTTTACAGAATTGGACTGTAAACCCAGATGGCCTCTAATCTTCCTCATCATGCTCACTGACATAGGTCAGGATACAGTGTCTGTTGAAATGTTGGGTCTTAGACATCTACAGAGCTGAACAGTTTATCTGGAACTGAAGAAAGTTCTTCAGAATCATGGCTAGTTTTAAACTGATAACTATGCACTTGCTTTGAATGCTTGTAAACTTTAGCATGGGCTTCCCTGTGAACTTTTTATAGGATGCTTGTGTTTCTACATGAAAATGAACAGAATGTGAAAGGACATAGTGTTCTAATTTTCTAACTGAATCATACATTACCTGAGAGTTGCACAGAAGGAACATACAGTTTTTGAATAGTCATAAAGTTAGGCATGTCAGGAAGTTTATCTAGTTCTGAATGTGTCTGGGTTTTGTGTTGTTTTGGTTTTTTTAAATTCTGGTATTATTTGTTGGCCATCTAGTTGATAGGTGGTACCCTCTGGTTGCATGGCCTAGTGGGCAGTTGTGTTGGGATGAAGAAGGGAGTATGAGTTAGGGCAGAGTTCCCAAAGCAGCAGGCACTTACACCTGTTCAGCATGTTCCAGTCCTGGCTGTGAGATGCAGAAGTGGGATGACTCCTAACTGGGCTGGCACACTGCCCATGGAGATGTGCTTATGGTGTAGGGACATGCCTGGTACATCCCATTCCTTATGGTTTACTGATAGTCTGTGTTTGTGTGGGAATACTGCTTCATGCTTGTGTGCCTACTGGGAGAGAAGGCTGTATGGTGTGATTTGGATTGAATCATATACCTGAGCAAGATAGGTGTACTAGGACAGCCTTTAAACTTAGTTCAAGATTAATCTGTTTTTCTTTCTGGAACTGATATTTTAAACTTCTTAGATACCTCCTAATCTTTAGTTTTGAGTGATTTTTTCACCTGCGTTCTGTGAAAATTAGTAGGAGATAGTTGCAGTAAAATGTTGAGAAAGTGGTTCCTATTGACTTCTATAATTTTATTTTTATTTATAGTGGTGGAAACGAGCTGTAAAAAGTAAATCTCTGCAAGACTGCTTTTCTTTTGCATCCGTTACAGTTCTTAGGGAAAGTTTGTAGCTTGCTGCAGTGGAATTGTGCCAGCAGCACTTAGCAAATATAGTTATGCATTCTTCATCTTTTGGAGCAGGCTAATCTAATTTTACTCTCATAAAGGAATACTTTGACAATTTTTTCTTATTTCTAATGTCAAAACAAAAGTGAAAATGAAAACTTCAAACATTTAAGTTGCTTTGTGCTGCACACAGTGACACTGATGGAGAGCAGCAAAGCTCTGTGAAACCCACATTATTTTATTTGGTTTTGGTAGAAACTGTAATGTAAGTGGCAGGTCATTCACTGCTTAAATAGCTTAATGTGTGGTAATGAAAGTAAAAATCCTTCCACTGATGTTGTTTTCCTTGTATTTTTTCAAGTGTGTCATTCAGTACTCGATTGTCAGCATCTCAGTATTAAAATGAATGTAAAAATTTGACATACTGGATCTCCAAAGTCACTTATTGTATTGAACAGACGTCACACTAGGCCTGAAAGTGTAAGCTTTATGAATTACAAAGCAGCCTTTCTGAGTACTGTATAGTTTGTTTTAAAGTGAGGACAATTGAAACCCTCAAAAAATAAAAACTTTCTTTCATAGAGCAGAGGTTAAAAGCCCCAAACCCAGAACTACTATTTTTTTATTTTTTAGTGCCAGTTTCTGTGTTTTTCTCATTGATACTTTTCTAGTAATACAGGATTAGTAAATGGGGAGTTTAGTTTCCTAAACAGCTTTGTGTTTGCATCTTATAATGAATATGTAGTTGTCTTCTCAGATCACGAATCTTTAAAATATTCTGTGTATACTGTTTTTAATACAGCACATTTCTTTCAACCCCTTCTTATAGATTGCCTTTATTGATCGCTTGTCATGGCAGCAGGAGGTGGTCCCTTTGAAGAAGGCATGAATGATCAGGACTTGCCCAGCTGGAGCAACGAGAGCCTTGACGACCGGCTGAACAACACGGTAAAGTGACTCCTTTCTTTCTGTAGCCCTTTGGTGCTGTACCTTAGAATTACCAGCTGCATTCTGTTAGTGGCCCCTAAGCCTCGTCCTGCAGGGCTTTGCATCCAGTACAGCTTTACCTGGAAAACCTGAAGTAGATATAAGCAAGCAGTGGATATAATTCAGAGATTGTGACGTCTATAGAGATATTTATAGAAAGTGTTTTGGGTAAATAAAGTAGCTAGGCACAAAAGCATTGTGGGTGACAGGAAAGTGAAAGCTATAATTTAAAAAGTTCTGAACTCCTAAAAGTGAAAGAGTTCCCAGCAAAGAAGAAAAATACATCTTGAGTTTCATTTGAAATTAACGCATTTAGGATGAAATGGATTTAAAATTTCCTGATAAGCTATTTTTAATTATGCAGTGGAGAAAATTTTATTTTGGAAAGGGACATTTGCTCTAGAAAACTTAGTGCATATTTCAATGCGATTTACTGTCTTTGCTTCTGAAAGGGAAATAAACTCTCACAGAATGCAAACATTTGTTTTTTGTCTGTGTGGATAACAAATACCATTTTTTGTTCTCTCTCCTTCCCCTTAAGGACTGGGGAGGTCAACAGAAGAAAGCAAACAGATCTTCAGAAAAAAACAAGAAAAAGCTTAGCGGGGAAGGTGAAACAAGACTTACTAATGACATATCTCCAGAATCTTCACCTGGAATGGAACGACGGAAGACCAGAAGTTCTCATAGCTTTCCTCATGCTCGATACATGACTCAGATGTCTGTTCCAGAGCAGGCTGAACTAGAAAGGCTTAAACAAAGAATAAACTTCAGTGATCTGGATCAGGTTTGTGTGAAATACTAGCTCCCACTAGAAATGCGACTCCAAAGTGTATTCAGTTATCTCATAGTAAAGTGACAGATGAGTAAAGAATACTTTCATAAGTGGTCAAGGTTAAAAAACCCCTTATAGGCACCATGACAACCAAATCAAAATTCTAGTTTTGAACTTCAGAAAATAAGGGAAAGTTCAGGGCCATGGCTTTCCTCAGTGTACTAGCTGTCTTTACTTTCTTGCTCTCAGCCATTAAATTCCTGTGTCCCCGGAGTGGTATTTCTTACTCATCGTGATCTGAACATTGTTACCCTTGTGGATTAAGTAGAGGAGTATCATTAAAAACTGCTCCTCAGTAGAGTAGAGAGTTTTATGGCACAAATTCTTGAGCCATAACTACTCTCTTGGAAATACAGCACATTCATCCTTCCCTTGTCCAAAGCTAAGGAAAAGTATGAGGGATTAATTCTTTTGGAACAAGGCATAACTTTGTGTTAACAATTTCAGAACAGAGGCTGTTTCATCTTTACCAAAGGTTGATGCTGTCTTCTTCAGTTGTGATGATTCTTTCCAGTGTGATTCGTTGTGTCGATGTTGTGTTGACTTAAGGGCTGGACACAACTTCCTCCTCAAACGTATGTTAGGGCAACATGTTGCTGTTCACAAGGTTTTAAAGAAAAGCTGAAGTTCTGAGGTATTATATTCTGTACAGAAATATGTTGCTCTTTTATTATTGTTCTTTTCTCAAATGTACCTGGATAAGTAGAGTGACTTTTGCTACAGTAAAGGTTGAGGTCACTGCAAAAATGAGGAACTAAATTCTGAGAAACTACAGAACATTTTTGCTTCTCATTGTTCTGGGAGCATGGATCTGCTTTCTGAAAACTTTATGGCACAATATCATTGGCACTGTTTTCAGCTAACTTTTGGCCAATTGGTGACTGATTAGGTAACTTTAAAATCACTCTAATAATGTTGTAGAAATAGTAATCCAAGCAGGGAAACTAAGCAGTGTTGAGAACATATTGGATGAAAAAATAAAGCAATTGTTCTTTCTTTTGTTTGCATATAGAGAAGCATTGGAAGTGATTCTCAAGGCAGAGCAACGGCTGCTAATAACAAACGTCAACTTAATGAAAACAAAAAACCATTCAACTTCCTGTCACTGCAGATTAACACTAACAAAAGCAAAGATCCTGCCTCAGGTTCCCAAAAAAAGGAAAGTGGGGTATCAGCGCAATGTAAAGAGTTGTTTGGAGCTGCTCTAAGCAAGGATTTCTTGCAAAATTGTCAAGCGTCTGCTCAAGAAGATGGGAGGGGAGAACAAACGATGGATAGTAGCCAGGTATTTATACAGCCTATAAAGCCTACAAAATATTGACTCTTAATCTTCAGTGCTGCTTTCTAAATTTCTTCAAAGTATAAATCTTTATTGGAAATATTTGACTTCCTACTCTTCTGAAACTTGAAGAAAATGTGAAACCAAACTTAATCATCTACTGTTCTTTAGAAATCTGCTTGTTGGTAACAGAAGTAATAATAATTTTCATTTTAGAGGTTGCTTCTCTTTTATATGGTTCCAGAAAGTGCTCTTACAGATGACTGTTTTCCTGTGTTGATGAGATCAGTTGTGTTTTAGCCTGTGTTGACCAGAAGCCCTGTGCTTCAGCCTTGCAACTTCCCGCATGCATAAATCTATCCTTACAAAGGCTGCTGACTTTCTACCACTTGTGGAACAGTGCTCATAGGAGTGAAAGTACTAACATGTCCCCCTTTCATTACTCCTTTGCTGTTGCTATCACTGTCTTGTGCATTGAATACATTGCAGTTGTAGCTGAATGCATTCAGTAACTTCAGTGTCTTTGCAGATTGTGAGCAGACTAGTTCAGATTCGCGACTATATTGCTAAGGCCAGCTCCATGCGGGATGATCTTGTAGAGAAAAATGAAAGATCGGCCAATGTTGAGCGTTTATCACACCTTATAGATGACCTTAAAGAGCAGGAGAAATCCTATCTGAAATTTTTGCAAAAGATGCTTGTAAGTTTGGGAATATAATATGTTTGTTTCTGAACTGTAAGCTTTCTTTAGGAGTTGACCGTTTATGTTTTGATGGTCCTGCCGAGGGTGTTGGTTTTGGTATGTAGTGCCTTCCATAATTCATTTTTACCGCCCCCTTATATAGCTTTTGATTTGTGCCAATGAAATATTTCAGGCTAGAGAAAATGAGGAGGATGATGTTCGGACTATAGATTCAGCTGTGGGATCTGGTTCTGTAGGTGAGAGCACATCGCTAAACATTGATGTGCAGTCTGAGGCTTCAGATACCACGGTAAGCTGCCTTTTAGTAATTAAGGTAGAAATGAGGGCTTTATTTTGGTTTTTTTCCATGGATCTTATGATAATGTCATAATGTGCAGTTCAATTAAAAAATGGTAAATCCCCAAGTGCTCCATTCAGGAGGTGTCCATGCATGTATGGGTTTATTTTTTTGATATGAGAAAAAAAGTAACGATTCTGTCATAACAATAACCTAAAGAATCTTTTAAATCTTTATTCTTGCTTCAAAGTACAATGAGGAATTTAATGTGTACTTTGGCAGAGAATTCACTGACTTGATGTAGGAAGAAATACCTTTCTATACAGTTGTTCATCTTTAGGTTTGTTTCTGTCAGTGGGGAAAATTTTTGGTGTTGGGTGAGGGGAGCGTTAGAAACGTATCATTAGTGGGCCATTGTCCAAGCATCTTAGTGATATGACAGAAGTATTGACCTAACACAGAAGCTGCTCTCATTTCTTGTAAAGATGGGCATCTCTTTAGAAAATGTGTTCTGAATTTAGTGCTGAGATAAACAATCCAATCTTCCTTTCTATTTATAAAAGGATTTTTTTGTTTGTTTGTTTGGTTTTTTTTACATGGTAAACATATTTCGTAGTAGATACAGAAGCATTTTAATGACTTAAGTTTTCTGTCTTCTGTACTATTACACTGAGGAAAAGTACCAGAGAGCAGGTACTCTTTCTGGCCAGTTAGCAACTGAATGTCCTATGGATGAGGAGAATTTACCTGCTTGGAAATAAAACAGTTAAAACATTAAGAAGCTTTTGTAATTATTTTTAGCTTTATAAGAACTCTTTCTATCCCTGTAAAGAAATTAAATGATAGACGTGGCAGATGCACTTCTAACTTAAAAAAAAAAATTGGAAAATGCAGAAGAAGACAGGTATGTTTCTTTAGGAAGTAGCCATGTAAACTTGCATTTGTCTTGATAGTTGCGAAATCTCCACTTAAGTTTTATGTTTGGCTCTTAATTTTGCATCTAAGCACTCTTTACATGCAGCTTGAATATTTTACATGCAGAGTGCATACTTCTGGTCGTATAATCTTGATTGCTATATGGAGCTTTCTTGTTATGCAAATTCTAAGAATGACTAAAAATGTCTTCACTCTTTAGTAGATGTTTTTAGATATTAGTTTTCATTATTTGACAAGATAAAATGCATGCTTAAGTTGGAGCACATTTTCCAAATCTAACATACTAAACTATTCGATATAGGAGGTATCTTTTAGTTTGAGTTGTCGGCCCCGCATTGAGGACAAACTAGGGAAGTCAGCCTCACAAGAACAGGTTACAGACATTGATGTTACACCAAGCCCTAAAGGGAAAAGTGAGAGAGCTGCTCTGAATGACAGGGAAATCTGGCCTTGTGGGATTAATAGCCAGGATCGTGGATTGCTTTCAAAGGTACACTTCAAAATACTACTTTAGTCTCAAATAGGGATCATACAGGCTAGTCTTCCCCATTCCCCCATCCCCCTTATTAATTGCTTCAAATGAACTTATTACTTACAGTGAATGTTCCCTCTGGATTGCTTATCTGTATCCAGATGTCTTTTCACTGAATTAATCTTCTTTGCCTAGAATATTTTTTCTTTGAATAGAAATGTTTCATAACTTTTGCTTCTGAATTATTAGCATTGACAGTTAGCATTGATGTAACTCTGTAGAGCAGGTGTTGTAATTTTATGTAGATCATCCTTCTAAGTTTTGTTGTTCCCATCTTGGGAAAACATACTGTAAATGAGACTTTCAGACACTTGTCATGGTTACACTAATAGTCTGCCAATGCACATTTAAACTAATACCAAATACAGAAGACTAATTAAAAATTAGTAGCCTTAACTTGTTCCACAAATGTTTTTGTATGGGTGTTGATATGAATATTTTGTTGAAAGGGGGAAGACTTTCAAGGGGCACAGTGTCTAAAACATCTTTTTTTTACCCATTATGTGCTTTTCTATATCATTGTCCTTCCTGGATTTAATTTTTAAGGAGTCTTAAACTCAATCGTTTTTTCCCCTAAAATAAAAGACTTAATAAAAGACTTAAATATTTTGTCAAGCTTACTAGTCTAAATGCAGAACTAAGTTTGAAAAATTTGTTAACGCAGTTTTCATGAACTCAAGCAAATCTGGTACTTTAGATAATGCCTGAATTATTTAATAGGTGGGTGAGATTGAGACATGTGCCCTTGATCCCTTTCTTCCCCTTGTTCCTTCCTGTGCTGATTTTTCAGTGTGTGATCTGTTTTGACTCTACTCTGCTGTGTATAGAAAGGTGAGAGTTTAGCAGCAATCATCCACGTGAGTTGCAGTGCATCTTCTAGTGACTTTGAGGAGTTTAGACTTCTGGATGTTTTCAGCTTTCTCTGCTGGAAAGTTGAGCATTCCTTAGTACCCGGAACTAGTTAAGAAGATGCCTTCTTCTATTCTGACATTTGATGCAGAGTATTTGGACTGATTTTTCTACTTTAGAAACTTAATACTATGTGGACAGAAGATTATGCTTTCAAGTTAGTAGTGTTCTTTGTAAATGCTTGTTATTTTCCATGATTTCATCTGCAAAGTGCGATAATGCAACTTCAGACAAGATCAGGATATTAACCGTGGATGTCTCATTAAAATATTAAATTTGAGTAAAAGTTTTGATGCAAATTTCCAGGTCCTAATTAGCATAAACTGAGGAAAATAACTGAATTTTAATATATTTTAACTGCTCAACATGCTTTCATTCTTTCAGAACTATTTCAAAATATTGTTTGAAAACAATCTAGAGAGGATTCTCTGTGTGTTTTTGTTATGAGATTCATTTACCCAAACCTGGCATATTCTAATATCAATGCCATAAATACAGCACACAGAACTAAACAGATTATAGGTTAGAAAAGAGTTACTGCCTAAAACTCCCTAAAACAGTCTGCTTAAAATTTTAGAGATTTTAGGCCAGTAAATCAATTGAGATCTTGTGTTTGGTATAGCTCCATGATCCAACGCCTTATCTTGCTTACCTTTAGCAGTCTGAAAGGTTAATACCCTCGATTATGATTTAAAAGACAGAGAGGCTTGTGTTAGTCTTTGGGTCACATTAGGGCAGCTGCCTGAAAGAAAACTTAAAACGTAAACCCTCAGGAGCTATGAGCACATCTTGGTGGTACAAGCGTCTTCCTATTGGATGTCTGAATTTTTTTTTTAAATAAAAGTATCAGAGAGGTTAAGCTGTTTCATTTTTACTTTTTTTCCCATTAATCAGACTGTTCATTTATATGCAAGTTGTGCTTTCTTTGACTCTAATTTTACTCGTTCTCAACAGATAAATGGTTGTAGTTATGGTAATGTTGCTCCATCTCTTGCAGGCCAGAGATCCTCAACAGGAAGCAAAAGAGGAGTTGGAGAACTTGAAGAAACAGCATGATTTATTGAAAAGGATGCTACAACAGCAGGAGCAATTAAAGGCTCTTCAAGGAAGACAGGCAGCTCTTCTTGCTTTGCAGCATAAAGCAGAGCAAGCCATTGCTGTCCTGGATGATTCTGGTATGTGGAATGATATATCTTATATCATGTTAGCACTGAATGATTAAAGCTGGAATTATGAAATACACATTAAAAAGGCTTTTGTTACTACAAAGCCTTTGTTTCTGAAGAGTTGACAATGTAACCTTATAAACTTATGTGTAATTTAAAAACAGAGCAGATTACTGTGGTTTACCTGTAAAATTCTAAAAGCGTGGGTTTTTCTCCTAGTCACTGAGAGAAGGTAGGTTTTTCTCCTACCCATGGTCTACCCAATGTTAAGATTCAAATTCAACTTGTGGTAAAGTAAATGTTTTCAAAATTTGAAAACAGTGAAACTTTATTATGAGTATAATGAAGTCATAATCTCTGGGGAAAATAAATAATATTTGTGCTCGATTTTTCTTATGAAGTGTTTGTTTATATTTGGGTAGAAATAGGAAGAATTATTTGGGTCTTTCAGCTGCCACTTGCATATTTAGTAGTGTTCGAATATGAACTTTGAGGCAGGGGAAAAGCTTTCTTTCAAATTTATTTATCTCATAAAGTGAGAGAAATAGAGAAGAACAAATCTTCGTGACTCCGTTTACAGATATAAATATTGTAACTTACACCAATATGAAAGCTTGATACCCTGTTAAGTTATTGCTTTGAGAAAGTGAAATTACCTGCACTGTTGTTAGTTTAGCTATTTTAAATAATTGCAGTTTTATTTTTACTAAGTTTCTGTCAGCCTTAGACAAATTGATTGCTTTCATTTTGCTCTGATCTTTTTAGCAAAACGCAGAACAAGCCTAAAGTTCTTTTGTATAGTCCTTTACAAAGCAGCTCTGAGTTGTCTTTTTAGCATTTTTGTAGCAGAAGTCAGCTTTCAAGAGTAAAGCTGGTGGAAAGGACACAAAATTAAAAATGCATGCAGTATTTTTAGAGGGTCAGTATATTGATGGTGTTGTTAAACCACAAATTTTATTTAAATAGCCTTTATTCATCACTGTGGAAAAATACTTATATTTTCCCCTTTTTCCATATGCCCAGTTGTAACAGAAACTACAGGTAGTGTTTCAGGAGTAAGCCTTACGTCAGAATTGAATGAAGAATTGAATGACTTAATTCAACGCTTTCACAACCAACTTCATGATTCTCAGGTCAGTCCTGAGATTGCTCTGTATAGATTTTGCCATTATCTGTTTTTATTCTATTTAACAATTTAGTTCAATGTTTGTCTTGCTCATCTGTGTGTATTTGCTAGTGAAGTTACCAGAGTTCCCCTCAAATTGAAAACTCAGCAAGCTTGAAAATTCTTAAGGGTTATTAGCTGACTGATTTATGCTTTTGTGGCTCATGAGGTCTCCATGAAAGTCTAGAGAAGTAGTTTCTTTATTGCAATTTAATTATTAACTCAGTATATAATTGGGATGTCATTGGAGTATTTTCCGTATATTTCCCTTTATATAATATTATTTGTTTTGGTGTTGATTTCTGGTGTTGCATATAAAGGCCCATAAGAAAGCTTTTTGTTTCTTACAATTTCTTGACCTTTTTTTGTGGTACTCTAAATAAAATGGAATTACCCTTTTTAGACACAGTCTGTGCCTGACAACAGAAGGCAAGCAGAAAGCCTTTCACTTACCAGAGAGATTTCACAAAGCAGAAACTCCTCCATGTCTGAACACCAGTCCGATGAGAAAGCGCAGCTTTTTAACAAGATGCGAATGTTGCAGGGTAAAAAGCAAAAAATGGACAAACTATTAGGAGAACTTCATACGCTTCGTGACCAACATCTAAATAACTCTTCCTGTAAGTCAGTATAGGTAGAATTGTATTTTTTTAATGAATACAGTGGTTTTAATATGCGTGATGGGAACATTTTCTTTGAGATTGCAATTGGTCAATGAAGTGCTGGTGATAAAAGCTATGCTGGGACAATGTTAATGTAAATGGTTTCGATGCTATATAAGATTCTGTCTTATTGAAGAACTCTACAAGTAATGATGATTGTCTATTAGCACTTGGGTTTATAACGTTGAAGTTGACTAATGTGAGGATGTGATAGGTTTTTTTTTTCTTCAAGGCTTGTCTGTGACACATCTAGCTTGTGAAAAAAAGTGCCATATGAACTTGAGCTTTGTGTGTTTTTTATTACAGTACATCTGCATTTGTGTACTCAGCACTTCATGCTTTTTGACAATATGGCTTTGCTCACTGTCTGTCAAATGTGCACTTGTGACACAGACTTCAATCACAGGCCATTCTAGAGGGCCTTACCTGTCTGACTGGACTAGAGCTTTGGCCTTTTCTTTCAATGGCTTTGTGCTCTCCTTATTGATGCAGACCTATCTGCTTGCTCTTCTCACTCTGTTTCTTCAACGCATTTGTCCTGTAGCTGGAAACTTCTGAGGGGTGATCACAGCATTTTCTGGTTAGCATTGAGAAATGAGGTCTTGAAACGTGCACTTGGAGAAGGATATGCTGATTTATTAGTTATGTTACTATACCCCAATTTTTCTGTATGTTTTCAATGCGTGTAATATGAACACATATTTGGATATGATTTCACGTAGCTGGAAGAAGCAAACATCCAGTTTGTTTTACAGCAAATGGACAAAAATCTTAGCAGAGGTGGAAAATTTGTTAGGGTTTTTCTTTTAATCAAACTTCTAAAATGTTAATTTTTTTATAAAAAAGCAACGCAGCCTTAGGTGAACCCTTAAAACAGCTCTATGGGCAGATTCACAGCATGAAGGCTTCTACTTCTAACATTTGATAAAGCTAAAAGGGAATAATTGAAATCTTGTTTACAAAAGCTATCTTACTACTCACTGCCTATTGGCGTTGCATGCAACAAAACTTAAGAAAAAAGCTTTTTTTTTTGCTAAGGAAAGAAGTTATTAATTGCTCTTTTGTCTATTGGTAATATTTTCTGTCGTTATTTTAATATAATTCAGTTAAACAGATTCCTTATTACTAATTGTTCACATAAGCTGTATTTCTTTTCTGTAGTTTTTCCTGCTTCGAGTTCTCCTCAAAGGAGTATTGACCAAAGAAGTACAACTTCAGCTGCTTCTGGTCCTGTAGGCATAGTAACTGTTGTCAACGGTGAATCCAATAGTCTGGCATCTGCTCCCTATCCTCCTGATTCCCTGGTTTCTCAAAATGAGAGTGAAGAGGATGAAAATCTAAACCCAACGGAAAAGCTTCAGTAAAAGTTCTTTAATTTTTTTTTCACCATTTGCTTTAGTAATTTGGAGTGTTACTTTTTTAATAAGTTTTGTGTTAAGTAACTATTTCCATTTTTTGATCTAGCTAATTTAGTATTACAGACTACTTAGTAAACAATCTAATACTGTTCACTAAATTCAGAGTTTCAGGTGGAAAATTCTTATAGCTTGGAAATTGGCAGTAAATTCTAAAAACCTTAAAGTCTGTATATTCATTTTAACTCTAAACAGGTTGGCTTAATATGGCAAAACAGATTAAATACTCTTTTTTTCTTCCTCAGGAAGCTAAATGAGGTTCGTAAGAGGCTGAATGAGTTACGCGAGTTAGTTCACTACTATGAGCAGACATCTGATATGATGACAGATGCTGTGAATGAAAACACTAAGGAGGAGGAAGAAACAGAAGAATCAGAAAGTGATTCTGAACATGAGGATCCACAGCCTGTTACAAATATTAGGTGGTTGCATTTCTTGTTATCCAAAGTCTTTGTAGCTGAGTTGTTGCTTCAAGAAACCTGCAATACATTGAGTCAACCAGAAGTAACTTAAATCTAAGCTTATTACACTAACAGAATTACAATTTTTTTAATTTGAGGTAACTGTTACACAGATGTTTAATAATTATCTAATCCTTGGTGTCTTATTTATTTAGATTAGAATGAACATTTAGAAAATTGCTATAAGACTTCAAAAAATCTGTAATTCTTTTGAGTTTAAGTACTGAATTATGTGTATGGAATTTCACTGGAAGATTAGTCTTAGACTAGAGAATTGGAGTAAAAAAACCTTTCCATTTACAGCGGCATTTACAGCTGTAGTCTGGTGCCTGTGTGCCTTGAGCATCTTCACTCAACAGAAATGAACAGTCACTTAGCTATGCATTGTATAAAGTTTTTATAATGTAGACATATACCTGTAAGGCCTAGTGTATTGTTGCAGATCTAGCAGGGAATAATTTAAAGCTGCTTTGATTGTTTTTTTTTTTTTAAAGAGATGAATATGGAAAAACTCCCAATGTCTGGACTGATTTTATGTGGAGTTGGAGTTTGTTTGGTTTTTGTTCTTGAGGGGATTTGCTGGGTTTTTTTAGGGGGAGGGGTGAGAACACCCATTCCTAAAAAGGCTAAAGTAAAATTGTATCCATACCAGTTTTTAAAAAGTTAATATGAGTAATTTTTTTTACCCTAGAAACCCTCAAGGAATTAGTAGCTGGAGTGAAATAAATAGCAACTCAAATGTACAGTGTGGAACTAATAACAGGGATGGAAGACATCTTAATACAGACTGTGAAATAAACAACCGATCTGCTGCTAATATAAGGACTCTAAAAATGTCTTCTGCTTTAGGTATGTTCTAAAATCTTCCCATAATTTTACTTCTTAGTGCAAATAAGTCTGATAGCTGCACAGAGTTTGGGAGATCCTTGTTTGATGAGCAGAATATTCAAGAGTCTGATCATTAGGCTAATATTTTTCTAATGTCCAGTAATTACAGTGGACTCCAGAAGTTCAATAATGTATCTTTGGTATTGTTTGGTTTCTTCCTCTCCCTGTTTCCAGATTGTCATAATAGGGAGAGTGACAAACACCTCGATCTACCCCAAGGTGAAGATGATGAAGTGGAAGAAGATCGAGTTAGTGAAGATTCCTTGTCTACTCACAGAAGCAGCCTGGGTGATGTTGCTGGAGATGCCGAGTTTGAGCAGAAGATCAATAGGCTTATAGCTGCAAAGCAGAAGCTTAGACAGTTACAAAACCTTGCTGCTATGGTGCAGGTATGTTATATTTATAAACTTGTGCACAAAAATCTAGCAGTCGTTATTTCATATAATGTGTAATTTCTGATAGGGGAAAACTGCTTAATGCAGCGGTTAAAATGCCTTTTTTATGCTAGGGAAAAAGAGATATACAGTTTGATTTTTTCTGAATTCAAGAGTGCTACTTCTGGAGTTCAGTTCAGGGATTTTCAGGGAGGCTGCTAGCCTAAGAGAACAGTAGTCTTAATATTTAACCTTGGCACTGGATTACAAAATACAAACCAAGAAAGTAGATCAGTATTATTTTTAAAAATATTAGACATTTTTAAGATTATAGTGAACATTCAGCACGTTTAGGTTTTTGAACCCTAGGTTTTACAGTATTGTTCAATCAATGAGGAATGTTTTTCATTAAAAATTTTGGATGCTGCAACATGTTTGACTTGCAGCATTTTGGTTTGAGGGCAATGGTTTTATTTATTTCGAGAGTTTTGAGGGCCAGCTATAAATTGGAAGTGTTTTTAATTTAGAATATCTCACTTAATTTACTGATATTAGCAGCCCAGTGTCATGGATCTGACGTCCCTTCAAAAGCTCACGTTTGAGCACCACCTACTGTAATGTCTGTATACTGAATACACACAGGTGTGAGAGAAATGGAGAAAGAAAAAAGAAATGAAAATGTGAAAACTTTAAAATCAAGCTCAGTTGGAACTTACACTTTACAACAGCAACAGTATAAATACAATATTGTTATTTCAAGATAATGCTCCTATCAGAAATATCTCAGCATCTAGATTAGTGTTGGTTTTTTTTCATCACTATAGAGATGCTAACTGTGCAGTGCAATAAATTGGAATTAGAGATGATTCAGCAGCTTGCTTAATAAATAACCTAATTAACAACATATCTTCAGTCATCATATTTCAAAGGCTTGTTATGTGTATGTACTCAGCAAAGATACAGTAGGTCTGTGAACTGTGTCATTCTTCATCACCAGTGATCTCTCCTGTTCAGCAGAGTCTTTATGAAAGATGATCACATTGGAAAACAAAAGCAGCAGTGACTACAGCTTTCATATTTTCAAATTGAAAACTGAAAATACAGAAATAATGAAAGAAATAAAAGAAGAATAGAACCAGTAGGACTTTCTCCAAGATATTTTAGAACTAGTTTTCAAGAGTAGTTTTGTTACTAAGTTGTTAATGATAATATTTAATTTCACTGACTGCACTAAATAAGCAGTGTTGTTCACCTCAGTCTTCTTCTGTACCTCTTTCTACCTCCCCTGTTGTTTCTTCATAAGCTTGTATGTTTCTGTCCACTGAGTCACAGGCAAGTGGTTTATGCTTCCAGAATGAGACAAATCGTTTGCATTTATATTGGAAGTTCAGTAGTTGAGGTTGAGCTAAATAACTTCAAATTCTCTCATTAACTCAATTTACCTTAAAGTCATGATGCCATGATGATAATAACTTCTCAGTTTTTGATTTGTACTAAAGATAAAGCTATTCAAACTGATCAGTTTTGAAAAAATCAAACTAGACAAACTTGACAAACTAGATTTGTTACTTTTTTTTTTGTATCAACTTGAAAATAGTCTAACTGCCTTTCTGACATCCTTTTAGGATGATGATCCTGAACCTCAAGGAGCAATTACAAGTGGGTCTAATATTGGTGACTTCTTGGGTGAAATGGAAGAGACAAAACAACAACCAAACAATGTCCGAGCGAGTTCCAACAAGTTAAAAAAAGATGTGCGACTAAATGAAAAAGCAAGGTAAACCTTTGTCAGAGGATGGTGGAGCTGTGCTTCAGGCAACTTCTTGGCAAGTAACATGTGGATAACTTATTTATACAGAGAGAAGTTCTATGAAGCTAAACTTCAGCAGCAGCAACGGGAGCTTAAGCAGTTACAAGAAGAAAGAAGAAAACTGATTGAAATCCAGGAAAAAATTCAAGTGTTACAGAAAGCTTGTCCTGACCTTCAAGTAGGTAGAATATATTTCTTTGCTCACCATTTTTTCCCTATGAAAATTAGAAAAAACTTAAAATTGGTAATACTTGCGTAGTGTAAGCAGATGTACTTTTAAACCTAGGTTTCTGCTTATGTCATTCACTTTTCAGTGGTTCTTGTTTAGTGGTTGGTGTATCTTAATTGCACTGTAGTTTGCCTTCAAAAGCATTGATAAAGTGTTCAAAGATACAGAACCTTCTGTCTTACTTTTAGCCTGAATTTGGTCTGTCCATACTGCTCAGTCACTGCTTCTTTACTTCTCTTAGTAGTCATTTGCTGGTATTTTGAAACAATGCTGTGCGTTGTCAGCATGATCAACACTTTGTTGCATTTTAACTTAACTCTGCAGGGCTTTACTGTTTTTCATGCTCTTTGAAGATTCACTTCTTTCTGTGAAGTGAGCACTAAATTATCAATACTGTGCATCTAGAACATTATATACTAATACATAATTTAAGTTCTGTTGGTTTCTAGGTAAGTTTTGAAATAAATATTTAGCCTTGATTTGAAAATCCTTTTCCCAAGATACTGACTTCCTAGCCTCATAAAGCCGTAACTGTGTTGGGTTTTAACTGCAGGTAAGTTTTAGAAAGCTATTATACTCTGTTTTGCCATTTTGCTTTCTCTTTCAGTTGTCAGCTGGCCTGGGTAACTGCCCAGCAAATAGACAGACTTCACAAGCAACATCAACTCCAGCCACAAATGAGTCTAGCACAGCTGGCAAGCCTTTATTTGAATGTGATGAATCTGTACCAGTAGGCAATGAGGTATTTCATACTTTATATACAGTGACTTAAAAAGGGTTTAGAAAAGAGAAGTTTCAGGTGGTTTGGACACGTTTTAAGTAGCTGGCCTGGGGAGTGGAGTGGTAGCTATTTTAACAAAGCATGTATATCTTCTTTATTTCACTTCTGGAAAGAAGGAAATACTGACTTGAGCTGGCAAGATTCTCCCCCAAGTATAGCGCTAAATACCAAATATTAATGTGAAAGTTGAATTAATTTTAAAATTTTACCATGAATATTTGATAATGTATACTGTAGGCAGGTCATCCTTGGAGAAAATGATGAAAGTATTTGTTGAAACCTGATTTGTCTTTGTGTCTTCCCTCACCTTTTCCCCTGAAATTGTCTTTAATAATCTGGATATTACTTATTTTTTCTGGAAATTATGCTAGCATTATATTCCAATTCTTCCATTTTACTGCAAGCAGTTATGGTCTGAGATGAGAAGACATGAGATTTTAAGAGAAGAATTGCGACAGAGGAGAAAGCAACTTGAAGCTTTAATGGCTGAAGATCAGAGAAGAAGAGAACTCGCAGAAACAATATCTACTGTTGCTGCATCTGTTAAAAGTGAAGGGTCAGAAGCTCGGTGTACTCCACAGCAGAGCAGGACTGAAAGGTAAGAGCACAAGTTATTCTGCATTAATCAACAGGTGCTTCTGTTACTAAGTGGGATTTCGTCGGTGTTGGGGGCAGTTTCCTCTGTTCATCTGAGCACTGAATGTGATGATTTAACAGAGCAGGAAGTTAATTTCTTGACTTGTGAAGTGGCTGTTATTTAGCAACTTGCCAGTTTTATGGGTTTTCCCA
Source organism: Zosterops lateralis (assembly GCF_965231275.1). Taxonomy (NCBI): domain Eukaryota; kingdom Metazoa; phylum Chordata; class Aves; order Passeriformes; family Zosteropidae; genus Zosterops; species Zosterops lateralis. Next base: position 30,075,196 of record NC_139766.1, read on the forward strand.
GCATATTTAGTCTCTCCTGGTCTACCAGTGGAGGAAAGAATCACCTAAGGAGACAAAAGTGCATGGAAAATGCCAAATTATCAGAGTAATTTTTTTCATCTTTACCCATTTTATAATGTAGTAAAGTAATACGTTTCCAAAACAGACAAGTAATTTCATTTATTTGTCCCAGTATTAGAAGCAGAATGCATGTTTGCATTAGTGGGAATCACAGAATCAGCTGGGTTGGAAAAGACCTTGAAGATCGAGTGCAACCTATGACCTGACACCACCTTGCCAGCGAGTCCATGGCACTGATTGCCACATGCAGTCTTTTCTTAAATGCCTCCAGGGACGGTGACTCTACCACCTCCCTGGACAGCCCATTCTACTGGCCAGTCACTCTGTGAAGAGCTTCCTCCTAATGTCCAGCCTAAATCTTCCCTGACTCAGCTTAAGATTGTCCTCATGTGCTGTCACTGGTTGCCTGGGAGACAAGGCTGACCCCACCTGGCTACACCCTCCTTTCAGGCAGTTGTAGAGAGCAGTATGGTCTCCCCTAAAACTCCTCCAGGCTAAAGAACCCCAGCTCCCTCAGCCACTTCTCACAGGCCTTGTGTTTAGACCCTTCACCAGCCTTATTGCCCTTCTCTGGGTGTGCTCCAGCATGTCAACATCCTTCCTAAATTGAGAGGCCCAGAACTGGACACAGCACTCAAGGTGTGGCCTAACCTATGCCAAGTTCAGGGGAATAATCACTTCCCTGGTCTTGCTGGCCACAGTATTCCTGATGTAGTCAAGGTTGATGTTGGCCTTCTTGGCCACGTGGGCACACTGCTGGCTCATGTTCAGAAACAGTTTAATTATTTCTGGTGCAGCTTGATTAATTGCATACAGACTTGCAATTGTCAACAGATTGTTTTAATAATTCATCATAAACTTGAAAACAAATACTCTTTTTCTAAACACCCCTTTTCTCCCTGACCCTGCAATGTTCACTAGAACAATGGCTACCTGGGGAGGTTCTACCCAGTGTGCCCTAGAGGAAGAAAATGGAGATGAAGATGGTTATCTCTCTGATGGAGGTGGTCAGGCAGAAGAAGAGGAAGAAGATGCATCAAGTTTGAATGACAGCTTCTCTGTTTATCCCAATAACAACATACCAGAAAGTGCCTATTTTCTTAAAGGAAACAAGGATAGGTTAGTAGCATTATTTGTTGATTTAATGCTTGTCTGAGTGTATTTGGAAGAGGGTGGAGGAAGCATTACATTAACTACAAGGCATCCTCACAACAAAGGAGAAAGGGTCTATGTTTCTGCTTGTTAGAGAGCTGTGAGTAGTGGCAGTTTATTTTCTGAGTCTTTCTAGCCGCAATGCATATAACTAATTTGGTGATTTATTTTGTTTTCAGTCTTATTAAAAGTCTGCCATTGAACTCTCCAGTTGGGTGGCAGTGGCTCCTGATGTTCCCATTTGGTTTTAGTTAGCTTAAAAGATAACCAATCTGTGTGAATGTTTTTGCTGTGATACAGATCAGTCTCTTCAAAAATAGTAGTTCAGAGAATTAAACTAACTCTAACATTTTTCCTTCTAAATTGCTGGCTTCTGTAGCTGTGAATACTATTTATTAATTATTGTGAATAATTTTAACTCTTGTTTACCTGATTGACTTCCTTCATAACCTTAGTGTGATTAAATGAAAATACTATGTTAAGAATAATATATGCATCTGCAGTTATTTCTTCTGGTTTGGATACCAAAATTATTTTAGTAGACAGTGGGCTAATCAGAGGCTGGACCTGTCAATTTATTATGTTGGTGGCTTCTATTTTCATTGAATACATGTTATATGGCAGTAATAGAAAATACTAAAACCAAGACCCAGACACATCCTTAGCCTTTCTTTTTTGACAATCATAGTTAGGTGGGGGGCTCCTGTTTTCCATTTGTTTAAGATAATGTTAGATTGACAACCTGGCATGTGTGATTAGCTGGCCTGTGCTGTGTGAGATTTTGATGTACAACTTAAACATTATTTGAATAATGGAAGTAACATTAGTTGTTTGAATTGTCTGATTTTGTCTTCATTCTTTAAATTTTCCCAACCCAGGTGGAAAAATTGCCGTCCCTTTTCAGCAGATGGAAATTATCGTCCAGTGTCTAAGGCCAGGCAACAGCAAAACATAAGTATGCGGCGTCAGGAAAATTTTCGGTGGATGTCTGAGCTTTCCTTTGTGGAAGAAAAAGAGCAATGGCAAGAGCAGATCAATCAGCTGAAGAAACAGCATGAGTTTAGTGTCAGCATTTGTCAAACTTTGATGCAGGATCAGCAGGTAGATACGAAGAACGGTTATTTTGCTGTTCTTATTTGCCTTTTATCCTCTTTCTAAGTCTTTCTAGCAATAGCTTCTGGTTTTTGTAATTTGGTCACTGTTACATTTTTTTTTTTTCCACAGACCCTCTCTTGCCTTCTACAGGCTTTGCTTACAGGCCCCTACAGTATGATGCCAAATAATGTTGCATCTTCGCAAATACATCTTATTATGCATCAATTAAACCAGTGTTACACTCAACTGACTTGGCAGCAGAATAATGTCCAAAGGTTTGTTGACTGTATTAATGGTTAACTATGGAATCTGAAATGATTCAGTACATTGAAGCATGGTTATGTGAGTAAAATATTACCAGATAATGGTTAAATATGAGACTCTTGAAGTTCTGAGTTGATTATGAGCTTTTGAAATGGTATGCAGCATTTCTGGTTGTCTTTTTTTTTTTTATTCCCACAACCTCTTTAAAACCTTTAAAAGTACATTTCTGGTATTCTTCATTGAAGAGAACCAAAAGTTGGCAAAAATCTGTTGAAATAGTTATTTTTGTGTCTGTAGTCTTCACTAGACTACCTGGCAAGATTCTGGATCCTAATGGTAAAATACAGCAAAAAAGTTTTTTGTCCTTTCTTAGTGTTTTCAGTTAGAATTTATGTTTCTTACATTCCATTTAGAATATACTACATTTGCCTTCTTATCAATGATCTTTTTTGAAAAGAGATGCAATAGTCATTTTAATTCATTGTATGGAAGTTGAAGCTCTTCATTTCTGTTTTGTATTTTGTATGTGGTACATAGGTGCTGTCCTCTTACACAATTTTTTAAAATTAATTTTAACCTCAGGTCTGTAAATATTTTGTATATTTGATTGTTCCTGTTGAAGTTTTCAGCTTATTTCTTTAATATCTAGTCAGGTTTTTTTGTTCTTGCAAGGATGTTTAACCTGTGTGTATATGACCACTAGTATGGAGCAGTTGATTTTAAACCAACTCAGGATTAAATAAAAGTAATTTTTGTCATGTGGGGTTTTTTGTTAGCCAAATAGAGCATTTCTTTACCTACATTTCACGGTGTAGGTGAAATAATATGAAGCTCAAATGACTTTAGTATAAATTTACATTTTTCCCATAATAATCTTTTTTTCCCCAAGTTGTTATTTTTTTCTTATTTTCAAGATTGAAACAAATGTTAAGTGATCTTATGCAGCAACAAGAACAACAGAGTCAAGAGAAACCATCGAGAAAAGAGAGAGGCAGTAGTGCACCACCACCTCCATCTCCTGTTTTCTGTCCGTTCAACTTCCCTCCACAACCTATGAATCTCTTTAGTGTTCCAGGATTTACTAATTTTTCTTCCTTTGCTCCAGGTGAGTATTACAACAGGTGTGAGAAGTAACATGAATTTCAAAAATTGACATTTTTCTCATTTAATTGAAAGTGTAACGTGAACTTAATGAAACTCTGTCACTTTTCCTTTATATTGAAATGGTCTTAAGCAGAAGTTTACTATTTAATGCTAAATAATTGTGTATTTTTACTTCAGTATAAAAAGCAAGATTCTCTCAGTATGAAGTTAGTTATACTTGAAAATGCTCACTCCCAAGATTTCAAATGTTCTTCATCCAACATATGAAAAACAGTGTTTAAAGCTTTTACATACCTTCAGTAATCATTTCATAGTTGAAATTGTGTTCTAAGTGAACCATGTAACTGGAAGGTGGCAATTGGTAATTATTTCTGGTTTTCTTTAGAACTTCAAACACTCATGCTTGTTATAAATGCCTGTAAATGGAGCATGTTAACCAATTTTTGTTCCCATCAGGGTTATACAGTAACTGTTGACTTGGATACAGTATTCCTAATCTTGTCTCTAATCTACTCTTGCTGTTGAATTTGGAGGAAGAGAGTGTAGGTATTTTACTGTATAATTCAAAATAAACAAAACTATCTTAATATATTTCACTCTTATTTGGAGACCAAGAAATAGGCGTAAGCCTAGATTAGAACTTTCAAGTTGCAAAGTCTGTTTTCTGTTTGAGAACATTTTTAAAATTACATGGAACTGACCCAAAAGAATACTTACATTCAGTTTGCCACTTCCATAAAGATTCTGATGTTAAAATTAAAGTAGTGTGAATCTATGACTTCTTTGGCTCTATAAGTACTTGAACCATTGGAATTTTCTTGTCAATTTGAAGGTGGTTGAAGTACTGATAAGGTCTTTAGGAAGACAGAATTCTGCCCTTTTTTGGAACTGTTGTTATTTTTACTTTCACCTTCAGGGGCTCTCTGGAGTTTCTTGAAGGACCTTCATCTCCATTGTTGGAGTTGTGGTGTCCAGTAGTGTTAGAAACCTGCATTAAAGATAAATTCTGATTGTTTACAGTGCTTTCAGGATGAAAGCAGTTCTTGCTTACTTCCCCAATGTATTTTTGCTTCATAATTTCATGCTACCAGACAGTGTGTCTCAAATTTGAATTTTACTACACAAATAAATGAGGTAGGATCTTCTGACTCTTTTGTTTACTTTGTAGGTATTAATTGTAATCCAGTGTTCCCAACTGGTTTTGGAGATTTTGCAAATAATACTTCTCCACACAGCAGTGAGCAGCAGGAGCAACAACATCCTCTAGATCATAATACTTCTGGGAAAACTGACTATATGGCATTCCCCAAACCCTTTGAAAGCAGTTCCTCTAATGGAGCAGAAAAACAAAGGTATTTAATGTCGAAGTGCAGTTCTCCTTTAATAATTTCTCCTCCCTTTTCTGGGGCTTGTGGGAATTCATCATTCATTAAGGGAATTTATTGTCATAGAATTACCATATGAGCTTTACTTTTGTAACTTTTAGTTAATTTTTTTTCCATTTTTCAGTAGTGTTCTACTTTTCTATATTTTAATTAATGTATAATTTCATGAACATTTTAAAATCAAATTCAATCTCTGAGTGGTTTTGTAACACTTTCTGTAAGTGGAGGAAGATTTTGTTTCTGTGGGATTGTTTTGAAACAGAGTTGTTTGAATAACTAGAGGATGTAATAATAATGGAATAATGGAATAAGCATTCCAGTGAATTTTTTTTTGTTTTGTTTTGTTTTGTTTTTGTTTTTTGTTTTGTTTTGGTTTTTTTTTTTTTTTTTTTTCCGCTACTGTAGATTGTACTGAATGTTTCTTTAGGAAATGTTTTGACCTATTTGAGCACAGCAGTAGCTGCATAAATACCTTCATGTTGAAAACCAGCAATAGATGGAAAGTTCTGTTTTCCATTTGGAAGGGTTCTCTGGAATTAATTTATTTTTCAATATTCATTTGATGTCTAAATAACAAGGGCAGATAATTTGCATTACAGATAAACTGCCTGGTAATACACAATGTTTCTACCTGAAAGATGAGGTTGTGATATACTGAGGTTGGTCTGTGGGTCTTTTTTCTGACAGAAGGAATCATAGACAACATGAAGAAGAAATGGAAAAAAGATCACCTTGGCTTGATGATAGCCAAGAAATGAAAAAAGATGATCAGTCTCAGCTGAAAGCAGGTTTTGCAGTTTCAGTACAAAACCTTGCTTCTGGTCATAAAAATCAGTGTGATGTGAACCGGAGAAGAGAGTTTGATGAAGAGTCTTTGGAGAGTTTCAGTAGCATGCCTGATCCAATAGACCCAACTACTGTGACAAAGACATTCAGATCTAGAAAAGCATCAGCACAAGCAAGCCTGGCATCAAAAGACAAAACACCCAAATCAAAGAATAAGAGGAAGAGTTCTTCTCAGCTTAAAGGCAGAATTAAAAATACTGGTAGGTTGTAAAGTAATCTTGGCTACTGTGGCAAACATGGCTTGGATTATAATCATTACATTCTGGAGAATTTACTCTCCATAAATGAAAACTTATTATTTATTACTCTCCTATAATAATGAAAATAAGTTATTGAAATTACTTAATTTTATATGATACAACTGCATAAGGCTTTTTAGGATTTCAGTAAATAGGAAATAAATAACCAACTGAGATACCATGATTTAAAAGGATCATGGATGGAGATATGTGCAGATTTGAAATAACAAGGAGAATCTTCTTCATTGTCTTCATGTTCAAACTGGACTTGATTATTTGCTGAAAAATATGCTTCATTAAAATTCCAAGAGGAGAGGGACAGTACTAGTTAGTATATTAGTACTACTGGGTTTGCTGAGGATTTAGTACTACTGTATGGCTTCAGGGTACAGAGGAAGATTTCAGTCTGGGAAATATCATTAGTATTTTGCAGCTTTTAGAGTGCCTTTGAACATTTTTTTTTAAAGTAATAGAACATTTTGTAAGCTCTTTCTTCATTTCTTCCTTTTCATTTCCTCCCATTAGGTTATGAAAGTGCAAGTGCTTCTAGTGTCTGTGAACCCTGCAGGAACAATAAAAGCAGACACTCTGAGGACGTGGTTCATGCAAAGGTGTTCAGCAAAAGGAATCAGGAACAATTGGAAAAAATCATTAAATACAGTAGATCTACAGAAATGTCTTCAGGTATTCTTTTCTAAATGTCTAATTATTTTTTCAGCTTCTGTGAGTAAGGGATCTTAGTTCCTAGTGTGTTATTTAAATGCAGTGCATTTTGACAGGAAGACAGGACTGTATATTTAGCATGTGGATTTTGCATTTTAAGTTTTAAGGATGCTGTAAGTGTAAATTTGTAAAAAGTTGGGTATTGATTGCTTTTGGGTGCTTTCTGTATATTAAGTACTTGATTAAAGTAATTTAGAAACCTATTACAGTACAACAAGGAAAAATGTAGCCTATCTCACCCATTTGTTGGTGATTTTTATGGATAGTAACTGCAAAACTGATGAAATATTGCATAATGTTTAAACTACATCCTGTACTGCATACATGTCTTCTTCCTATTCATGCTTAAATGAGCTTCATCAAATATCACTTAAATTCAGTCTTATAACATCACATAAACCCTTACATTTTTGCCATCTGCACTGCTTTCCTTGTATATAGATCATAAAAATTCTCTCCTGTGCCTTTTTTGGTTCTGCCAGTATTTTTGTTTTGTTTGAGAGATGCAGAAATTTTAGTCATTGTAGCACAATGTAAAGCTTTGCCAGTGTAGCTGTGTCCACACTAAGAGCTGTTTATTAGTGTACCTAATAAACTTCACTGGTCAAGTTCTCATTCTCACAATAAGCAGCTCTGATGTGATTTGGATAACTGAGCAGTCTTCCTCCTGCTGTTTTGTATAGACCCTGTCTTTATTTCTGGTGCGCATTTTTGTGTTTATCACTGTCTATCCCCACTTTCCTACAGCGCATGCTAGGAGAATTCTGCAGCAGTCTAACAGAAATGCATGCATTGAAGCGCCAGGTAATGCATTCACTGCTTAGCTTCAACAATATCTTATTACTTTTTTTTTCTTCTCTTACCTTTGGTTCTGTAACTCACTGTTTAGCAGATGTTCAAGATCAGTGCTATTGCAGCATATTCTCTATAGCCAAGAGAGAAAAGCAACCTTGCATGAATAGCAGTGTTACAAACTGCTTTGAATTATAGTTGAGGAGAACATGGTTACCATGTTCTTGATTAGTAACAAATACAAATAGAAAATACAGAGGTAGATACTACATCAAAAAACTAATTTCAGTAGGCATTTTTAGTGTGTTTAAAAGCTGCTATTGCATATTAGTAATGGAGGAGTGGTGCAATTTGTAGTAGCTTTCCAAAGATTGAAGAAGCATCCCTGTGCTTAAAAAATCAGTAAAATGTTTGTAGGTAATCAAATTGCACAGTAATGTTTGCTGTATTGCTAATAACTTCATTAACTTGAATACTAACAATTATACATCTGTTAAACTGAGTTTTCCAAATTTAACTATGTTTCCATTCAGCACTTCCCAATAATGTATGTAGTAATTTGATTGTTGTGACAAAAGGATAATAATCCTTAATTTTTGAATGATTGGGAGCTTTAGTAGAGAACACATTGTCTTCTCATACATATGTAATGGGGTTTAAGGATAGGAGTTTTTTTGTGAACTTGGGAGTGATACTAGACAGATATGAGAATGTAGTATTTATGTTGGGAAAGGGTAGCTTTCTTGAGTTCAGTCTAAAGCTTTCTTAACGCTGCTTGTGTTGCAGAAGTGTGGACTGCTTGTGTTATATAAACTTGAGACCTTTCGCTGTCTTTCTTGAAATGTCTTAAAACTCTATTTTCAGTGTTTAATACCTATTCTGAAAGCATCATTGTGTGTGCAATATTTTCTTTTGTAAAGTATATTTTCTAAAGATATTGTTCAGAAATGTAAAGAAAATTATTTTTATGGTTGCTCTTTATTGTGTTTCATATATTAAAGATTGCATAAGGGATAATCTAAGAATGCTTGCACTTCAGGAAATTAATAAACTTTACGAAAGCAGCTATTAGGGAATCTGCAATGATTGAGACATAATTTGTATACCTGTAACTTGCATACTTGATAGGCAGTTGTCCATTAAATGGATGCCTGTCAAGGACTTAACAAGTTCCTTTTATTTTTTTCTGCAGAAACTGGTAGTGATCTTTCTATGTTTGAAGCTCTGCGAGACACAATTTATTCTGAAGTGGCAACTCTCATTTCTCAAAATGAGTCTCGTCCCCACTTTCTTATTGAACTTTTCCATGAGCTTCAGCTGCTAAATACAGATTATCTGAGGCAAAGGGCTCTATACGCTTTGCAGGTATGCACAGGATTTTTGATTTTCTATATATATCAAGCAAACCTTAGATCTTTTTTACAGCATAGATTATCTTTTCTAGGATATAGTGACCAGACATTTATCTGAGAAAAATGAAAAAGGGAAGTGTGCAAAATCACTGAATTCTGCAACCTGGGTGGCATCAAATTCTGAACTCACTCCTAGTGAAAGCCTTGCCTCTACAGATGATGTGAGTTTTCAAATTCAGAAGCTACTGACAGCTTTTCCTGTATTTCAGCTCACGTTTGCTTGTCTCCTGAAATATAATAGAGACTGAATTTCATTAAAATTAGTATCAACTTACAACTTTTCTAAGCAACTGGTGTCAAAAGAATCAATGCAAAAGTGATAAAATATGGTAGGATTCTCGGTACTGCAAGTGAGTGATGTATCATGGATGAATGAAGCATGGAGAGGGATCTAAATTGGAAACTAATACATTCAGAAAGAGCCAAAATCCTCTTCTGAGTAAGGTCAGGGCAAGTACTGATCACATGATTATCCAAAAATTTTTGCTTTTTTGTATTTGAAAATGACTTACACCTCTGTACAGTTTCTTCTTAGTATTTGAAAATCACTTACACTTCTGTACAGTTTCTTCTTACATGTTTTGTACTTGAAGTATTTGAAACAAGTGTGGTAGATTCACCTGATGGATTTGTATCTTGAAAGTAGCGTTGTTCTCCAGTCAGGCAGTCTGATGACAAATCCTGATACCACAACAAGTCACTGAAAGGACTTGCAGGCTTGTTAACACATCTGTGAGAGTATGATGTGTTCCTCTTTGTATTCAGTTGTCTGGTATTTTTTAGGAAACTTTTGGCAAGAACTTTTCTACAGAAGCATGTCAAGATTGTGAACAAGCTGATGCAGACAATGGGAGTACTATGTCTACTTCCTCAAATTTTGAACCCTTTGCCACTGATGACCTTGGTGAGAATAATGTAACTTAGTGTTACTCCTTCCCTCCCTAAATGCCTGCAATTATCTGCACTTTAGTACACTGCTACTTGATTTTTAGTGTGTAATCACATGTTTTGTCCTACAAAACATAATTAAATTAGCTAATTTTGAAACACTGAGTTTATCAAAGTGTGTAATAAAATATAACTAGTTATATGTAGATTTCAAAACTTGGGACCTTGAAGTAGTTTTTATCATTGTTTATTTGTCTACCAATTGAAAACTTTTTATTTAGATTAAAAAGTGTTTTTATTCTAAATATAGGCAACACAGTGATTCACTTAGATAAAGCTTTGTCTTGGATGAGGGAATATGAGCGTATGAAAGTTGAAGCTGAAAGTACCCTTGACTCTGAGGGCTGCTCTAGTAATTTTCAGGGTGCTTCTACTGCTAAATTAGAAGGTATGCACATATATATATATTTTGCTTAGTTTTAGAAAAGAATTATAAACTGTCAAGCTAAATTTTTTTCCTCTTTATTTATATTGAAAACTTAGCAAAGTTTGAAAGGACTTTAATGTACTTAAGGAGATAAGATTTATTTTTTAAATAAATAAGTTTTTGAAAGTGGTATTTCTTTAATAGTAGTGTTGATTGTACTAAATGTACTGCTTTTTAATTTATTTTTTTTTTTTTTTTTAATTAAAAGGAGGTGTGGGTACCAGTGAATGTCAGTCTGTGCCACAGTCAGGTGATGTTTCTGCGGTTCCATGTCCTCGTATAGATACTCAGCAGCTTGACCGGCAGATTAAAGCAATTATGAAAGAGGTCATTCCTTTTCTGAAGGTAAGGGGTTGTAATAATCCGATGTGAATTAGAAGAATAAGAAAAGCACTTGTATAATTGCACAGAAGAACAATATTTAAAATCTAAACCAGCTGCCAATAAATGTGTTCAGTTGCAGACTCTGCTGAAGATGAAGTAAGAATTAAATGTTCCCACAGAAAGATTCTCATAGGTTTTATTAGGAGAAATAAATGATGAGAGTTCTAGATTTCATAGGGCAGGTGGACTTGACATCGAAAAGAATAGAGGTTGCTTGCTTCGGAGCTGACAAAAATAAATATAGGAATGTTTGAGAGTGTACTTCGGAAATATTTGGTGCCTTATAGCAGACAGAACTGAGACCACTAATTAAAACTGTTACATATACAGTAATAGGGTATTTTTGAAGAATACCTCTGAGTAGTTGATTTTTAGCATTATTTTCTCCTGTTTACAGATATCTTTAAAGTTGTTGAGAGCTTTTTAACTTCTCTGATTGCAGAAAAGAAATATTCTTTGTTGAATGAGAAATAGTCACAGTTCCTCTTTTGCAAGGTTGGAGAGCAGAGAAGATTGAGTTGTAAGATGCTTAAGGCATCTCCCTGTTCCCTGTTACAGTATGCACAGTGTATAAACTTAGGTTTGTCTAATAAGGTGTTTGGATGATACTAAGTTTAAAAACTGCATATTGTTGACATGCCAGAGTCAAAGTGCCTGAAGACTTGTTTTTTATTTGCAGTTTTAAGGCTGCAGTATAACAGTGGATATCATAATGTACACTTTAATACACTTGTGTACACAGCAAATGTTATAAGATAACAAGTACTCATGTACTGGAAAACTGAGATCAACCATTGTCTTGTGACCAATCAGTCATTCATGAAGTATGATGTTTGTGAGATTGATTAGGACTTTTTAGTGGTGTCCTGTTCTTTCACTGGGCAGGTGGTTTTTTTATAAACTAATTTCTGTATTGGAGTTGATGGCTTTTATTTTTCTTTTGAAGTGGTAACAAAGCTCATTCTGTTATACTTGTTAGGAACACATGGATGAAGTATGCTCTTCTCAGTTACTGACAGCAGTAAGACGTATGGTTTTGACTCTTACGCAACAAAATGATGAAAGTAAAGAATTTGTGAAGTTCTTTCATAAGCAGCTTGGCAGTATACTTCAGGTTAGTAGTTTTTCAGTGCTGCTTTGCAACACTGAAGTTGGCTAATGAGCAACAAATAAACCAGCTTCTCTGAAGTTGTATTTTATACCTTGAATAACATAGCTGCTGTTCTCCCTCAGCTTTGATGTGATGATGTGGTATTACCTTTGTTCCTAAACTAATGATTTACAGCACACAGAACATCTTTTCTGTCACAGCAAGGTAGTGAGAGGTGTATCTCTGGCTTGTGGCTGTCTTCAAAAGCTCCAGTGATGCTTTTCGTGGACATCTTGTGGAAATTCCTGAAAATCTGTAGTTTGCACTTTTTCATTATTCTTTTTTTTTCTACAAGCATGGATTTTAAATCATGAGCACATTAAGTTCTGTATTATGTGACTAGAGATTCCATGTAAAATCTGTTTAAGACACTATTTTTTTAAAAAAAATATGAGCTAATATATACATAACTAATTTTGAGTTATTAGAAATATGAAAACTACTTAGTCTTTAAAGCTTGAAGGCCTATTTCAGAAGCTGAAGAATTATTTCTCTTCACAGGATTCACTGGCGAAATTTGCTGGTAGAAAATTAAAAGATTGTGGGGAGGATCTTCTTGTGGAGATCTCTGAAGTGTTATTCAATGAATTAGCCTTTTTTAAACTCATGCAAGACTTGGACAACAACAGTATTTCTGTGAAGCAGAGATGTAAACGAAAAATAGAAACCACTGAAGTAGTGCAGTCTTATGCTAAAGAGGTTTGTTTTATTTTATTTTTGAAAAACGTAGCTTTTCTGAGATTGTATTTCTTAACTAGTTTGATTACCTTATTTTATACCTCATCTATGTTTATTTATTTATTTTACCAGTTGCTGTGTAATCACAGTATTGCTTGTGTAGGAGTGTGAACTGGTTTTCCTCAGTAAGGACAAGTCCTGTGTTATAAATGAATATCTATTACAGATATCTAATTGTAAATACTTAGTTCTTAATTCAAAGGAAATGTTCTAATGGTTATATGTGAACATAGGAAGGAATAAACAAGTGTTGTAATAGTTTTAGCACCTGAGGCCATTGAATAGTTTCACCCCAGTAGGCAACAGAGCCACTCACAGCTACTCAGTCCCCTCTGTGGGATGGGGAGACAATCAGAAGGGTAAATGGAGAGAAAGCTCGTGGGTTGAGATAAAGACACTTGAATTGATAAAGCAAAAGTCGCACATGCAAGCAGAGCAAAACAAGGAATTAATTCACCACTTCCCGTAGGCAGGTGGCAGGTGTTCAGCCACCTCTAGGAGAGGCTCCATCACATGTAATGGTGACTTGGGAAGTCAAACTCCATCACTTTGGATCTCCCCCCTTTCTCTTTGCCCAGCTTTATATGCTGAGCATGATGCCATGTGGTGTGGAACATCCCTTGGGTTAGTGAGGAGCATCTTCCCTGGCTGTGTCCTCTTCCAAGAGCTGTGGACTGTGAGAAGGCTTGCGTTTGGGGTGGGGTGAGGAGCAGGGAAGGTCTTGACTCCCTGGGATGCTGCTTGGTGTTAATGAAAACATCCCTGTGCTATCAACCCTGTGTTCAGCACAGATTGAAAACACAGCCTCATACTATGTACTGTGAAGAAGTTTTATCCCATTGCCAGGGCCAGGTTATGTATGGCCCCACTACACCCAGCTAAGTATTTTGATATATTGGAGGTCCCCGTTCATTCTCTTTAGGTTTGCCTGCTGGTTTCCTTGAAGTAGTTTAGTTCGACATCATCTTTAACAAACGAGTAAATCCTCTGAAGATGTCATGTGGTTGGTTTGTCGCCATATGCAGAAAGAATCAATTTCTGGACTTGGTGTGTAAAATATATATAAACTTTTCAGAAATATTTGAGACTGTAGGATGTATTCTTGCTCTAAAAAGCAAGCTTTGGCTAGGTTTCACACCATTCATATTATTAATTTTAGTATTGCTTTTATTGGGAACATAGCTGCTTTTTTAAAGTTATATAATCTGTTTACAAAACAGACAAATAAACCAGATCATCTTTATGTATGTATGATTTCAGTATCCTTTTGGTTTTCTTCTAGAAACACAAACACCAAAGCAAACCCTTAATTAATTTTTAAATGTCAGCACAAGGGTTTTTTTGATCCTGTTATAAAGTCCTACAAGTATTTTTAGGTGTACCACCAGCAATATTTCAAGATAATTCAGATATACCAATAGCATGGCTGGTATGAGGGAGACTGTGGAGGGCCTTGTAAAGAGGATGGAGGAGCACTCTGAATCCAGAAAGATTTAGAACATGACTTCCTGTTTTAGCTGAAGTTGCCTGTTGGGCCTTTGTTACATAAGGAGCTGGTTTATACCTGCTGTGAGAAAGCATGGAGCCAGCTTAGATTGAGCATTTCTTCTGTCCTGGAAGGCAGAATTAGGGTTAAGATCAATGTTTGCCTCATTGCTGTGGCAGAGGTTCAGATTCAACAAAGCCAGAGATGAGCCAGAAGTGGTATGTCCTGGGTACTTTGTACAGACCTGCACAATTATCCCTATGTGTTTTTTCTCACAGCCCTCAACTCTGGAATCCTGATGCAGACATATTTGATCTTGTTCAGTTTGCTGGCTCTCTTGAGTCCAGTAAAGTAACTGCTGAAAACACAGCTCTGTCTTGATCAGAGTTAAATCATGAAGTGGTTTGAGTTGGAAAGGACCTTAAAGATCCTCTAGTTTCAACCCCCCTGCCATGATGCATCTAGTTCTATATGCTAGATATGATTCAACCACAGACTGTAGGATTAGCCCAATATAAACATAATTGTTTAAATAAGGAGGATTAGCACAGATTATTTTAATGCTTTGCAACTCTGAAATTTTGAAGACATCTGTGTGTACAAAAGTAGCTGTGACTTCTTGCTGTTTTAAGATAACAATTCTTGGTAAGATCAGCATTTCAGCCTGGCTTTCATGAAGCTCTAATTTGATTCAGTATTTCCAAGTTATTTCAGTTTTGAATTGAAGAGAGTTTGTGTTTCTTCTAGGCAAAAAAAGGTCTCCAGGTGGATGTTTGTTCTTCTGTTGAAGATGTCGATGAGGACAAAGTATGTATATTCCTTTCAACTCTCTATTCCTCAGATAATTTCGAAGGTCACTTAGACTTACTCTTGTCTTTCTTAATATCTGTATGCAGCCTATTTTCCAGCCTTTAGAAATTTATTAATCTCCTTTCTGTTATTTTCAGTGATTGATTTTATCAAAGTAACAAAGTAAATTACAATTTCCATTTCTAAGGACAGCTTAACTATTTTTAGCAGTTCACATTTCCTTTTTTAATGGTATGAAATGAGTTGATTTATTTTCCATCTTCACGAGAAGGTAGATGTTCTGAACTGTGACACTTGGTATTTGAGGTCTCAGAGTCCAAGCCTGGCTGTGCTCTGAGTATCAAATGTTAGTGCTCAGAATTTGTCCCTGTTCTTTTTAAGTTTCTTTTGAAAACCACTGATATCACTGGGGAAATGTGTTGTGTATGAAGTTTTAAATGGTCTGCTGCTATGTTCAGCTTTCTCCAGCCAAGGGATTGATACAGATATATACACCAAGTAGAATGTTAACTGCTTTCCTAAAGGGATATTGGTATAGGAGTACGCATGTGTGGGAGTGGAGTCAGTGCTTTCTTCTAGGGCTTAGAGCTTCTGTCACACTGCTTTGGAAGTAAAAGTGGGAAGCTGTACATCACTTGGTACGGTTGCTGTAGTTTAGAAGAGTCCTTTCAAGATCTGGACCCAAACTCAGGGCTTTGCTTGAGGTTCATACAGGAAGAGCAGGATTTTCTCATTCAGCATATGTAGCAAATTACTGAACAGAGAGACTGATGAGGAGATACTGCTAAAGAAATAAGCTGCAGTTAGGAATATTTTTACCCCTCATTTAGAAGAAGCATGGAAGTTGTTGTAATAATGCAGGTGTGTGTTTTCTTGATAATTACAAATCTAATTTAAAGGATTTTTTTAACCTAGCATGCTGATCAATGTCAACCTTTTCAGATAATGACATACTTAGTAGTTATGAGGTCCTTGAAAGCTGTGTCTGAGAAGTGCTGTGATCTCTTACAGGAAGTTCTGACGCTCTCTCTTTCTTAGGAGTGTTGTTCTGCTGTATTCATTTCAAGGCCCTAAGGACTTCTTAAACAGATTTTTAGTAGATACTTTTTAACTTCTGAGAAACAACTCCTTTATTCAGAAACCTTAGTGCAGTCTTTAGACCAAGGTGAAATTACACAGTATTCCATGTTTTCCTTAGGACAAGGATGAGACTGAAACTGCTAAACAAGTACCGGACTCAGAAGTGTGTGCTGGTAACAGAGTGCCTGAAAGTACTAGATCTGATGCATCTGATCAAGAGGAAGATGAGGAAAGTGAAAGTGGTCCAGTGGCAATAAGTAAGGCACTTTTATATAGTTCATTATTCAGTGCTTCCACTGTAGTTTTGACCAGCTAATTTTACAATAGATTTGCATGAAGTAGTGCTGTGTAACACCTTCTCTTACAGATTTTATAGTTAGTCCTTTGTCAGTGAAAGTTTTGCAGTTTGTATTTCCTAGTGTTATGTCAAGGGTTAAATATTCCAATTAGAGGAGCTCTTTTTTTTTCATAATCAGTAGATCTGTAAAAATATATTAGAAACAGATTCATTAAGTTATATATCCTGTCTCAGCTTAACTCAGAGTTTCCCAGCTTTTAACCTGAATGATGTGAAAGCTGTGCAAATTTTATGCATTTTTCATTTAAATAATGTGGCTTTTTAAAATGTGCTTTTATTTTAAATTAAAACTTGCATTTATTTATTTATTTATTGTCCTGGTTTTTTTCATCTTACACCAAAACTAGCTTGGATTCCTTTACCATTTACATTTTTTGCACGAACTTGTTTAATAACATTGACGTTTCACACCAGCATAGGGGTGTTTGTTCATAATGTAGCTGATGTGAAACATACAGATCTTTGAAAGTTAAATTATTACTGCATCTTAATCTTAAAGAGTGTTTTGAAGTAAAACATTTATTGCATTAAATTCCCCAATAGGATTTGGCAATTCAAAGGTGGTCTTACATTTATTTGCCTTTAGGTTTATCAAAAGCAGAAACCCAAGCTCTAACTAACTATGGCAGTGGAGAAGATGAGAATGAAGATGAAGAAATAGAATTTGAGGAAGGACCTGTTGATGTGCAAACATCACTACAAGCCAGCAGTGAAACAACTGAAAATGAGCAGGTACCATCAAAATTGTAAAAGCAGAACAAACCTGTGCCAGTGCATGGCTTTTCATTACACATTTATATGTACCTCGTTTTTTCTTGTTGCACTGTTTTTGTACTATTGAAAGTAAAAGAATAATACAAGAAATTGTATGATACCAATAGCTGCTACATGCAAAATGTGGCATTCCTCACCTGAGTTTATTACAGCTGATGCCAAAGTGGATGGATGGACAGAGAAAAAACTAGTGTTTACATCTGCTATGATAGAGGAAAAAACATTAAGCTGCAAGTGAGAAGTTAAACTTTCAGAAAAGCAAAATTTTAAACCTTTAAGTAGTTCTTTCCCTGTTTGCTGAGATCAAGTTCTAATTGGGAGTAATTCACTCTGGTATTCTAGCATGTCTTTGGTTTGTCTTTCCTCCTTTCTGCGATAATTATTTCTGGAACAATGGTGAAGTGTTATTGAGTATGATTGTTATTTCACTGTTAGTTTTCTTAAAAATGCTTAAATATGTGTGACCTGGTTTTGGAGAGTTGTCAGATCTTTACATATTAAATAAGATTGACAATCCACTGAAATTTTGGTTAGATCAGCAGGCAAGGATGCAATTGGAACATTTTACTTTAAAGGCTAAAACAGTAGATCTTTAAAGTGGAACAAAAGAGTTTACCTGGGAACTACTGTAGCAAAAAGAAAATGTTCAGATAAAACATGTCTGCTGGTTTTAATGGTTTTGTAAACTGTTGCTGACTAGCTGGCAAATAGGAACTTGCTATCTTTATTTCAAACTAGTGAAAACACAGATTCATGGAGCAAGTGTGCAGTATGTTTCTAGTTAGTAAATTTGCCAATAAGCTGTAAAGCTGATCAGTAAAATTTTGTTATAACTCATTTTTACCTTCCCCAATAGACTTCTAACCAAGAATTGAGTAAGGCAAAAAGCAGTGAGATTTTGTCATCAGAACAAGAATCTGTTAATGTTAAAGGTAAGCCCTGTGTGCAGTACCTGAGAGACTAACATTTTCATACAAATGTGCATATGGTGAGAATTGTCTTGGACAGTGTGATATGTGTAATTAGGAGAAAAATGATTAAATTTACTGTCTTTTTCATGGAACTGTATTAGTTGCCTGGACGTACCTCTGTTGATATTGACACAATAAACCTTTTAAAGAAGAAACACGGAATAATCTTACTTAAGTAGATGTGGTTTTGATGGTTGACATGAGCAAGAATTTTAGCTGATTGTTGCAGCTCTGGGGACACAGCTGTATCAGAATTAACATGTGTTACAGTGTTTTGATGTTTAGATTTGTCTTCTACTTGTTTTTTTCTGCTACTTCCATTTTACTAGTTATTGAAATTACTTTATATTTTACCGTTTTTTCCTGTGAGTAATGTTGTAACTGATTAAGAGCAAAGAAATGATTTTCCATCAAAAGAAGAGAGCATTACTGGGTTGTATGAATGTTATTTCTAGTGTAGCTGCTGTTACTACCACCTTGCCTGTGTTTCTCTGTTTGCAAACACTGGTTCTGTTCTTGGCCTTACTTTGTAGACTAAAAATCAATATTAGAGTGGCAAAATATTAAGGAATTTACTGTTATGTATTATACCACCTCATACCTAGAATAAGTATTTTATAGTAGGTCACTTAGTTCTGGGAGTTGTTTTTTGTGGGTTTTTTAAGAACTTTTTTGAGTCAGAAATCAAGTCACATACTCTAATGTGATAAATTGTTTATACTTAAGTATACAGTATATATCACAGTTATTTGTAATGGTACAAATAATGGATGTTTTACTTCAGTCAGCTTTGTATTGGTGTAAGAGACTATAATTCACTTTCGTTGCTCTGTAGCTTTGGATCATAATTTTTTAGAATAATAATAATTATCTAGCATTTTTGTATGTTCCGAATATTTTACGATCTCTGCCTAGTTAAAATGTAATTCTGTGGTTTTAGGTGAACAAGATGTGGCTGCAGTTGTGCCTCATTACCTCAGCGTCATGGAGAATACACCAGCTTTAGCAGTCAATACCCCAGAATCCTTTATAACAGCCACTGTGAAAACAGAAGGATCAAGCTCATCTTTAACAGGGAATGAAACTCAAACACCAGATACCACGTGTGCAGAGAACAAATCTGCTGCAAGTTCTGAAAGCTCCATGGCTGGCAGCCCTGACACAGAGTCACCCGTGCTAGTGAACGAATATGTGTGTATAATTCAGTTAAGATACATCCAAGAGAAAGGATAAACTTTTTTCTGTCGCAGTGTTATTTCTGGTTTGCAGTCTTGTTTTGTTTCCGTCTGCAAATTTGATACGCATGTTGGGTTTTTTAATGTACTTTAATAGTTTTGCAGTGAAAAGAAAACAAAATAGCACTTCTTAAATACCACTATTTTTATTAACAGGAACCTGGTTCTGGAAATGTAAGTCAAAAATCTGATGAAGATGACTTTGTGAAAGTTGAAGACTTGCCCCTCAAACTTGCTGTGTATTCAGAGGTATTTTGCTATTATTTGTGGAATTGTTGTTTAGACGTGCATACCCTAAATGTCTGTGTTACCCAAACAGCAGTAAGAATTATCCAGAATTTTGAGATTCTCTTTTTTTGTTACAAAGGCAGATTTAATGAAGAAAATGGAAACAGAGGCCCAAACCAAGAGTTTGTCTGATGAATTACTGGATGGAGGTGGAGCTCAAGATCAAGAATTAGTAGGAGATGCCCAAACATTGAAAGAACCTGGTAATTATTTTGTATATTCTGCACACATATTGGGAAAACACTCTGGAATGCTAGAATTTAAATACCACTGATTGAAGTTAGCAGTTATTGCAGTGCTGTAAAAATACTGGGTTTTGTTATCATGCATTTGAAAATGTTGTGTTGATATGAAGGGATTTTATCTTGCTCTCCATCTTATTTCTATATTCTTTTTTTAGATTCTGTGGCTGATAAAGTCATAAAAATGAACATATTTAAAGTGCATGTCACAACATAATGGTTTTGAAACTTATTCAAATGGAGCAGTATTTTTGTTTCTTGTTACACAAGCTTGGTTTTAATAACACTGTAAATCATAATTGCTGTTATCTGATATAATAACACTTAGTATAATTTCCTGACAGACTGCTCAGAGTTTTTGTGATAGAAACATTCAAGAGACTTTTCAGAATAGTAAAATATCTCCTCAGGTGAAAAGAAATTATTTTTCATAGTATATCATGTGGTAGGAAAAAGTTCCAGTGTGTATGATAGCAATAAAATTTTTCACCTTCATGACATTTTTTAATGCAGATACAAAACTTAATGCAGATCAGAGAAAATGTTGTTGTTTTCATTTTCTATACTATTGTGACAAAATTACAGTATCAAAGACTTCTATTTCATTGTTAGACTTGTAATTCTCCAGTGGAGTATACAGTAATGGCATATGTAAAGGCATGAACCGAGTATTCTGATTGTAGCAGTTTTCTGCTGATGTGCCTCCTTCCAATTCCTCAAATAGTATAAGCTGATGAACCTGCTTTTTATTTAATCATTTTCAGTGGCAGCACAGATGTTTTCCAGAGCAAAATGTGAGGGAGAGGCACATCTTTCCTTCCATTTCGGTCACTGCCTGTCAGCGTTCTGCTTGTCACAGCTCTGCCAGCACAAGCCTGGTGTGCCCATTTGGTGGATACTGGTGCCCAGGCCTGCTGTGGGGGAACAGTCTGACCAAGAATATAATGCCACACCAAACTTGTAGCTAGCTCTAAGCCATTCTTAAGCTGTGTATGGAGGGGATGGCTGTAGCTGTTCAAGTAATCCATAGCTCAAAATGCTTGTGAGGATGAAATAGCAGTTGAAATGTGGTCGTGAGCTGTTTGATGCCTTGTAGATGTTAGACAATGATTTTATTCTTTTTTTTACAGAAACTTTTGGAGCTCAAAACGCCTAAGAATAACCTGAAGATGTCTGCATTTATAAACTCTATGTATACAAATGCATATGGAAGATCAGCACTAATTTCCCAGAATTCTGGAAGTGTATAAAAATGTAAAATTTTTAACACGCTGCCTCTTAGGATAGGTATGTGATCTTCTGCCTGTGGCAGTTTAAACAGCTGGAACTGAATCCACTTCTATTCAGTTTTGCTGCACTGTTCTTTTTCTGTCTTAATTTTTTATTTTTTATTGTGACTTGTTTGGTAATTTTAAAATTGTTCAAAATGGTAGTTTTAAATAAAGTTTGGACTTGTCTGTAAATTTTCTCTTTTGAAAAATTTTCTTTGGCTTACAAACTGCTATGCTGAGTTTGTTGCCAGAAGTTAATTGACTTGTTGACATGATTGTAACAGTTTGCTCTTCTCTTAAAAGAAACACTGCTAATTTTCCTGGGACAAGACATTCTCTAAGTTTCTTGCATCTTCTCAAAATACAAGGTATAGACACAGTACATACCTACGTGTTGTCTTTATAACCTAGAGTATAACTTGTATGTAACAAAAAAAAGTTACTGTTCATGGCCTGTGGAATTCCTTTCTGTCAGCACATTTATCTGGGGTGAAGTTGAATACCCCAGGTTTGTAGTTAACTGCAGAAACCAGCTGTATTTTTCTGCATTTGCTGAATCCTTTTCATGTTCAAAGGATTAAACATGTTTGGAAATGTTAGTATCTTTTCATAGCTACCACTTAAAATTGCTGCAATTGAAGGTCTGGAGAATCTGTTCTGAAGTGTTTGACTTTGTAATGAAATTTGGGAAACTACAATTAAAGTTAATGTTTTTAAAAAACAGTTTAAGGCAGCACCTCTGGAGTCTCATGGTAAAGGTGGAATTAGAATTACAGAAATGTATATTGGAAAACTACATTTAGTTTTTCAGATCAGAGTTGTTAATAACACTAAGTCAAAACTGAGCTAGAAGAACCTTACTCAGCAGACCTGCTGCATTATAAAGATCCTGTTTACCTTAAACACAAGGCTTTTCTGAAAATAGTTAAAAAGCACTGGTCATCTTTAATTCAGGATTGTGTTGCTTTTGAGGTTAGTATGAAAATACGGCTATATAGTGTGGGAGACAGTGTAGTGACGGTGAAGGCTAAATATGCTTGAAGTTTAAATAAAATGAGAATGTAATTCTTCTGTGATTTTTTTCTAGTTTATTTGGAGTGTCTAACTAGAAAAAATAATCTCATGAATTAATTTTGAAGTGGCAGATTATGTCACATGCCTCTCATGCCCAAGGATGAAAGTAGATTAGTAAAAGGTTTGAAGATAGTTTAGTTGCTCTGCAGGCTTTAAATTGTTGTCTACTACTGTAGGCAGAAGAAACTTTACCATTTTGAGGACCAAGGAACTACACTGTGACAAACTTGTGAAACTGAAACAATCAAAGTTCTAACTAGTAATTTAGCCCAAGAATCACTCAGTCCTAAAAGAGGATATTTTTTATAAAGTAGAGTGAGATTGTGTGTGCAGATTTGACATAAGGCTAGTTTATATGTTGAATCATTAAATTCTAAGCTCAAGAGTAAGTCTGAGCGCGCCCCATGCTTGTCCTGGAATGGTGGGTTTAACCTCAGCCAGCAACTGAGCACCAAGCAGCTGGCTGCTCCCTCCCCAACCAGTGGGATCAGAGAGAGAAGTGGAAGAGTAAAAACAAAAATAATTCATAGTTGAAAGAAAGAGTAAAGCAAAGGTACACATGCAAGCAAAGCAAAATGGCAAGCAGGTGTTTAGCCATCTCCAGGAAAACAGGGCTCCATGATACAGAGCAAGGACAGGGGAAGACAAATGCCATTACTCCAACTGTCCCCTGTTCCTTCTTCATTGAGCTCTGTGTTCTGAGCTTGATGCCCTGTGGTGTGGAATAGCCCTCTGGCAGTGTCCCCTCCTAAGTGTGCATCCCCAGCCTTCTTGCTGGGGCCATAGGGTGCAGAGCAGGAAAGTCTGGACTCTATGCAAGTGCTGCTCAGCAATAATGAAAACATCTGTGTTATCCACACTTATTTTCAGCACAGATTCATAGCAGCCCCACACCAGCTAGTGAAAATAAAATCACCTGTCAAAACCAACAGTATGCATACATGAAAACTGCATTGAAATGGTATTTCTTTGGTCATACCTTCTCTCTACTGTTTCATCATGGAATGGTCAGCAGGGACCTCTTGAGGTCATCTTGTGCCAGTAAGGCCACTCGAAGCTGTTTGCCCAGGTGGCTTTTGAGGATCTTCCTGATGGGAGACAACCACCACTCTGGGCAACCTGTGCCAGTGTTCGTCACCCTTGAAGTGCAGTGTTTCCTGCCATTCAGAGGGAACCTCCTGTGGTTTGTTGTGTGCCCTTCTAGTCTACTTTCATTATCCCTTGCTCAAGTAGTAGAACTGCTGAAGAAGTTAAATTCTCACTATGCCTAATGCCATTCCTTTTATTCGTGTGGTTCAAGCAGAATTTGTTTCTTGCTTAAAAAGAGCAGTGGGGGATGTGTGAGCGAGATAGGAGAAGCAGTCTTGTACTTGATACGTGGCTTTCTCCCTTACTGATCTGGACCAAAGTGAAATGTTACATTTTACTGTCCAACGCCCCTTGCATAGATCACCACTCAAGTCAGTTCCGTTGTGTCGTGCATACAAAGAATTGGAAAAATTTTTCTTAGGATGAAAGTTGAGATGTTTCTCATCTATTGCTAATGCAATTTAGTAACAGCTCTTCCCTTAGGACAGGGTTGCTGTGTGACACCTTTCCTTTACTGTTGTACAGTGAGCCACCTAATGAACCATTGGAACATGTATATGGAATGAAACCAAGTCATACGGGATTTGGAACTATTGGAAGTAACTGTTACTTCTTGGAGGAAGGTGGAATAAGTTATTTCTTACTATAGATTTCATCACTGCTTTTCAAATGTTATTTTAATTAGATCCAAACATATCCTGAAATGATTCATGTTCCAAAACTAATTACATCATCCACAAAAGTGTAAGCATTACAACAACAAACAACGCTTGCTGTGGCTGCAATGATAATATTTGAACTGTAGTTACCTACTACAGGATTACCATCTTGCTTAAGAGCAAGTTCAAACAAAACCCTTCAGTGATAAACTTTGAAGAACATAAGTCAGAAGCCTTCATCCATTCTATACAAGGTTGGATATTCCTACAGTAGTATTTACTCAAAGACAGACTGGAACATTTCTTGTCCTACTTTTATATAAGCATCTCTCTCTTCCTTTGTCATGAGAGACACAAGCTCTGGGTTTTCACTAACTTCACCATATGAACAGGGTTGGCCAGCTACCATTAAAATAGGACCCAGAGTTTCCAGTTCCTCCTCTTGTTCAAAGCTGCCGCCTGCTACTTTCATTCCTGCTCCTCTTGAGTGCTTGGTATCTTCTTCAAACTCACTGGTATCACTGTGTGATGCGTGGAGTTTGCTATTGACAATAGGAGCCTGATCTGTGCTAGATGATGACTTGGATTCATGGATCAGAAGAGTCTTGATGATTTCATTATCAGTAACAATTTCTTTAACATTTTCTTCAGTTTCTTCAGAAGCACTTACTCCTAATGCACAATACTGAGTGTTAGAGGGATCAATCATTAACAGTTACCACAGGCATCCTACATAGATGATTTTTTTCTACTCTGGCTCTTTTACCCATGCTAGAATTCTCTTGAAAGTACAGACATTTCTGAGAGTTTTCCACTGTAAAGATTACCACTGAAATTACATGGTATGGGTAAAGCCAGAAGTTTCAGGACCCACCTGACCTCTGGCTTTAGGAATATAACCTCAATCAGTCTTAAAACTAGGTTTTGGAAACTAAGGTCTGATAACCACTGAATTGAAACATTGTCTTCTAAATCAAGCTCACTATATTTTCAGTGGGAAAGCTGTATTTAACTGCCCTAAGGCTGCTGAATTAATTTGTGAATTCACTAAACTTACCAATACTGTTGTTGGTGAGTATTGCTGTTCCTTCCACAGTGCTCTGTGACAACCAGATAGGTTGCTTTTTAGTTGCTTTTTCTCTTCTTTTCTTCTTTGAGTCTTGGACATCAATGGTTAAGTTTTGGGTGCATGTAAGGTCAAAAGCAGAACTTCTGTGTGCCCATTTTTCAGGGCGGCTGCAGGATTCCAGCACACTTGAGCTCAACTTCAGATTAAAGCTGAATGAGGTGTCACATTTTGAAGAGGTAGAATTCAGGCAAGAACCCCCCTCAATTCCCATTAAAAAAAAACAACTGAACAACAATCACAAACAAACTCCAAAGACATGTTTTGTCAGCAGACTAGCTTTAACAAATGCTCTAATAATTTACATTCTCTTTTACCTCTCTCGGAGGCAAGTGGTTCTGAACCACTGATTTTTGCAAGGTCTCTTCAGTAGTGCATCTCTGGATGAAGCACACTGCTAGAGAAACATTACTCTTTTACAGAAAGGGCTATGAACATTAGCTGAAGAAGTAATTGGGGAAATAAATTACTTATAAAAATATATCAAAAAACTAAAAAGGTATAGCAATAATTTAGGATGCCTTAGATACTACAGACTCCTTCATTAAACAGCAGACTACTGAACAAAACAGAATGGAGTACATAGGCTGCAAGTTCAGTATTTCAAAGATTTTACAACTGTAAAGTTGTTGGGGGGATTTGCATTGATCAGAAGTTCTAGGGTGATGTCCATACCTTTCTGATAGTTCTGGTATTTCTGTTGGCTGAGGCTCCAGCAAGTCATAGGGCAGCACAATATCTTCAGTCTCACGCAGCAGCACAAAGATGGGCTCGATCTGCTCGTTGAACTTCGCCAGCAAGGTTCGAGCATCGTGCTTTGGAAATGCTGAGCCATCTTCCTCTACTTCAGTGTTGCAGTAAGTGCAGTGGAAAGTCTCTGCAACATTTTCCAAAGTGGGAATTCTCATGTTCATAGAATGCAAAAAGATCAGCAGTATCTTGTTAAGCAGTCCACAGCCTGGACATTTACCCAGACATTCTGGCTTTATCCATTTGTTCACATTAACTAGGGAAACTCAATTCTACAGGCAAACTTGAGACAGACTGGTATTATTCACTTGTTATGCAAACAAAAAATGTCTCAGGAGAGAAATTTAAGGTGGATAGACATCTACTATCAGTTTATTTTTCTCTTCTCCAGTCTTATCTTCTCAGTCCTTAATGTAAGAAAAAAAAGATATTTTCAAGCATAAGTAGCATCTGGTTTTAATTGTTCAAGAGTCAGAGTCAAAGCAAATGCTAAAACCCCCATTTTTATATCTTCAAGAAAACAAACAAAACTTCAGGCTTATTCTGTGAAAATATATCACCAGCCTCAATGCTTGCATTTCACTAACTCAACAGAGTGCCTCCATTTAGAAGAAAGGGATGATTTTGCTAACTGGCAGAACACAAATTTCACCACTGGCATTTCAGGTCAGTCATATATAAAGCTCATTCTGCCTGGCTCTGGCATCCTTTGCAAATCCCATGACCCAGATGTCAGTGCAGTAGCTGTGCTCTGAGTAATATATTGCACTATGATGCCATTTTGACTCTTTTAAAAATAATACTCTATTAAGTTAGTTTGGTTTTAAAGAAGAAAAATCCACAAGCCCTGATGCCACTTCTGCTGTGGATGTGTCATGGTGACCTGTGAAGAGCCTAAACTTTGCAGCCCAGGAGTGACAGAACAGCTTTGCTCTGGTGCCACTGAGCTGCAAGATGCTTATTAAAGTAGGTGACTGCAGACAGGTTTACACATCTTGCCCAACTCTTCCATCAGAAGGACTGACCACACAAATGGATTAACTAAGAGATTCAAAATAGAGTAAAGACAGCACTGTGTTCATATTTCCATATGAGGAAGTGAGACTTGCAAGACTTGGATGAATTCAGATTACTCAACTAGGTTCAAAGTAAAGCTGAGGCTCGGAATCTGATTCTCAACACCAGCTCATATATTCAAGATTAATCTTCCTTTAGTTTGGCCTGTTCTACAGAGGCAGCATTTCTCTTACCCTCACCTCCCAGCATCCCCTGTTCCAGACCCTCATCCCTCAGCAAACAAGAAACATATTCTAAAAAACATGCTTTTATTGCAAATTTCACCCAGGAAACAATTCTGTGCTATCTGGGTTATTCTTTAAGATAAGAGAAAATAAGCAATATAAGTAACACACCTGTAAATGCATTAAAGAGCTGATTGACTTCAAGGTCCGTGTACGTGCTAGAGCAAGTTGGACATTTAAAAGAGGATCTGGTAGTTGAATCCCGCTCATCCGCTTCTATTTTCCGGCGTACCTGATCCAGTTTGTATTTTACCACATCCACCAGCACCTTGTAGTTGATGTAATAGTAATGGTTCCTCGTGCTCTTCCCATTGGGCCCTGTTTCCACTCGCAGCCGCAGCTTCACCAGCTTGTCTGCCTTGAGCGTGTTGAGGACAGTGCGCAGTTGCTTTCGCTCGTACTTGAGCAGCTGTAACAAGTCGTCCTCTTTCACACAAGGGTAGCGGATCAGCACATCCAGGGCCAGGGAACACTCCACTCCATAGAAACCACGCACTATGAACTTGGCCAGGCGCTTTAGGGCTGCCGGCACCTCGCTGGGAACGTTTTGCTGCTCCATCAAGAGCTGAACCGCTGTCAGAGAAGTGCTGTACAACAAAGAGAAGGGAGGTGAGCTGCAGTGAACCCTCCTGAGCCCTCACAGGCAGGTGTAAAATGTATAATTTGCTGTGCTGCACTTCTGCAAGAGTCTTCACTGAATAGAGGAATGTAAAACCCTTAACCTGCACTGAGGATGGCAAAGGTATTAATAGGTATCAGAAATTATCTAATCTTGAAGTACAGTGGTTACCGCTGAAATATTAATATCCTCTTGTGTAAAAATCCACAGACGATATCTAGGAAAACATGTTTCAGAAAGCTCATAATCCTCCCAGAAGACGGTGCATTTAACTTGCATGTTCAGTTCCACCTGTTTGCATTCACAGCCAGCCAGTTAAGACCAGAAGTAAAACCTTCAAAAATAAAGCTAAGGACAAGAAATCTTGGTTGAAACTGTATCTGCCTTAGTGGCAAAGCCACAAGAGGCATTTGAGTACCTGTTCACACACTCTTTGTCATATTTCTGCTGGCTGCTGTGATCAGACAATGGTTTTGCAAACTGGGGCACAGGAGGCTCCTAGTTATCCAGCCCTCACTCAGCAAAGGTTATTCGGGGTAGCACATTTTATCCCGAAGTGCTCTTCTCCTCTAGAATTAGGATTTCTGGCTATATTCCTAATCTCATTAATGAGAATGCAACTAATTTTAGTCACTCCGACTGTCCTAGCAGTTTCTTAATTGTAAGGAGGGAGAAGAAAAAAAATAAGGTATGCTTCAACCAAGCTACATCCTAATTCCCTTCTCTGAGGCATGTTAAAATCCTTCAGTGGTATTTGACACCACCTCCTCTAGCCAGATGGCTTTGCAGTGAGCCATGCAATGCACAGCTGGAGTGCTGGTGTAGCCACTGGGTCAGGAGCTGGGCTGGTAGACGATGGCATGTTATGGTACACTAAATCCAGCCCTGGCACCCACTGCAGAGGGTGGTAAAGCTCCACCCCAGGTAACTGCATGTTGCTGTCAGAGCTTCCAGGGAACCTTTATCAGAGATCCTAGTTAAACAAACAAAAACACTTACACTAGCCTAGTATTTGGGCCATAATTAAATTTGTACTTCACAGGGTGCACTTTATGGAAAACAAAGACAATGGAAACCTGCCACTTGAAGTCTGGAAACCCCAAAGGTAACAGCACCACACTGACCTAAATTTCCTACAGGAAAAGTGAAGGAACAGTGGAATGGGCTGCCCAGGGAAGAGGTTGAGTCTCTGTGCTTCAACAGGACAGGAGCCAGAGCAGATTGACCTCCCTTTGAGAGTAGTTTTGCCATGAGCAAGGGACCAGATGCCCTCCAGATCCTCCTCCTAACCAAAATTCTTCTGTTCCAAGAGAATTAAAGTCAACAGCAGTAAGGAGTGAAGCTTTGGCGTTGTCAGTCTGTTCCTTGACAATCTTTCTCAGATTAAGAGCAGCAATTGTGTGCTTTTTGACAAAACCTTTCATGAATAAGCACTTTTTAGAAGTTGTTTTTGTTGATGTTATTATTTTTATGTTACTCTTTCACTTCTCCTTTGCCCTCATCTTCAAAGGGGCTTAACAAATTTAATCCACAGAAAAATATGCTAATTTATGCTTCTCTTTCTGGCCTAATTTTGAACTTCTTTCTGTGCAGTGCTTTATAGTTAGCAGAAAGGAGAGGATAGACAATGTCCTCAGCCAGTTCCAGAAAGAGTAGCATGGCTTTGAGTTTCCTTA
Organism: Zosterops lateralis; assembly: GCF_965231275.1. Lineage (NCBI taxonomy): Eukaryota > Metazoa > Chordata > Aves > Passeriformes > Zosteropidae > Zosterops > Zosterops lateralis. The sequence continues at coordinate 30,104,724 of NC_139766.1, forward strand.
GGGAAGCACCCCAGAGAGCACTTGTCCTTCCAGACTGGGCAGAGTCCACAGAACAGAGGCACTGTAGCGCCAGTACAGGCCCAAAGGAAAGCAGCCACCCTGGGATTCTGTAACCCAGCCCCACTGAGGAGCACCCAGGGCAGCCCCAGCATCTGTATTGGAAGTGTTACCACTGACATGCATTGATACACCTCCAAAGGGCCGGGGTGCCCTCTGTGTGGGTTAGTGCCATATGGCCTCCAGTTGGATCATGGCAGTATTAAACAAAAGAACAAAACTCTTTCTCCATCTAGTTCTTGGCTAATATGTCAGCAGAATGTTGACACTTAAAGGACTTGTATTAGGTACAGATCTCATGACTCTTTTGTCTTACCATAAGTCAAGTACAGAATGAAATTATTTTAAAGGAAGTGTGGTAACTGGGTAATATCATTAGGGGAGAAGTAGGACGTGAACTGGAAGTGGGAGGCTTTCTGACCTATCAATTCACTGGATGACTCCTTATCTCAGACTGGCACTGTGTACTTGCATCTCTAAAGCAAGCACTACTCTGAAGTGTTTCTGAGCACTTGGATGTTGAAAGCTTGTCAGGTACAGTCTTACAACCATGTAAAATAGTCATGGAAAGGAAAAAAATCAAACAACCAAACACACAGAAACCCCACAAACTCCAGAAAATCCCACCACACTCATTCAACAGAGCCTAACCTTCCCCCCTGCCATATCTAAACACATACTTTAAATATCATGAACATATTCTGGGATACAAGTGAGCAGCTTTTTTCAAAAAACAAATCCACAGAATGCACTGTCCATTTGCAGGGAATTTTAAATATGCAAGCCTTTGGTTCAATAGAAAAGGAAATGGCCTTCTTTTACAAAAATAACTGAATTTGACCTGAATAAGGGACATTCATGGAAAAAAAAAAACAACCCACCTCAATAAATCCTTCTTCAGGCTACAAAAAGATCAAAACTGGATATATTTTATAATAAAAATCACTTAAAAGAAAAACAGGGGAGAGCTTTTTCTACCATGCTCTGCTATATTTGACATTTTATTTCTCCAATCCACTCTGAAAAACCTCTCAGTTATTAAATTACTCAATTTGAAATTTCACAGTTCATGAAAACGACTGATTTTTTTAAAAGTAATTGTGTAGTTTTCAGTTGACAGGCAGCAGTTCTCTTTTGAGAGGAGCTGGAGACCACCCTTACCAAGGAAAGGAGTAGGAAGAGTGTAGCCCTCTGCAGCAAGAAGGGCTTTAAACAGAAATCTGCTCTGCAGCTGAGCTACAGTCTGTTTTAAGGAGAGGTATTCTACTACTCATGTAGATTCCCCCCACCCCGCAGCTGATAGCATGTATGGACAAGATATTCTAGAAGTCAGAGTTTAACTTTGATCTTCCACTGCTTTTAAAGTATTTATTTTTATGAGGGTAGGAGCTACCTTCTTATTACATTGATTATTTTAAAAATTATTCAATAACTTAGATGTTTGAGTGGCCCTTCTGCTTATAGTTTATATGGAGTCATTCCCATAAGTAGAAACTACATTTAGGATCCCCTTTTTGCCGTAGGAAACCTACACAGAGTTGCTGCTTGTGCCAGCAGGCAACTATTAAAAGCAGAATTTCAAGTCAAGAGACATCATATAGAGCAAGTTTTGCAAGGTTTCTCTGAAACCAGTTGCTTAATTAAAATTTTTTTTGAGCTCACTGAGAACACAAAGTACCCATCTTACAATTTAAAAGACACTAAACCAGAAATATTTGGTAGGATTTTGTCAGAATTCATATAACCCTGTCACTTGCAAATCAATTAAAGCCTTATTATTACCTCTCTTGTATAGGCAGAAAACTTCAAGCGAATGTTGTAGAGAAATTGCTCCTTTCTTAAGAGCTCAAAGCAACTGCAAAACAAGCTTAAGTATTTCCCAGCCTTTTCCTAGACCTATCTGTGATAAACCCTAATCACTACACAGCTGGTGTAAGAGTCCCCAAATCACATTTCATTAGCAACTGAATGAGTTCAGCCTTATATATGTCGTGTCATGATAAAGCTATAAATCTTATTGCTTAATGACATCCACCTACAACAGGCAAGGACTGAAAATGTGACTGCAATCTTTGATTATTGCTTTCATTAGCATAACTTCAGAAGACTAAAAGTAACATAGTCATTAATTCCCTTTGTTGTTGTTGTTGTTGTTGTTGTTGTGAACCAAGTATTTAGGATAGGTAATTTACATAATTTGTTTAGAAGCTATCAGAACGAAATCAAATTAGAAATTTTAGTATCTTAAAGGACAAACTGGAATGTTTACTAGTTCCCATGTTTTTACTTATTAATCCTTTTAGGCGGTTTATGTCTTCAAAAGGAAAGAAAGAGCAATTTTTTATTGTACTTTTCTAGGAGACAAAGTTATGACAAAATCTATTTTATGGATTAGACATCTCTGTTTAAAAACAATGTTGAATAAGGCTGCCAGACATTGTATGGTACAGGGTTGAAATACTGGATTCTATTAGGACTGCAATCATCACATTTCATTTCAAATCTGTGCCTCTTCTGAATTTTTTTTTAATATATGCACAGTGGAGGCTGGTGTTTTGTAGTGACGTGACTTACATCTCCACTGTACATGTTGCAGCCTGTATTGCTGGATTTCTGACTGTCTGACTTACCAGGCACATGGGTACACTGAGGACTCAAGGTGTGGGTGTGTGTCTGCATAGGACAGATTCTGAGACTGGCACCTGTAGTGTCACTGCAGAAGGCAGTACCTCTGGTGGATACCAGAAAAAAGCTCCTTATATTTTAACAGTTGTAAGCAGGAATTTAGATTCAAAAACTTCAGCAGTTTGAGACTGCTTTTCAGAAACTGCAAGAAGAGGTGGCTGTAAAAATAATCCCTGAGATTAGCTCTGGTTTATAGTAGCAGAGAATGGTTTCATCCCTTATGCTGAGAAGAATTCTTCTGTTGCTCATTTTTTTCCCCAATTAATAAGAATCCACTTGGCAGATACTCAGACCTGAGATGTATATTTGGCATAAATCTTCAACTGCAAATATAGAATGTCCCCAGGGTAAATTTTAAGAGATATACCTCATTCCATATAGTGGTTCTTGAGCATGCTTCTTTGTTGTCATGTTACACTAGAAAATGCAGGGGAGCAAGACTGTTGAGTTTAGTCTGTGGGAAATGTTTACAGTAAACAATTCCTGTGGGTTTCCTTGCCCACTGGTTTGAACAGGGAAAGTGTCGTGTAACCTCAATGCTGTTATTCCTGTTACAGCCCTCAGCCTGCATGTGGAAGTGTAGAACCAGATGACAACAAAGCAGCTTTCTAAATTAAGGAGAGGGATGGTGTGGCTGGTAGCACTGCTTTCAGAAACAGGAAACAGCTGTCACCTGTCATGCTGTGGCTGATAACTCCTTTGGCAAGGACAGCTAACCCCCATGTAGCAGACAGAGGTGCTGGCTCAGGTCTGCACACTCAGAGCCAAGCCAAAAAAAGTGGAAAAAAATAAAGTGTGGTCTGAGGAAGTATTTCAGACTGCCGGTAGCCCTGGCACCAAGGGCCGTGGGAAGCAGGATTTGTGCTGCTAAGTTGTTGTGATGTTGTGCAACACAGGTATTATTCAAAGTGGGAGCTTGAGACAGGGATAGGCGAAGTCACTTGGCTGCCTTTCAAACCCATTTGGGTGGCTGGGATGTTTATCTGGAATGGTATGGGCATGCACTGCACTTGCAGGCTACTTGATAGGAAGGAGGCAGATAATCAACTGAGCAGTCTCAGGAGGATGAAATAAATATAGATTCTGATCAGAGGTTGGAGGAGAAAATTAGTGGGTTGCTGCTTTGGGGTGAAAAGGTATAGGGAAGATCTTCACAAAGCAAATGTGGTACACTTGACCCATTAGCAGAGCAAAGGCTGGTGCAGATGGCCTGGTGGGAAGTTGTGCACACCTTGAGTAAATGGGATATGTGTCAAGTTTCTTTATTGTCTTTCTCACAGACACATGGAAGCCACAATCTGCTGTATCTTTCATTCTCCTCATCAATTAATACCAGCTCTCATTTAAAAAATAAAGTCTTGACCTGTCTAGCTCAGACACTCAAGCATTACAAAATAGGAAGTTACCACAATCATAGTAAGTACCTGTATGTAACCTGCTGCCATGTGCTCACAGGGCTCTTAATCACACAGTCACATATCTCCTTATTTTCCCTGGGCTGGCCCTTTCACAAAGCCAATGCCTCAGCCAACGTGGGGGTGTCTATCTTCAGCATACAGTGTGTGGCTCTGAGCCCTGCTTATTTTGTGAACAATCCAAACCCTGCATTGAAGTGATTAATTTTTTTTATCAGTTTCCTTATGGTGCTCTTCTTTCCATGATCCTTGAAGGCTTGCTGAGATCAAGCTAAACAAACTTTCTTTGATAGCTTTAGACTTCTTACATTAGTTTATCTTCCTGATAATGAGAAAAGTAAGGGAATATTGTGCCTGTGTTACACATGGAGTTCTGAGTTTTCAAACAGCGTTTGAAATCAGAACTGTTGGATAATTTTGAGAGCCTGAACTGAGATGTAAAAAAATTTAGATTGCCTTTATAGTAGTTTCTAAGATTGCAGCATGGCTGCCACTGTATTAATTGCCTTTGTGATCAGTACTTCCAAAATACAACCCCTGAGTACCAGCTAGACACCACAACCTACTGCCTGTGCAGAACTGGGGTGAGAGTTTAAGTGGACCCAGTAAGTACCGAGATGTATGTGGTCTGTAACATCATTCTTTCTCTTGCAAGAGACTTGTCTTGAAAACTGGAACGGGTTTCTCCTTTGTTGTGCTGTTCTCACTCTTCACAGGAACGCAGCCCATCCTGTGCAGTGAGTGAAACAAGGCATCTCTGTAATGGGAATTTTGGGATCATACAAAGACTGTATCTGATTCAAAAAGAAAGGGAAATGAATGGCTTCTATTCTTCTGGCCACTTCACAGCCTGAGCATACTTCTGATGCAACTTATCTCAATTTTAAATCTGAAGAACAATTGCTTGAGATAAAATGTGCTTTTAATTTCAATATTATTTTCTTAAAGAATCACTTTAGATCTAGTGTCTCTCAGCACAATTTGAAAATAAATGGTAACAGCAGTTGCTGCAGATGAGGCATATTTTGGTTGGGGATACAGCTGAAAGCAAAGGAAGGTCGGTAGAGGAGCATACTGCAGGTGTTAGATCTTCATAGCCTGGTGGTATTATCTGTCCTCTTGTGCTGTTTTACTTATTTTTCCTCTGACATTTCCTGACACTGGCTGTTGCTCCTTTCACCTCCTTTCACTCTTTTTTTTTTTTTTTTTTTTTTTTTTTTTTTTTTTTTTTTTTTTTTTTTTTTCCTGTTTTCTCCTTTTCATCCAGTCACTTTTACTTCTTTTTCCCACCTGGTTCACACAGAAGGCATGAAGGTTCATGGAATTGGATATGGCTGTCTTAAGAGAACTGTTTCCACCTCTCAGGGGATGGTGCATGTACATCTCTTGCAGGAATGTAAATGTTGCATTTTGGAAACTAAGCTGATGCAAATTATATGTAACTACTCAAAGGTTTAAATACTGGTGCAATTCAGATGCTGGGTGTAGCCTGAGAAAAGACTGTCTAATCCAAACACCTCCAGGTACCTGAATTAAAGTTCCGCTTTAAAACAAGATGGTGATGCAGCCGTTTGCTACAACTCAGTGCTTGTGATCTGACCTTTTTTACTGCAAACCCCAAAAAAATTCTTATTTAAATGACCCATTTTCACTGAAATATAAAGAAGAAAAAAACTAGGGATTTTTTTTTCTACACTGCGTATCTGCCAAATAGAGAAAACTTAGCAGGTTTAAAAGAAAGACAAGACTAATAGTACAAAACATTAAGCAAAGACCGGAGTTACCTTAAATGCAGAATCTCCAGCAGAGACAGTCTTACTACTGGGATCCTTCTATTGCTCATGTGTAACCCTTGAGCAAGGAGAGCAAACTTTGCAAAACAAATTAGACTGAGATTGTCCCATATACAATTAATGTAATTCAGAGCTGATTCACTGTAGATCAGAAAATGTTCTGAGTATAGTGCTTCTTGGTATGTAAACAGACTAGCTCCTTTTTAATTATTGTCATCTCCTGTAAGTAACTCTGTGGGAGCAGACATAGTTACAAAGGACCTTGAAAATCTTTGATTCTGCCAAGTTACAGTGGTCTTAAAAACGGGTAGGCAGAGCTCAAGGGAACAACCACATGGTCTGCTTGGTTCTAGATCACAGCCTTTGGCCAGCTGGTATGTTCAGTTCCCAGACTCTCCTAAGTGTCAAAAGCACCTTCTTACAGAATGCATAAATATCTGCAGTTTTCTTCCCAAGGCAAACTGTGGCTTGTGCCACTTCTTTGACCGAGCATTACTCCTGGCTCATCTTGTTCTTCTGGTCCAAAGGATGAGAGGTTTTACTGCTCAGAGAGCTTGGGTGTGCCCTTCTCACCAACAGTTCTGGTCCTTCAAAAGCATAAGGGTTCGTCTGATGTTCCATGCCATAGGCAGGATCTTGCTGTAATATGCTGTTGTGAGCCATTGAGGTGAAATCCAAGCTTTTTCTTTGCCTTTCTTTCTCCTTGCACCAAAGAGCTGGCTGTGTGAAAGTGGGACACGTGTTTGTGCTGGGAGGAAGGAGTACTTAGTTGTTAGTTGTGCCTGCCTGAAGCTCTCACCTGCTTCTTGTCTGTCCACTCTCCATCATGCCTTCTCACTCCAGTGAAAATCTTTAATTTACTCTTGCTGCTTTCCTTGCAGGTATTTACCTGGACATCTGTGGTCCCTGCTCTGGAGTTTTGCTTCTAAGCAAAGCCTTGACTTGTAATTGACTATGAAGCAAACTCACTTGCACTTGTGTCCCAGAACTACTACTTGATTTTGATAAGATTTAAATTCCTGCCTTCTCTTGTCCTCATTAACTGCCAGAATTTTGCTTTTTAACATGGGAGATGACATTCATTTTTCCTCTGAAATGGTACGGGGCTTCACTGTGTGGCTTCCTGAAACCATAAAGGTCAAAGATTTTCTTGGCACAATTTTTTTTTTCCATTTAAGTGCCAGCACCCAGACAGCTTGCTCTCTTCTGTAGTACCTTATTTAATCTAGTTTACAGTAAACTGGATTAACTCTTTGTATTTACATAAACAGTAAATCTGCTAGAAGCTAAATCTGAGGCTGGTTTTTCTAGAACTAGGCTATGCAAAAAGTAAGTATGTTTTTCTTGTTGCTCACATATTGATTTTTTTTTAACAATTTGATTGTTTTTCACAACAAAATTAGGAAAGCTGCATTATTATGGAAACTTGAAAAGAAAAATATATATGGCTGGTTACTTGACCTGGGAAAAAACCAAACCTAAAAAAAAGTAATCAGACCACTCCCTTGGTGTTTGTGAGGAATCTCAACTAGGTGTGCAGCAAATTAATATGACAAAACAAACCCATTGTCATTGTGTCTTTCTAAGTAAAATAAAAGGCAGCTATGAAATCCCAACATTGGAAGTGGCTGCAAACATTTCTTCAGTGAAATGGTCTTACTTCCCTCACTGTGCCTAGAGCAGCAGCAGCAGGGGGAAGGCAGTAAACTGACATTAGAAATAGATATGTCTATCTGTAACAAAAACAAATTAAATTTTTTGTCTGGCTTGAGAAAACTTTCAGTCTTGACAGGTGAAGGTTAAATCAATAAGCAATTAATCACATTCATCACTTTTTGTATATTAAGGCAGACAGTAAGACAGTTGTTGGGGATTTTATTTATAAATAGCTTTGTTTATTTTAGTCAATAGCAGCACAGGCATTCAGGCTCTGGACAGACATCCACGGAATTCAGCTGTCCTTTTGCAATTGTAAAGCAATTTCAAGTGTGGAAACGTAGACGGTCTTGCACAAGGGACATTACTTAATAACTGTGAATAGTCTACACTGCCTTGGCTAAAGTGGGATAAGACTAATTAAGCAAGTAAACTGTTTTTTAAATTACAAGGTAATTTGATTATGGCTGTTATGCAACTTTATTGCGTAAACAATAAATATAAACATAGATCCGAACAATCCCCTACCAGGTTGAGGTGTGCATTCAGAAATATGTGAGTGGGCTCTTCACAGTACAGACTGCAACATCTGACTTAGTTTAATTATCTTTTATGAATGAAATAGCCCAGGAACTGCATTTAACACATGCATTTTTCACTAATTTAAATTGTGTTGTTATATTTGTTATACATAGATTCAATATTCATAGTTGAGATTAAAAATGGACCCTGGTAGTACAATCATACCAACACACTTCTGCTTGCATGCTTCAGTTAAAAAAGAAATCAGATGTACAACTAGACTGGCCCTTGTTTAATCAGTGGGATGTTGATTTCTGTGCACTCTCAATTTGTTAGTGTTACATCCCCCTGAATTGCTTCTTGCTCTGCTACTACAGGCACTATTCTAAGGCCTAGAATATCAGTGCTTCATTTTCTTCAACCAAAAGCCTTTTTTTATCAGCTGCTGAAATTATTTGGTAAATAGCATTCCTGTTGTCCCCACTTCTTCCAATGCTGTTGGAAGGACAGCCTCAAATAAAAACTGAGTTTGTAGTAAAATGGTAACCTGGCTACTGAAGTAAGGAATGATTAAAGGTCATTTTTTAACCATAAAACGTAGAGCTGAAAAGAATCTCAAGGATCAGCTGGTCCAATCTATTTGGCAAAAGCCTATTCTAGACAAGAAGGACCAGCACACTCTTCAGCTAACTCTTAAGTGTCCAGCATTGTGAAATCCACCACTTCTTCCCTGAAGAGATTATCTTGGGCAATTACTTGATTCCCCTTCTGTAGACTTCTTAGTGCTAGATTTCTAATTATGGGGAAAAAAAATCAGTGTTTGGAACAGGAAGCTGTAGTATACTGTGTTCTCAACTTCTGCATTACACTGATACTGTTCTGCATGTCCTGACTATCCCGAGTCACATTGTGACTGGATGTCATGAACTTGGAGGTTTTAATCAGAATCCCTTATGCAATACTGTCTCTGTAGATACCAAAGAGAGCAAACACTTCCTTTACCCTCCTGGCAACTTTGAATTCCTGGTGCAATGGGAATATGAATATCACCCCCTTTCCTAGGGGATTGGGAAAAGATTACAGGGAACCACCATACACACCAGCCCCTGAGCTCGCTCTGCAGTGTCTTCTCTTTGTGTGTCAGAAAACACAAGAGTTGGAACTGTAAGCTAGTTCCAGCAATGCAGCCAGTGGCACAGAGAAAACTGCTGCTTTCACATAATCTGCTTCCTTAGGGTGCTACTACTTCTCTCTCAAGGACCTTTCTTTCTTAACTTGAATTCCAGACAATGATGTCATCTGACTCGGCTTTATTTCTCCACTTTCAAAAAAACCAACCAATGAAAATCCTCCCAACACTACCCAAGTACCTTATTATAATAGCTTTAACTACTGGTTTACCAAATCAGAAGAGATCAGTTTTTCAGACACAGCCTATTTGGAAATGAAAGCAGTTTATGTCATGTGGTATCTAACATGCATGATGTCTTAGACTGAAGTATGAAATCAGTACATGTGTACTTTGGTCACAGAAAGTATCTTTTCTTTATTGTATTAGTATTTTTTTTTGAAACAACAGAGAAACCTGTGCTAAAAAAACACATTTGTTAACAAGCCAAGAAAGAGCCTCAGCAAAAAGTTATAAATCAGTTGCAAGACATTCTTGGCTCAGATCTTGTTTCAGATGTTTCCCCAAGACCTTGTTTCTGTAACTAAACATGACACTTGGTAGGTTATTTTACAAAAGGGCATATCAGACATATCCTCACATTATAACAGAACAATAGCAATTAATTTTAAGTGCTTATGAAAGAATAACAGAATTGTATTGTCCCAGATGGTCTTCTTAAACCAAATTCTTTTTGATGCTTGGTAGGTGCCATTATAACTTGTGTTCTTTAGAAGGATTTTAATCTAAATAAACCAAACCAAAAAATCAAAAATTAACAAACCCCCACCCAACAACACACCGAGAATACTGCCAAGACTGAAGAGATCTAGAACTAACTGCCGAACTCATTTGGCAGAAATGGCTGAAATCACATGAGGATTCATTTCTTGTCAGCAGAACTTCTGGTTACAAAGCAAGAAAGTCTGGTGTGAGATAGGGTCCTTCATTGTTAGAAGCACTTTGCCATTTCTATAGAGCCATTAGATTTCTGAAGAAAGAAGTCAGACTGAGTAATCTCTTTCCAGAAGCATTTTCTCATGGAGGACTGCCAATTTGGACAAGCAGCTTCCAACACAGGAGAGGTGAGGGCTACCAAGGACTACAGGGATCTGGGCATTCCCGCAGGTAACTCTCTGTATGGCCATTATACACCTCCATCAGCGTTGTGCACACAGTCAGCTAATGGGTAGAGGGGAGGAAGAAGAAAAAAGAAAATAAACCACATTACAGGACTTAGTGAAAAACTCTCTGATACATCTGAACAGTTCTACTAAAATGAGCATTTGCCTTCTTTAGTCAACAACATGCAAGTATGAATTGTCTGTGTCCTCAGTCAAGAATGCTGCCTCCACTTAAACTTCATCATTTAAAAACCCTTAAAAACTCTTTCCTTCAGGTTTTTTTTTTTCCTAAACACCAAAATTTCAAGTTCAGACTAAAACTTTTTGTGTTGCAAGAATAATGTGCCTGTAGTATGCCTAAATCATGAGGTATATTAACTATGTGAATTACAAAGACATAGAACACGCATTCATTCTGGGTTAGAAAAGCACTCATGATGTCTGAGGACTCCTGCCTCAAATCAGGGCCAGCTATGAGGAAAGGGCTCAGGCTACTGAGAATTTTAAAGCTGTAGACCCTTTGGAAAAGAGCTATTCCAGCAATTACATATTGCTTTTACAAAGTAATGTGAAATTTGTCTTTACATTCATGTTTTTACCTAGAAACCCCAGAATGTACCACTGAAGCCTCCTCCTTAGATGTACAGTAGTTAGTGGTCTGCTCCCCACTCTAAACTTCCTGCAAAAACAGAAGCATTACCTTATTGAGGACAGGCTTTGTGGAGAGAACATCATAAATTGCCGGTAGGGAGAGATTCTGAAAGAAAACAATACACTGATATTAAGGGCCATTAACCTGTTAATGTAAATGCTGACAACTAACTTTTTTACACCTCACTTAAATAACAAGATACAGCTTGAAGAGTACAAGATACCCATAACACTTTCATATCAGAAGAATGTGGGCGGCAAAAATTTGACCAGACCAGATCTTACTAGAGCATGGCACACTTAAGTGTGTTTGCTGCTTGAGAGTGTATGTTTGATTTCACTGGTAAAACTACCCCGAAAACACCACAAGTCCTTCTCAAAGGATCTCTGAGTGTACCTTCCTGCACATGCAGCTGCTCAAAATACTTTCAGGAAACTCACCGAGATGAAAAGAAAGCCCAAAACAAACCAACCAAAGAACCAAAATCAACAAACCAAACAAAAAGAATCTTGAAAATCCAATCCCCCCTAAAACTACCACAAAAACCCAAACCAAAAAAATACCCAAAAAAATCCAAACAAATCAACAAATGAATAAACAAAAATCCCACAAACCTCCCCCATGTTAAGAGCCAGCTTCTTGCAACCCAGAAGCAGAGACAAGTTATCACAAAATCATCAGCCACTTGTGTCATTACAGCTGTGCTTGAAAATAACCCGGCTGTGTCAGGTCAGTAGTGCAGCTTTCAGAGCAGCAGGATATGAGGTATCTGGAGGATGTTTACCTCTTGTGTTGTCTGGTTCAGGCATTTCATTGCGGGTCCTCTACGATTATCCAGCACCAGTGGAGGCTTCCAGCGATCGTAGTTGGTTTCTAACACGTACCACGTGCCCTTCTTGATATCAAGGCTGGAAAAGATGTCTAAGTTTGTGTTTTGCTTCTCTAAGTATACAGTAAGTACATGTATACAGTATATACTATCTACAGATGCATTATTTTTTTTAGGCTTGCTGTGGTATTTTTCAATGATGGTAAAGAAGCTCTTGTACAACAGAAGTCACAAGAAACAGAGCACACAATTATTGGTGGAACGTGTCTTCTTCTGGAAGACTGAGTCAGGTGTCAGGTCAAGCATACTCACTCCCAGATATCCAGAGTTGCTGTCCTGGATCGAGTTATCACACACCCTTCTCCAGAATTTTTTCCACCCAGAATAAAGTAAGCTGGAGCCAGCAGTCTTGTTTTTGCCAGTCTGTCTTTTGCATCCTGGTAACTGTGTGTAAGATAATGTTGGACTATTAAATGCCATAAATGGTTCAAGTACTGAAGAGCAAGTTTCACAGACCCAGGAAGAGTGTGGGTAGTTAAGCCTTTCATGCACATATGACAAGACAGGATCATGATAAAGGAACACATTTAAGCAAAGCTTCTTGTCTCATTTTGTACCTAAAATATGATTGTTTAGAGGTGATCTTTGCACTTTTCCTACACTTAAAACATGAGTAAAATGATGACATACTGTGTCATATTCCACTGAATTAATTTACTGCATCACAGCTTTGTTTCTGCTTACTTCCTACAATGTACTGGTACCCGCTGGATGTGCTTTGATGCAGAATGCTGTTACACATTTAGATTACCAACAGGTAAAAAGAAATCTGAGAAAAAATATTTGAGAGATCATCTGTAATGCTTTGCCTCCTGCTTCAGAGTACCAGCAAAACCAGAACTACTAAAAGTTAAGGCCACTAGGAAGGTATCTATATCACTAGATATTAAGTATATATCTACAGTATTTGTGCTAGCTGAATGCAAAGCAGATTAAAGAACATAATATTTAGAGGGAGAGGGAATACCTTGTAGCATTCTCTAATACTGTTCTTGTAAGAAAGCCCATCCACATACCATCTCTTCTACCAAGAAACCATTCAAAGATTCCTGCAAAATATCACAATAATTTGTTTTCAGACTGTTCACTCATGCTATTGTAACTTTCACAGCTGGTTTTAAAATTAGCTGTGTTTTATCTTACTCATCTGCAATCTTTTCACCATTTGTGTGCCTGTTTATTAAGGCAACTGGTTTGCCCAAGGTCTGGAAAACTTGTGCAGAAATAATGAAAGAAATGAACATTACTTACCCACGTAACCACCATCAAGACTGAAACGCTCATTCATTGTCAGAGTGAACAAGTTCTGAAAAGCATTAAACAAGCCAACCTTCAGCCATTGCCATGAGTACCAGTAATAAAGAAGCAGCATTGCAATTTAGATGTCAGTTGAGCTTCTTGTTCATTACGCTTTTCCCTTTGAGTAACAGACTGCAAGATCAAGCTCATGTAGAGAAGAACCTAATTTATCATGGCTTGAATAAGTAGAAATCAGTTTTTTGACCTGGCAGACAATCAGCAAGGCATTCTTTTATGCTAAGCAAGTCAAGCCTGCGGCCATTTTTTCCTCCTGGTCCATGTTGCATCGCTGAATTAGGATTTTCCTTTCCCTGCTGTATGTCACCTTCTTCTCAGACCTTTGAGTACTATTCTAGTTTGAAGGCAGATTTTTAAGTCCCAGTGCTAAGCACACCCTGATATGTTACTGCTTTTCATAGCTGCATACACTGCAGTCCATGCTACTTGGAACACACAATTCAAACTCGAATATCAGTCTTCTCCAACTAATGTTTCAGACCAAAACTGAATTTAGCTACACTGAATAATTTTCAGAATGGAATCTGCCTAACTTATTTGTGCAAAAGACAAAAATAAATGGATACAATGCAGGGATTTATGCCAGAAATGCTCTACAAGAAGAAAGACTCCTATAATAGAAGATAGAACATGTAGAAAAGTAGAAGTTGTGTTAAGTTGGACACTCTGATATAGTTCTGTACTGCTGGTTTTTAAGATGTATAGAAACCCCAGATTTCAGGAGCCTATTAAACAAAACCAAAAAAAATCTGCCTTTTCCAAGGATTGGAGAAAGAATTAAATAGCACAAGTGTGCTGTTTCATTTTTGGGACCACAGCATTAGATATTAGCCAGCAAGAAACTCTAACCACTTCAGCACTTTGTATTCACGCCTGTTCATATTTGAAATTCAAAGCTGATTTTAAGAACTGCCCAAACAGAAACATTTCATTGAGGCAATCTCCTTTCACAGAGAAGGGTACAGCATCGTTTTCTTTTATCTGTCTTCAAGTACCTATGCTGTGCACCAGCACAATGAAGTGATCATTTACTGGAAAACATCCCAAGGCAGAGCATGAAAGCAGAAAATTTAAATATTAAAGGAAAGTCTGAAGCATTTGTAACAAATTGACAAGGCCCCATCCTCATACTTACTGGTTTGACTCCAGACACCATGCCTATGTATCCTGCAAAATTTGTGGACTTGAACACTGTTTTGTTGTTTCTCTGAAAATCCAAGAGTACCACTAAAGGCTTCAGTTCCCGAGTTAATGTCCAGGAATTATTTTTAACATCCCACCTGCAGGAGACAGTACAGCATTTGAAACTTCCCTCTCTCAGTAGTTTTTAAAGCTTCCCTTCACAGCATGCAGGCATTGTGTGTGTGATGTCTGTCCTCTGATCTTACTCACATCAGTCAACATCACTACTCTGAGCAGCACCAGCAAGGAACAACTAAGAAGTCTAAATGTACAGGCAGGCAATGAAAAGAACTAAGTTTTGTTTGAACCAAGAACAAATATATTGCTCAGGATTAAACAGCACCACCATCACAGTTGGCTTGTTTTGAACACATAACTTTGTTCTCTACCCACTGGCAAAGGGAGCCACAGGTACTGCCTGAGACACCAAACCTCAAATACTTATTTTTCAAAGGCAGAAAAGAAACCATGTACTACTGGATTTGCTCTACATGAAGGGAAGTACCAGTTCCAGTATGTAACATAAGCCAGACCAGTGTGTACAGAACAGATTGATAAAGAGCACTTAGTAGACTTCTTAAATTCTCTGGAAATAATCCAGACTCTGGGAGCAGCTTTGAAAGTTTCCATAATTTTCAGGAAGCACATTCACAGTATTTCGGACAAGTGAAAGAAATTTAACACAAGCCAAACCAAGGGACAGGTGGAATCACAGTAGACAACATGTGAGTTTTTAATAGGTAGGTAAGAATTCTAATAAAGATGAGCATTTAAATTCCAGTGGTCCCAACTGTGCATTGACCATCATCTGAATGAGTCTTGTTACAAAATTTACCGGGGTAATAAAAGCAAACGCTGAACTATCTGATCACAGAGTACGAAAGGAGAACTAACGAGTGCTGGGGAACAAACTATGGAGTTTGAATGGAAACGAAAAACGATAGGAAGTGCTAGTGAAGCACAGTACAATAACTGTTGGGGAGGAGGAGGAGGAAATAATTAAAGCACCAAGCCCTAATCCAATCCCCATTTCACTGCATATATTAAAATTGATGCTTCATCCCATCCTGTAAAGAACAAGATACACTGTGCCTCAGAGGTTTGGTTACATGGGCCATTCTTTGGTTTGAGACATTTTGAACTGGAGCTGAGAAAAAAGTAAGCAGCAAAACACAACTGTTCTTGATGCACTTGGGGCAGTTTGACATAAAATCAGCAGAACTTCCTGATCTTTTCATTTTAGTCTTTTTTCACAACACACAATGGAGAATTACTTCTCCATTGGAGAATGGAGAATTAAGTCACATTAATGGAGAATTAAGTCTTTTCAGTCTTATGGACATCCAAATACATTCAGTATTATGCTTTTCAGTCTTATGGACATCCAAAGAAGACTCAAAGAATGTATGTAGCTATTTCAAGTTCAGCTTGCTTTTACTTTGGGTTTAAAAAAAAAAAGGCACAAGTTTAAGTACCTACCCTAGGAAGAGTCCAAAGTCCAAGTTCCTTGCGTGGTACAGTTTCCCTATACAACAATAAATAATTAAATACAATTTTCCAAAGAAATAGAAATGAGTAAGCAGTCAAATACTTGGGAAAGTGGGCAAGGAAAACACTACTTGCCCTTCTACTTGCCCTTTTCATAACCACAATACAATCATGGGTGTTTATTGGTCAGAGAAGTGTTTTGCCATAACTGAAATAAACTAATCTTGCAAACTGCTGTCCATCACAGCCTCTAATCTTTCCACATTATCTTAATGCAATGGCAACACCTTGAGCTTCCTCTAAAAGTGGGATGTTTGGAAGCCCTCTGAGAATCCCTTAGAAACTTCTTAAGTTGGAACAGGTGCAGACAAGGACTGCAGAACTAAGTAGGAGAATGAGAGTCTCTTTTCTTAGAAGAGACTGTCCATTTCCACTACCAACATACATATACAATATCTAGAAATCAGATGCAAAATCCTGCATGGTACTGAGAAAGTTTGAGGTGTGTAGCTGGTGTTTCTTTCCACTAGAAAAGCAAGTACCACCTGTTCAAAATCCCCCAACCAATCATAAAAACCTCACCATCCTACAAAATCAAACCCAAACTATCTTGCAAAGCACTTTTGTCCTTTTTTTTCTAAACCTAAGACACTTATGAACTCTTATTCCCTCTCTCAAGGAATACCTTTTATTATCAGTCCTTAGGCATTATTATTACCTTTTAGTCTCTTTAATAGACCTTGTAGCCTGCAGTTAAAGAGGACTGTATTTCCATAATTACATAAAAGAAAACTTAACACTATTTTGGCTTGCATTACCTGTTTTATCTTCTGCCACTATTGATGTACATACAGTAAAAATTTCATAAAAAACGTTAAAAATAACGATTTCCCCTAGGAAAAAAAAAAAAAAAGAAACAAATTTCAATAGTTTGAAACTTGCCATGAACATAAAAAAATGATTAGAAAAAAAGCATAGTGCAAAGTTCAGTATTCTGTAATATTTCTATTAAAAATTTCAATTTTAATTTCCTTTGATCTTTAAAAAGACTGGTTCAGCAAAATCAAGAGCTTCCTGAAAGGCAAACAGAAGGATCAGAATCCCCTGACCTTCTGCCTTACCATGAACAAAGTTGACAGTCATTGCTACTTCCTCCTCTGGAAACTTCAAAACAAGCTATAAAATTCACTTTACAGAAGAAAGCTGCTCTATGATGTACCACTACTGCCACATAAGAGCTGCTGCTAGCAGCAGGTGTACTGCTCCTGTATGAGGGAAGCTGTGCAAACAGGTAGCAGTCCTCCTCTGTCTCAGCTCTGGCAGAACTCGGTGCCTACTCCTCACCTGGAATGGCATTCTTTTGCAGGAGGTACAGAGGGAAGCCAGAAAGGACAAGGACCACAAGGGAAAGAAAGCACAGGAGGAAACTGAGTTTTGACCTCTTTCTATGCCAGCAGCAGACACACAGCAGAGTGCAAAACCAGCAAGAATAAAGGATTCCCTCAAATTTTGGTGCACAGGAGCTGAGACTTGCTCCACTTCCTAAAATCTAGGAGTGAGAACTTACAGCTAACAGAGAAGTCCCAGCCTGACAAAAGGGACAAATCACAAATAATGATTCCATTCTCCTCTAAAACACTGTTTTTGTTTAGTGTGAGATGTAATTTATTGCTTTAACTACTTAATCATTTGTTAAAGTCACAGATGTCTACAACTAGCTGCATATTGGTAAACACACTGATTTTAAATGAGCCTGTATTCCTGGCTATCCACTATGTTAATAAAGTGTAAGAAACTGTTACCCAAAGGAATCCCAGATGAATTTGCGATCCCTTGGAGCTCTTCATTGAAAGGATAAGGAAGTGTGGCAGTCAGGTGAGCCTGAAAGGAAAAGTTTTGTAAGCTAAATGTTTAAATGAACAGTATTTCATCATTTATACCAAATGTCTGCTCAATAGGCACACTCTTCTCACAACTATTGAGTGTTTAACTTCTCTGCAGCCCGTAGAACTTGAGGATGTTTGCAGAGTCCTTTGAAGACAAGTACACACTTAGGGAAGTCAAACTCTTAACTTATCAAAACGGTGACGTGTGAGCAATGGCCACGAGCACTGTCTGCCTTAGCACCAACAGACAGCAAAGTGAAGGAAGACTTGTATCCATGAAAAGCTCAACTGCAATGCAGCTCAGTGTCAGTGTTTATGGGCATCCCTGACTTCCACACATGGCACCTGTAAAAGCTGCCTTTATGTCCACCCCACTCGAGCACACAGGGATCTGCTGTAACTAAAGTTGGGGTAGAGATCTGACCTTTTGCTGTCTCTAACCCTACACTGCTTTCCCCTGTTCCATGCCAAAGTTTACTTTAATCAGAATCAAATTAATTTTTAAGGTGAGGCCCGGTCAAAGCTGTCCCTGTAATCAGACATTTATTACAGTTTTCAAATCCTGATTTTACTCTAGTGTTTAAAAGAAGTGGAACATGGTAAAAACTTTCAGTCAATGTTATGCAACTAAGTCTGTTGCATATTTGTCTAGTGTAACTAATCCAAACTTGTGAAGATCTTAGGAAAAAGTAGAGGAGGAAGAGACTTGCAATTTTTGTTTGATGGTTTCAGTCATTCAGAGTAGACAAGAAGGCAAAATTTCAGAGTGACTGAAATAGCATTTTTGTTCTGTTGTGGAAGTGGAATTAGGAACTTGTAAATTAAAAGCTTTGAAAGTTTGTAATTGCCAGATTTAGAAGCATTCTAATTCTGTAGTCAGAGCATACAGTAATAAAATAATTAAGCTGAAAATACTTACTATTTTGTTATCCACTATGTCAACAACTTTGCCACTGGGGAAGAAGGTATTTGCTATATCTTTAATATTCTGGATCACAGTCTTCAGCTAAAAAGAGCAAGGGCTTTTGTTGAATAGAAGATCTTAAGCACAAGAATTGCTAGAATACTAACAGAACTCCTTGACAAACTTTTGAAAAAAAACCCCACTTTGTTGAGAAAAACACATCTTTAAATAAAGTGTTAAATGTCATGTTCTTGGTAAGACAAATATCCCCAACTCTCCACTAGAATCACTCTTCAAGCTTTCTTCAAGTAACTTCCTTGATTAATTCCAATGTCTCCTTCTACCAGAAATAACAAATTACAGGAAAGCCATCCTCATCTTCTGCTCTTCTGAATGTATTTTAATACTCTGCACTCTCCTATCTTTCAGAATGTTAATTTCAAGCTCTTTGCTTAAGCACTGATGTTACTGAAAACAAAAACACTCAAAAAATTTCTTATTAAAGCACATGCTTTTGATTTGCAACAGGTAAATGTCAGGCAAATAAGAGTTCCACTCCATGTGATGTAACTCCAAAGTACACAAGAGATAAAATTCTTCAGAATTTAAGGTGAAACCTGAAGCTTCCAACACCCACTGGCTTAAATAAGACTTGTAAAATAAACATTAGCATGTAAGTGGAATTTGTCTGGCTTTCAGAGTGAAAAGGCCAAAGTCAAGGGATACAGCAAAAAGCCGTGGCCTTGTCTGAGAAATTACAAATTACTGAATCGAACTTTTAGCCATCTTCAGAACAGCTGTTTCAAGTAGTTTGAAATAGGCTCAAATATTAAAATATATATATATTCCTTCTAAAACTTTTCTCAAAATAAAAGGCCATGTGCTAGTTTTATATCTGCTAAGCTTCAGAGCAAGCTCTGCATTTCTTACCTCTGTCTTTTTATCACGCATCAAGTCATCCCACCTTTTGCTGGGAGGCAAATCGAGATTTATGACATATGTGGGTATATTCCCTTTGAACCTGAGAGATAAACACCAGAGATCAACTTTAAAGAAGGCTCTGAAAACACATTTGACAAAATAGGTGCTTCCCACCTCTAACTAGCATTTTGTAGACCTGCAACAGGAACACGTTTCAAAAAAAAAAAAACAAAAAAAAAAAACCTGTTCAGACTTGCAAATCACAACTTCTCTGTAATTTGCTAGACAAGTTCCATCAGATTACTTACGTTGGTCCTGAAGGAGGGTACATTTTACTCCTGCACTCTTCTCCATACTGCAAAGACAATGAAACACTACGATTTAGCTTCTTTGTTAAAACAGTATTATTTTACCAGACTTAGTTTTGAATTAAACCTTTAGGACTTATCAATTAATTCAAAGTCTTGGGACTTCGGGAAGAGGAAAATAGAAGAGGAAGGACCAGCAGAAACTTCCCCATGCTGTCTGACAGGCCTTTAGACAACTTGTCTAATGTAGTCCAGGGCAAGCACAAGGCTATGATAAATACAAACTGTATATATTTTTACTCCATGTGATTTAATGAAGACCACTTCAAAAGCATATTCTTTATACAAGTTCAGGAACCTTAGATCTCAGTATGGACCAGTCTGGTCTGTTTGTCCAATTCAGAATCCCATTTTATAGTGTCATTCCCAATTATGTTTAGTGCTAAGCTGCACTATGCAGCTGGGGCAGGGAAAGCATCCTGAACTTCGGGCAATCCCTCAGCTGGTGGAATGAGCTATACACTGCGTGACTTTGGAGAAGTGTTGCTGAAGTGGTGCTAAACATTATGTGGGGTGCAATTCAGGAATGGAACTAAAATATACACCTTCATTCCTGGGAGCATGGTTAGTTACAAATAAAAGTCTGAGAACTGCTTTCGGCATACTCAAAGGGAATGCAAGGTTGTTTTTGTATTAATTACATAAAACATGCATATAAATATATAAATATATGCATATACATGCCACAATTACATTCTATGTTTTACCCAGTGACATACAAGCAAATACCTACTGGCCACCCACACTTGTGCTTCAAGCCAGTTGACAGCAGGCTAGATTTGGTCTTGAATCTATGTGAGAAGTTCAGTCAGCTCCTTAGAGTATCATGTATCTCACAAAGAAAAAGGAAAACACGTGTGCTGTTCTGGGAGCCCGTAGAAAAGCTTCCAAAGCACAATTGTTTGGGAGACAGAACACAAACAAAATATGGAGTGATCCTTCCACCACTTCCCTTCCTCCCCACCTGCAATTATTAGATTACTAGTGTGTCCTTATACTGCATTCTGCTGGTTCCAGTGAAAACTGTGACAACATCTCCAGCACCCATGTAATTGGGACAAAGAACTTTACTAATGTCAGTGTTCTCTTTGGGCTAATCTCATTATCTGTTTTTTAATGCACTAATATAGAAAACACAACATCTTACACAATGCCATGGACTTTAAACACTGGCCGTATTTGTTACAACTGGAAACGGGAATTCTAAATTGGGATTGATTTCTGTTATAATGTTATCTCTTTCTACTGTTTCCAGTTGGTGGGAGAAACCGTGAGATGAGTTTTGATTTTCCAGCACATGAGGTGAAGGTTTAGGATGAGCAGTTTTGTGTTTCCTAGATTTCACTGCAGTGCAGTTACAGCCTTCGCACAGCTGGAACAAAAAGTCAAACACAAAAGGCCATTTAATTTTCGAAGAGAGGAAACAAGGAGGTAGGAGGGACATCAGATGACTAACTAGGCAGTAAAAGTCAGAGGTTTTGTGCAAAGCCAGACAAATGCTTAACAGTATTGATGCAACTGTCTTGTGCAATTTTCCATCCTGCAATACTAAAAGCCGCCAGAAAATAGTGACATTATTTATACATCCTACTGCAATGGATGTACAGATTTTGGCCCTTCAGGAAATACCTCCATCAAAATATGTTTCCTGACAGATAAAGCTTCTAACAAAAAAGTTATCCAAAGTGGATGAGAATTCAGTTGCTCTGCCAGTTAGAGCCCACGGTCACAGAGGAAACAGTGGCACCTGTGCAGAACTGATTTCAGAGGATTTTAAGCTAAAGGTGGTAAACGTTATGTCACTCCTGGCACCTTCTCCTGAGATTTTAATCCTGTATCTGCAGCTATTTTTATCTTCCCAGTGCTTTGAAGCCTAAGCCATAAAAAAGGTGAGGAAAGCAACAGTTAAAGGGAGAGAGAACAGAGAAAACGTTTCCTCCTTACATGTAGTATTTTTAGATTTCTAACCTGTCTATTTATAGGTAAAGAAGCCAGTAATTCCTAAAACAACCTGTACATCTTTCAAAACTGATTGAGGTATCTGAAGAACTTAAAGATTATTAACTGTTTCTTTAGGTTAACTCTTACATCACGGATACACAGAATATCCCGAGTTAGAAGACACCCACAAGGATCATCAAGTCCAACTCCTGGCCCCACACAAGTCAAAGGTCACACCCTGTGCCTGAGAACACCTCCAAATACATCTTGATCCCTGACAGGCAGTGCCCATCACCCTTGGTGAAAAACCTTCCCTTAATATCCAATTTAAACCTCCCCTGACAGCCTCAGGCCATTCCTGCACGTCCTATTGTTGATCAGCAGCAAGAAGAGATCAGTGCCCCGTGCTTTCCCTTGTGAGGAGTTGAAGGCTGCAGTGAGGTCTCTCCTCAGTCTTCTTCTCCAAGGAGAACAAACCAAGTGACTGCAATAGCTTTGTGTATGGCTTCCCCTGGCACATAGGCAGCAACTTAAAAAGATGTCAAGACAACCAGAACACTAGAAGTAGGATGTTTTTGTTGTTTTGGGTTTTTTTACACAGAGGTCTAACGAGGAACAAAAAAAAAAGTTATCTTTTGCAACCAGATAAAGATTAATTGCAAAACTTTCTGAGAAGGTTAAAAAAAAAAAAAAAAGCACCTAAAATTTTTTCTGACAGCAGCAGAAAAAACATCAAGCACTTTTTACAACCAGAGTAAAATCAGCAGCTATGAATTTACTACTGTGGTCAGCAGAGTTCTTCTCTCTGCAGAGGCCTGACAATGGACAAAGATGCTGTCCAAGAAAAGCAGGAACATCCTTCCAGCACGACAGAAGCACCTTCAGTTTCCAACATGACAAGCCAGAGGTCATCCCCTATAAAAAGCTATTGGAAGCTGGACCCAAACAGGAGGTTACCACGATAAATGTGCTTTTCAAACATGCACTGAAAGAGCAATACAGCTATTCTTGACTGGTGATTTAATGCTCCCTTTGTTTGCTTTTTAAAATCTACTGTTATCAGCAGGTTGCATATCTTGATTATCTTATATACAGCCAACTTTCAAATTGAGATACGAGAAGTGTGGCAGCACAGGATCGAAACAGGAAGATAATGCCGTGTGGGAGAAGTAGAACATGGTATGGGGAAAGATGGAAAATAAAGTGGAAGTAGCACAGAAGATTTCTATTTTGACTGATTGTATCAGAAAAAAAAAGTGGAACGGAAACCAAATAACTAGTGAGCTGCTGAGACGAACTGGGTGAAGTGCAAAAAAATCAAGTAGTAACAGTTACTATTGACTGCAGTACAGAAAATTAATGCACAGTTTAATGACTTCTGAGTTATTATTTTGACACCTAGCCTGATTTCGTTAATATGAAATAGACTGAATGTAGCTTGTCCAGTCTTAAGAAATACCAGCACTTTATTTATTTCTTTATTTTTGAGGTAGACCATCTCTGGCATCCTTCCTCAATATTTATGTAGTTTGTATTTTTCACCTTCCTATGTAGAAACAAATAGAAAATTACCTATTGAGCCACTTGAAAATATAATTCCATATTGTCAGTCAATCTGTTATATTCAACATCTTTTGGTCTATGAACTCTGTGATCTTACACATTTTTCTCTCTGCTCCTCTTCCCTGATGGGACAATGCCAATGCAACACTTTTGTGCTGCAGGAGTCCCAGTGCTGTTCACCTGTCTGAACACAGAGGTTAAGAATACTCTTCCAGTACAGAAGAAACAGTGACAAGACAACTTAAATCACAGTTTGGACAAAAAGGTGAGTATGGCTGAGGAGCCTCAATGAAAGCTAAAGGGACTGACAGTCTGCACCTCTGAGATGTAATTCCAGGCATTTATCTTCTGTGCTCTTTGTTAATGAGATGAACCCAGCGGCACTTAGGAGGATTCTTCAGAAAACGATACAACCCTGCATTTCAAACAAAAATAAAATATCCAAGCCTAACAGCCGGCTGCGCAGTAGCACAACCTGCAGCCTGGACACACAGTGGATATTGTGCAAGTGCAAAGATGCACCAAGCGAAATCAAACGCAAATCAAGCTCTAATGCTACTTTGCTGACAGCTGGCACTTTCTCCTGTGATTCCACACTCCAGGATACTTTTGGCTAAAATTCTGAAGGTATTTTAAGCTGGAGATAGACTATAGTGCTAGTAAGCTGCTCTTGGCTGGGATGATGGGACTGGGAGAAGAGAAAGAGAAGAGAAAGAGAAGAGAAAGAGAAGAGAAAGAGAAGAGAAAGAGAAGAGAAAGAGAAGAGAAAGAGAAGAGAAAGAGAAGAGCCCAAATCTGTGCAGAAAACACACAGGGAACACTGTAAGGGAACACTGGCTATGCAGATGTCCAGTCACTTCCTGCGGCTCTTCCCTTTCACAAAACCCAAACCAGTTTTCCAAATACCAATGTAATTTGCTTAAAAAAAGAGCAAATTGGAGCAAACTAAAGAATAAAAGAGATAGCATGTTCCTAAAATATTTAAAAATAGATTGCAAAAAATATTTTGAAATCCAGAGATATTTAAAACCTGTCCTTTAATTTAAGGAACTTCACGAGATGCACGAATGCCTCTTCGCCTCAGGAACACACCAGGAAGCAAGAGAACTGCTTACACGGCCGGGAGATGGGAGCCAGCCTGCTCCGAACGATTACCCCCACCCTCCCATCTTCCTAATTCCATTAAGAAAATAACTATTTCACTTATTCAGTCAAAAAACCCCAAATGGCCGAGAGAGTGAGGAACGACACACCAAGTGCACCTGCTCTACGCTCCTCCCCTCGGGTGAACTGCAGGAAACACGCTCAGCAGATCCAGAACCGTGCGCTTTTTTCAGCAAGCCCCTGTTAACTTTCCTCTGTAAGTGGGTGCTGCGGTGTGGCAGGGCAGCGCTGACACTGCAGACCGAGCGGAGGAGCGAGTAAAGGCCGTGTGTACCGCAGGGCCGGGCACAGCCCTCCCGCCGCCCGCCACAGGAGCTGCCCGGCCCGGGGAGGCCGCGGGGTGCACCCACACAGTGCCCTCACAGCCTCCACACGGGTGCCCTCACAGCCCCCCGCCGGCCCCGCTCTCCCCTGCCCGTCCCCGCCAGGCTCACCGGGTCCGGCGCCCCGGCGGGCAGCGCCAGGACGAGCAGCGCCAGCAGCGCCCAGCCCTGGCCCGCCATGGTCCTGTCCCGCTCCGCTCCCAGCGGCGCTTCCCGCAGCGGCGCCCACATGACAGCGCCCCGCCCGCCGGGGGCGGCGGCTCGGCCGGGATCGGATCGGATCGGCTCGGCTCGGGATGGGCTCGGCTCGGGATTGGCTCGACTCGGCTCGGCTCGGGATGGGCTCGGCTCGGCTCGGCTCGGCTCGGCTCGGCTCGGGATTGGCTCGACTCGGCTCGGCTCGGCATGGGCTCGGCTCGGCTCGGCTCGGCTCGGCTCGGCTCGGCTCGGCCCGGCCCCGCCCCGCCCGTGCAATTATCCTAAAGCGCAGCAGCTCATTTTCAGTCGCGCTTCCACAAAAGGCAACTTCCGCACAGGAGAGTCTGAAATAAAATTGCCTCTGTTTGGCAACGCTACGAGAAAACCCGTGGCACCAGTTTTCACTTAGGCATTCTTTAATTACTCTGTGTCCTGCAGAGATTTTAGACAGGCTGTGTGGTGATGCCTTTATAACTTAGGTGAAAGTTACATGGTGCTTATATAGCTTGAGTTAAAGATACCAATATAACCTAATATATCTGTATAACCTGATATAAATATGACCTGAATCATAGCTGGTTATACCTATATAACCTGATATAAATAACTTTCTACACAATGTAATGGCTAGTTTATGGTTAACTAGTTGCTTAATGCTGAATAGACAAAAGAAAAGAAGAAAAAAATCTCACCAGGTGGCTGGCTTTAGAGATAGCTAAGTACAGTACTAATGAGAAATGTAAAGCCAATTACCCACAAAATTAGACTGGATGGGACCAGATGGACCAAGGAACACCATAACTGTGCACGGTCCGAAGATGAAATTGAAAAGTTCAGATGCGAAGATGACCTTGGAAACCTTCATCAAAGACCTCCAGGATCCCTGAACTGGGGAGCTGCAAGTGCAGTGCAAAAGAACCATCAAACCATGATTTGAACAGAACTATATCACCATGATTAACATATATGTAAATTAGTTCTGGCGCATATGTGATGATGCTGTAGTGACGCAGTGATACTAAGCAATACTTACTGTATAAACATACCACAGCACTTGACAAAGCTGGGTGAGTTAGGTGGAGAAATCCCCCTCACCACCAGCACTGCAATAAACAAATACCTGCTCTATAGACATTGGTCTGTGGGGATTTATTTCCAGCCTGTCTTTCCAGCATCAGTGGTAATGAAAGATGCCAGGCAGGTGTGGTCTTGAGGAAGGATTTTTTTCCATCTTGTGGCTTAGGAGTGCAGGAAGCAGGCAACTGGGGAGACAGACTAATGAGAAACACAGCGCATGAGATGCATCCATCTTAAAGTGCCCTGCCTTCTAATTATTATTTAAATGGTATCTATTTCATAGAACTGGAGAATGGTTTGAGTTAGAAGGGACCTTAAAGATCGTCTAGTTCCAAGCCCCCTGCTATGGGCAGGGCCACCTTCCACTAGAGCAGCTGTTGTAACATCACGTAAAAATGTAACATCAGCAGCCAAATGAGGAGTGTACTGTCATCTTAGTATGAGGATTATCATTTTAGTGTGAGCAAATGAACATTTTATGAGTGTGTACATCGGCAACAGTTGGTGGAAGCACCATGAAAAAGTACTCAAAACCTTCCAGGATGCCTGTGTTCTAGCTTGTCTCATGTGCTCTGTGCAGTGCTGAAGACACGCCATGGGTTTTTAGGCACACACAAAAGAAGAGATGCTGTCTTTACAGCATGCCTTAATTGACTGTGCAATTAGCTCTTGCAAAACCAACTGGGGGTGGCAATAAAAAGAAGGGAAGTCCTTGGCACAAGGTTGGTTGGAAAGCTGCATGGAACTGCAAAAATTAAGAAACAGGAAAGGATAAAAAATGTACTGTAGAGTGGGAAAGCCTTGGGAGGAGAGCATGCAACAGTGTAGGAAGGAGCCAGCGCAGAGTAGAAGCTGGGAATTGCATGGAGCTTTAGAGACCAAGGCAGAAAAACATTAAGCACTGGTGAAAGAAGATACAGAACAAATCTGTGGATTCAGAAACTAAGGAAAATTACAGTGTAACAGGATAAACTTGAGATTTTCATGGGAGTGTTCTTTAAAAACAGGTGATCAGGCAGTTTTCTGTAGGGTCTGGAAAATACTTTCAGTTGAAAACAAATACACATAAGACAATAATCCTGTATTTACTTCCAGATAGCTGAATACACTATTATGGGCTATGGTAAGAAAGAGTCCAATTAAGTTGGTCCCGTTATTTTCTGAGCATCTGCAACCCTTATTGTTCATCTTTTATATCTCAGGCAGACAGGTTTTAGGGACTTCATTATCTTTGTCTAGATGCTTTCCCATCTTTAGTACATTTTTAACAGGAGAAAATAAACAATGACTTTGGAAAATGAAAAACCCTTTC
Source organism: Zosterops lateralis (assembly GCF_965231275.1). NCBI lineage: Eukaryota > Metazoa > Chordata > Aves > Passeriformes > Zosteropidae > Zosterops > Zosterops lateralis. Next base: position 30,132,329 of record NC_139766.1, read on the forward strand.
CAAACGCTCTGAAGACAAAATGATGCCATTGTCACATTACACAGTGTAATTTTTGAGGCCTCTTTGTGATTCTGGTTTAGTTCTTTCGCTGGTAAAGAAACTCTCAGTTTAAGAAAGTTATCTGCCAGCACCAGTCACCTTCCTCTAACTATGGCTATTCTGCTGTGCTCCTATCACAATGCCTTGTCTTCAGGGTCCACACTAGCACCTTCGGCCCTCCATTTAGTCTAGGTGTCTGTCAGTCTTCAAAAATCTAAGAAGGAAAATGCTTCTTAAGATGTACAGTTAGCTTGCAGGGTCTGACACCTGGTCTCACTGATATTTGGGACTTATGTCCATCCTTCTGCTCTCTCATACTCACCTATCCAGTACCGTATTGCCACTCTCCAGACCTGTTCCTTCTGTTTCAGTTAAATTAAATCTCCCTGTGTTAACACTACTGACCAGATGTAGTATCTTCAAGATGACTCCACGAATACCTCCATTAGGAAAACATCTAAAAAGACTCCTCATAGCAACAGTTAAATACACACACAGATTTTCACAGTTTTGTTATACCTTTGATTTAATTTTCTTGGGGCTACATTTCCAGTGAATCCCCCAGATCCCTGTTTCTCTGCTATCTCAGAACACATTTTCTCAAGACTCTGGTGTAGCACTTGTCCCAACATACAGGACAACCCCATTGCTACTAAAATACCCTTAATTTCTGCAAGGCTGCCACTTCCTTGCCAATTCTAGTACTTGCCCTCCTACTTGGGACAGTCTCATTTCATTTGCACTGCCATTGTTTTTTACTTCACTAAATCACCACTCTGTGATAAACATGCCTCTCAGTTCTATTTTTCCCTTATCACTTATAGCTACTTTCAACACACTGTATTCTCCTTTTTACATTAATATAAAATGGATAATTCCCTTTCAGAGGTAATTCTCAGGCTCTTATTCTGCTGCTGAGCAGTCCTTTCAGCACCCTTCCCCACCAGAGCATACATTTCTGCTTCCAGGTGTATGTGTTTCAGTAATCATTTTTGTAGGTTCTACCAGGCAAGTTTTTATTCAAACAATATATTCTTGAAAGAAAACCAGACGCTGTAATATCAATCAGCTTCCACCATGAGCATTCACTTCAGATGTATTTAAGATTCACAGTGACTGTGGATCAGTGACATCTGCAATAAACTTCCAATAAACAGTTACTCTGACCTGCAGCCTGCTCCTTGCAGTGCTATCTTTTTCTTGGTGTTTCTGAGAGCAGCTTTGGCTGCAATCCACTTCCAGGACTGTAATATTCCAATGGTTTGTTGTACATCAGTCACTTACATTTCTGGGGAGGGACATGTAGTGTGGTACCTACAACAACTAGTTAATGAGCCCTAATCGCTAGTCCTAGATCAAACTAAGGAGCTCTGGAGAAAAATTATTAACTTTTTTTCTCCCTCTCTTCTACAGTAGACGTCAGAGCTATACTGCATTTTTATCCAAGAATTCCTGACTCTGGCCAGGAACATTTGCCAACAATCATCTATTTATTTCTGGATTTTGTCCAAAAGGCAACTAAAAGCCAGGGAGCTTTCTCTCTGGACTCAATCAGTGTACACCCAGGGCTTAAGTTACATGGCAAATAGCTTACCATTGTTAATTGATACACCTTTAAGTTTTGTTGGAGCCATTCCTGTAATGCAAGCCAAGATTTCACAAGGGATACAGTTAACAAGATTTTATAACTGGGTTATTAATATTTGAGAAAATTTTAATACAGTTCTGAAGATACTTAAAAATACCTTAAATAAAAAACAATTATAAAATATTTTTCTCCTTCTCTATTTGATGCTGCCATCAAGGTTGCAGAAGATAACGGACCAGCTGGATGTCACTTGCAGTATCTATCTGCTTTCACTTTAGCTCTCCTGTATGGGAAGAGTGAATGAAACAAGATTTAAATTAAGACCAAATACAATTACACCTGGGTGTTTTATCTGCCTCAAAGTGTTAAGAATGCATTGAAAGCAATTTTTCTTAAACTTTGCTTCAAAGCACATTTAAGGGCCTAACAACACTTTGGATTTGTTAATTAATTTTGTTTTCCTAAGGAGACAGAACTGCAGTGTATAAAGTTAACCTTTACAAAAGTTAACCTGATTTTCCCTTCAAATCATTGTAATTGTGTTTTGTCTTCTCTGAGGAATGGAATTCAGATTCAGTGTGATCTGAAGCTGACCACCTGTGAGAGCCCAGGAGTGTTCTCACATCACTTGAAATTATCAGAAATAGTTTTCTGCATTCCACCCACTGAATTAATGCAAATATTTATACTATATTCTGACATAAATGGCTTGAAAAATGTAAGACAGTTTCTTTAGTCTCAGTTCAAGGGAAAAAAATTCCCACTAGATAACATGAAGACTGTCCTTAATAAACACTATTTCTCTTTAAAATGCAACTTCTGCCTCTCCAAAATCTTCTGGTACCATAGGAATTGAAAAATGTTAAAAATTAGCTCAGTTTTCATGATTAAAAGGACTAATCCCTCAACAACTCTGTACTAAACAAACTGAACAATCTAGTTAAAGATTTCCAAAATAACGAATTTACAGGTAAATTCAAACCTGCAAACTTTAACTAAAGAAGCGAAAATCCAGATTAAAAAAAAAAAATAATAAAAAAAAGAAACAAAAAAAGAGATGGCAACCCCCAGGACTCAGGCACAACACTCACCAGTGGAAAAATGCTCAGGAACTTATCTCCCTGAAATCTAGTCCTCTTTTGTACCCCAGGTTTTATTGTAATTCTATTTCCCAGTGGTTTTTTAATCAATACATTATTTCTAGCACTTTGAAGTACCTGTCAAGTAGCATTTCATGAAAAGTGCCTTCTTTCCTGGCTTTTCTAAGGGCCTTTGTATCTTCTTGGCTTATTTTCAGCTTTTTGTCTTGAAAACTTTGGAATTTTTTCCTGTAAGGGGGAAGAAAAATAGTAAAGAACTGAAACTTTTAAAAAACTTTGTTTTCCAACACAATGGCAGCTGTTGTAAGAATCTTAGCTCCTACTAAAGTAGCAGATAACTGACCTAATAAAATCCAGCAAACCATCCCAGTACTACGGTTGCACTAAGGCATCTGTAATTTTTTTTTTTTTTTTTTTTTTTTTTGCAGTGAAGAGCCCCTGTGTGACTAGCATGAAGTGGTTACAAATTCTAAAGAGCCCCTTCTTCAACTACTAGTATAAGAAATCAGGGAGCAGAAGTGTACTGCATATAGTTGCAAGGTGCTGACTGCAGGGGAGCTGCAGGGGTTTTATCTCTGAGAATAGCCCAGGGGCTGCCCTGAGCTGGACAGAGCTGGCTCTCAAGACTTCCACTACATGACACAGCCAAAGGCACCAGCAAAACTGGTAGGATCCCTATGAAAATGTATTTAAGATAAAGCAAAATGCCACACAAGCAGAGAAGGAAAAAAAGAACCCTAAAAGTACAAAATGGCAGCGTGAACATTAAGCATAGAGAAGGAGAGGAAGGATATGCTTTAGGCACTGGAGCAAATATTACCTTCCAGTGCATGAATAAGACCATACCAGAGCAGGGGAAAACTTGGAAAGGAAGGGAGTGGCTTAAAGAAACCACTGTGTATTGACCTACAGCCCATCCAGCTTGGAGGAGTGGGTAGAAGAGTCTGGAGTGAAGCTGAGCTTGGGAGATGGGAGAAAGAAAGGTGGTGTTTTTAATTTTTGTGTCTCAGTACCTACACCCATTTAAAAGGAAATAAATTTAACTAAGTTTTCACAGTTAACACTGGGACAGTATCTGGTACAGCATCTCTCCTTTATCTCAACCAATGAGCTTTCTCATCCTGTTTTGTTCCGTTGTCCTGCTAATGAAAAGTGAATGAAAGGCTGGATGGGAGTTGAGCCCTGCCACCCAAGATGGCCCCAATTAGAGGCAAAAAAGGTAGTTGAGCCTGTTACCAGCTCTAAAGTACTTACACGTAATTGATTTCACACTGTTTAACATTTCCTTTGTCTTCTTGTGGAACTTCATCCTTCTTCTTAGCTTCTCTTTCAGCACAAGTACGAATCTAATAATTGAAAGCAAAAAGAAAACACAACCAAAACACAATAGAATACACCTGTATTTTAAAAACTGTAAGTTACAGGTTAAAGATAACTACATATCCTTCATAACAGAATGAGAGTTACAGTGACTTTTCAAGTTTACAGTTTTCAAACTGGTTAACCAGAGACAAATGCAAAAGTAAGAGCTGCCTGAAATATGGGAAATGTTAAGTGCAATCCTTGATGCTACAGTACAATTGCCTTAATCTCAAAGGAGCACTAATACAGTTCTTAATTTTGGCAGGGACAATTCAGAGGTTGACTTAAAAATACTATTGTTCTGACCAGTTAAGACACTTATCTCTACTTGGGGAGACTCATACGTTTTCCATGGTCAGATAAAGTCAAGATGGTCTTTTTAGATTCTCTTAAAAATCTCCCATGCTGGATCATTCTGGTAAACCCTTCTCTGTCCCTGATTCAGTCATAATTCCTCTCTTCTTTCCCAAGCTGTTTAGAACTACCTGAAAGATCACACAGACTCTTTTTTCCCCAAGTGGTAAAGTATCTTATCTCTACAGGAAGTACTGAGAACCTACGCAAGCCCGGAACTCATTTACCTTTCTTGTGGACAGATCACTTGACAGCTTATAGGAAGCAATTATAACTGTATTAACAGAAAATCATACCAAACAGACACCTACTTGAGTATTCTGCCAATCCTGTATTAATTGTAGAAGTTATAGATTACCTTTATCATTTCTTCTTCCCCTGCAGTTTTGCTTTTGGCTTCTATGTCCCCCTCTTCATTACATCTAATAAAACGGCTGTTTGCTGCTAGTAATGCCATTTTCCTCTGCAGAAACAACAGCACACACTTGAAATGTAATGAGGTTGTATATAATCCTTGATTTGTAACATTTATCCTCTACAATATACCAAAAGTCCCTGTAAATGGATTTAATTATTTTATTAGCTAGGCAGAAGACTTGCTGGCTCCTTCATTTTTAAGATGCCTGTAGCTGCCAAAATGCAGCTATTGCAGTATTTAAAAAACTTTCAATTATAGTAAACGGGTTGCAGTTGGAAAATCGTAAGTTACAATATATAAGAGATTGCAAAAAGCTTTTACTTCATAGACAAAACCCCTGTACATAGATTAACTCAAAATACAGTCAAACACTAGCAACATCAAATAAACTATTGCAAACAGCTTACATCTTGGAAGACAGGTTCCCACTGCTCTCTTGATCCTATTGCATCGGAACGTCCAACCACCAGTCCATCTGAATTTATACCAAGATATTTGCCATAACCAGACTTGAGAGCAATCCTCAAAGAGAAAATGTAGGAAAACAATGAAGAGTATTTTTAATTCATGCAATTCACAATATCCAACACATCACAGACACTTTCAGTAGTAGACAAGGTATTTCACAAGAGTATTAAAATGCACTCTCACAAAACCCAAAGACAACAAGTATCAAAGCTTGAAAAAATACAGTAATTACCTTGTATCAGACAACTTTACTGCTGTAAACTGCTCAGGAGGACTAGGGCCTTCATCACCTGAGGAATCAATTTTCCATTAGTTAAGCATGAAGTATAAACATAAAATATACTAGCCAATAAACACTGCAGTATCAAAAAGAATTAAACATTGATAATTTCTAAATATATGGCAAGTATTTATTTTGTTAAAAATTCCTTTTTGAGCATTCACTTTTAAAAAAGCAATGCAGGTGCTCATCTATGTTCATATATTTACAGTGCTTAAAACAAGACACAAAATAAAGATGATCCTCATTGAAAGAAATTTATAATTGAGAATGTTTTGTAATTTTCCTGGTGGCTTTGAAAACCTTAATCTCCTTGTAATGTTACTTCTTTCATAACAAAAAGCATTATGGTTCAGCTATGCTAACTCAGCTCAGTATCCTAAAAGCTACTGGCTTCTCCATCCCTCAAGACCAAACCAAGAGAATATGGCCATTGTTGCTCTGATCTCACTCTGAAGATGAAACACATCTGGAACAGTGTTCTGGAACAGTCCATATCAGAGTCATGGCTCTCAAATTCAAAGAGCAAGCTAATTATCTCAGCACTTTAACAGTCCTCTTGTGCAGTGACAAAACAAGTCTGTTAAGACAAGGATGCAGCAGTAAGCATTAAAACTCATCTACCTTGAATTTCACTCTTCAAGTGACACCATAAACATTTTATAGGTTTTAATAAAAATTATACCGCTTTATATCCAGAAGTGGTATGGCCTTTAACAGGTAATCATCTCCAGTGCAGTTCAATTTACTGCACACATAAGCCAGCATGAAACTAGATGAGTGAAACTGATTGATAGTCATTAGGTTTAAGTCATCTGCATGCTTCGGCTAGAATTATTGCATTTTTTGTAGCAAACTGGTTTTAGCTGTAACACTGCTTGCCTTGAAGTGATGCTAGTTCTATGCTTTTAGGCACTTCATTATTAAAACTCTATTATTTTCAAATTTCCTGGAACAAACCTTTATGTGGTGCTCCAAGTGTAAACAAGCCATTGTCGAGGGCATGGATGTAAGCTCCTTTATCCATTTCTATAGCTATAGTTCCTGTAATTTCACCAAAATTACTGACAGCCCACCAGTTTCCTGTAACAAAAAACATTACAGTTTATTAACAGAGTCATCACAACTTCTGATTACAGTAGCTCAAGTGGTTGTATTTCCATGTCTTCTCTGAAACTTTAAAATCAAAAGATAAAATTGCTATAGCTATCTTGCAATATTTGTAGTTTTGTAGTCCATTGTTTTATAGCAGTGCATTGTTTTATAGTCCAAAGCCAATCTAATGGTGGTGCTGCTGCTGCTTCAGGAAGGCCTGCTCTGCTCTTTGGCCTGCTGTCATCCTAGTTACAAGCTCCTGTGCTTTATCTCTTCTTTGTGTTAGTCCACAGACCAAGCTGATTCATTCAGCTGATGCCGCAAAGATACAAAGATATTTTTTTTTCCCTTCAGGATCTATCTCCTGCAGTTTTGGGATCATATTCATTTATTGGATTCTCCAGCAGAAGAGAAACAGAGATACCACTTCATCTTGCTGTTAAATATGTGACTGGTAATCCTTATACCTCAGTTGATCAAACTTATCTGGGTTTGAGCATTTGACTCCTAAAGAATTCTACCAAAGTTAAAGGTAGCCCTTCCCATGTGCACAACTTAGAATTATGACTTTTATACTTTTTGCACAGTAAAACTTTCTCCTTGTATACTGTCTTACAAGTATTTCCTACCTCATTAAAATAGTAACACCTTTTTTTTATTACTTATAAAAATGTGTATCCATCCCATTGGTGTCACAAATTCCGTTTGGAATCTAGGATGATCCCAAGATACAAATAACATGTTGTGAGAAACAGTTATATCTCTCTACAGGGGTTGCACTTGCTTTACAAAGCCCTATAACGCCTCTTGTAGTTTCTGTCGCATCCCCTACAGTTCCCACACTGTCACGTAACTCCTGGAAAGCAGCTCACCAACAATATCGAGCTGCTCTGCCGCATCCTCTTCCCGTTTCCTTTTCTTCTCCTTGTGCTTCTTCTTGCTGCGAGGGGGAGATGGGAAGGAGTGAGAAGAGCGGCCCACCCAGCCCTTGTCCGGCCCGGCCTCACACACGAGCCCTGCGGGAGCGGGTCACCACTGACCCAACCCCGGCCGGGAACGGGTCACCACTGACCCCAACCCCGGCCGAGAGCGGGTCACCACTGACCCCAACCCCGGCCGAGAGCGGGACACCACTGACCCAACCCCGGCCGGGAGCGGGTCACTAACCCCAACCCCGGCCGAGAGCGGGTCACCACTGACCCAACCCCGGCCGGGAGCCCGCGGCGCCAGCCCGGCCCTGCCCGCCCAGCCGGAGGGGAGGGAAGAGCCGAGCCGAGCCGAGCCGGGCCGGGCTTACCCCTGCCCAGCCTCCTACACTGGCCCCGCCGCGGGCAGCCCGCTCCTCACCTCTTCCCTTTCGAGCCTTTGAGGACGAGCTTGGTGGATTTGACGCAGGAATACTCCGCCATGCCGGGCTCCGGGGGCGGCGGAAGGGCCCGGTCCGCCCCGCCCTGGGCCGGGCGGAAGCGCTGGAGCTGGGCCCGGCCCGGCCCGGCTGTGGGCGGGATTCGAGCGGGAAAATAAAACGAGAAGAGTTTAGAATTGCATTTAAACACTCTGTCCCTGGGCACGCTTCCCCTCTAAGTCTGGCCGGGCTCCGTGGATGCAGTGCCTGCGCTCTGCAGGCAAAGAGCGCTGAGGAATGAAGAGCCCACGGCTCCTACAGCCCGGGCCTGTTCATTGTAAAACACCTGTCACGGACACCAGCAGAGCCCTCGGAGGCGGGGGCAGCAAGGCCGAGAGCAGCAGCCCTTGCCCTTGGCAGGGTTACACGGGGGCTGGACACCTGGATGTGCTGGGGAAGGAGTAAAAGCTCCCAGGGATGGCTGGGAGGGCTGGTTGGGGAAATGCAGCTGGCCAGTCAGACAAGTGTACTGTGCTAGGACTGAAATGAGCTATGACAGGTTTTCCTCATCCTGTTAGCCGCTTGGTATGCCACAGAATAAAATCTGAGTCATACTTCACCCTTGGCATATAACAACTTTTTTTCTCATATTAACCCAGCACCTAGACAGGTACCAACCCATACCCTTTCCTTGAGGAACAGCCTTACTAGCACAGGTGTGACTGGAATCCCAATCACGCTAGTAATTTCTGTTTAGCCTTCAAAATGTTGTTCCTACTTCATGTTCATGAGAGGGCAGGCTTCATACCCAAAAAGTTGCCTGTTGATTATATTACCTGAAATAAAAATGAAATGTTAAACGAAAAATATTAAATGAAAAATACTATCCCTATCAAGGCTCATTGTACATGGCTTATGTGCAGGTACAGAGATGCTTGCATTAGATTGCTATTGCTTCTTTTTGGTTTCCAAGTTCATTTCCTATCCATCCTTGCAAGTTTCCAGCACCTCAGTGGTGTCTTCTACAAGTAAGAAATGAGTCTCATACGTGTTTATGTCAAGGCTTTTAAAGCCACTGAAAGCATAGCCAGTTGATAAAGCTTGGTGTGTACAATGTCTCAATGAATGATCCTGGAGTTGGTGGATGACTGCAGGTTTCTTCCACAGATACTTTGGTTGGATCCAGAACCCTGACTCTTCTCACCAAAACACTCTGAATTTCTCTCTGTGGGCCTAAGGACACTACCTCGTATTGCTACTTGTGAAACTGGAGTAGTTACACTTGCCATGTAAAATGAAAACAGCAGTAATGAACTTCAAAGAGGTTTTGGCAAGTCCCCCATTTTGGAGCTTTGGGGGCATTGAGTTTGTCAGCAAAAGCAGTACCTGAATCAAGCTGCTGGCCCATGTAAATTCAGAATACTTTTTGTGTGTGGTTGTGTGTTGGATATACTACTTTCCTGCTTGTAAGTAGGAAAGTACCTACCCTCTTTTCTGTTTCAGTTTGTCCAGGGGCTGCTTATCCATGCAGGCATCCTGACATTTTTGCCCAACTTCCTCTTTGTTGGGATGCACTGCTCCTGAGCTTAGAGGAGGTGATTCTTCACCATTAACCATCTTCCCTCTGGAGCTTTATCCCATGGTACTCTCCCAAGCAGACCTATGAAGTGATGCAAATCCTCTTGCCTGAAGTCTGGGGAAGCCAGTTTGCTGTTCACTCTCCTGGCTGCCCTAAGGATCTTGAACTCCACCATTTCATGGTCACTGCAGCCAAAGCTGCCCTTGTGCTTCACATTTCCCAGCAGCTCCTCCTTGTTGGTGAGAACAAGATCCAGCATAACACCTCTCTTTGTTGGCTTCTCTTTCACTTGGAGGAAGTCATCATTTTAGCCAATATATTCATGTGTCTCCAGCCCTTTGGGATTCACTTCAAGCCAACTTCAGCAGTGAGCAATTTTAGCTCACTGTACACTTAGAGCTGTATTTTACTCTTATTAAATAATTTTTTTGCTGGTTCTAGACATATATTCTTATAAGGCAGATGTTTTAGTAAAAGGAATATGAAAGAGGAGAGAGCAATTACATCAAAGTCAGAACAAACCAAAGAGGAATGAAGAAGGAAAGAATGTCTGTCAGCCACCCTAGCATGCTAACTTGCCCTCCAGTGGTTATTTTGGGGATCTGAGTTCTTTTTAGACTTTGATTCTGTTGGGAGAAAGCCTGCAGGAGTTTGTTTTGTTCTCTTAGCTATAACTTTACAACTTTATTTATGATGGGTTCTAATTTTGACTGCTTAACTGGGCAACCTTAGTATTTATGGGGTATTTGTATATTTTGTCAAAGTGGACCTGTGTTCACTGATAGACTGTGACTAGCACTTCATAGTACACAAGCACCTACCTGAGAGGTCAAATGAAGTAGGAAAAGGTAAGAATAAAAAGCATTTTTAAGAGATGTAATAACTTTTAAGTTATTAAGAATTAGCTGGATTATCTAAACTGGACTTTTGTTGTGTTTCATTTTCTTTTTAGCTTTAAAAAAAGCAAGAGCAATTAAAGCACTTTATATTTTAAAGTACATATTTTTTTATCATATGCTAGATGTGCATTTTGCTGTTTGTCCACCAGATGTTACTATAGCCACAAAAATAAATGCAGATTAAGAAGTTTGGGGGGAAAAAAGGGAGGTAGTTTTATTTTCATTACAGCTGACCCTTACATAATCATGATCCTGGAAAGAATTATGCGTGTACTTACATTTTGTATAGGGAATAGTCCTGGTGAGTCTAATTAAGCAGCTCATTTAGTGTAAAGTTGATTGTGATTGCAAGCTTTCTTAGGATGGGACTATATCAATTCTGCTTGCTATTTTCTTAATTTGCTGTTCTTTTTCCCTTCTGTTTTATGGAGACAAAGCAAGAAAGACAGAATGACGGAGACAATAAGTATCTTATTTTAATAGAAATGTAGATTTTTTCAGGCTCCCATAATGTGCGATATATTTTCTTGTTAATGAGTATAATTTTATTTAAAATTCACATATTTAGGTTTCTTCTTAAATTTAGTGACACCAGCAACAAATAGGCATCATTATAGTTTATGCTGAAGATGATAAAACCTTTTCCTGCAGGGCAAAGTGATGAAATCAATCTGAAAACTGTATCTAAAATGGTACCACTTTAGAAAAGCTATTTAGACTCTAATTTGCCAGTTAGTATTTTTGAAATTAAAACATTTCCAATATGTCTGGGCTGTGGTGGTTTAAAAAAAATATAACAGTTCATTTTCTTTATGGCATTGGAAATAAATGGAGCCTTTGTGTTTGCAATTCTAGAAAACAAATCACTTTTTTAATGACTGGATTTTCCTGCCAGCTTGGAATTTGCCGCATGTGCATTTTATTTTGAATGTTTAAAGAGTGAAATCATTTGCCGTCTTTCATGCAGATGGGGCAGATTGGCTGAGGTGTCATTTGCAAAATGTGCACTTTCATCATTTGAGTTTGAAGGGGATCATTACAAAAATGTAATAGAAACTCAGGACTGATGGAAGTGAAGGGCTGAGATTGAGCATCCATGGACATAGTCTAGTGTCATAAGAGCCTGGACCCAAACTTGGGTGCTTTGGAGTTTTCTTCCATCATGTTTAGTTATGCTAGGAAATATTAAAATACCTCCCCAAACCAGAGAAACTTGAATTAGCCCTCTTGATAGCCAAGTTGACAGATTATATGTTTTTTTTGCTCTTTTGTTTATAAGTGTGGGGCCCCTGTGAAATATCAAAGCATTTGACTGATGTAACAGCCAAGATGGATATAGTTTTGTTTACTCATTTACAGGAGGAGTGAAATCTGATGTGAGTTAGAACTAGAGCAACTATATTTTAATTTTTCCCCAGTGGGACAAAGTACATATTTTGGAAGGTTGTGGTGGTTTGTCATAATGTTCAGCAGCAGTTTTGCCAGAGTTGAAGCATCCCCAAGACATCATGGTGCATACCATGGTGGCGTGACAGTTGTAAATGAAAAGCTAATTTGATTCTTAGCATTTTTAATACTGCATGCTGCAAATGGTTTTATTATAACTTCCAAATTTTAAATGTGACCAGAGATTATATATTTTTTTTTTTAACTGAAAAAGTCAGTGTTAAATTTTTAGCACAGGTAAATAGATATTCTCAAAAATTGCGTTTCTCCTACTCAGGTTATGTTTCAGTACTTTGAGTATTTGGGAAATAGGAAGGGTTTCTCATCCTGTCAGGGCAGGATGGAGCCCCAGCTCAGATCCCCCAATCCTCTGCATCCCTGGAACAAAAAATGTGTGTTGGTTTTGACTTCTCAGCTTCTTCTGCTTTGCCTGATCACTCCCTCATTTTCCTCTGCTTTCACTCTGTAAAGTTTTAAAGTGAAGTTTTTCTAGCTGGCCAGACCCTCAATATCTGCTTCTCCAGACACTGAGATCCTGCTCTACAATGTGTCAGTGAGCACTCACCAAAATCCCTTTCTGCTGGACACTGAGAGAAACCAAAAGAGAAATGAAAAAGTTAACTACAAATGTACTGTGGTTTCATGCAGATGCCAACTCTCTATGGTGTTTGCTTGAACCCAGATCCTCTGGTTTCTGCTTGTCATCCCAAATGACACATCTGTACTTCTTCAAATTCTGTTATTCTTTTCTAGTAAATGCTCTGCATTTTATCCTGATGTGCTAAGGAAATATTTTATATGCATATGAACACTTTTGTTTCTCTGTCTGTTAATCTATTTCTTTGTCAGTATTTTTTTTTTTTTACTGGCCAGATTTGTACCTTTTTAACAGGCACAATCACAACAATGATTGAAATCTGGTGAGTTCTGAAACTTTTGTTAGATAGATAGGAAAAAGGTCAGTAACTTCCCTGGTGAGGAGAAGGGTTGCAGCATAAATTCCCATCTTACTAGAGATGGGAGAGAACACTCATGCAAAAATGAGTCTATGAGAAAAACCTCCTAGTAAATCTAGGACACTAATGAGTGAAAATTCAAACTGCATTACTTCCAGTGCTTAAAAAAGCAACCTATATCTACTGTAATTTTATGGGATGGAAATTTGATTCTGTAAGTTGAGCGCATGATTTTTGACATTTCCTGACAAATAGCTGATATGTTTGATGCCAGTGTAGCTGAAAACTCCTTTACTTATTCACTGATACTGTATGGAAAATGCAGACTAAAATACAGACTATAAATTAAACACAACAGAATTTTTGTGGCAAGTTACCTGCTTTGTGTGCTATGTGTTCATTTGCAGACTTTTCCCTTTCTGAAACACTTTTGCTTGTCTCCAGTGACCCTTATTTCCCTTGTGGTTGAGATGGTATCTCATTAGGAAAGCCACAGGATCTATGGGGAAAGATTTTCTGTTTCATGTGTATGTAGCACTGTTGCGGTTGTTCTTTGTTAGCCTATAATCAAGTTTAATTTAAATACAATTTCTAACTAGTGCCTTTTTATTTATTTAATTCAGTGTTTAAAAAATGATTTCTTCCTTTTTGTACTTTGTGGTTTAGTAGGAAATAAATGGGTAGTTGTAACTAGTTGGGCAGGTTGTACTCACTTTCACAGCATTTCTTCTGAGAAGGAACTTACCAAGGATAATCCCCCCCAACCCCACAATAATATGTGGCTTCCTTTTGGGCTATATATTTTTCTTACTTTGTTTCCTCTGAGACTACATGGGTGTCCTTTAAAATGTTGACGGAGATATGAATTGGCAGGACTTAAAAGAAGAACGAACCTGTGGCAGGGTGTTCATTTTCAGTGCTGCTGTCCTCATGATCATAAAACTGTACCCTTTCTCTTTGAAAATTATGTTTCCTCTTCCTCAGGATTGCCATATAGGTTCTTTCAGCATTTTTTTTTTCCTAACAGAACTGGAGCATATACCTCCTATGATTGTTTGCATTGCCCATTTGAATTTGAAGAGCTATTATGAGTGATTTTCTTCTCTTATCCTCCATAGTTTCCAGTTCTGTGTAATTTGTCGTGAATGCCGATGCTCTTTCAGAAAAAGGAAATTGTTACTAATGCAGTGGCAGTGAGTATCTTCTTAAAAAAGCTTTTGTGTGGACTTAGCAATTTTGGAGGTGAAAGGGAGACCTGTAGACCATTGCATGTAGAATAGGTGAAGTCTAGGTAAAGACAGAAAAAGCTTTCTGAATTCTGAACTATTCATTATCCTTGTTCACTCACTTCCTTGTAAGTGTGTAAAGTCTGTGTTACAAAGGATCCACTTGTGAGTTCCCCCACCCACAGCCCCCCCCGCCCCCCCTGGGCCAAATATAAAAGGTGAATAAATACACTTAACTCCTGCTCATTTTTGATGGTCTGACTCAGACTGTCCTACTTGTTTATTCATCCAGAGAGCCTCCAAATGTTGACAATATTTATTAGATTATGAGGGAGTTAGAGATGAAAGGAAAATGTAGAACTTCCTAGTCCTCATCCTCATCAGGACTGTCACCAATATCTGATATCGTGTAAGTTTTTTTTTTTTAATTTTGCCCATCACATATTCAGTAAGTCTGGTTTGCCCAGTTTTTTGTCATATACATTCTAAAAGCAGCACAAGCAGGACAAAACAGGTTTGCAGTAATCACCTCCTTTTTGACATAAGGTAAATAAGGTTTCTAACCCGTAACACAGTAAGGAAACTGTTTTGAAATACAGCAGCCAGAGATGGCAGCATTCACCATCCTAATGCTGCTTGACTTTTTTTTAAAGCTTCAATAACTTGAAGAAATGAATGATGTAAAAATTTTAGCTTCCACTGAAAAAATACAATGCAAACTAAAATGCCTGTCCCCCATGGATATGAACAGACATAAAACCTGATTGTAAAGGTTTAAAATTTTGAAAGGCAGAACATTAGAAGAGCACACCTATATTTCTTTAAATTCTGCATCTAAAGCATTGTTGTGAGTTTTGAACCCTGACTAATGATTTTTGAGTGCTTTGTGTTGGCAGCATCTGTTGGCTTTTGTCCTGTCATAGTGGGTAAATGAGTAGGAGTTGAAAGTGCTGATCTTTCCATGTTCTGATCCTGTGAGAAAAGGAAAGGGAACATTTCAGTATGCATCACCTGTTTTCAGGCTGTTTTCCCCACAGCATACTGTTGGTGTACATCAGTGCTTTTCTCATAGTCTGGGTGCAGCACAAGATATTTTTTCCCAATTAAGCTTTATTTTGCTGAAGGGGTGGCTACTGCTTCTGGAAATTCCAACCCTAATTTGGCAAAGATAAAAATAGTGTTTTTGCTGTCACAGCCTCATGAAACTATGTTGTGACAAGGCATAATCTGGTTTAGATCTTAAAAGGTGAAATCTGTGAGGCTGGCTAAGGTGTTTCAGTGCATCCCAGAGTACTAGGGAATAATCCGGAAAGGATTTCTGATGTGTGCAGTAGATGGGGTGTAATTTTTCCAATTAACTTCTTAATAGAGTATTGAACTGTATCCTTACTATGCTTTGGCCTGTTTGGAGGGTGGAATCCCTAGGAGAGAGAGTGTGTATGTGTGTGTGAGGATTTGCTATAACTGGACCAGAGCCCTAGACATGAAATTCTCCCTGACCTGTTCAGGTGTTTAGTCCTGTGATGGTTCGGAACTGATTTCAGTTCTGGTTACATTGGGGTCCAGGGGAAAAATTCAACATTGTTAGTGTCCATTGATGCTGTTGCGTTTGTTGCAGATGGCCAAGATCTAGCTCAGGGTTCATCACTGCCTGAAGTGCCCAAAACTGCCAGGGAGTTTGTACCAGGAGGTACAAAATGTCTAGCTCTGCCAGACCCATGAATGGGACGTGGATTTTTTTCCTAATATTTAGTGAAAAGCCACAAGTAGTCTAGTTAAAAAAATCGAACAAAACATACTGCCCTGTGATAGCAACAGTCAATCTGTGTATCTATGGTCAGAGATGTAGATTATGCACAGCATAGCATTGCACCTCATTTTCCCCTGGAGACAGGGAGAAATACAGATTCCCTTTATCCTGAGCAAGGCAAACAGTCTTTCTGCAGCGAGTGCAGAGGGACAGGATGCAAGAGGACAACAATTGCATCTGGTTGAAATTAGAGTGAAAACAGAAAGGAGCTATGATATTTTCCCCCGCTCCCTCCTCACCCCCTCCCAGTGTAATGGAATTTAGGGAACATGGTCGTGTTGTTGAAATAGAGCAAGTTTGTAGTGTAAAAATAACATTTGAAGTCCTGTGGTATGATACAAGGAGTGAGTCCTGTGAGCCAGGCCACTTAATAACCCTTAATGCTCTTCTGCTGTGCTGGGGCATTAAAAAGAAGAGAGGATGTGTATTATAGGTCTGTCTTCTTTTCAGGGACTGGCAGAGTGTGTAAAGGACTGTCCTTGTCCTTCACTAGGAGTGTGGAATAGTCAAGATTCACAACCACGTAATATTTTCAAATATTGTTTGAAACACTGTTCATACAGTTTACTGCAAAAATCTGGAAAGCCTCAACATCAGTTTGGACTTGCTGTACTCCTATGTCATGCTTGGGTTATGGCCTGAGACAGATTACACACAGGAAGACAACAAACATAAACACTGATCGTGTTGTGACCTGAAATGGTAAAGGCAATGAGAAACAAAAGCACCCTATGGGATCAAAATGAGTCCAAGGCATGACATCTATTAAAAAGCAAGGGTTTGTAGCAGTGTAAGACCCAGCTTATCACTGTCCACTCCTGCAAGTAGAGCCTTTGTCCACCAAATGACAGTGACAACTCTAAAAGGATGAAAAAGAAGAGTCTTTTACTGTGTAAAACCCCCTTCCTTGCTTTACCTAGCAACTATCCCACCAATCTCACCTGAAGGTACCCTCTGCTTCTCAGGGTGTGGGTGCTGATAAGAGATACTAATAACACCTGCAGGTGACACCTTTTGTTTCCTCTCCTGCATGTGGAGGCTTGTGACAGAGCTCCCCCAGCTCTGTGCCAGTGATGTGTTTTTTTAAAAGAGCATCTAAAAAGTCTTTATGGCTTCAAATGTGATGCTGGATTGAGCAGCAGTCAACCATTTTATTATTTCTGCTCTCCCCAACAGGCAGATATATAGTAAGACTGGCTATCGAATTTACACTGTCTGTGTTAATTCTGAATTTGTCTGTATCAAGCTTACTGCTGTGACTACAACTTCTAGCAGGTTGACACCTGCTTCTGTACCTTACTCTGCTTTTCTCTGGAGTTGATGTACTTGGAAGTAAATTATGTTTAAGCCTTGATAGCATTGATGCATTCATGGAAGGCCACGTCAGTCTAGGAGTGCAATTCAGGTGAAAGTAACCTGGAGGTGCTGGGATTTCTTAAAGATTACCTGTGAGTCTCTTGCTAATGGAAGAAGGTGTTGCAGCTGGAGAAGGCTGGTTTTTTAAATGCCTCCTTTGATGTTGGTGACATAGCATTCATTTTATCTGGATGCATAGTTCTGTCCTATGCCTTCGCAAAGCATCTCTCTACTGAAAGGCTGGGGAATAATCCTGGTTGGATTGATGATGTGGTTTTGGCTACTGCTGGGATAGTGGTCTGTTCTTAGCATGAGAAAGGCAATGTTGTCATCTTCTAGGCTGATGTTTGAAGGGCAGATCCTTGATGTTTCCATTCTCTTCCTTTTCCTGAAGTGCAGTAAGATTCTCTACACAGGCTGCATGCTCTATAGTGCTTTCATTCATCCCTGAAGCTCACAAATATTTTGCCTTCTATGTCTTCCTATCTCCCAAAAAGCTACAGACATTTTTTGTTTGTTTGTTTGTTTTTAAAATAGTTTTAATACTATTTTGGCACAGATTTTAAAACTGTTACAAACCTGGGAATAGAATCAGGCATTTCCTCAACCGTGTGCCAGTTTCTGGAGACTGTGATGTGTGCATCTGACTCAGAGACAGATCCCTAGTGCTGGAACCATAAATACATCAGGCTATTATCTCAAAATGGTTAAATGATATCGTGAGCTTTTGGGTTTTTGAGAGGTTGTGTGTAACATAGGGTGTGATGGACAAGTGGGCATGGAATCACTGACGAAGTGAATCAGCAGCCAGCTCTATCTTGAGGGGAAGATACTGGCAGACTTTAAGTGCTGAAGTCAATAAGCAGGTGGAGAAAAGGGTCATGAGAATATTAATGAAGGGATGTTTATAGGACTGTTTAGTGAAATACCAGTAATTTAACTAGAACATTACATTTACTAGAACATTATAAAGGATTCAGCCATTTAATCATGGCAGTAAAAATGACATGGATCTTGAGGCAAAAGCTTTCAACCTAAAATAGAAAATAGGGAAAGGACAGTATGTGATTGGGTTAGTATTGCTCATATTTATGAGTTTCAGTTAGCAGCATCCTGTAGATGTATTTTCTCTTAAAGAGAAGTTGTAAAGATGAAGAACCATTTTCTGAAATGTTTTGAGACTTCATTGGTAAGACTCTTTTGCCTATAATGTAGGTAACTTTCTAGCTTCTAATTCTATGTATCACATCATGACTAAACAGGATAATACAGACCTTTGGATCAGCCCTATTTGTCTTTTCCTGTATTTCATTGACTGCACAGAGGGGGTTTGTATGCTGAGAAGTTCAGATCAAAAACCTATTCTATAGCCTGGTGGGAACACAGCCCTGCAGTAAGCACTCAGTACTTCGCCACAGGTGGTGCATGCAGCTGATAGTTGGCTGATTGGTTTGTAGTTCTATCATCTTCCATTACCTCCCTTAGAAGACCAATAAGAGCATTATTCTGTTTTTCCAGTGTTGTGAAGAGCAAAACAATGAATGCTGAATCAATAAAGTAATCCACAGTTTAACTACTCTAAGGCGAAGAAAAAGCATTTTAAACCTATAAAATATTTATTTTTATTAAAACACTTTAGTGACACCATCTTTTTGTGTTTTACTTGAAATATCATTTGGATCCCATTTATGTGAAAGGCTTTATTTGAAACTTTTTTTTTAGACTTAATAGATTAGTTTTAGTAGTGAGCCAGTTGGAGTTAATCAATGGAGAACAACTGTACAGAGGTTCTCTAAGCTAGGCTGGATTTGAAGGGTTTAATTTTAATCACAGTCTGAGAGCTACAGCTGCTTCATGTTTGTTTAGTAATAGAGTTGATGTGCAGCTAATTTGAAAGGAAAGCTCAAGCACAGGTGTGAAACTCCTCGTGGGTGTAAGAGAACTGGCCTTGAATGTAAGAAGATGGTGCTGAACATATTGCTCTACAGTAAGGCAAAGAGATTCTTGTTTAAATATTTCTAAACTAGCACATGTGACATAAATCCTTTGACTCCACCTTTTTATCATACTGTTTAAGTGATCATCCTGTGTGCCAGAGACCAGGATTTGATACCCTACTCTGGTTTTGAGTGTGTATCTTCAGGTTCCAGGATTTGAGTCCTAGTGAGAACAGTGCTTTGAACATTTTTATTTTTTTCCGTATGATGCTATTCAGATTGCCTGCAAAAACTAATAGCAATTTGATTTGAGGAACACCAGATAACACTGTCCATTCTATACACATATAGAGGATACAGAGATGTGAATTCTTACCTGGTCTGGTTGTCTTCATGCACCTTGTGGGGTGGGAGGATGTAACTTCTGAAGAAAGACAGAATTGAAAACACTTTCTCTGGCATTCCCTACTCACCAGGTTACAAGCTCTGTGGGCTGTGTGTTTAGTCCTAACAAACACTACTCTTTGTAAAGGTTCTGATTTGTGCTCTGTGTTGTACTTGCTGTGATTGTTGCAGTGCTCCTGTAGCAGTTACTGCAAGTGATGGCTCAAAGATGAGAATATTGACTTTGACAACCATCTCCTTAACATCCTGCAAGTGTACAGGGTACTGAGTTAGGAAAACTGAGGAGATAAAGTGATTTGCTCTGCTCCCTAAGCCACAAAATTGGTAAACCGTGTAGCAGGTGAAGGGGCTGCCACTCACAGGTACTGCTGTCAGTGTCGAACACTTCTGCAGTTAGTGTTTGAGTGATTTCCATGGAGCAGGATTCCCTAGGAATGTGTGAGACAGGTGGTGTTGAGACAACTGCAATTGCAATATGTTGGAGTTCCTATGTGCAGCCAGTCCCAAAGCACCAGTTTACAGCAGGCTAACATGGAGGAAAGAGCTGGATGAGATTCAAGAAAATGTCAGGAGAAGTTTAAAATCGTCCTAGAAGATTTTGACCAAAGTATATGTATAAAAGCCAGAGCTGGTTCTCTAGTTCTGCAGTGTAGGGACAAACTCATGTTGGTTAAAAGTATTTTCCAAATTCATGTGAAAAGCAGAAAAAATACTTAGCATATTAATATAACACAAATAACACAGTTATTTTAATGACCTCTGCTTTTTCTTGATAATATCATAAGCAAAAATACTATCCATTGCTACTATAGTAAAAATTTTCTGTGTGCTCCAAAATGATGGGCCCAGTCTTGGAAGTTCAATGCAATCAGCAGACTGGGGGGATTTAAAAAAAATCTCTTTTTTTGGCTTCTTTGAATTAATGAAAAAATTAGGTTCTTAAAATAGTTAATTGTTAGTGAGGAATGTTAATGACATTTCTTGTTAGTGTACATCTTATTGCAGACAGTACATGAAATTAAGGCATACAGAGATGTACAGATATTCTGAGATTATGCAAATCAGTGACAAGGTGAGGCAGTGATGCAAAAAGTCTTGAACTTAGTCTTCTGTGAAGTAATCAGATTCACTTTATTTTGCAGTGCTAAGTAATGGAAATCGTTTTGGGGTTCATTGGGCATTATTATTAGCTGTATTTGAGATGAAGATCAGTGAGGAGAGAGACATACTTTTTCAATTACAGGAACCTGAGTTGCTGCTGCTGCTAATTGACTCAGTTAAAAATACTTTCCTGCTCTGTATGAGGATCTTCTATGGTCTGAAACATGTTTAGATATTTCTATAGCTGTGGATTACTAAGGTGAATCATGGTTCCACACTGCTTTAATATTGTCCAATTCTGATGGAAGAGGGATTTTTTTTTCCATGTCTCTTGACATTTCTGGTTGTCATGGTTATTGTACTGTGGCAAAATTGATTTCATTTCACAGAATTTTCTTCATTTTACAAAACTGGAGAAACTGATTTTGCTGATATTTTAGTTTTGTAATGCCTGTCTTTCTTGGAGAAAACTGTGTTGTGAAAGGCTTTGGGCACAGTAGTATGAATAACATCCTGTGCCTGCAAGGCATTGTGAGCCACCGGAATCAATCCAAGAACCTTATCAAGTACAAGTAAACAATAAAATGAAACCCATTTATCTGAACCAGCAGTACAAATGGACATCCAGTTTAACCCTGTCAGTGCCAGCACAGCAGCAGGAGAAAGTTTTAGGCTTCTTCCCTTGTAGTTTCTCTTGTATTCTATGTGATGCTATGTGATGGAGGGAAGGTGTGTGCATCTCTATGCACAGACATGCATGTAGATGAACTCTACAAGCTATCTTCTGTTTCAAATAGAAAACTCAAAACTTTGTTTTTAGTTCTCTGTTGCTAATACGGAAAGAAGGATCCATGATGGTGAAGTGTCCAAAGAAATCTAGCCAGTAAGAATACTTAAAGACCTGTGACAAAGTGACCTTGGGAGACTTCTAAATGCCCTCCCAGCTGTTCTTGCACTCCACCTTTCCAACAGTACAGAGGAATTAAAAAAGATGGAAAAGCTTGTGACTGAGATAAAGATGGGGGACCACATAACCATTACCATCATGGGTAAAACAGACTTAGCTTGGAAAAAAGACAGATAACACCACCTTCCCCAGTTCCCTCTCTTTGTCAGGCTCAACTTCACTCCATTCTCCTACGTTCTCCCAGCCCCCACAGATGCAGGGGGATGGGGAATTGGGTTACAATCAGTTCCAACACAGTTTCTCTCTGCTGCTCCTTCCTCCTCACACTTTTCTGTCCTATAGGCTAAAGTTCTTCAGTAAGAGATTGCTCCAAACTGGGACCTTTAGAGGTGATCATTCCTGCCAGTAGCTTCCTCCACCAGGGGCTCTCCATGGGCTGCAGTTTTATTCTGGGCACACCCACTCAGGGACTGCCTGCTTCACTCTGGTGCTTTTCACAGTTTGCAGGGAATTTCTACTTCAATATTCTCTTCTGGGCAGGCTGCAGGGGGATCTCTGCTCCAGCCCTGGAGCACCTTTACTTCCTTCTCCGCTGTCCTTGTTTGTGGGATTTTTTTTCCTCACTTCTCTGTCTCATAATTACTAAACAATTTTTTTTTTAATCGTTTCTTAAATAAGTCATCACAGAGGTGCCCCCAGCTTGCCTGATATCCTCAGCTGTGTCCTGCAGTGGGCTTGGAGCTGGCAGTAGTTTCTCCTTGCACACCTTGCCGTGTGAAACCAATACTGAGCATCTCCTCAAGCCTCTGACATCTGCAATAAAACCAAAGCAACTTGGAATAATAGCCTGAAAAAATTGTTGAAAGGGCAATACACTGAACTACTGAACTTTATTAGAAAAATAAGGAAATTAAATGCTTTCCCTGGTCCTTATTACAGGTTTTGGCATTAATCAGTTTCTGTTCATTTCTTGGCTGGCAAAAGTAATAGGTGATTTTATTTTTCTTTTCATATGCAGGAGTAGTTTTGATGACCTATTTGATGTAACACTCTCAGAAATTCCTTCACAATTTGTATTCTCTTGAAGTCTGGGATATTCTCTCTCTCTTTCTAGTGCTATTAGTTCGTGGCACTTGAACATACAGCAATAGTAATAAGATGAAGGACTTGAGTTTTCTTAATTTAAAAGCTATTGCTTGGCAAATGAAGTTCCATTCCCATCCTGGTAACTTGTTTTTAGATGGGAAACAGCTGAGACCACTGCAAGTATGGCCACAAACACACTATGTAGTATGTATTTTCCCAAACATACTGCATACTTAAAAAAAAAATTAAATATATATATAAATAAATTCATCCTTTTGGTGCATGTGTTTTGACGACAGTTAGTTTTAGAAGGCACTTAAAACTAATACAGGCAAACAGGGAGGCTTTCATACTGTCATTTGGATAAGTTCTGTTTGGCAAGGCAGTTATCATACTTATATGTCCTAACACTTTGAAACATGGCTTTGGTCTCTTATCTACTTAAAGTAAACTCTAGTTTAAAAATTGCTTTTCATGCAGTAGTACTAAGTATACAAATTCTCAGCTAAAGGAAATAGTTGGTATTTTCAGAAGGATTACCCCCAAAAGTTCTTCAAGCTCTCTATGTTATGACACATCTGTTTTTTCAGTCGTGGGAATAAACTGAAATGTTTGGGCAACAGTTTATTTTTGAGAATGATTTGTGAACCTGAACTATAAAAAAAACCACCCTAAAAATCACTGATTACTTTTCTTTCCGACTTTCAGGTACAAATGCTGAAGACATACATTGATACAGATCTACAGATCTACCTTTTAGCAGGTATTTTAAAGCATTATTTTGCAGGTTTTCTCTTACCAACAAGTCAGCTTCTCCAAACTGACTGATTGAGACAGAGTTATTTCCTTTTCTCTTTTTATCAAGGTAGGTGGAAGTGATTAGAGCAAATGCTGTCATCAGTCCCTGGTATTGTACTTTTATCTTGAGTCTTTAATAGGTTGGTTGTGTCAGCACACACTCTAGGTCAGCCCTTGATCTCTTCAGGCAGCCGTAGGCCACCCATGTGCTCAGAGAGATGAGATGAGGTAGAAAGGTTTTTTGAGACTGACACAGCATTGCTAGCTGTTACCATGTTTGGTATTTCTCCTAAATTTCCATCTTTAGGAGTAATTGCAATCAGAGCTTTAATTTTCAGTGAAACTTAGACTTCTAGTCTCTGGTTCCAAGTTAATTCCATGTGTTGATATTGCTGCTGACTGTATCAGAAGACCACAGTCCTCCTTTGAGTGCTGAGTCACACCTTTTAAAAGGCAGAGAATTTGCCCTGTCTTCTGTTTAAAACTGTAGATGTCTCAAGAAGAAAGGGTTTCTGTGGCACTGCAGAGGATTGCTCAAAAGGGAAAAGATACTTTGGTTTTATACAAGACACATATGTGCCTTACAGCTGTATTACTGCCACATGATGATTCCTGAGCTGGAGTCCAGGACTGGAGAAGGTGCATTATCTGCCTTTCTTGTGAATTTTTTCTTCAGTGAGTATTAAATCTTGAATATAAGTTGAGAAAAACTCATTATGTTGGAATATTGCTAAAAGCAATTCAAGACAAGAAACGTAAATGTTGGAAAAGAACGAGAAGGGAGCTTGTGCAAGATTTGTCTTTGAAACTGCATTTACAGTAAAACTCCTGCAGCTCAGTATTCTGCAGCTGACTACTCCAGCTTTACCTTTCTATTAACCTACAGGTAACTTCTGTCAGAAAATCAAATGGGGAAGAATGAGTGTTTAGAAATAAATCAATTTTAAAGATTGAATGTTTGTACTCATCACAAGTTAAGTAAATAGACCATCCATTTCCAAGTCAGTCTTTTGGGTACTTGTGTTTGGGTAAACATTAGTTATGGGTTATTGATATTAGTAGTTGATATCCAAAACTGTACAAATTGCTTCAGCAACAAGGACAGATAAGTTTTTTTTATGTTTACTGTGTGGTTAGAAAGTTCAGTTGAGAGGATAAATGAGTTATATTGGGATGCATTGTAAATGAGATTGAGCAGATACTGCTTTAGAATTTTATGATTTACTTTAGATTTTAATGTCTTTTTTAGTGTTGATGGTAGGTTCAGTCGTAACTTTTCTGTTCTAGAGTGTTGTAAGGTACAGAAAGAAGGGCAAGTATTTATGTGAGCTTGTGAAAGATAAATGATAAATACACTTTTGCTCATAACTTTCATCTAGTTGCAGTCCACATTGTCAAATGTACATGTATTTGCTAAGCTTCAGCATTCCCTGACCAATTTCACCCATCTGTGATAGGAGGCAATTTAAACAAATGGAGACAGGCAAGCCACAGTAAACATGATATAGATGCAGCTTCTCTTCCAAGTTTGTGATTTACAGACAGTACCAGAAGATACCTAAGATGGCAAAGTGAGGAAGGTACAGTCTTGAGTAAAAGTGATACAGGACTCTAGGCAATTTCTTTTAGAGACTAAAAATTTCAGTTCAGAGCTAATTCTTGCAAGGAATGTGAGAAATTCTCTTGTTGCTTTTTATTTCATAAGACTTTTTATTTTGGAAATGGATTATCCTCAGAACAGCCTTCTTCCAGTGCTGTAGCTATCCTTGGGAGTACTCTTAGAGCTTCTAAAATAAACAAATGTGGATTTTTAAAAGATTTGGTTATTCAAACACTGGCACTTTATTTTCTGTCAGGGATTTGGATAGTCCCATAGCATATGTAACAGAGCATTCCTGTCAGAGTTAAACACTGCCAACATTTGCATATGCTCGCAATCCCAGCTGTGTGCTTTCAAAATGGAGCACATGGAGGGCCAAATCCTGCTTGCTTTGTTAGATAATCAGCTCTGAGCCAACAGGTAGGAATTGATAAAAGGGTTTTCAGAGCTGAATGCATGAACTACTACAACTTGATCACCAAGTCACAATTTTACTACTGGGGCTGATGTCCATTTGTCTTTGGATGTGATTGATGTGAATCAGGCATAAAAGAGCCTGGAAAATGCACCCTCACTGTTTATTCAGTAACAATTATTCTAAACTGTTTCAGTAATACAAGCAGGATTTTTTAAACAATTAGCAATTTGAGTTAATAGAGGTTATAATCTCCCAAGGGTACATAATTTAGCCATTTGAGGAAACTGCATAGATGATGCAATAGGCCAGAGGAGGGCTCTGGACTCTGCTTCCCCAGCTGACTGTCTCTGAAAACAAACAAGAAAAGGGGTAATTTGTAAGTGCAGGTGCACAGGTTGTCAGTATTGTGCCTTGAATCTTGTATACAACAACTTTATTTCGTCACTAGGTGATCACCTGTGTAGCATAGATCTTGGGTTATGACTCTGTTAATGAACAGGTACTGCATAGCTGCTGTTGCCTGCTCTGTTGGCACACTAATTTATCCTGTGGTAATTAGAGAATGAACAGTACCTATATAAAGGATAATGGTATGGATCACAGTCTGATAACAACTAGCTCTGTGAAGACCTTCTCTTTATCCCAAGTCCTCTACACCTCTCCTTTTGCTTCATTGAAGGTGTTCTGCTACTTAAACTTTGTGCAAAATAGATTGAACTTCATCCCCTGCATTCAAAGAAAGGCTATTCAGCCTATCAAAGTCTTTCAAAGGTCACTTAAAAAGCAGTACTTGACGAACTGAGCTAAAGCACTGGTTGCTTCTGATTTATTAGTTTTCACAGCAGTCTGCTCCTACACACTTTTAGTTTTCTCTTAGGCATAATTTGTTGTTTGATTCTGGGGCATGAATGATCCTGAACAGCCCTGCTGAGAAGGATTTGGGGGTGCTGGTGAGTGAGAGGCTGGACATGACCCAGCCATATGCACTTGCAGCCCAGGAAGCCAAACATGTTCTGAGCTGCATCCAAAGCAGTGTGAGCAGCAGAGCTGCAGGGAGGGGAGGGATTCTGCCCCTCTGCTTTACTTGTGTGAGATGCCACCAGGATTACTGAGTCCAGCTGTGAAGTCCTCAGCAAAGGAAGGATGTGGACCTGGGTTAAGAGGAAGGCCATGGAGATGATCAGAGTGATGGATTACCTCTCCTATGAGGATAATCTGAAAGAGCAGGTCTTGTTCAGCCTACAGAAGAGAAGGCTTTGGAGGGATCTAATTGCAGCCTCTCAGTATTTGAAGTGGCCTTATAAGAAAGGTGGGACAAACTTTTTAGCAGGGCTTTTTGCAATAGGAAAAAAGGTTATAGTTTTAAACAGAAGAAGGGTTGATTTAGGTTAGATCTAAGGAAGAAGGCTTTTACAATGAGGGTGGTGAAACACTGGAAATGCAGCTTAAAAACTGACAGGTTTGGGGCTTCAGCCACCTCTTTTGGAAGTGTGTTCCAGTGTTTGATTATCCTTGGGAAAGAAATGTTTCCTAGCATATGAAGGTTTTCCTTCCTAACATATGAAGATAAAGAGAAATAATGACTGGATACCCAGTGATTTCAGCGAGTGTTTTTACACAATTGAGAAATCTGATGGTAAAAGTAGTAGATAAAAAATATGACACTGGATCTACTTTCAGTTAGAGGGTAATGGAATGTTGCAGAAGAAGAAATTCGAGAGGAACTTCTATTTCCCTGTAGTATTCCCAGTTTAGAAAACAATTTTTACCATTGGTTTCTTATCTGCTCCCTGACTTGTCTTCTGTCCTATGTTTTGTTACTCTTCTCACCTGTTTCTCAATACTTTATGAGTGCATAAGGATTGGCAACATATGAGAAGGTGAAAAACAGAGGACCAGCAGGATGTAGGGGAAAAAAAAAAATCAGGTATGAATTATGAGAAATCACAGCTTTTTATTATTTGCTTCCCTAGTCTCAGTCTTCAGTCCAGTATTCCTGTAACACTCAACAAATCAATGCTCATCTTGATTGTTGCTTAATAGTCAGTTGTCATATGTGGTGAATATGCCAACAACCACACAGCTTCACAAGCTCATCTTTAAAGTGGAAGGGTGATGCCATGAGGAATCAAAACAATCTGTCTTTAAACTGCAGAGTTTAGTTTTATATGTCAGGGACACTTAAACAATTCTCTTTACTGCTTTTTCTTCCTCAGAGCAATGCAAACATCCAGGTTTCTCATCTATGGTATTTTAAACCAGTCCAAAGCTGTTATCTGAGAACCCTTGTTGACAAGACCAATTGTTCCTGCAGTTATAATCTCTTCCTTTATTTCCTTTGTTAAAAGATGATTTTGGAGGGCAAAGGCTTTTATTTACTCTCTCCTCTCCCCTCTCCAGCAAATGCTAGAATAGATCCTGAGACTGAAATAGAGATAGGAAAGAAAGTTTCAGATTTAGGTTAATCTTCCATTCTGTGTATTGCAGGCTTATATTTACAAGATTTTTTCATTGTACTGTAGGATAGTTGTGGTTAATCCTATTTCCCTAGCAAGTAATTTAAGGTAGTTACCTGCAGCTTTAATATCTGCTTGCTCTCTTCCCTGACAACTATCAGATCAATATAAACCAGAAAGCAGTAGCTACTTTTGGCATTAGATCTGTACTATACGCAGCTCATGCAGTAGTGCCAGGAAATGATTTAAGAAGGATGTCCAGGAACTCAGTATCTAATTTCGGTCTGAGCGCTCCCATATCAACACTACACCAGTGTAGATCATAAGCAGAGGCAGAGATGACAAACAGATGTTTGGTGAAGGACATAACAGCTCAACCAGATGAAATAAAACCACGGGAATGTAAGTAGCATAGTGTCACTGTGAAGGTACTGCACCATCTTTTTCCCTTTGCCCTGGATCAGTCCAAGCTTTGTTTGACATAGCCTGTTGTTGGGCATGGTTGGGTGTTTTGTCTCAATGCTTGATGGCAAGGCTGTCAAAATTCTGGCTGCTTTCACCTGCTGCATCAGCAGCATTCTTTCCTAGTTAGCCCAGTGTCTGTTGTCTGCACTATGTCCAATTGCAGGTACTCCTGCTTCTTCTTCTTCCCATAAATTAATATTGATGCCTGGTTTTGTAATGTGCTCAGAGGCAGAAAAAAGCCTTTCTCAAACAGAGGCAAGTTGGGTCCACAAGCATTTCTTTGCTGTCTTACAGTCTAATTGCAGTTGCAGTAAGATGTTATGTGTTATCTTGGAGCTCAGAATCTCTAAACCCCTTGCTATCAATTCAGTCTTCAAGACACAGGAATTTGAAATGGAGAATACATCTGCCCTTTCACTTACAATGCAAATAACATTACAATACTAAGTGAACCATCAAATATTTACAGGATGCAGAAAATAGTAATAAAATATACACAGAAAGTTGCAGGTTTAATTCCTCTGAGTTATCTGTTACGATAACGATGTCTGCACTCTAAACTGATCTCTAGGATGGGTTTTGAAATCCTTTAGTTTTTCTCTAAGACAGATGACAATGTTCTTTCCCCTGAGAGAAGTTACCTTGTTGCGCTTCTTTTTTGTTCTGTGGTGATGAGCACACATAAATCTGTACTTTTGGCCTTTTAGCTTCTGCATAATAAAAGATAGATTGTGTATCTATAGAACATAATATAGCGAATGAAAGATTCATTAGGTAACTTTCTAAAGCAATGTCTTCTAAATTTCCAAACAAAGGAAATGGTAGAATGACGTAGAAATGCTCAATTCCCTTTACCTACAGGGAACTTTTTCCTCTTCAGGATGCTAGGAGGAGCTTTGAAATTCTGGCAAAGATTATCATTCCTACAGCAGAAGGAGAATTGTATTAATCTCCTGCAGAGATGTAATTCTTTAGGTACCAGTGAACTGCTTTTGTATTATAATACAAGTAACATGAAGATGGTCTTTTCTTTTGTAAGAGCTATTTTAAGATTTTCAACCAGTACAGTCAGATAAGACCTATTAGAAACAATCTTAGGTATGGATCGAAAAATAAGCCTCTCTGTACAGCAACTGTTAATAAATGCATGCTGTGTAGTCCTTTTTTCCTATTTTGTGAAATTTTGAAGCACTAGAGGCTGATGGAATAGAGTGGAGGATATGGTGCCATCCTGGAAATAAGAAATGGAAGGACTTGTGTTTTGAGCAAGAGGCAAATGAAGATCTGTGTACATTCATTTTTGATTTGGCCTGACAAGCCATGTTGTAGCTGTGGGGTGATGTCTCAGTGAAAGACTACTTGCTAGTTCACTGACCCATATCCTGTTCATCAGACGTGCTGAAATGATTGTCTTAGATGAAGCTTGTTAATGAGCTCCTGGGAACTTAGCATTATTAAAGAAGAGCAAGTACGGCTGGTTGTCCACACAGCAATTGTGTAGTTTTAATGTCCAATTAATATTTAGAAAATACTTTGGTCTTGGATATTTGCCTCATGCCAAAAAATAGTTAGCCAGGGAAAGTGTTGTTTGTCTGGTATTGAGCACAGAATAGCATAACGGCCAGACTGATGCTGTCTGAATTTTTCTGTAGTTTATGCACTTTCAGTATATGCAATTTAATAGTTGCTAAGTAAAATACAATAACATTTGAATACAACAAGATCTAAAAATATGTGGAATTGTGTATCAAAAGGCTGTTAATATCCTTGCCAGGCAAATATGCATGAGGAGTTACTAATACAGGGACAGGAACATGATTCAGACCTTGGTCTTAGTACAGGCTTAGGTGAAAGGATATTCTGAGAGTTAATGTGTATTCTGAAACTGAGCCCCTTTGAGCCCTGGGGCAGAAGTAATGGGTTTTCTATCCTAAAACTCTCCAGAATAAAGACCTTACTGAGCAGATGAAAGAAAGTGGATTCAGCACTTTACACAATGTGTCAAACAAGAATTTTTTAAATGGGAATCATTAGAACAGATACCTATTTGATGCTTCTTTGCCCTTTCTGCTTTTGTGTATTTTCTTATGCCCCCCTGTATGGATATCCCCCGTATGTTTTTTCTTCATTCCTTCTTCGCAAATTTCATCTTTTCTTTTGGTTATGATTTTTAAGGGGACAATCTGCTTTCATCCTTTCCTCTGCCTTTTACTATTCTTAATAATATTATTAACACAGAGGGTTTTAGCAGGTATAAATTGGAACAAGCAGTGTACAAGGTACTAAACTCACACCTTGCTGTCTTTACTCCCTTGTGTAAATAATACGTCTAGAGAGAATACAATGGCAGATAATTGGGAGTTATTCTTAACAACTACTCACTCTTTTTCTATGTATGTCTTTACAAATATTGAGTACTGGAAACTGTGAGAGAATTTTTTTTTCTCCTCGATATTGAGAGACAATGACTAGGAGAGAATTAATTAAATCTGGCTAAGGCTACATTAATTATCATTGCTTCTTCTAAAAAGAATAGCTAAAATCTTTGTGCTTACATTGCTAGGAATTGGACTCTATGCTCTTATCGATACTGATTATGATTATGATCTGTTGTGTTGCTGTGAGCATTATCTCAAATACCCCAAAGATGTGGTAAAGAAATAAACTAATTCAGGAGCTGTGATTTTGCATGCTTCAGGAGTGTTTCTCATGGTCTATAAAGCTTAAGCAGTATATTTGTAATCCTGTATATTTATACATAATTTTGGGGTGAATAGGATCTGGCAGATATTTTCCTGCTTTTTGGGAACATATTCAGATACCATGGTGTTGATGTACATTAGTATATAAAGGAGAGAAAAATCTCCAAACTTTAGTTAAATTTTAAAAGATGTTGTACTTTGAAAGACAACAAAGATCTGTTGCACTCATCCACTAGAAATAAATGGTCGTTGCTGATCCTGAAAGAATGAAATGTTTGTGGTTACTGTTTCATTTTCTCCTGTGGTGGTTTGCCACAGTGGAAGCACTATTAAAGTGCTTCTCTCTCTGAAAGGAGTGATTAAGGTTGTAAACTAACCTGTGAAGGAAGCTAAGACCCACACTTTTTCCATGTTTTACATGTTGTGAATGTTTCTAGCCTCAACTTTCATGGACACTTCTCATTTTACATCTGGACCTGCACAGCTGTATAAATTAGTCTAACTTGATTTAATTGAGGTATGTATGCTAACAGGGCTTTCCACCAGCATTATATGTACCTCTGTACAGTGTTATTATCACAGGTGTGCTAAAAATGACAGGAACCTGATGGAGTCACATCAATCAAATCTGACATGAGTGTGCATTATTTTTAGAATAATATAAGCATGTGATCTTGCCAACTAGCATGTTCAATCCTGTGTTAACTCAACCAGTACTGCAGCAGGAATACTGTCATGATTTAATGTCAGTATATGTGACCCTGTGCTAAGCCAGAGGGACATACAACGCCCACTGGTGGTTGCTGTGCTCTGTAATTTAATTCTGTAATCCAGTAACGTTTAAAAAACAACTAAATAGTTACCACATGGTGGAAAATTAGCAATAGGGGACTCAAATTTTCTTGTGGTATTAAATCTGCACATGGAAAAAGTTAAGTATCCTCCTCAATGCTATCCATGTGTTTAGTCACATTGAATGAAATGCTTATAAAGCATGACATTATTTAATTTTTATAAGGTTTCCCACAAGCAATAAAATTTATTGCAGTTGCTTTGAAAAGCTTTGTGCAGGTGCCTTTTGAGCTGAGCTCACTCAAGTCAGAATATCACACACACTATGGGCTGTTAGTCACTGGATACATAGTATGGTATTTAAGTAATCCCATAGTAAATTGATTTTTAGTAATCCAATAGTTTGGTGGGATCGTGTCTATATAGCTCACATACAGAAATACTGAAATATAATCTTCAAAAAAGTGTGACATGAGAATTTGCTATGATGAAGAGTCTTTTGACATTGTACAAGGGGGTCTGTGGTTCTCTGTAAGAGTGCTCCCATTTCCTTATTTCTTTTCTCATCTCATAGTCCAGGGAAATAACTTCAGGAATACCAACATCTGCACAGGAAAAGTACTAGACATTTGCTGACCTGGGTTCAGCCCTACACTGATAAGTGCCGGTACTGATACCTCAGGGATATTAATTTCAAGAGTCAAAAGGGAATCACTTTTTCTCTTTCAGTTTTGAATATGAAGTTGAGCTTTCCTTTTCTCTCAGTGAAAACTATTTGGTAAATTGAAGTAGCATAGTAATTTGCTGAGTATCCAAGGCTGGGATGGCATATTAATCGAATCTTGAAATCTGTTTATCATTCCTTTTGTGATGTGCATGATTTCCTTGAGTTTGAATAGCAAGATTCCAGATTCTTTCTGTCACTGCTGTGATTCATCATCATAAAATACAACTAATTCATGTGGGTATTTTTGGTACATAGATGATATTTGGGAACTTCTTGATTTTTCAGGGATTTAGAGTGGCATGGTATGCCTATATATATAGAATGTAGTTATTTTGTTTACAAGTAAGTTGGGATTTGTTCCCCAAATTAAGCAAGAGGTTCCTCTGGAGCCTGAAACTCAGTTCCACTGTGATTCATATCTCTACCTCCCTCTGAACAAAATTGATGGTACCTGGTAAGGGAAATTCCAATGCCATTTTTACCTTTCTCCATCCACTATAGAAAACTGTCCATAAGGACAAAAGTGAGGTTCTTCTCTAGCCCTTGGTTTATCAAACTTCTCTGCCTGCTGACTTGTGCATACTCAGTATTCCAGCTAGGCTTTCCTAGGAAGAGGGAAAAATGCACTTTCAGATATCAGAACAAGGGAAAGTAAGAATCAGAACTGACTATTTAGCAACCACATGCACAGATGTGTCCCTTCTGTGGGTTAGAGGTGGCCTATCCACCCATCTTAGATGGTATTGATGTGAATGAGCTTCCATGAATGGGACTCCTGCTATGTCAAAATCATGTCCAGTAATTTAGCGTCAATTCAGGTAAAGGATTTAGAGTCAGATTGGGTAAGGAAGAGGCATGGCCCACATCAGGGTCTGCTGTTGGCATATGGCTCTGCCTGCTTGATTCCTTCTGGGCTGCAACCAGTGTGGAGCCTTATGGCAGCAGAACACAGCAGCCACCCAGCATAAGCCCAGCCTAGCCCTTGGGGGTCCCGTGGGTAGTGACAGCACTGCCCCTCATGCTACTTTATCCAGCCTAACCACCTTGTGGGTCAAGGCTTTTTCTACTCTCAGTTAATACATTTTCTCCTAGTACTCTAATGATGGTTATTGTGTGAATGGCCAACCTGGTTACCTCCTAAGTCCCATGGCAGCTATTGACTTTTTGTTAGAATTCTTACCTGTGCTTGTGATAGTGAGGACAAACAATATGGTGACAAGAAAGGGTGTGGCTAT
Source organism: Zosterops lateralis (assembly GCF_965231275.1). NCBI lineage: Eukaryota > Metazoa > Chordata > Aves > Passeriformes > Zosteropidae > Zosterops > Zosterops lateralis. The sequence goes on from NC_139766.1 coordinate 30,166,279, forward strand.
TTAAATAGGTGAATGGATGGTAGACTAGGTGTCAATTTGCAGCCTATCCTTTGTATCCAGCAAGTATCTGTGTGCGTTTCTTGGATACCTAAGGCTAATATAAGTAAATTGCTTATTATTGGAGCAAGCACAGGCAATTTATTTTACATTTTTATAGGGAGCAAATACTTTCCACTGGGGCGATTACCATAGAATAGCTGATAAATTACCAATCTGTGATTTAGGTGACATTTCGGTAATTTTTTTCTCCATCTATTCTCTGAAGGCTGACCTGTCCCCAGTCTCATCTTTGTCTATGGAAATTACAGTTTGATCAATCTTTCCATTGACATTAATGTGCTTTGGATCAAGATTTTACCCTTTTATCTGTGTTAATGTGAGCCCTTGTTCTCTGAAAATGAAGTCCAGTGATCACTTTCCACCAAGTTTCAGTAGCTCTATATCTTTGTAGATATTCATCTGCTTGTGGTAATCGGTTTGATTTTTTTCTGATGTTTGCTCTATTATTTACTCGTAATAATAATTTTACTTGTAAAAATAATTCTCTTACTGCACATCCAAAGCTTGGCCAAAGGAAGACATTAAAAAAAAAAAAATCTTTGTTGACTAAGAGTCATTAAAAACAGTAAGGACAGATTCTTACAGTTGTCTGGGTATTGAGGAAGAAAATCTGAATTCTCAGAGGTACAGTTCAATGTACTGCAGAATGATCAATACCCCTTGCTACTCTTCCAGTGATAATATCTTCTTCCCAGAAACTGCTTTTGGCTGAGAGTGTTTAACCATATATCACCTTCAGACAAGTGGCAGGTGATCAAAGCCTTGAAAAGCTGCTAAATGTAACTACCTAAGTGTCAGTGGCTTGGGTATATTTTTTTTCCAACCACAGCACTTTTTATTCTGAGTTTCTTCAATGTAAAAATAGAGCCAGAGCAGAAATTGTCAGAAAGCTGCACAGTACAGCCACTGCACTTTTGAAGCTGGTTCTAAGATTTTTGTAATACTTTTTGAAAGTCAAACAGCCAGAGATGTCTTCACAAGCTAGTCTGTGACAGATGTTCTTCACAAATAGTGATTCTGTAGTGTACTGCCCTTTTCTCTCATGTAGACACACACCAGTGAGGAGGTTATTTCCAGGAGAGTCTGAAAATATAAGTGGAGGTTTAGTAATATTTTTAGACATTAGAGCACTCTTTCAGTATTTCTTTTCTGCCTGTTGAGAAAAGCTTCCCAGCTTAGAATTTCCTATCTGAAAAAAATATGCAGATGAGACATAAAAACTGTTTAAAAATGAACACAGCAGACTGTCCAGCTCACCCACAAGCCTTTACTGAAAATCACAGAAATCACAAATTGTCTCTTTTTTTTCCTTTTTTATTTTTTTAAATCAAGAGATCTTTTGTTTTGCCAGAACAGGAAATAGTGATCTTAGGAAGCAGATATGCATAATGCAGGTAGAGAAAGATAACATTTGTTAACTATAGTTAGTATTATGTATGTCATACATATAGCTTGTATTGTTGTTAGTAAGTTTACTTGTGCTGTGCATCCTCATTATGAAAGTAATTCAATTTAAAAAGCTTTTCAAGTCCGTCTTGAGGGCTAACACACTAAAGAAAGTTGAAGACCTTCAAAGTACACAGTATTTATTTTACAATTACAAGAGAAACTTTTTTTAAGGAGTAAGGAATTGCAAAAATTGAAGCATTTGAATTCCCCCTAAAAATCTTGTCAAGAAAACAGAGGCAGAGATAATCCAGTTTTGGGGTGAGCATTCTGTTGGACTGGTTACTGCCATACTCATTCATCCTCACTGCTGAAGTTTGTATTTACACCCTGAAACACTTGAGTTCTTTGAAAGAGACAGCCTCGTGATACTGGATTTTTTGACTGGAAAAAAACCCTTTGATTGAAACAAGTGAAAATTAAAACATCTGTATGACAGACTGAAGTGGTTTGCCTGTCCAGGACGTTGTGCTGGGAGGTTTCCTGTGAGAGCCCCAGGACTAGCACTGTTTTCAGTTGAACACTCATTTCACACTGGAGTACTGGCTCAGAATAATTCTTCCCTTTGCAGCAAAATGTAGACGAGGAAAGCCTGTGGTCCGCAGAGAGAGCATTGACTGCTGAGGAGCAGGCAGAGCAAGTCTGCTGTTCTTTTCCACACGGCTGTGCTTATTAACATCCCTGAATTGCATACTCGGTGGAGGTTCACTGAGTATCTATTTCCTTTCTTCCTCTGCTCTCACACCCCCTTGGGTACTTGGCTGAATAACGATTATGGTATTGATGCATGAATTTGTCTGCAAATCTCCATGGCAGGTGTTATGAAGGAAGGTGGGTCAGGCTGGAGTTATATAAATGCCTCGTGAAACCTTTTGCTTGAAATCAGTCATTAAAATGATCATTTGGTGGGATTGGAGTTTTGACTCATTCATCTGGACTCTTTGGATTTATATTTTTAACCTTTTTTATGCGGAAAAAGAATAGTTCTGTGAACCGGCAGACAGGTCTTCCTTTGTGATTGAGTACACAAGTAAAACATGACTTGCACCCTTCACAACTGCTTTCACTTGAGGGGGAAAAGCCCCTGTGATTATTTCAAGTGTTTTGTGATTATAATGTCCTATTTCTTTAAGCTATATCTTCTGGAGGGTTAAGTTTTGTAAGTGTGGCTCTCCACTGGCATAAAACATACCCAGATAAAGACACAGGGAAAGAGTCTATACTGCTTAATTCAATTATTTTAGAGTGAAGTTGTTGTCTTGTTTTGATGGTTCATCTTCTCTCAGCACCTGAGTAGGAATATTTTATAATGAGACACCTGTTCTGTATAAAAGTAATGCAAAATTGATAATATTTCATTGTATTTGTGCCCACTAAAATCTCCATGGAGTTCCAGAGGGATTCCACTCCTTTAAACGGCTGCTAGGAACTATAAAGCCACATGCCTTTAGTATTGCATGACTGCCTTCTTTGAAGGGAATCTGGTTCTATAAAAAATTTAAGTGATCATTTAGACAAGACATAATTAAGTGAACAGAACTAATGAAACACTGGAGGAGTGTCATCAAATATGAAGTTCCAAATGCCCCCCAATGGACACTTGCTTGATGAATGACTACCCAAAAGCACTGGTCCCATCTTTTGGGAACGTGTATTCATTTATTTTATGCTTCTTTAAATAACAGGGCATCCATGATACCTTTACATATTTCATTGGCATACATTTCAAGCTCAGAGTTACTCACTGAAAAATCCAAACTGGAGTCAATTTAGTAGAGACATGATTTGTTCAGTGACTGAAAATCTGCCCTTGTAATCTACTATTACAAGGCTTTTACAAAAGCCTTATTTCTGAGTATGTAGGCAAGCTCCTTTTGTTCATGTTTTTCTACAGGACAAAACTTGTTGTGCACTGTTAGTAGCCGACTAAGCTTCATCTTCTGGAAAAGGACCACTGGAAACTGCTCACCTCACCCATACTTCTTGTGGAAATTAATGCTTATTGGTGGATTGTGGCTGTGCATCTGAGGAAACCCAGGAACAAGTTTATGTAAGTGACTTTTGCTGCACTTATATAAACCATACCATGTCTCAGTCAGGTTCTGTTAAATTACAGTGGAATAGCTATAGCCCAGCATTGGAGTGAAGCTCAGGAATAAATTTTTCAGTATTGTTGTGATGGCTGAATTTTCTAGGGAAATTGCTTAGAGTTTTTATTCCAATTTATGCACAAGACTAGAAAATACTGACCCTTGGAAAGAGAACAAAGACAAACCTTAAGCAAGTTTCCACTCAGATGTGCTCCTTCATAGCAGTGGAGTTTTTGTCCTCATCTATTCATCTTTGGTAAAGTTGATGCCATTCTTTTACTTGTTTCATTCTACCAGTATCATTTCTAACACGCAAAGATTTGTTTTAAAAATAAAACCTAATAACCCCCCAAAAACTTTTGGGAGCCATTTTTATTTCATGCTCTACCTGTCAATAGAAATATAGAAAAGCCTGGCAAGGAATAGGACAAGCTGCATATGTGAACTGCCACTTGGCATTTTTACCCATGGAGGCAAATGCAAGGGATTAAAATATGAAGATGCCCCAATTCATGTCACTCACCCATATCTGTGAATACAACTATTCCAAGAGAGGACAATAGAGTACCTAATGGCTGAGATGTCCTTGGACTTTTTGTTTCCTGAGTAATAGATCACAAGAGAAGGTAAAGGTCATAACAGAAGTAATTTTTCAAGTATTCTCTTTATAAGCTTGGAGTACATTTTAAAATATTCATCTTAAACACACCATGTAGGGGTTATATAAGGAAATTATGTTGAACAGGACAACAGGAGTTGCATGAATTTTTCAGCATAGAAAAAAGTCACCCTTAGTGTTTTGTAGAATACAAAAATGGCATCAAAAGTGGGGAAAAAAAGTATGTTTTAGTAGATGAAGAGCATTCTGTGGAGATGACTGTAGATTCAAGATACATCTCTTGAGTTCTTATTGATGGTTCTTTTCACACTCTCTTGGTGCAGTTGGAACTACTCTGCTTTCCTTATTCAAGCAGAACTGATGTTGTTCGGACATAGAATTCTACTAACCAAAGGGCACAGAATTCAGAAACAGTAGTTTAAAAACTTGATCAGTAGAATTTAGCCAAGGAGTATCAAAAGTTGTGAGTATTTATATTTAAAACTTGCTTTTTAAGTAAGATCTCAGAGCAACATGTTTAGGAAGATTAGTGATGAATTTGTGTTCTTAATTTCCTGTCAGTCACAAAACTACAGCTACCAACTAAGAATGTGACATCTTTTGCATATGTGCAAAACAAACACATAGATACATGAAGCCTATATGTAAGTATAAAGCTATTAGAAGTAGCTACTGATAGAGGTGCACCAATGTCTTCCTGCTTGATTTTTTTTCAGAGTCTTGATTTTAAGGAGTTATTAGGCAGTCTGTTTTCTCTAGGTGATTTCAGGTTCATTATGGAAGCCCAGCAGTTTATGGATGATACTCAACACCAATTAAGAACATAATACAAGAACAGGAACATCTCATTTTAAGTTCTTCTGCAGCATCAGGGTTTACAAATCCTTCTAGATAGCAGGATTTTTTCTCCTAAATATTAAGGGATGCTTGAGTTTTAATTGTTTGTTCAGCAGCTTATGTTTGCTGTTGAAAGCAGAGGGATTAAGTGCAATCAGCAGTATTTTAGCCTTTTGAAAGACTGAGGAGTTCTTTTCAACACCACTGTGATGTGAGTGAATTGTTAGCGACACAGTTGACTCAAGGTTTTTATGCACTAGGACTTTAACTGCAATGATCAATCTGCTTGTCTGGACTCACCTCAAATGTCTCTTGTCAAATTCTCCCTCATATGCTCATATAAGCATCATTGTCTATGTCACTGAGATCCTCAAAATATTTCTTAGAGTATAGATATTTACAAAACTGTGAAGAGGTGGCGAGTATTCCTAATGGCAACCTAGGAATCTTTAGAAAATTATTGCATGTGATTCAAGCAGGGAATCTTGTTTTTCTTTCACTGAGCTTAACTTTTCTGTTCCTATAACATCATAAGTACACCTAAATTTGAGCAAGCTGTGAAAATTTTCTTTTTTAATGCTTTTGATTTTTTCATGGAACAAAGGAAGAGCACAGATGAGCCAAGAAATGTTAGATATTTTTTGCCTCCTTTCCTGCTGCTGTTTTGGGAATCATATCCATTGCTGAAAATGGTGTATGAAATTGGTTTTGCAGATCCAATGAGATTTTGCATGTAATAAATGAAAAAAGAAATTATAAACAAGGTCTTGTCAGCTTTTTAAGGATGCTTGATATTTCTCTCTGCCATGTTTACACTGGAATTCTACACACATACACACATTTCAGTGGATTATCCTTTTACTGGGTTTCTCGGCATAAAATGTGTATAACTGAGAACAGTTCTGTCCCCTGCAAAGCAGGAAGCCAGTGTGCGCTGTAGCAAATTCTATTAAGTGCATTTTCAGGCTATCTATTTTCAAGAAAAAGATAGTTTCATTCTCAATGAAAGGTAATGAAGAGCTAGATGGTGGCATTGTATATGACGACTGATATGATGTCTCTAATTCAGTTAGAGTTTCAAATGCTGGTTTCTACTTCTGCTTAAGGAAAGTTGCTCTTTTCCTGCTTAACACAAATCTTCTTGTCCCTTCACAGAAATAAAAGTAATGTAGTGACAAAGTTAATTGATTGCTCATTTTCTAGTTCATTATTACTGACATCCGTTGGCATTGAGAAATCCTTTAGGAAATTTGGAGAAAGATTTTTTTCTTCCAAAGAACCTTAGAAACAAAATTAGGTAGATGTGAGTGTTGGCTTAGGTAACACTGATGGTTTTCCTTTTATTTAAGTCTAGAGATGCCTGAATACATAAGTCTAATGTAAATGATAAGACAAAGGTGAACCTTAAGATATAAGTGAGTTGGGAGTATTGTGTATCTTAACATCTATCCAGACATGATGGAAACTGAGGGTGTGTAAGAGCAAAACCAATCATTTTAGCACTCATTTAGCTGAGGAGGAAAGACTTTTTTTTACCATGTTTTCCCCTGAGTGGCAGCAGGAAGCACTTGGTGTTCTTTTGGGAAAAGGCAGATGGGTTTTGCAAGAGATTAATCTAGAACAGTGCTTGCCAGAAACGTCACTTAAAGCAGCAGATGGGATCAGCAACAGAAAATTTGACACCAGCAAGAGAGCAGACATTTCTGTCTTAGGACATTGGGGTGTTGCAGAATGTCCTGTGCGATATCAAACTGGCAAGCTGAATGACTGGAATCGCCAACTCAATTAAAATGTGACTAAGTTAGATTATATCCTTCCCAATTTTTGCTGTTGGGTCCGAATGCTTTCCTAGATTACATGTGCTGTGTCCCCTGGTTTAGGGGGACACATTTAGATTATGAGCTTCATTTTCAAGAGACTCAAAGTATCTACGTTTGAGGTAGCAAGAGTAGAAAGCTTTATTCTGTTTTCTGTTCTTTAGAATCTCATGTGTGTAAAACTATACCAGTTGAATGTCTCCCAGTATGGTGAGTTGGGAAATTTCTCTGCTGAAAACAGTCTTCAACAACAAAAAGATTAACTTTTCTGTTCCACATATGCAAAATATACTGTCAAAAATGTGTATTTGTTGCAGTTTGTTTATATTAGCCAGGAGCTATTGGACTTAGCAATTTCTGCAAGTCAAATCAGGAAACTAGAATGTGGACAGTGAAATTCCAGAGGAAGCTCTGGGAGTTATTGTGCATCATTGGTCTTGCTAGTGGAGCGATAAAGAAAGGTAGCAGAAAGAATCAGATGGTTAGAGGGACCATTTGATCAAAGAAATAAAATATTTCTGAGAAGACATTCCTTGGAAGGAATGATGACTGATTATTTCAAAGCAGTGGGAAATCAGTAACGTTTGAGGCAAGGATAGTTCTTTAAGTCATCAGAAAAGAGTGCAGTAAGGCATATCTGGTAAGCAGAGAAAGAAGTTCCCTCTGACATTTAGCTTAGTTGGAAAAAGCAGCAGTGGAAAGTGAAGAGGTGTGAGGTGTTAAGAGAGTTTTGTTAATGTCAAAGTATGGAAAATTCTCTGTTTTGTTCTCTCTAAAAGCTGCATTGAAGAAAGAGAAGTGTGAAAAGAAAAGCTGTACAGGAGAGGGGCCTAGGAATGTCAGCAGATTAGAGGAGGTGGTAATGTCTTCAGTGTGTTTTCCCATTTTAAGAATGAGGTGTCTACAAGTGTCAAGTTTAACCTTTGGTACAAAACAACTGTTACTTATAAAAATGGTAAAGAATGTGGGCTACAATGATAATTCTATAGTGGTTTGTGATATTAACAAAGAGTGCTTTCAAAATGAAAAATAATAGGTATTGGTTTGTGTGCTATACCCAGCTTTACTGACTTTAAATGTTCTGCATAATGCAAAGGTAAACACTCATCTCTTTTCCTTTCTAGGAAGTCTGGCCAATAGTGCAATGATTGCAAGTGAAAAGCTTACCAACAATGTCACTGCTACCAAAGTGGGGAAAATTCTTTTTTTGTCACATTTAGGATGTTGTACTTTTAATTTTGGACTGCACATGAGGTCTCAAGAGAATAAATTACACAGCTTATAGTTGATTAATTGGAAGGTTTTGACACAAAAAAGTACTTTAAACTTGAAACACATCTGTACATAGATTTGCTTTTGTTGCATTTGTGATTTCAGTTGTAAATATTGCTATTAGAGTAATGCTACCTTACCAGAAATGACAGAGGCACCAGCAGAAGAGGTGAGCAAACAAAGTGAAAGCAACTACTTGTCCTCAAGATTTAGGATCAACTAAAGAATTTAGACTTTGACTGCCTTGTCATGTCTGCTAATAAATGCATTTGAAGCTAGACCAGGTATCTCTACATATCCCTGTGTAGACATGGTCCTAGAAGCAGGGAAGTCTTAAAATATAAAGCTTAGAGCTTTTGACATTTAAAATTTAAAGCTTAGAGCTTTTGACATGTTTATGTCTGTGTCAGCAAAGAGTTGTGGGCTATTGTCAGAATTTGTCTGTCTGCCTGAAAACAATTCTTCTTCATTAAATGTTCTAGTATCAGTCATTTAGTGAACCACTAATGTCAATAACCTTTATAGATTAATGGTTTTGAATTCTGCATCAACCAGTAACAGCAAAGCCACATATGCCACTGCTATTGCAGTTTTGAGACCATGACATTCTGTCATGATTTTTTTATATGATGCTCCTCAAAATACTAACAATTTTTCACGCAGTTTTGAACTGGTATATAGCATTTTTAAAATTCTCTCTTCCTCTGTTGCTTGCTTAAAAAGTCCTCTAAACTTTTCTTTGCATGTCAGATATTTTCCTGCTTGGGAAGTTTTCCCTTGTGTTCACTTAGTGTGTTTTATGAAGTGGGATTCCTTCTACTCCTTCTCTCAGTGCCAAATTTCCTGATTAGCGTAGCTCCAAGTGCCAGAAATAAAATCTTCCTTGGCCTCCTGTGCTTGGGCAGGATCTCAATGGCTGTGTATTGATGTGGCTCTACAGTGGCCCTTTAGATTCAGGAGAGATGAGGATGTTAAGGCAAGGCACTGCCTGAGCACGTTGGCCAATACAGACCCCCCATTCTGGCAGTTGTCCTGCACCCCATGAATTGCAGTTATGGTTTGAAGGTTTGTCTCAATGGAAATTCTGTTCTCAGGAAACATTTGCCTTACCATCCACGTGCCAAGCCTTATGTTTGATGGGAAGAAAAGGATTTTCCTGTCAGTGTCCTACTTAGACTTATAAAGTAAACAAAATGCTGTCTCAGAAGAAGGTTCAGCAAAGCCTGAATTTTGATACTGAAGAAATACTTCATGGCTGCTGCATAATTTCTTTGTGAATTCCCCCTGACCCTTCCTCTTCATTTTGGAAAAGAAATCGAAGAAAAATTCAAAGCTATGAAAACATATTTTGCAATCTTTATATAAATGCCATTACCTTGAGGCAAAGCTAATGATTGTGCAAACACGTGGTGACGGGGATTAAAAGTAAATGACATTTGGTTTCGTATTTAGTATGAACTTTGTTTTGTTTCTTTTTAAACCAAGACTGATTGTGTGAAATAATATCAGTGATAAACTGCACAGTATTTGTTAAGAAAGGAAGTGCTCAAGATCTCATAATCTTGATTATAAAGTCTTTCAGCACATGAGGTCTAGCAATCTTAAAGTCTTCATCATTTTCTGTGTACATGTTCACATTCCAATTTAATAACATTGCAGAAACATCAAGTAATATAGTGATTATGATATGGTATTGTAGTACTCAGTGCCAAATGTTGCTTCGCGTATCTGTCTCTCAGGTCAGCTCAGCGCCAGCTGGGCCGCCCTGCTAGCTGTGATACACCCAACAGTACCTTCGCGTGGGTTTTTGGTTCCGCAGTCCTTTTGCCTTAGCTGTCTCGGCCGTGGTTAGAAAGAGGGGACACTCCAGGCTCAGGGAGAAAAGGTTTTATTCGGGTAACTCAGGGAGCAGCCCCTGGTTCCAGGCCTGTGCCTCTGGGGAGTGACCCTGGGCCTCGGTTACAGGGGGTTTTTGTTCCCCCAAATCTCAGGGGTGGACACCAGTTACGGAGACCAATCACACAAAACCAGGTGGGTAAGGTCAAAATGCAATACACAACATTAACAAATCAGGTGAATTTGGGATGTGGTTCTGTGAGACCCACCAATCCCTGTCAGACACCTCTCCTGAAGGTTTTGGGGCCTGGGGGATGGTGGACATGTGGGGGAGAAGTACAATGGGATGGGGGAAAACACAATAGGACTATCGAAACCCAGGGCAGAGGATTAGAGTTGTCTTGGCAACTCTTATCAACCTCTGATAAGCACATTCCAAGACAGTAGCTTTACCTGGCTAGGGTTAAAGTCCAATTTACATCAAACCTACAACTAAGAAACTTATGATACTATTCCAGCACCCCCACACCTCCCCCTTTTTCTTTTATTTGTGTCACTGGTCTGGAGTGTATATATCTGATTCACACTCGCTGCTGGAGTCAGAGTCCGGTGGGAATTCGATGGCAGGTGTCACTGAATGCACTGAGGGGGCAGTAGTGGGGAAAATTGCATTCATGATCAGGCTTTTGACCAAACCAGAAGCAATGGCTACAATTAAGATGATGAACAGAAACAACAGTCCGGTTTTGATCCACGAGCTGGCGATGTTAGAGAGTCCAACACCTTTAAAGAGGTCGTCAAACCAGTCCCCTGTTTCTTGTTTGATGGACTCGACCATTCCTCGCAGCTGCTGGATTGATTTTTTGACGTTCTCAGCCTTAGATGACAGGTTGAAGCAACACAGTCCTTCAAACTCCTCACATGAATGTTGGTTCAGTAGAAGTAAATAATCAATCGCGGCGCGGTTCTGAAGGGTTGCCTGCCTGGTAATCTGTTCGTCTGATAGGAGGTCACTTATAGCTTGAGTTGTTAAATTTGCCTGTTTGGCCACCCAACATTCCAAACGGCCTAATTCTCCCATGGATTTTGCTATCGAGACCCAGGGTAAAAAAACTGTCAGGGCTGTGGCCTTTGCCCTGGACCAGTGGATGATTTCCGAATTACAATCTGGGTCGAGACTTGTTAGGTCTCTTTTCTGGATTGGTACATGGAGAGAGGAATTTTTTCTGTGCCAATTGAGGATTTGAGTCATGTTTGGAGTAAACAGGCTCAGCTTGCCTAAGGTGCATGGGCCTCCGATCAGCCGAGCAGGAATGCCTGTAAAAGCTCTGTCACCACAAATAAGGAAAAGACCTTTGGGTAGGGAACGGGGAAAGGGACTGTGAGCATCAGTGGAAGGAGTGGTAACATGTGCAATTTTTGTGCACCAGTTTTTTGCTATATAAGAATCCTTAATTTGCAACAAATGATAAAATGACCTGGTGTGTTCGTCTTGGGGGGTGTAACGAAAGTGAACACAAAAAGGAGCTTTTGAGGACCCAAGAAGGTCTAATTCTTGGGGCTCTTGGGGGGCACGCGGGAGTGTCTGCAACCACTCTTTCCAAAAAGCAAGGGGATTTATAACAAAGGCAGAAGGGGCATCACCAATTTCTGTAAAGTGGTTAGCTTCAACAGGTTTTCGGTTGTATTTTTGTTGTATCTGGAGGAGTGAGAATGGAAACTCCTTCTTTTTCACAGGGATTCCTACCAGGCAGGATGACATGGGATCTTGGGCTGCTGCTGAGGCTAGGCAGATGTGATCTTGTCCTAGACTCTTTGCGAGCGTTTTCCATACATTGGTTTTGGGCTGTGGAACAATCCAGGGGGTGGCTATCGACAGGAAGCTGAGCAGCACTGCAAGGGCACAAACTGCTGTGCTGCGGACCTCCATGCTGATCATCTGGACTGCGGTTCTGTAACTTAGAAGAAAGGGGTCAGTTAAACAACCATCGAAAACACTCCTCTGGGGGAAACAGCTCTTCTGCTTCCACTTCATGACAGAAAACCCAGGAGGGAAGAGTAATTGGGCTGGGAGGACTTGCCTCTGGGCCCGCATCCTCCTCCTCCTTTTTCCTCCTTCTCCAGGAGGCCACAGTGACCTGGGGTACTTTCATTTCTGAACCCTTGGGAACATAGGGTCTCACATTTCTGGAGGGGATCCACCGCAAACCGGTGGGAGTGGAGACGCAGGCGTATCCACGTCCCCAGGTTACTAAATCATGGGGACCCTGTATCCTCAAGGTCTCTGGATCCTTGACAAGGACCTTTGGCCTTTCCCGGGGCTCCAACTGTGAGCTCCCACGGAAATGCCTTGTCACCGGCGGGTTCATGGTTTCAAAGGAACAGTTAAGAAAATTTAACGTGAACAAGGCACGGGCTAATCTTACAGACGGTGGCTCAATCTTGAGAATCGGTTGCTGCTGGCTGAGGACTCTTTTGAGGTTCTGATGAGTCCTTTCTACAATCGCCTGGCCTGTCGGAGAGTGGGGGATCCCAGTTTTGTGTTCCACCCCCCATTGTTGCAGAAAACTGCAGAATTCTTTGGACCTGTATGCTGGACCATTGTCTGTTTTCAGGGACTTTGGGATGCCCAGGACAGAGAAAGCCTGGATGAGATGCTTGATAGCATCCCCAGCCTTCTCCCCTGTGTGGGCAGAAGCAAAAACAGCTCCTGAGAATGTGTCCACAGAGACGTGCACGTATTTCTGCCTCCCAAAGGGGGCAAAGTGCGTGACGTCTGTCTGCCACACTTCACAACTGGACAAACCACGGGGATTCACGCCTGTGGGCATGGATGGGATGGCATACCTGTGACATTGCGGACAGCCAGTCACAATCGCTTTGGCCTGGTCACGGGTTAAGTTAAACTGCCTGACCAGACCTGGCGCGTTTTGATGGTGAAGCTGATGACTGATTCTGGCTTGCTCAAAACGGTTTGGCAGAGGGGCTACCTCCACAGGGGCAGCGAGAGCATCGGCTCTCCTGTTCCCCTCTGCTATGAAACCTGGGAGCTCTGTCCGCTGTTGTCAAGGATCCTGATGGCTCAGGCAATACTATGTGCCTCGGTTTCCCTTGTTTTGTCAGGTCCTGTGAAGAGAGAGACAAATCTGATTTAGGTAACCTTTTTTCTTTTTGGGTTGTTTGGGCTGCCCGATTGGGATCGTCACGCTGGGCAGTTCCGCGCTCTCGAATCAGTTTTTTGACACCCTGGTGTTCTTTTTGTTCTCCCTCCCCTCATGTTCCCTTTCCTGTTTTAAGAAATTGTCAAATTGTCCCTTCAATGGACACTGATTGATCCAGTGACCGCTTTTTCCACACAGAAAACACTGGCTGTTAGCACGTGCAGGAGCGTTCTTCTTGTGTGGTTCTGGTGTTTTAGGTGTTTCCACAGCCGCAGCGGTGATTTTATGGCGCGTTTTCCCCTCTTTAAGGGCTGGTTTCCTGCAGCGTGGGACGACGGCACTGACGGCTTGTAGCATCTCTTTGAGAGGAGGTGTCGAGCCTGGTTCTCTGGGTATCAGATTTATTGCAGCAGTGCACTCCTCGTTCGCATGAGAGAAAGCCAACTGCTGAATCACTTGTTTCTGTGCCTCCTCTCCATTAAATTGCTGTTCCACAGCTGAAGCAAGTCGCTCCACAAATTTGACATAGGGTTCTTGTGGTTCCTGAAAAATGTCTAAGTAATATTGTGAGGGGCCATCGGGCCGCATTTTCAGAAAGGCTTTGCATGCTTGATTAGCTACAAACTCAAGGACATTTTGGGGAATGTTGGTAGCCTGGTCTGCGGCTGCTTTCCAATCCCCTTCCCCTAACAGGTGGTTTAGGGTAATAGGATTGCCTGCATTATCAGTTGCTGTGGTTGGGTCCTCTAGCAAACCTGGCAATGCAGCTTTCAGTAGTTTTCTCCAAGTGACCTCCCATAGCTCAAATTCCATTTTGCTTGAGAGGCACTTGAAAATCTGCTTCAAATCAAAAGGTACAATTGTGATTCCACCAAAAGAAGTAAATAACAAGCCTTCGAAATAAGGACTATGTCGCCCATATTCCTTTAATGCCTTCATGAGGTCTTTAACAAGCGTCTGTGACAACGCTTTCCAGGTGGCTACTGTGGTTCCCTGCCCCCTGCTCCTTCGGTATGTCACCGGAGTAACTGTGGGTACCCCATCTGCATTGGCGTCCCCGAGCTCCTGCTTCTCTCCCTCTCGGACTCCAGCCACTGCCTCAGGTTCCCAGTTGTAAGCTGGGGGTTGCTCCCAGCCTGCCTGTGGCACGGGCGGCTGTGGCCGTTGAAAGCTTGGAAAGGCATTTCCCGAAAAAGGTGCAGTCGGGGACACCGTGTTCCCGAGTGGGGGGTAGGGCGGGGGCGGTGCCGGTGGGGCTCCCCCTGTGGGAGGTGGCTGCGGGGGGGCGGGCTGGGGCAGGGGCGGCGCCTCGCTCGCGCCGTGGGGGGGAGGGAAGGGGCTCCACGGCGCTGTGGGGTGCTGCTGCGGCGGGGGGAGAAAGGGAGGGGGGGCCACGGAGTCCGGTCTTTTCAGCCACTGTCCCGGGAACCCGGCAAAAGCGGCTGCAGCGCCGGCATTCGGTGGGGGGAGGGGAGCGGGCGGCTGCGTTTCCGGGAAGGGCGCCGGCAGCCCGGGCAGGGGAGGGGCAGTCGGCAGCCCCGACGGGGGAGGGGGGGCCGGCAGTGCCGGCGGGGGAGGGGGGGCCGGCAGCGCCGGCGGCAGCGGCGAGCCCCACGCTGTTGGGGTCGTGCCCTGATTCCCTCCCGGTCCCAGGAGCAGGGGTGGGGAAGGTGGGGGGTGCAGGGCTTTTTCGGGACCACAAGGCTCGGGATAAATCGGTTCCGGAAAAGCAGGCTGAGGAAAAAGGGGGTGGGGTGGATAAGGAGTCTTCCCGGAGGAAGGAACCGCCCACTCCGGGGGCGGGGCGGGCAGGGGGAAGGTTCTGGGCGGAGTTGGGGCGGTGCCCTCACAGTAGGAGTTGGGTAAACCCCACCCCTGGCTCTGAGGGGGCGTGGGAAGGGGCGGGGGAAGGGGCGTGGGAAGGGGCGGGAGAAGGGGCGGGGGAAGGCCTTGTGAGGAAAAAGGGGGCGGGTACAGGGAGGGGCCAGTAGGAGGGGGCTGAAAGGGATTCTGGGAACAAGAAGGGGGAAGGGCACCAAGAGGCTGCACCTCGTGGCTGTCGCCATTATGGAGGCCTTTTCCTTTGTTCTCTGGGGAGGGGGGGGTCTCCGGGTCTCCCTTCGGGGGTTTCTCACAGCCGTTTTCGCTGCCGGACCCACCCGGGGTATTTGGGGACTGGCGGTCTTCCTCGGCGAATGAGAAACGGACTCTGGGTTTGTTGGCTGGGGAAATCGGGGGGGTAGTGGGGGGGGTTTGGGCGTTCTGGCCAGCCAGACTGCCCCGGGAGCCCCGAACAGCCCGGCCGTGGCTGCGGGGAGCGGGGGATCCAGGAATTCTCAAAATGCTTGGCGAGGGGGAACCGTGGGGGGCCGGAGCATTTTTTAAAATACCTGGGGGGGTTTTGGGGGTTTTAGGGGACTTGGGGGGCTTGGGCGATTTCGGGGAGGGGAAAAGGGGAGACCTGGGGGGTTTAGGAGATTTCGGGGAGGCCGGGGAATGGGACCGGGGGGGTCGGGGGGACTTGGGAGAGGCAGGGGGAGGGGTATGGGGGGAAGGGACTGAGGGACGGCAGTGAGAGAATGCAACTTTGTTATCTTGCATTCCTGTGATCTCTTCTAAGGCAGCTTTTATTTGCCACGGCCAGAATGCAAATTTTGCAGCCAGGACGTCTCCTGACTTCCCTAATTTTTCCAACTTTTTAGAAGCATTTTCCCAGAACCAAATGCTGTTCACTTGGTCCGAATTAACATTCGGAAAATGCAAAAACAAATACCTAATAAACTTTTTCAGTTCCTTTTTTGAGTATTTAATTTTGGCAACAATTAAAACTCCAATTAAACTTTTAAAAACCTCTTTCTGGGTGGTGTTTAGTCCGTTTCCCATTCCGACTAGCTGTTATCCTTTTCCACCACCCCTTCCCAGCAAAACCACCCCCCAAATCCCTGTGGGCGTCCTTTCCTAGGGGTAAGGGCTTCCTTCGGGTGGACCCCCGGTCCCCCCCTGTCCCGTCCCTCCTAGGGTTCCCTGAGGCTTCCCAAGCCTCTGTGGTGGGTATCCTTCCCTCCCTTAGAGGAAATATACTCACCAAGCCCTCGGGACACTGGAGACGTTGCTGGGGCAACCACGAGCCTGAAGGGACTCCTCTGGGCAGGAGCTGTTCCCTTCTTCCACCAGGGGTGCTTTTTTAGCAACCCCAGTGGCTCCGTGAAATGCTGAAGACCTCGGGACACGACAAGGCGACGTCCTCTCAGAAGGTCTCTGGGTCACAGGGTCCGAGTCTTCCTCAGGCCTCCGTGTCAGCTCCCACGGCACAGCGGGTCAAAAGGCGTCTGCAGGCCCCACAGTTGGCGCGCCAATCTGTTGCTTCGCGTATCTGTCTCTCAGGTCAGCTCAGCGCCAGCTGGGCCGCCCTGCTAGCTGTGATACACCCAACAGTACCTTCGCGTGGGTTTTTGGTTCCGCAGTCCTTTTGCCTTAGCTGTCTCGGCCGTGGTTAGAAAGAGGGGACACTCCAGGCTCAGGGAGAAAAGGTTTTATTCGGGTAACTCAGGGAGCAGCCCCTGGTTCCAGGCCTGTGCCTCTGGGGAGTGACCCTGGGCCTCGGTTACAGGGGGTTTTTGTTCCCCCAAATCTCAGGGGTGGACACCAGTTACGGAGACCAATCACACAAAACCAGGTGGGTAAGGTCAAAATGCAATACACAACATTAACAAATCAGGTGAATTTGGGATGTGGTTCTGTGAGACCCACCAATCCCTGTCAGACACCTCTCCTGAAGGTTTTGGGGCCTGGGGGATGGTGGACATGTGGGGGAGAAGTACAATGGGATGGGGGAAAACACAATAGGACTATCGAAACCCAGGGCAGAGGATTAGAGTTGTCTTGGCAACTCTTATCAACCTCTGATAAGCACATTCCAAGACAGTAGCTTTACCTGGCTAGGGTTAAAGTCCAATTTACATCAAACCTACAACTAAGAAACTTATGATACTATTCCAGCACCCCCACAGCCAAAGATGTTAGCATCCTGGTCTCCACATGCTTCAATTGTAGAATAGTGTTTCTGCATCAGCATGTAGATTCTCAACTAGAATAAATTACAGACAAACCTGAAATCACTTTCAGTCTGAGTGTCTGCTGTACTAATCACTGGAAAGAAAATAACTGTAAACAACAAATGATCTTCAAAGACATGGCAACTGTGGAATTCTGGTGAAATTAGGAAATTGAGACAGCTTGATAGAAGCAAAAGAAATGGAAGTTGCTTGGATACATTTCAGCTCAACTGTTGGAAAACTTTGGAAAGAAATCAAACTCTCCATTCTAGCCTAATCAAATCAAACAAGGTCCTGTTTGTATCTGCTTGTCTGGCACATTTTAAAAACTGAATTAAAACAGCAAAAGAGAAATGCAAGAACTATAATATACATATAAATACATGCACATGTGGTAATATCTGTGATGGGTGATAAGTTTTTTTTCCCTAAGTAGCCACATGCTAGCTAACAAACATAATAAGACACTATTATGAGACACATTATTTTTTCATTTTAACTAATTCAGCCTTGTCTGCTAATTTTCTTCCTCAGTCCACCTTATTTGATGTACCAAAGTGATGAACATGCTTCAGGAACAAATAAATAATATAAGTTTCTGTTTTGAGTTGCCTGACTACCTGGCATTATTTGCACAAGCTGTATTTGATAGAAAAACAATTATATTTTAATCCATTTAAGTCAGTCAGAGGGCTATAGGGCTTAGTTCAATATGAAACCAAAGCATGTATTTAATTTTAAGCATGTGATTAAACCTGGTTATAAGCTTAAAATTAAATGCTTTGCAAGTTAGTGCCTAAAGTAACCAGGTTGAATAGAGAGAAATACTGGAAAACACAAAGAAATTAAGGTACTTGATTGGTTTTATCCAAATACCTTTGCTTTCTCTAAATCCCTGCTTTCTATGAGCTCTTAAACCTTTCCTCCTCTAAACTGTGTCAGAAAAAAATCCAACTTCCATAAGAATGTACCATAATCAAAAAGCCTGCACGTATAATGCAGGTCAAATCCTTGTCACTCTTGTGGCCTTACTACTTATGAGCAAACACAACTATTCAGGGTTTATGTTAAGAGTGCAGTTATATTTTTTAATGATTATTAGAAGAGCATCTGTTCTTTTGCTGTTTCCATATTATGTACATGTTAGAAAACAAAATGATAATATGTGATATCTTACATGAGTATTTCATACCTCATACTGACAAAATTCAAGGGGTCAAGGCCATTTAATACTGGCCAAATCCTCCCCTTGGATTACTGACTTCAGAAGCAGTGGACTCACACTCTAAGTGTTGAGATGAATCAAGATAACAAGGACAGTTTTTGTAAAAACACAAAGCAGTCAAAAGGATGATGGCAGAAGGCAACGAAGAACAAGGATAGGGAAATTGTTGGAAGATGGATTTAGGTAGAGTAAGGTGGAATAAAACTAAGAAGAAACTTTAATTTTAGAAGAAACTAAAACTGTGAGCCCAAAATACTGGCAAAAAGTCAGAATAAATGTGGGGTGAGTTATAAGGAAGGATAAACAGAAAAGATGGGCACGTTTAAAGTATGCAACTTGGTGTTAGAATACTGTGGTAATGTGAATTAGAGTGTTAGATCTCAGAAAGTGTGGCTACATTTTAATCATGGTCATCTTGAGTTTCATTGACAAGTCTCATGTAATTTTACACCACGCCTTATATATGGAATAGAAGCACAAGATTTAGTTTGCTGTAACATTTTTACATGGCTGATTTGGGGATTCTAAGATCAAATTCTGGAATGCCACAGAAAAGTAAAAGCTTTAATAGTTTTCAAGGAAATTAATAAGAATAATCCTGGCACTTAAAATATTATAAATATTTAAATACCTTTTTTTTAATGAAAGTTGGTGACTTAATGGTTCAGAAAAAAGTTCAAATTCAAGAATAGTTTTCTCTCTCCAGCAACATACTGCATAAGAGAATAAACAATACTTTAAGAAATACAAGATAACCTGTATTTGGAAAAATTAAGAGTATTAATTGGATCTTAAAGAAATAGAGAGACTTAGGAAGTGGAAAGAATACTATATGGAAATTTTTGTCTGTAAAAGGAAATTATACAACATGGCTAAAATTACTATGAAATTTTAACTTTGTAAGGGGTGAAAAATCATACATTTAATAAATCCTTGATCCAAGCTTTCTGTCCTGGACAAACACTTCTTAATTATGGAACAGCTGTTTGATATGAATGCTATCATGTTTCTGCTGTTCTGAAAAATCTTAAGAGCTTGTTTCACTGTGAATTTCTCAATTACTGCAACAGTGACAGGCTTCATATAGTGTATTTTTTATGAAGTTCACCAAAAGTTTTTTTGATTTTCATACACCCATGGATTCACTCTCTTTTATCAGCCTAAATCAAACAGCTTCTTTTAGGCAAAATTCACAGATTAAACAAAGTATTTCAGTATGGCTCTAAGGACCTGCTGCATTGAAGAGTGTATTTGTTAGGCATAAGAAACCCAAAATTATTGCAGCCTGAAGAGGGCAGTAAAGATAAAGCTTTATTTTCCTTGGCTTTTCGTTGTTTTCAATGTATGCTGTATTCTGATAGTGCATTAGTAAACAGTGCAAATTTTCAGGTGATACATATTTCTGGTGCTTTGCTGCATTTGTTTAGTCTGGAGAGGAGGAAGCTTAGGGGAGACCTTTTCCCTCTACAGCTCCCTGCAAGGAGGTTGTAGACTGGTGGGTGTTGGCCTCTCCTCACAGGTAACAGGTGACAGGACAAGAGGAAATGGTTTCAAGCTGCACCAAAGGAGGTTAATTTTGGACATCAGGAAGAATTTCTTCCCTGAAAGTGTGGTTAAGCATTAGAATGGGCTGACCAGAGACATGCTGGAGTCACCATTACTAGAAATGTTCAAGAAATGACTGGACATGGCACTCAGTACTAGGGTTTAGTTGGAATGATGATCCATCAAAGGTTGGACTCAGTGATCTTGAAGGTCTTTCCAACCTAAATGATTCTATGATAAAATATGCCATCAGGTGACTGAAATCCTGTGTTGGGATTTATCTGAGGGTCTAACTCCTTCACATAACAGAGCAGAACTGGAAGATGTCCATCACTTATGAATGTAATTTGCAGGTAAATAATTCCATGAGCCACCCTTGCTTCAACTGGGACATCCCCTTAAAATGAAACATCATTGAACTCTGGGTTGGATTAGAAGAATAATTTTGCAGATTGCCAAAAAAAAAATGAAATGTTGTTTTCACATTTTGTCTTAACCATTTCAAGCTCCCTTCAGAAATGGAACAGTGGGATTTTATAAGAGGAAAAGGTTTTATACTTTTTCCAGTCATCTGTCTTAAGAGCTTCCTGACAGTCAGGTTTGTATTGAAACTTAGGTAATTTTCCTTGTGTTAAGGGGCAGTGAATTTTATATGGTAAAAAATTATGTGTGTGTTGGGAGGAAACTGCAATTGCAGCAGATATCTAAATTGTTCTGAATATTCAGTATGTTCCTTTCTGACTAGGCATTGTTATTCCTCAGGAGCCTGCTATTTGCTTTAGGCTCAGGAAATAACATACCTTTTTAAAGCTGACAGAAATGTATGTGTTTGCATACTTTATTTGTATGAATACACACATGGCTAGTATTATGAAAGTTACTTTTAATAGCACTTTGTACATATGTATGTAGTGGGCTTGTGTGTGTATGTATTTAAATATTGCCATATGGCTAGAGTATATTATCTATACCCATTAGGAAACATATTTGGAGAAATTCGGGGAAAAAAATAGGAAAAGAGCTTGATTTCTCTCTTTGAAGAGGATAACTGACTAAACTACTGATTTAGTCAATGACTTAATCAAACAAATGGTGCTGAAATAGATGATTCAAATGAATGGTAAGGCAATGTTCAGCCAATATTGGGGTTGACAACGTAGGATTCTTAACATTTGCTGACTTCTTCCCGAACAAGTCTTGCAACTCTTTAAAGCGGAAACAGCTCAGATTGTCTTCAGACCCCGTCTCTAGATAGCAAAGCAAAGACTGCCAGGTACCCTCCCCATTGCTGACTAGAGCTGTGTCAGGGGTGCACAGGTTCTTTAGAGTCACAGTAAAGAACTAAGGCAGGAAGAAGATACATTGTGAAGGGACAGTACTGAGAGTTGAGAAAGAAAAAAAATTTTCATCAGAGAACTCAGAAAAAGCAGCTTAAAATGTAACATTGAATTCCTTTAATTTATGAGAAATAAAATATTTCCTGTTCATGTCAATCTCTTGAAACTTGTAAATAACTGAATTATTCTAAATTGAAAAATTCAAATACTATTTTCTGAAATTGCAAGGAAAGAAAAACTTTTTGGAGAGAGACAGCATTTTCACTAGGATGTTCTTTTGACCGAGACTCCCTAACCTGTAGAGTGTATCTGTATGAAATGTAGTTCAGTCATGTTCAAAAGCTGAACAGATTTTTTTCCCTAGATTTTTTTAAAAGTAGAAAATCTTCCCAGTCAGATGTTAAAGCAGGTAGTGAGCTGATACAAACTGGAGTGTCTCCATTGAAATACAAGAATCAGCTGGCTGAGGAAAGAGACCAGTACAGTTAAGTACATTTAATTGTTTGGAATGGCTTCATTTTTCTTAAGATTTAGGATTGGAAAAACCATGAGCAGAAGCTGAAAATAGTCCTTTCTCAGACACAGTTCAGTGAAACATTTAAACACATGCTTCAGTTCATCCTTGTTTAATAATGTACTTAAATAATGTATTTAACTTTAGTCACATGCTGAAGTCCATTTCTTTCCAGGGCTTTTAAACAAAGCTTTCATTTTTACTCATATTAAAATGACAGAGTTGTCCACTTGCCAATATGTAGCTAAATTATATTTCTATTTTTAAAATGAGGTATAAAGACATATGAACCTCACACTTTCTTCTAAAGAAGCATAAAAAAACACTGAAGTAATTTCTTCGTAAACCAGAGTTTCCACTGACTGTATTTATTGGCTGTGTATGTTTCAGGTGCCAATAAACAGAAACAAGTGCAGATTTGCTTGTATTTATAAAATCCACATGCACCCTAGTAATCGTTACAGAGTCACAAAATCTTAGAATCATGGAATGGTTTGGATTGGAAGTGATCTTAAAGATCATCTTATTCCATCCCTTCTCTGCCATGTACAGGGACACCTTCTACTAGACCAGTTTGCTCAAAGCTCCATCCAGCCTGGCTTTGAACACTTCCAGGAATGGGGCATCCACAACTTCTCTGGGCAACTTTTTCTAATGTCTCACCATCCTTGCAGGAAAGAATTTCTTCTTAATATATAATCTAAATTTACCAAAAGTACCTCTTCTCATGATAAGAGTGTTAAGATGTGTTTTGGCCAAATATCAAAAAAGATAGCACATGTTAACCCCCTGCAAATGGATCAATATCTGCAAATAAGTTGACAAGCATATTTTTTTCTGAGTAACTTTAACTGTATGTTGCAAATGGCCTTCTTGGGGTTCTTTAATCTTTTCTGAAATCAGAGCTAGCACTTTGCAGTGGAGAGGTGCCCAGTGATGATGGCAACACATGTTGTATGTAATGGAGTGTCCTAACCTTTGGCACATTGCCAAATTAACTTAAGATCCAATTAATCAAGATAACAGCTCTTTGTCTTGCATGATATGAGCCTGTTGACAATTTCTGTCTTTCAGTTATACTGTGCATAGCCTGTATCCTTCTGGATGGCATCTGCTATAACCTGGATTTTTGCCAGACTGAAAATAAAAGTGGTTATTTTTCTTTTTAGCTGAAGTAATCTGCTGTTGATTAGACTTGACCCTGTCAAACTTTCATTGTAGCACTCTTAGACTTACTATATATCTGGTCACAAAGCACATCCCATTTCTGTTATTTAGATAAGAAATGGAGACCTTTGAAGCAAAGAAAAAAGTATAGTCGGTGATGTACTAGATACACTTTGACTTGGTTCTGAAGCCATGCCTCTAATCATTTTGATTTGAAGTAATCTTTATTCACATTTTTACAGAAAATTATTTCTATCGTTTTAAAGTAAATATTGTTTGTTTTTATATAGAAATTCACTTTCATACACATTTTGTTGGAGTGAGTATCTGTTCTTATACTACCTTTCAAGAGAATGGTAAAAGGATTGTTTTTTTCTTAGACATACAGTTTATACTGCTATAAACCAAACTGTTCTGTGATGCAGTTTTCTGTCTCTTGTTGCATTGCTTCCTGTGAGACTCGACTTAGACAGGGCTCAGCTGCTGAGTGTATACCATGTTAGAAAGTGTGGACTTTACCAGCCCAGTGAAATGTTTTAAAATAGGACAGTAGGCATTCCTGCAATATGGCAAAACCCTACCAGGCTTCAGAGAAGCTTTTTTTAAGATTAAAAAATTAGGAATTTTTTAAGCTCTCCTATTAGGAGTGTGATATGTATTTATAGTACCCTCAGGTTCTGCACAATAAAAATGGTTAAACCTTTAGTCCTTTTAGTAGCTCACAGTTTTATTACTGAAGTTATTTTGTAGATTTTATGCTTGGAGCAAGGTCAGTGTATTGCACTGTATAAATTATTCTAAGTAATTGCTCAGTTATTTTATAGCTTAGTCACAGGATATTTTTATTATTGAATATAGTCTTTTCTTTAAGGCTGGGAAGAGAAGGTCACTATAAATCACATGGCAGCTTGCCATTTGGGGTTTCAGCTTTACCTGTGATAAGGATTTAATAACAATCTGGCCCAGACACCAGTTCCCTCTCAATTACCTTTCCACATGGGCATTAGTTCACACTGTTTATTAAAAACTCCCCTTGTAGTTGTTTTAATGGAGTGTTTCAGATTAATGGCCCCTATGGAGTTTAACTTCATTGCACTTCATTAAAGCTAGATTGTACAAAAGGTTACTTCAATTAAAACCAGAACTCAACCTTAAATTTGTATGGATTTTTTTAGAAAATGTGTTAAAATTTCTGTGCCAATCCTTTGAGATTAACAAGGCAAAACTCTTCTTGGTGACTGAAGTTCAAAATATGTTAAATCCGTTCCAAATTTGCTTTCAGATTAATATTCAGATTTCCGGAGATTAGGAGATGAAAGCAACTGACCAGTATATGATCTATAAATGAATTGACTAAGCAGTTTTGTTAGAATTTGGACAGACTAAGGAAACTTGAGCACTTTTTCTTACGTGTCAAAACATTTGCTGGATGCTCCACAAAACTTCTGGGAGAAAATAACCATTTGTCCACAGTGCAGGTGAAAGTGCTTGTATAAACAGAACTCTCATATTTTCTCTGCAAGATCCACATATGACTGCCAAATACTCTGCATCTTTTGCATGAATAAACCTTCCCAAAAATCTTCAGTGTTCTCAATTACCCATTTCCTTTCCAAATGGCGTTGTAATAACAGGTGTTGGGAGAGGTATACCATAGTAAGGTGGAAAAAAAGGTTGATGCAGAACTTTGCTGGGAGTCAGGTCAGTTGGTTTAGCAGGGAGAAGAGGAACAGTGGAGTGATGATGAAGGTTTCTTGAAGAAAAAGATTAGCTTGCTAGTCTTTTGAAAAAGACAATTGTTTTGATGTCCTAGAGAACAGGGCTGAGGTAGTGAATTTGATGGGGTGGAGAAATATAGAAATCTAGGTTAGGACATTTCAAGAAATATTATCATAGCAAGTTTTTTTTTTTTTTTCCTTTTACCTCAAGTCTAGGTAACATTTTAAAATAGGATGTATATGCAACAGAGAATAAAATTATATGTGTGTGGGTTCATATATTTTGTCAATTTTAGCATCTATAATATTGTTATTATGGTAGACTCCCAAAACTTCCATATAGATCTGCTTTGCTAATCCTCTTTTGCTAAGGATTCTTCAAACTGTGAAATGATGTGAGTTTGTACAATAGTTGAAGACAGTGTACAACATGTGTAAATAGCAGAGAAGTTGTGTATACAATATTTCTAAATTCTACCATTGGGAAGAAATGGCCTGGCTCTTGTAAATAATTGGTTGTTGGACAATGGATATGGCCTCCTGGTTAAGTGGGGTAGACTTGATCCCAGGATCTACTGGGATGTAAATTAATTTATAAATTTTGAGACAATCTCTTTGCATAAAGCTGCTTGTTAGACATTTTTTTCTGAATGGTAACTTGGCTTAACTAGCTAGCTAGTGTATATTAAAGAAAAAAATCTGTCCTCTAATGACATAAATCTATAAGTCCAGTGTATTTTACCCATATTCCTGGGTATAAAATGAGAATTATTTTGTATCATCTAAGGCATCCATGATTAGTCTGGGTTTTCTTGAGTATCAGAGTATTCAGTGTTGCTTTTAATAGCAGTTTTCCCTCTGAAATTCTTGTCACTAAGTTCCCTCAGTTCTCCTCAATAGGTATAGTAATCTCTAGTTTGGTAGAATAGATGATTTTTGCACGAAGAAAGTTTGTAGCAATCTCTTGTTAACAGAATTAACAAATCAGAGGGGAAAAAGCAATAGTTTATACTGTATCATTATCAAAATGAAAAATTTAGAGTCTTGATATTTGTTCATGTGTATATACAGAAACAAAGAGCAAGGACTTACAGCATTCCATAGATTCACACATACATCCTGAAATTACTGAGATTAAACAAAGATCTAAATATTTAGCATTAGACATTTTGAAGTTTTTTTAGATGACTCATCAGTTGGTAAATGTTATAATTAAAGATTTTTTTAAAGAAAAGTTTATACAGATTTATATAAAGCAACATCTGTCATGATCTTGACAGCTAGAATCATATATTCTTTGCTATGGGGAAGTGTATTTCAGATACAAATTATTATTAGACATGGATGTTATATGTATCACAGTTTCAAGACAGAATATTGTGCAGCCTCAATCTGGAGTGGGCACAACAGATCAAAACACATATTTCAGGCTTTCTATTTCAAGATCATTAGTATTTAAGATGTTCTTTCCAAGTTGTCACATCAAACACGTTTTCTTCTAACACTTTTGGGTAAATTTGTGGAACTAAATAGAAAAGAATTTTGTCATTAAATCTTTCTAAAGTAATGGGAGATCTCTTAGTCATGGTTCACAATCCAGGGTCAGACCATCCTGGTTAGTGCCGTGAATTTTTCCCCGTGATTTTTAAAGAAAGAAATCTGAAAAATGAACCAACAGTCTTCCACTCCCCTGCCCCACAAAGTCTCCTTTAAGCCATTAAATACTGTCTATCCTTAAAATAGCTTGTTGAATAAGTACATGCTATTTTTAATCAGATAATATAAAGAGCAGTTTGGAAAACCCCAAGTGTTCACCTATATTCTGAAGCACTTGCCCTTAAATGAGCTGGCTGGACTAAAGGGTGAGTTGGTAGTGTAATATGTTAATACAAAATCATAAAGGAGATAGATACAGAAAGTCAATAAGGGAAAAAATCCACCACTATTTCCCTCAATATAGCAAGTAGAGGACAGTCCATTAATGATATTGAAGGGCAGACTTGCTACATATGAAATTAAGATTCTTTTTCACAGGATCCAAAGTTAGGTTTTGCAATCCACTGAGACAGGACTTCATGAAGAATAAATGCATTTAAATGGAGATTATGTAAGTTTATGGAAGAAAAGGTGAAGCAATGTTTTGATGAAACTTTCAACTAATAAAATTTAAAATGTGATTGTCGGAATGTGGAGTGGCAAAATGAGACAAGTTTCTTCTGTATTGTCTCTTTTTATGCTCTTTCCTGTAGCTTTTGCTACTGGCCTCTGTGCAAGACAAGCTGCTGCACTGGTTACTACTTATTGTGGCTCTCAAACTTGCTTTGAAGTCAGGCCTTGGCTGTGGTTTTGCGGTGGCATTAAGTGACAGCGCTGCTAGTATGGAATTCACAGAAAAGGGAGCCGTGTGTGTTTTGAGATTTTTTTTAGTTGTTTTGTTGTTTTTTTGTTTTTAATTCTTGAGCTTTCTGTGTTCGTTCTGTGTGCTTATTTCCTTGACTATGGTATTGCTTCTTTCCTTATACTTTGTTGTGATTACATGAAATGCTGAGGCTGGAGCTGTCATCACATGTAGGTGGTGAAATGACTGGTGTAGCAGCTGTCTTTTCAGCAGGACTGCAGTTTTATGTGTGGCTTGCTTCTGCCAACTCTCTGGCTTCCTGCTGATGTCTATCTCTGTGTGGAAGTCATCTGCCTGGAGCTTAACACAAGCATGTTAAAGAGAGTGCTGGTAAAACAAGGTCCAGTATGTCCTCTGAAAAATGAATCTATTATTGTTTGTCAAACTGCTCTGCAAATTGGGAAATTAATCTTTTAGTTTCAAACCACTACACACAGAGCTCATGACAGAATGAGAAATACATTTGTTTCACCTATAGCTGATCAGAAATTGTTTATCAAATAGGAAATCTCTCTTCACTCCCACTACCTGTTTGAATCTGCAAAAATGAAGGATGCTCTGCCAATCCAGCAACGCTTTTAAGTGCATGCTTTCCTTCAAGCACAACTTAGGCCTTTGGTGGTGATATTGCTGTTCATATACTTACATTAGAGAGTGAGTAAATTCTTTGTAATTCTCTGACCTGGAGTACATTGGCATTGTGCAAGCTTTTGTCTGTGAGTGTGTATTTCAGTGAAGACTGAAACAGTTTTCAGGTTTTTCAGAATATAACATCCCTATTCCTTCAAGATGCCAGCTTATTAGGGCACATCATACTGATACTTGCCTCACGATTCTGACTCCTCACAGGATGCTGTGTTAAATTCAAGGTCATGGGGTTAATCTTCAAAGTCCTTAACAGAATTGGTACATGTTACCTCAGAGAAACTCTCTTTGTGAACACAACCTCTCCTGACAGCTGTGCTCCTCAGGAATTATGAAGCTGTCAACTTCAAGGGTGAAGCCTGAGAGGGCAGAAGACAAGACCTCCTCAGCAACACAGCCAAAGCTTTGGAAATTATTATCTGAGTAGATAAGAATGACCACAAATCTGTCTCCTAGGTGAAGTATAAAACTCACTACAACTTAGCTCCCATGGGCACAACTAAAGACAATAAAGATAGGGGATAAAAAAGTTAGCAGTAAGAAAAGGAAGAACAAGAGATGAGAAAAAAGGCATGAAGAGAAAATTTCTCTCACGTTGCTTTCTCAAAATAAAAGCCTTGGTTCTGATTTGGGACAAATTGTGGGAAGTACTTCAGATTACAGAGGAGGCATTTAGATTTATTCATTAGACTTTAGTATATAGGCACCCATTTTTGTGCTCCTAAGCTGATCACAGTTTCTTTTTAATGTAATAATAATGCATTATTAGCCGTTGCATGGAGTACATGGCTGAACAGCTATATAAAGCCAATAAAATTATAGGTAGTTCCTTTTAATTATTAAATAAATGTTTTGTGGCTAATCATATAAGAATATATCAGATTCCACTAATTATCTTACAATGCAGGAAGATCATGAACTGATACGTCAAGATGAGAATGTTTTATAAATAGGACTAGCCCTTTATCTTTCTCTGTGGTTTTTTTTTTGGATTGTCTTCCTTTGAATTCAATCAATACGCATAGCTCTTGCAAATATTAAATGCTCATGTATCTGTAGTGCAACTGTATGTCACAGAAAGAGAAAAGAAAAGGAAGCTTTGGATGTTAATGCTATGAAAATGAGACCTATAGGAAAAAATACCCCTAAGTGTAGCTTTTATGCAAGGAGGATCAGGTGGCACTTATCTGGTCTGAACGGCAAAGTCTTAACATTTTAAATGTTATTTTCTTTATAATCAGACACCTATTGATTAAAATCCTCAATCTCTGTCCTCTCTGTTGGGAAACTGGTACTTGAAACCAGATACTTAGCCAAAAAATATAAGTACTTTTAAGATATATTGTTGCTAGGCTGTAGCTTATATCAAACCAATGTTTCTGGTGACTATGCCCTGTCCTTAAGGAATGTTTTACTAAAATAAAAAGAATTATAGAATGTCTCCTGATGCTTTACTTCAGCCTTTTCCAGACATGGCTGCTTTAAACCTGCAGGTCATACTTCTGGAGTGACAGTCCCATCTCTTGAGGGGCAAGGACATTTGTGCCCATTTGGCATCCCCTCAAAGGTCTATGTATGTAACCTACTGAGTAGTTAAGAATTCTGCTGCTGACAGTACCTAGCTTTTAGATAAAGCTAAATTTGATCCATTGCTAAGGAATAACTAGGATGCATATAAATTTAGAAACCTCTTTATGGCCACAGAGTAATGCAAATTCCTTTTCTCTTATGATAAAACATAACAGATTCTATAAAATTCATATATCTTTTTCCTAAAATAGCTTTACTGTTGACATTATAGCTTCTTGAGAAATTAGCTGCTATCTTCTTTCATCTGCAGGCAAAACACCTGCCACTTGTAAGTGATTGTTAGTTAAATCACTTAAAAGATTGGCACTTGTTTTAAATGGCAATTAAACTACTGCATTAAGCCACATTTGTTTCTACTGTACTAAAAGTTCAATAACCTAGTGTACCTTGATGTGTACCACATTTCATAGTTGCAAGCTACAGGTCAAATGTAAAGACACTGTAATAACAGGTAATAAAATACAGAAATTGCCTGGCCTGTCAAGGCCTAGACATGCAAAGCAGTGCAGGACTGCTGGGCTTGTGGCTCTTGCACTTCTGACAGCACATTTCTGCTGTTAGTTGCAGGTATTAGAGGCAGAGATAGCTGAATAGAAAAATGTGTTTGTCACCTGTTCTCCATTTGGCAGAAAGTAAAAACATTTCTGAGTAGTTAGTATAACAACTATTTTTGACTGCTTTCAAAGTTGATTAACAGAAGAGAATGTACTCATAAATATGTGGCATAGCAAGACCTAGAGAAAATTATTAATCTATTCACAAATAGGCTTCAACCACTGAAAATTTAGGTTGCTGAAACCCCTCTGTTTCTTTTAGTTTGGAAGAGAAAGTGGCCTTGTTAGGATCACAGCTCTATGCATGCCCTCTCGTTTTCTATACCTTTTAAAAAGGAACGTGTCTAAAAATGTGAGTGGCCAGCTTACCTGACCTATATTGGAGTTGTGGTGTGAATTCCTTAATGTCAGGCACAGTGACTAGTACAGAAATAGTTAAGTATTGAAGAGAAAAACAAAGTTTACTCTGCTGTAGGCATCTATTATGGCATTGGGTGAAATACATTAAGTTCAGGAAATGGATATTGCTTCCATCAGAAAACCAATCAATTTTGGATCTATGCATAAGATAACATATCTATTATTGCCCTAAATAGCATTGGTCTTCTAGTCAATTCTTCTTCCAAAATACGCCATAGGAAGATTTCTGTAAAAGGAGATAGTTTGTGAATTGTCCTGTTGGAACTGGTCAGGGGTCTAAGGTATTTGTAAAATGCAGTTAGTGCTTAAGACATATTCATTTTGATCAAAGAGTTTTTTTGGACTGACTCACCATGTGGACACACATCTGTTAAATGTCAGACATTAGGTAGTAGTACCAAATAACTCCCGAAAGAATCACTCTACATTCCCCACAAGTCACAACTTGCATTATATTCAGCTTTCTGTTGCATAAGGATGTATTCCTAGCAGGTTGTATATATGTGTGAGACAGCAGGGGCAGGAGTGATTATGATGAGTGTTGCTCTCAAGTCATCATTATGCTTACTACCATAAACAGAGGCACACAGCTCTGGCACCTGCCTGCTCCTTTCCTGTAAACAGCTAGGATCAACTGAAATACTCTGACAAGACCTAGATTAATAATTGCTTTTGTTATGCATGCAGAGTTTTGCCTTGCTTATCTTTTATGAACGTGGTGCAACAATGCAATACTCTGTGTTGGCTGGCAGATTTCCTGTAAAAAAAAAGAAAAGCCCATCAGATCAAAATTGTACTCTTTTCTCAATTTGAAGGGACACCAAATGAACATTCTAGCAGCTGAGGCTTTCAAGGGGGAGCAAACACCATTGGTTCATTTGCCATTGTTTCTCTATAATGAAGTTTAAAAATAACTGGATACCTCATTCCAAATTCCTGTCTGTGTGTGAGAGTCAGACCTTGTGGCTTTTTTTCCTGTGAATTACAGGTGAAATACTCTGGAATTTTTGTAAATGCTTGTGTTTTGTGACTGCACTGAGCATTAGCAGCAAAGGTATCTCCTTACTCATGATACTGGATCTGTTAAATTAACAACAAATCAGTGGTGAGAAGTTTATCCCTGGGCTTTTTTAAAGTTGAAGTTCTTCAACTTTATTGAAGATCATTCAATAAATCATTCATTGTGATCTCAGAAAAAAGGCTTTTATAAACTTAATTAAAAAACGGAAAGAACAAAAAAGGACTAGAGAAAAGGGACAGTGACAGTTTGTAATTGGTCTTTTTCCTTCTGCTGAGTTTAACAGAGGCAGTTCCTTGTCATCATTCGGTTTATCAGTCTGTGTTTTCCTGCTCTGATCAATCTGTTTTCTCTTAAAATTTTGTAAGATATTTTATTTTCATTTAAATGCTAGGATGAATTAGTAATTCTCAATGTCCTGTTTTTCTGCATGAATATATGGTGAGTAGAAAAACTTGTCAGTTTTTGAGATACAAACTGATGCTCATGCACTTTAGTTGCTGTTAAATATGCAAGCACTGCAGTGGCAAACAGCATGTTTACTACAGAGTAGCCTTTCTATTCTGTGGTTAACTGGAACCCTTGATTTCCATAAATTATCCTTTATTGTAACATTTTAAATCTATCCTTTAACATAAATACTGCTTGTGTAATTTTCTTTTTGAGAACTACTAAGTTTGTTACATGAAAGATACTTGTGACAGTCTTTCATGAATATTTACTTTTATTTTTTTTCTTGTTAATAAAAGAAGTGACTAAAACCTCATGTTTACTGTTTTATTCAGAGGAAATCTCACGAATGTACTTTGGCAAGCATTTTTGCAAGGAGTAAAGATTTTCTGGTACCCTTTGGGATTAGAACTCTGGATTCGTTCTTCCATGTGGTGCATGTTTTCCATGCCACCTATGATGACTGATGTCAGACTCTATCAGGGTCACAGTTTTACTGTTTTTTGTGTCCAGAGAACTCGTGGAGTCCATATGTTAGTCCAATCAGGAAGCATAGTGTTTTTATAGAGTCAGATAATTACCTCCTATGGTTCTGTTTTTACTGGCAGAAAGTAATTTTTAAGCATTACCTGACCTCCCAGTTGTGGTAGATTTTAGGTTTTCCATCAAAAACAGTCTGGTCCCAATCCCTTCTGCATGTAGTTAATTCCTCAGTTCTAATGACCCACATCTGTCATGATGAATGTGACAGTAATTCAGTAGTGCTGTAAGAGGCAGCAGTCACATTACAACTCACTGAAGATAAAGGAACTGTTTTTAAAGTTAGATCAATTTGATATTTAACTGTAGCTTTATGTGGGAAATCTTGTTTTTTTCAACCTTTAAAATGAAAATTTATTCTCTTAATTTTGCAGGATCTCTTTTACTACTAGGAGATTAATTGACAGTGTGTAGGGGATACAGTGAAGGTTAAGACAGGAAGAAATCTTACTAAATAGAAGGGTGCATGAGAGATGATTAAAGAGAGCTAGTCATATTCCTTCAATCAGAAATTAAGGGGAGACAGACACTGGAATTTTGTCAACTGGTCTGTAGATATATGCTGAGAGATATTTAAAAAAAAACATTTAAAATTGCACATTTTGAAGTTTTCCTTTTGAATGGAAGGAATGTTTCCTCTTCCAGAATCAGGAAGTGTTGGTGATGGAAAAAAACCTGAAAAATATTCACTTGCTCACTAACCTTTGCCTTTTAAACTGTATTAACTTTAGGAGAAGTACATGCTATCACTTTATAGAACCTTGTAAAGTATAGAAGTTAGGAAGCCATTGAATTATTGGCTGGAAGAAAGAGAGGCTTGAGCAACAGAAAAGATGGATTGAATCTCTGCCTAAAGATATTAAGCATCATAGTCCTTAGTGAGAGATTTTCAGCTATAGATCCGTACTGATTTGGGTAACAAATACCATTTAGAATACCTATATGTCCTTCTTTTGTTTCCCAAGCCTTAGCATGTAGCTGTGGATGTTTGGCAACATGAGACACTAAAGCCTGAAATGCCTAATTTGCCTCTTTCACTGATGCTACTATATCATTCTGATACCACTTCTGATTCTAACCTGTTTAAGGTATAAGTGAGAAGTGAATAAAGCTTGATGACTTCAGGAAAAGTCCATGAGCAAGAGTATTAGGGTATTCAGTTCAGGTCCAGGGTTTCTGCATAGCTCAGTGAAAACTGTCATTGCTTATGCTGCTTCAGGCAAGGGAAGTTGAAGTGCAGCTATGGAAATGTTAATTATCATTCAGTAGGAACTTATTAATTGTACAGATTGTTAACTTTCCTAGCCAGAGAGCACTGCCACCCTTTTCTCTTGTTCTAGGGAAAATGGAAGGCTGATGCCCGCTGCAATTTCTTCCCAGAATACAAGACCTGTCTTTAAGATATTTTAACAGAAAGTGATTATCAAGGGGTGAGGTGGGGTTAGGGGGCAAAATGTAGCATGGAGTGTATTCCTTCTTTATTATAACACCACAGTCTCAGTGTTCATTTAAGCGAAAGATTTCTCTTCCACAGCAATTTACTTTAGTCTCTGCAAAATCTTTATATTCAGAATGAAAGATAAAAGCAACAGTCCCTCACCATTTAGCAGATCCCAGGTTCACTGCATACTAGGTTTTTCTTTCTCGTGCTATTTTCTGCTTTACCAATCTTGTCTTTTAGGGTAGAATCTGACCTGCTGTAAATGAACAATATTGATAGAGCTCTGTCATCCTACTCTGGATTCATAGTACCTATCTTTGGCTCACTCTTCTCCCAAGTACATCAGTAATCTTTATATGTACTACTAGGAAATTAATTCATACATTTGCTGAAGGTTTAAATTCTTGTTGATACTGATACTACTTTATCCATTCTCTCAATGCATGGATAAGGCCATATAAAACAGGAGTGATATAGTGTCATTTTGAAAAACATGGCAGTTTTGCAGACTTTGGCTCATAATATCAAAGTGCAATAGGCTGTTTAAAGAGCTTGGACTATATGTTTACAGAAGATATCAAACTCCTAAGTCCCACCTGATAATGGTTTATGGGCTAATGCAAAGTTGTATTACAAAACCTCTGCTCATTTTCCTTACCTAATAGTGGACAAAATGCACTAAGATTTTATGTTGAAATTTCCCACGAGTCTGAAGTTTTGCTCATTAACCTGCCCAGTAATGGCCTGTACTCCTTTTGTCCCTGGAAGAAGCTTTCCTTTCCTAGGTACGTGTTCTGAATGTGCTCTATTACTTGGGATCACTAGAGCAGACAGTGAAGACGGTTTGCAACATCCTCTTTCTGCAAAATGTAGCTCAGTGTTTAGAGCTCTTATTGATTAGATCCTTTCATGTCAGACTGGATCAATTCCTTCCCTTCCCTTGAAAGGTATGAAGACACTTTGGATGTGTCTCATGTCACAAAAATATTTCTTAGAATCTGAGTTTAATCTTGTTTCTAATGGAAATATCTTCTTTTTATGAATCAGCACAGAGAAGAGTCAACTGTCATTTATTTTGCAACCACTTTCTAAATATTGACAATTAATTTTCCTAGATGAAATGAAAGATTGTAAATATCTTTCAAGCTGTAATCCCAAATAACAGTTTTTTCCAAACTTGTTTGCATTTTTGTTGATTTTCTTTTGGACTTTCAAATTGCTATGTGTTCCTGTTGAAGTCATTATCTCAGACAAAGCACATTTATCTTAGGGCTCAAAGTAGTAAGTAAAGTGAAAAAATTACTCCTATATTGCAGATAAAATTATTTGAAGACAAATTTCAGTGTTCTGCACTGCATTTTCCATTGTTATCTCCTTACTCAGTTTATGGTTGATTTGCATCTTCTTCATAGTAGCTAACTTAGGCAGATGTTCTGAATATCATAATTGGGCAGTAGATTTCTTCACCCTGAGTGCAGTGTTACCCCTGTTGTCATGAATTTCATCTTCTGATTTGGAATAACTTCTGCAAATGTTCATAATAGTCCTGAAAATAGAGGTGAATTTTTCAATTTCAAGGGTTTGTGAAGTTGTTAATTTTTGTTATCTGCAAGTTTTTAATTTTCTGTTTTTCTGTTTCTTCACCATCCATGTTGCCTGTCAGTCAGATCATCAGTGAAAATATTGACTTTTTTTGTTTTCTGTTGTCTGTTTGAAATGGTTTCTCACTTTGACATGGAACTGCTGAAGTCTGTAGTTGGGAGATTTTTACAGGGTTCTGCCATGTTATAGGGAATTAATGCAGACCAGATTTTCTTAGCGTACTTAGGAGAATGCCATAGAGAATTAAAAAAAATAAAAAAAAGCTTATGTTTATCACATCTATTGCTTCCCTGTTATCCATTAGCTTGTAACTCAGTCAAAGAAATAAATTATGCCAATTTGATACAACCTTTTTTCTTGACAAATCCATGTCATATGTTTTTTATCATCTTATTATTCTTGAGGTGCTTATGAATGGCTCAATAATATGTTCCAGAATCTTTTCAGGAATCAGTTAGGCTCTCTCCAATTCCCCAGTCCCTTCTTTCTCTCCTTCTTAAAGATAGTACCAAGATTATCCTTTTCCAGTCCCCTGAGAGCATCCAGTAAATTTTAGAAAAGTCCATTAAAGTTTGAGAGACTGTTTCTCTGGGTCCTAAAGACAGAACCTAATCAAACCTTTCAAACTGTGTACATACAATTTATCTGAGTATTTCTTAATCTATGTTTCCTAACTTGGCCAATTCTTCTGCCCCCTTTCTAAATACCTGGTTACAATTCACCTTATTTGTTTTTTAAAAAAAGCTGTTTTATAAATTAGCCTTTTTGTTATCATCAGCTCACTTGGCTTCCCTGTGAAACAGTCAACTTGTATTTTATTCTGGTTTTGTCTTTTAGTGTATTTATAGGATCTTTTCCTGCTTTGTTAGTTTATTGGTGTCTCAGCCTTTTTATTTCAGCTCTGTATGAGCTTTATATTCATAGTACACTTTCTATAGATCGTTTTGACTTTAAGAGTTCCTAAAAAGGACTTGAGGTAATCATTAGGGTTGTAATATTTTTTCTTCTTATTGAATTTATTGTAAAATATGATTTTAATGTTGCATTTTTTCAGAGATTTTCATTACAGTCACTCTAGTTGATACAGTCCTTGCAGAGGACCAAACACAGCTTTTGCTTTTAATTTTGCTGTGGAGAAGTGTTATTTAGGTGCTTTTGAAAGCTTAAAGCCATGAACTCTGTTATTAAGTGATAGATTCAAACTATCTTCCACTTTCTCCCATTGAAAACCTCAAGTTTTGAATAGATATGGGCTCTTTTTTCCTCCTTTACATTATGTATTTAATTTCTATATAAAAAATCTTGGGTTCAAATAATGATGTCTGTGGCTTTTTCAGCATTCAGGAATATAAAACCATATCTTTTTCTCAGTATATGTTAAATAAGTCAATGAATTTACTTGGCCTTTACATAGCATCCAGGATTCACACCTAATTTCCCAGGCTGTGCTAAATCAGCAAGTTTGCTCGGTAAATGCATTTGTTTGTGTTGGGTTTTTGGCAGTGTGTGGTGTTTTTTTTTTTTTTTTATTTTTTTTTTTTTTTTATTGCCTGTGTGGTTTGGATTATCTGTAATTAATTTTAGATCTATTGCAGAAGTCATTCAAGGCTTCTTAACAAGATAACCAATCTTAAATGTGTTGTCTCCAAAGAGGAAAGTTTTGGCTGGGGCAGTTCCTACTTGGGAAGTGGAGAAAGTGAAAAATGGAGGTAAAATCATAGAATAATAGAACGATATGCGTTGAAAGGGGCCCTAAGCGTGATCTAATTCCAACTCCCCTGCCTTGGGCCAGTAGGATGGAATTCTCTTGAAGAACTCTGAAAATTATGCCCTTGCCTTCCATACTGGCAGGAAATTAATTTTTTAATAGGGAATACAAAGGATGGAGAGAGTTTCTCATTGGTTACAAACACAAAGAATTCCCTAAAATTCATTCTTGCAAGTGGTATCTACTCCCCTATGTCCTGAGTCAGAAAGGGCTCTATAAGTCGAATGGTATAATTTTACATTCTTTTGGCAAATCAATTATTTTAGGTGGCTGTCTTCTTGGCATATGCTTGGTGAAGGTTTAGCTTAGTGGGAAATATATAAGTTATTTTCTTGTTATTTTAGATGTGCGGCAATATATTTCTCTGCATAAGTAACTGTAGCCTACAGTCAGCCAAGCATATAAGCATGAATGTGACGGTTGTTTACTATGAAAAGGTGCTTTTTGGAGCCTAAATTTTTGTGCTTATCTATGTGCAAACTGAGTCCATAAAAATGACGACTCTAGGTGAATCATGAATTCTCTTTATGCTTGCTGCCATTTTATAAATCAAATAATCCGATGTTTCTCCTATTCTCAAATTTCATTGTTAGGTTAGCATTGTAGAAAACAGTTGATTTTTTTTAAAGATCTTCTTTAAGTGTCCTGAGAATTCTTTCTATGAAAAAGTGCTGTACATCTTGAACTTGTTGTTGGGAAAACTTTATGCCATAAAATTGATGTAGGGATATACTGTTTCTAGATATTTAATGCCAAAGGGATTTTTTTTTTTTTTTGAAGATAAGATGATGTTAATACAAAAGATTGTGTTTGTTAAGATTCATCATTGTTAGAGTGGCTAAATTTTCTTGGACATGATGATAGATTTATTATATCACCTTTACAGAGATTCCTGTTACCTGCGAACATAAATTTTAAGTATTCAGTTAGGGAACTGTCCTCCCTTCTTCTTCACTACTAGACAGGAAATTGCTGTTCTCATCCATTTTGTAGCTAAAGAACTGTAGAGAAATTGATAGCTGTCTGATCAATTAATTACATCATGTGCAGTAAAAGCCATAGCATGAGAGTTGGTGCTGACCAGATCCTTTTCTAAAACACTTTATTTGACACAGCATTAGATGAACTGATATATGTAAATGGAGACAGAGGGAAATACCTGACTGGACAGATCACCTTGAAGGGCTGAGCTCTGTAGTTCAGCACATTACTGACATTTTGTCTTGTTGATTCTTCTTTGCCAAGCCCACAAAAGTCTTCATTGGTTGACAACCAACAAAACAAGACAATGCCCTTTTCCTAGGATTCTTCTCATACTTTTGCCAGAGGACACCAGATGATGAAACAAAACAAATAATTCAGTGAAAAAGTTTAAAGAGGATTCAGATTTTTCTAGTTTGTGCATTTTTTGGGTCATTACCTAGTAAGAATGAAGATGTCAGGAATAGGAAATGTATTTTGGAAAAACTATCCAGCAAGGCAGATGGAGAACTGAGATCATGGTGAACAGCAGGATCTCCCAGCAATATCAACAGGTATTGTACTCATGTCAGCAATGTTCAGCTTTGATGAGTTTTGCCCATGCTGTTCCTGCCATCAGTGGAGGTTGTCACTGTTGTCTTATGAGTGAAAAATAAGTTTCTTTGTAGAAATGTCAGCCTAACATGTCTTGACACATCTGTGATTTGCTTGTACTGGAGTATTAGTGGCTTTATGTGTTGTATGTTGATACGCACTGTGGCACTGTGCCTAGCATCTCGCAATTAGCTGTCACTTTGCATCTTCATTTTTGCACCTTAAACGGAAGATAAGAGCAAAAGGAAAGACAATGTTAGTACAATATCTAGATGGATTAAACATCGAGAAAACAAAGAAGAAAAGGGGGGGAAAGACATTAAATATTTATGAATTCTTCCTTTATACTGCTTATTTTAATGTGAGTTCTTTATTCCACATGAGCCCATAAACTAACCAAAGAATTTTATTTACTCTGATGTTTTGATTTTCATATTTTAAAAACATTTTTCTGAACAGTTTGGCTTCGTAATTTTTATATACCTAGGAGAATGTGTAGTAAGAATGGTCTTTTTTTTTTTTTTGGAAGAAACACAGAAGTAAAAGCAGGTACAGATGTAGTATGTAAAATATTTAAACCATGTGCCTTATCCTGCCTTTCATCTGTCAGTTTACCATTCTTCAGATTTTATTTGTGTGGTGCAGCCTTGGAGCTGTTCTTTCTATTTTCCTTACATGATGCATGGTCTAAACTTGCACCTTCTTCAGTGAGACCTGCAGGATCTTGAAACTTTCAACTTCATAGGAAGTAGGCTGTTATTCCCCTCCGTTTGCTGTTGTGAAGAATTGCATCACCTAATATGCTCAAAGCTTCCACCACACCTAGTGCAGGATGTGTCTGAAGAGGCAGCAGTACTCTGTGAATGCTTGAAAATCCGAGCGCTGAAGAATACAGGGAGAAGGAGTGGAAGGCAAAGGTACGGCTCAGATCAAGAAATCTGTAGCTACTAGCTTCATCTTCAAACTCGATCCTAAGAACCCCTTTTTTTACTAGATTTCACAGCATGTTTTTAAAGCTAGTGTGACGTGTCTATAGTCAGGCCTAATAGTATAGAAACTTATAACTTGTCTTCAGTTTAACCTGAGGTTCTGGAGAGCAGCTGAGCCCACAGATTCCCATTGAACACGCATTAGTTAGTGCTGGGTAAACACATCCCGTAATGGCATTTGTAGTACTGGAATGAATTAAATTACTTTAACTCATTGCATCTTTCTAAGCATTGGTGTTCCTTAGGTTGACAGGAGGATGTTGTATAGGTTTCAAATTCTTTGACTTCAGAATGAATTCTTCACGCACCTGATTAAGTAAAGAGAACTGGAATTCCATTTTGAAAGAAAGAAGAGAATTTTGCCAATTATTTCATCAAGAGCTACGTAGAAGATAGATAAGTGGATAGATAAATATTATCCAGTAGTATGCTTGAAAAAATAGCATACCATTCCCCATCAAAACAAAAATTATTGCAATAGAAAAAACCTAGAATATTTGTCTTTTCCCTCCCCTCTACCTTCTGGGAAACAGAAAAAAATGCTCTGAATAAAAAAAACCAAAAGACAAGAAAAAAATTCCTGTAAAAATTTCAATTAAAATACCTTCACTCAGAAGGTAGGTATAATCTCAATTTTTAATCTACCTCTATATTAATATTCAGAGATCCGAACCTCTTCTGCTTGCTGTAGCTCTTCTCAGTTTCATTCAGTAATGGTTTCTCTTCCTCAAATGCCTGAATCTCTTTCAGGTTATCACTTCCAGGGCCACAGGTCTATTAACAATATACCTTTACAGCATGCATTTACTACTTTTCCAAGTGAACGAGGCTGTCCCTAGGGCAGGAGCATAATGCAGTCTGACAATTCTCACTAGGTATCTTGGGAAATCTTTCTTTTGCTCCATAGATAATGTGTGTCTGTTTAAGCAACAGTCTCCACCAGGGAAGCCTGTCTTCCACCTGATAATTCACTTCAGTGGGAATTGGATGTTCTGAGTAGAATGCAGTAACACATATCAGGCTTATAAGTTTGCTGCCATGCATGCTACAGCAAGTAATAAAACAGCAAGATAATTATACAGCAGGATAAATCCTCTAGTTTTTAGTATCTTTTGGACTGTTAATAGTGACAAAAATTGTTCTAGGGAATAGCAATCTGCTGTGAAATTTAAAAGGATGGATTTTCTAATTGTAACAATGCCTTGTGAAAATAAACCTGTGGAATGAAGTCAGAGCGCCAGAACTTCTGTTTTTAACATCAAGAGAGCCCACTCTTGCCTTAAGTTGAGCAAGTAGGATTTTAGATGTTCAAGAGCTGGCATGCATATTCTGAGGGGTAAAGACAAACCTTTGGTAAAGGGAGGGAACAATGTATTTTTAAGATTTCCTTTTTAATAGGAATTTAGAAGTCCTCCTTAAAAAAAAAACCTAACAGTACTGTCTCTTTTTCCTTTTCCTTTTCTTGAAATCTTTTAGAGCTGCCTGCAAGGGATGAAACTGTGGCAGAGACTCCCAGTGTTCCTGGGCTGTGTCTCAGCCAGAAGCCTGGCTGGCCATCAGTGTTATCACAGCTGGGAACACATGTATTCATCATGGCTTGTGGTCTCAGCAGAGAGGTGCATGAGGCATCAGAAAACCATACAGGTTTGTGATTTTGAAAAAGTATGTAATTCTCTAAAGAAATTTTCAGCTGGAAAACTTTTTCCTATCTTTACATATATGGTAATATTTGTTATCATCCACTCTAAAATAGGCGGACCAGATGAACTCAGATGGTACAGTGGTTGTAACTTTAATTTCAGAGTAAAAGGATTCCTCAAATGAATCAAAATAATATGCCCTTTCTCTTATTTTTTTTCCTAAAAGTTGTAGTCCCAGCTTTACCACTAGCTCTCTTTACTCAGCTGTAATTGCACAGTACGGTAAGCAAATGCAAAAGAAGACAGTGTGACCTACTTTAATGAATGGCAAGATTAAGTTTGAATTTTATGTTGCTTTTTGCAACACTTTTTCAGGGACCAAATCACTCTACTTTTAGATTATAGGGGTTCCTGTTTCATTGCTCACTTTCACTGATTTTGCATCTGTATTAGTGTGACAGTGGGATGAGTTTGACGCTCCTTATATTACCATGGTTTATAATTAATTTATTAATCTACCAAATAAATCTCTTTTTCATGCTCTTTTTCATGCTTTATGGTTTAAAGTTTGCTCTGTCTTCTTTGTATTGGGTGTCAATACTGGCAACTGCTCAAGCTGAGACAGATGAAGGAAATTTTAATTACCTTGAAGGAGTGAAGATTGCTTTTTCGAACATAATAGACTATCACTTAAACTGGACTATTAGCCTTTCTATTTTTTTTTTTTTTCAGAAAGATCAGCTGTGTTTTAGAGGATATTCAGTTCTATATTACCACCATTATTATTCAGACTTACATTCCGCAGTTTGCATTTTGTCTTTAAATTTTGGCAGTTGTTTTGTATTTTTTAAAATCATTATTTTTTTATTACTTCATATTGCTTAGCTTGATATTTTCTAACAGCTTTTGTCAATACCTTTCGGCTTTTCATTATAAAGAGCTTTTTTTTTTTCCACATCCATGTTGTTTTATTCTCCCCCCGCCACCCCCCCCTGCTTTTTCTGTTTTGTAGGTAGGTGTGTGAAAGAAAAAACCTAACAATTTTTTTGCCTGTATATTGAATGTGACAGCAGGAAGGACAAAGATAAAATAATACGCACACACCAGTTATTTGAACAATACAAGCAGAGAAACAATGGGTTTGTTTTAGCCACCAGGGAGCAATCAATTTGTGTGATTTGACTGCTAGCAATATTTCTGATATAGTCTTAGTTTTTGAAAAAACAAACAAACAAACTTGGTATAAATGCTCAGTTTGAGATTTTTGTCTTTCTCACTCAAATCAGTATAACCTTTTCTTGGATCAAACAGTGCTAACCCTAGACAGTTACAAACATGTTTGGAATAAATTAGCTCATAAACATTTTATTCTCATCCCTTAATGGGGAATGCTTCACAATACACTGTCAAATATGATGAGATTTCTCATTTAATGGCTCACTTTATCAACGTTGTAGTAATTGCACTTTTAATGGCACAGTGT
The DNA here is from genome assembly GCF_965231275.1 of Zosterops lateralis. Classification (NCBI taxonomy): domain Eukaryota; kingdom Metazoa; phylum Chordata; class Aves; order Passeriformes; family Zosteropidae; genus Zosterops; species Zosterops lateralis. The sequence goes on from NC_139766.1 coordinate 30,209,091, forward strand.
TTGTGTGAACCAATGGTGACATTCAGTGCCCAGTCAGACTACAACGTGATTGATCCTCTGCATACGTTGCTTAAGGGTCTTATAATTCATATTCTCTTGTTTTACAATGGCAGGTGTGAGCGAATCTGAATATGCAATGAGTTAATCTACATCAAATATCAAATTGCTTGGAATACTGAACACATTTTCCAAACACATGACCACGTAAGAATGATCTGAAAATATTTTTCCAGCTAACAGTGATCAGAGCTGCACCTGGGCATATGGGAGTTAATGCAGGGTTTGGAAAAAAATCTGGAATAAGCTGCATTATGTGATATACAAACTCTTTATAAGCTTTTCTAGGTGAAGGGTTAAGAGTAAAAAGCTTTATTGGCGACAGCTTGAGAGCTATTTTGTCTATCAAGAGTCACACACATGATAGTTATGAGTGCATCATTTGTTAAATACTAGTGTATAGAAATTTCAAGGAAAGCTATCTTTTTAGGGGGAATCCAGTTCTATTTAAGTGAAACAGAGAAAGCAATTAAACTCCTACCTCTTGAATTAGTCTGCATAGTTTCTTCAAATTAGGGAGGAACGATGTCCGTCACTTAGGCCCTCTTTGTTGATCTTACATGTAGTAGTCTTGTAGTGCTTAAGTCCTTCAATGTTCCAGGTAAATCCACCACAGTTTGAAAAGACCATACATTTATGAAGTATAGATGTGGCTGCTGCCTTTCTAAAATCCAATTTTTGGATGAGGTTTCCTTTTGATTAAGATATTGGTTCCATATACAGCAGACCAAAGCTCAGTTTTTTTCTGTTGCCTTGAGAGTAAGGACAATCTTTCTGCTGTGTTAATTCAGCAGAAGGTAAATCCCCTTACATTCCAGTTGGTGACTTGCCAATTTATTATCCCAAAAATAGAAAGAATTTGATTTCTAGCTCTGACATTTGTGTTTTTTAATGCTGTTTTACATTCCTCCTAGGTTGCCCTCCCTTCATTAAAACACTTTGCATCCTTCAAGACTGCATACTCAGCAGGGAAGCAGCAAAGCTAGAATATATATAACTTACTAAGACTCTTCCATCAGGCTTACCCAATGCCCCCGACATCCAGAGCTTAGGATCTATTGTACATTTATCACACTCCTCTTCAGCTGCACTGGCTAGGTTGCATTGTTTCTGCTTCCTTTGCTAACTGGGGGCTTTGCTGTGAAGTCATGGTCTGGTCTGTATGCTTGGATGCAAACATCCATAGCCAATTAACCCCAGGTGTAAATCAGTTGAAATCAGTAGAGGTAGATTGGTTGGAATAAATTATTCTTTCTTTTACATCTGAGAAACTCTGCTGCTTCTGTTGGGCACCTGAGGGCAGAATTTATTTCCTGAAGTCTGTTGCAGACAGATGCAGCTGTGTGAGCTACCAATGCCAGATTGCAAGTGGTGGGCTGAACTTACTTTTTGTGCAACAGGTATAAGAGGATGGGTCAGCTTTTATAGTATGTGTCTGCAAGTTTAGTCTGGTCACAAGAAGACTTACTCCTGCTGCTTTGTTCAGTTCCGGTTGCAGAAGGCTTGTGCCAGTCACCACCACCTGGGCTGGCAGGTCACAATCAGCTGAGAGTTTCACTCTTCAGCTGCATCTCTCCTGAGTAGTCTAATTTCCAGTATAGTCCCTGCCTTTGTGTTCCCCAGACAAATGCACTGACATCTTGCTTCTAACTCCAGCTTATTGCCCAGATGCTCATCCAGCCCTGTACCCTGGTTTTGGGTCCCTGTGCAGCCTGCAGCATTGGTTTTAGGACCTGCTTGTTATGCCTGGCCTACATGGAGAGCTTAAGTAGCAGATGCTTTTCTGTTTTCTTTGAACTGATGTTTTATGTTGCACATTTGATTAATATCTGATTATTTTATTTATTAGCCTGTGTTGGGATGTGTTGCTGACCCATATCTGTTCTTTTACTTGCCTTACTCTATAATCTGTTGTTCTACTGAATGGAAACTTACTGAAGCCTGTAGAAGACTATCAACTTCCTTGTAATTTATCATATGTCAGTGAGAGAGGTTAATTTTGATGGCAATTAATTTATGGCAAACATAAACAACAATTAAACCGTATTTGTATATTAGTGTTAACTACTATGCTTCAAAGGTAGCAATCATCTGAACTTATAATTAATAGAAACAAATTGTAAGAGTGGAGAGATGAAAAAAACTAATTCAACCTCTCCTGTTTATTTAATGTAATAAAATATAATGACTTAATTGATCTTTAGCTGCTATAAGTAAAAGCTAATGACATGAAATGAAGTTTAAATATTGGCTTCAGGGAATGATATTTTTTGTGCAATAAAATATAGTGAGGTGCACATAAGTGAATATTTTATGTTCACCATTAATGGAATGATGTACTTTTCACCGTGGCAGGATAAATACCTATAAGCAATTAATATGGGGAAGCCTGCTTGTTTTTAAAAGCTAATCCCTGGCAGGAAGTGCAATGGGAACACATGTTGCTAAATTAAATAGTTATGGAAAAAACTTTATAGGGGATATTTTGTATCTTGTCCATTTACTTATCCTTCAGGACACACACAGAATGTCTTTGGTATCACCAAATCAAAACTCTAGTATCTCCATGTAGTTTGATAACCTGACCTCTAAAAATCTTAAAGGACTACTATTAGTGTGACTTTTAAAAAAAATTTGTAATGCTAGCTGTAACGTGAAGACCATTTTAATTAGCTTTAGAAAAAAATGGTTTCATTTTTTGTTATTTGGAATTTGAAAAAAGGTAAGATTAGGCAAAGATCAGAGATGCAGGCAGTGGCAACCAGCGTGGGCTATGTTTCATCACACAGCAGGAAGCTGGGTGCCAAGGGAGATCATTAATTGCCATTAATTTCATGTTCATATACCATGACATGTATTGACATTTTCAGGAGTGTAAAGGAAAAGCAAATTAATTTATTGAAAACTAGATAAATTCAGTAATTTCATTTACATTAACAATTCAGGTACAAATTGCTGTCAGAAAGAAAGTGAGGGAAAACATCACCTCTGTTCTTTCTGTGACTTCTAACAAGCAAGTTAAAATTAAATTAAAGCACTTTGATTTTCATTAAACTAGAAAGAAATATAAGTATTTTAAGTATTAATCAGGTTTGCAATTAAATTTAAATAAATGAGTCAATGAAGCAGCAATCTTGTTACACTGAAACACCATCAGGTGAGCAATTTTAACCACTCAGTAGTGTGGTTAACCACACTATGTGGTAATGACAAGTAGTCCTTTTCTAAAGTGAAAGTTAACTTATTTTTCTGTAGTCTAACATACCAGAAAAGTACAGCCATTAATGGCACCTAGTATATTTTCCTTTCATGCATTTTTTATTTTCTTTTGAAACTTTTTATTTAATTCTCTCTGTAACATTCTGTGCCAGTTAGTTTCACAATTTAGTCATGCACTGTGTGATTATTTGAATGATGTTTCTGGTTTTGGTTTCTGTTTTTCTGTTTTTCCAAAGCCAGGTAGGTATTTGATTGGTGGGAAGACTGATGGAGTCTCCCCTGGATGTTAGAACACTGTTATACCAAATGGCTGAAGGTTCTCTTTACTCTTGAAAAGGTAATATTAATAGATTTTCTTTCAATTGAGGTTAGTATAGCAAAAATTTTATGAGAATAGTTACTTCTCCAGTTTCTTCAAGTCCTAGCTGTCCATAATGTTTGCCTCATCTTTACTGAAAGTAATGCCAGCTTAGCTGACAGGTTGTTTTCATACTATACATGTCTGCAAATGTGAATATTAATTTCTTAGAACAGCCTCCTGTTTTTTTGTTAGGTTATTTGTCAAAGATTAGTCAATAATTTTATGAATAATGAGGTCTTTCTGTGGCCAAAAATCTTTTATGTAATACACTTTACTGATGGATATAAATCTCAAAAGGAATCTTTTCTTGTAGAAGTGTCTGGGGCAACACTAACATGAGATACTTGTGCGGGGGTTTTTTTGTTTCTTTTCACCCAAGGACCGAAAACTAGAATTAAGAACATGGTTGGTTATGTTTCTTTAGTTTCTTTCCTTTTGTGGATGTATATGTATTTATGTACCAGAATGCTCCTGCATGAAATGTATTTGGATAAGAGTAACTATAAAATTAGGTTCAGCCTTTTCTTTAAACTGCTAATGTGGCTTTTAGTCTTGTTGAGATGAAGATATAACTGAACTGGTTGTTGTTGTAAACCAGAAAGCATTGTATGAAGCTAAATGAAAGCATTAAATTTGGCAGTCACAGCCTTTTCAAAGCCAGAAGCTTCAGCAGCTTTTTCCAGATGATGGTGACAATTTTTCTGTGCTTGAGTTAGTTTTATGGCTTCATAGCCAATGTCTCTCTCTGGGAGAGCCTGGGATTGGCTTTGGTCCTATTCCTAGAAGACCTACACGTAGCAAAGTGTCCATTACAATCAGGATAAGCTAAAACTGAGGGCGCTGTCATGAAGGCAATCATGAAGTTGCTGGTTTGAAGCTCCCTGGTGGTGTTCAGTCCAAGTGACTGGAGAGCTTCCTACCAGGTTATTTTCCCTTCTCTTCCTCACAAACTTGTGTAGATCAACTTCGCTGCAAAATCTGTGAATGGTCATCTGATGAAGACTAACTTAGCTACCTTTAACATTTGAGGGTTTTTGTCAGCATTTGCTAGTTTCTCCCCAAGTATGGCAACAGCTGTGCTACTGTCCAACTTCAGCCAATGGTTGTCACTCACAAATAGATTACCTGTCTCCTCAAGAAATCAGTTAAAAACTTTGGCTAAAACTGTTGCATTGCATTCCCTGAAGTCCCTACGTGTTCTTCAGGGAGTTAACATAAGCAGATGTTGTGCATACAAAGGTAATTTACCTTCTCCACAAATTCTCCAGAGAACCTCTCTGTACATTGCTAAAAGGAAGTGTGTGGATTTATATATTTGAATGGGCTTCTTCCTTTATTTGGAATCTGAAAAATAGTTTGCGTTTTTTGGTTCTTTTTGAAGAATAATATGTGTTGTGCATATTTGATACAGACTTCAAGGCAAAATAGAGGTGGCCAGAGGTAGATTAAACAGCTCAGAGTGGATAAAGTCACCTTAGATTCAGTGCAACATCAATTTCTAACAGCTCAAGCAAATGTCCCATAAGCAGGCTCTTGCTTTTTTTATTCTAGGTGGATTCTTTCTAACTGTCTGGTTGGAACTGTTCCACTCTATATAAATTATATATGTCTTGAAGTTACTACTCTTGTTTCTCATGTCATTACAGTCAATCTCCTTCATTTTGGTCAAAAGGGCATTGAATTAAATTGTATAAAGTGGAAGAGCTCCAGCAGGAAATGTGCGGAGCGACTGCAGAGGCTGTCAAGAAAACATTCACAGAGTTCAATGACTAAACAGAGGCTTTATATTTTAGCAGAGAGAGTAGGAAGAATAGTTCTGTACAGGCTTAATCTTGTAGAAAACGCAGGCATTGGTCAAATATTCTCAATTTTCCATGCAATACCACAGGAACAGTAAAAATGTCATCACCAAATCTTAATTGAAACAGAGGAAAATTATAGCTTAAAAATTTTTCCTGTTTGTAGTAATTCTTTGAATTTTTCAGAGAACATCAATTAGTTGTTATTTCTATGACATTGACTCCAAGACCCTTGGAGGCCAGTGCTCTGTAAGTTGGGAAAATGAAAATAGAAATATGTGCTATGTGGTAGTTCCCTTTTCAGGTAGCACTGAACTATACCTCAGCTGTTGCAGAGACCCTTGATAGTGTAAGTAGTGCATGTAGTTTCCTCTGTGCTATCCTGTGATTTCCCTGACAACACTCCTGTGGATAGTTTCACTGGCCTGTGTCTCATGCAGCGATTGCATCAAATTGCATGTTAGTTGCCACAGTATGTACTCCCTTGCCCAGCTGAGATTTTTTTCCTTCATCTTTACACTCACAGTGGTGTGTAACTGCTCAAATCAGATTGCGTTTGAAGCCCAAGCTCCTTCTGAGTAGGTCTCTATCACTGTATGTTGACATTTTGTAATCATGTCAGGAATCAATGTAGGTTTCTTTTTTTTTTCTTAATTGACAAGAGCAAGATGAAATATCAAGTTAAAATCAACTTTCTTGAAACACTTATTTTTCTTTCAGATTAAATCTTGATTATTGCAGCTTTTGTGCTGCTATTAATAGCTGGAAATGAAGTTTGATTTTTTTGTCAGTTTTGTTAACAAGACCTTAAATACTCTCCAGTTTTGGCAAGCTTTGATCAGTGTTTTCCCTACAAATAAGCTGAAGGCTCACTCCTGGGCAAACTTCCCTGTTTTCTTTATTTCTGTCTCAGCATACCCCTTTTGAAAGCAAATTTCTATTTGACAAACCAAGCTGCTTAGAGCTTATCCAGTTCTTTCTTAGGAAGCTGCCAATTTGCTTCTTATTTGAAAGTCCTTCTTTAAAATTCGTTCTACTTCTCAGGAATAAGATAGCAGATTTTCCACAGGAGTTTGTTTTTCAATCTCTCCCCTGTTTTCCAGCAAGCCTTTTTCAGCAGCTTTAATTTGCCAGTAACCCACTTATGACTCAGCTCTGCTTTCTTTGCTCAAGTTTTCTTTTCTCTAGCATGAAGATGTAGACTGTCTCTCCCTTTAATTATAATAATGTAGATAATTATAATTCTGCCAACTTTTTTTTGCTTTTCACTATCAAAAGAGTTTCTGAAACCGGGTTGATTTAAATATATTTTATCTTTTTGTTGCAATTAATTCGTGACTTTTCATTCAATGATTATTAAAAGAAGTTTATCATCTTCTGTTACATTCCACTGTCTGCCATGTAAGGACTCTCTTGAGTGTGTTTTTGCTACTGTAACTCCATGGAAACAGCAGGTGGGAGTGAGTTTATTGCGCTCATCTGCTGTGAGACTTTTTAGTGTGGCAGTAGGCCTTATTGTGTATAGGATATGTTAGTTTAGGCCAAATATCTTGTTAACATCAATAAGTAACTTTTGAACTGCATCAGGTCAGTGCCTGGATGAACCTCCATCCAAGTGGAATGAGAGCACCTGTTTGCACCTGTCTTTGGAAATGCTCACTAATTCTTTCATTGATAGTGCTCAGCGACAAGCTCTTCTTTCCAGAATTTCCCTAAACAATCTGAAACAATTTCTAGGCTATTCTGCTAGACTGTGAATCTTTGGCATTGAGACAGATCTGGCTAGCTTGACAAACATCATTTATTCAGACCAGGATAATTTTAAAATTACAATTTCATCGAACTTTATATCAAAGCTCAAACACAAAACTTTATGCTTTGGATTCCTTTTCAGAGTATGAGAAATACTGTGGGTGTAGCACACCCCACTGGCACATCTGTCTGCTTTGAACTTCCTTTTTAGGCTTCTTTACAGAAGAAAGACCAAGCTGAATATGAGATTGAGTGTTCTGGGTCTTAAATTCTGGAAGTATATTTAGCCAGCCTGTAACAGTCTTGTACACTTCATAAGAATGCTGAGGAAATTCCTAGCTTTGAACTAAAAGCTGTAGTTTGTGTTCCCTTTTCCTGAAGAATCTAAAATATGTTTTACATTTTAGCAGCACAGTTACTATTTTACAAGTAATTCAGTAATTTTTTCCCAGAACTCAGAAATCTGGCCCTTACTGGCTTTAGCCAGACTCCCAGCTCAATGGAATTATTCCTTTTAATTTTAATTAGAATTAGTTCCAATAAGTTAATTAATTAACAAGTAACAAATTATGAGAATGGGCTAAAACCTAGCGCTTGATAAAATAAATATGAAGTTTTCAGTCAGTAGTTATAGAGCTATTCAGTTTGAGAGATATGAATATGATATCTGAATATCATCTGTAAGATATGACAGTGCACTGGAATCAATCTTACAGTTTGCTATTTCTTAAAAACCTCAGGGTAAATGTCAACTACACTGCCAAAGCATTCCTCCAATCTGTTATGTGTAACACCTGGAAGGAAAGACAATAAAATTTCTAACTGTATTATAACAGTAGTTTACCTCAAGTTTCTCTCAGCCCTGTCCAATAAGTGTGACTGCAGGTTCCTGGTACTAGGCTGGAATAAATTATCTGTTGAAGTTTACCTGATGCAAATATCTCCTGACAGTTCTGTACCCTGGTTATGGTAGTTACAATTATCAATAAACACAGGGTGCAATTATAGCAAGCCTGTGCTATATACATGAATTATTATTTCCATTTTAAAACCACATTATGAATTGAAATATTGAGAGATCAATGTTTTTGCACCATTCTGAGCTCTGAAAGCAGCCTTCCCTCTGTACAGAACATGCAGCAGTTTATTCTGTGGTTTGCTCAGCACTCACTGGCCTTCTTGAAGGAGAGTGATGGATCTTTGCAATGAAGGAGAGCATTCCAACACATACTAGAAATCTTGTAAGTTTTGTGTGCTGACTCCACACCTCTGGCACACATGTTTTTATTTTCTTGCATACTGCTGAATGGGCATGATTTAGCTACCTAATAGAATAAAGGATGTCCTTTTAGCTGTGATAAGAGGTTGGATAGGAGGTTGGAAAAATTGGGTGGTGATGCTGTGGTCTTTCATAATACCTTCATAATTCCTTCCAGCTGATTTTTCTGATTGTCCAGTTTTCCTCATATAAATCAGAAATATATTTGCAGTTTATTCCAGGCTAACTTAATCTGTGTCTATAAATTGCCCTGAGACCTTTTCAGAGTTAGCCTCCTAGAGCTCCAATGCCCTTTTTCTTGATAATTTCATGTTAATGTTAATTTTCAGAAGCAATATAAAATATTGCTTTTACCACATTTTTCTACAATGCTAACAAGAGTAGCTAAGGAGAAAGACCTCCATATTTAATCACTGTTTCAGGACTGCTGTTTCAAAAAGGAGCTTAACAGCTGAAATTCATCAGTCTTTACTAAAGCACTGCAGGTTCTGTGAGTGACATTTTTCTAAAGAAGGCTTTTCAGTGAGAGTCTGCAGATTTCACAAATGTTTCGTTGTTCTAGTGTAAAGGTCATGCAGCCTTCCTAACAAACATGTGAAGAAGTTCTGACACATACAAAATCAACATAATAGTTGTCTTTGATGCCTTTAGGCAGTACTAGTAGTTGGGTGTAATTTTACATAGCTGACAGTTGTTTCATTGTGGAGTTTGTGAAGAAAGACTTTCTTCAGTGCTTCATCCTTCTTACCAGTTTTTGTTTTAATCTTGTATTATGGTAGATCAGCCTTCATTTTTACTCCATATGATTATTCTGTTGCCTCTTGATACTGATATTGAGAAGCAATCAATATTAGTACTACTCTTCCTTGTATGCTCAGGGAGAGCGAATAGTTTTGGACTGTCACTGATGTTTAGGATTGCATTTTTTATCTGAACAATAACCAATTAGGAAAAAAAAGCCTTCATTTTTGCTGCTGATGTTAATCCATTCATTAACTGGCAAAGCTGATGAATGAGTGGTCTCTCTAGAGGATGAGCATGCTGCCTTCTCAGTGTAGACAAGGTGACCTGGCTATAACCTGTGTGAGTTGAGTGACAGTTCAGCTTGCCGCTCTAGTTGTAGAGTTGGATCAATGCTAATAAAGAGTGGAATGAAGAAGAGTTATAGATACAATAATGATCTCCCTGAGGCCTTTAAGGGGGGTAAAGAAAAACATGGTTGTACTTCTATCACTGCTCACATATTGAACTGATAGCTGAGTCATGTTTTCTTTAAACTGAGAATAAATAGGCTCTGTAAGTGTACAGTGTATATTTGTCATATTTACAGTCTTAGCCTTAGTCGCCTAAAGACCAGCTCTTGAAAAACTGACTAATCTAGCAGTAATTCTCCAAAGTTGTTATGTCCCAGCACAACATCTTTTGTACGATTACTAACCTAAAGTCAAATCTGAGTTTTGTTATCTTAGAACACTTGTGAAAAGTACATTTGTGACTAGCTATCTAGAATGCTCAGGGGATGGTATATTTGAGCCCTGAAATGTAGGTAAATCTGTAATAGTTATTGCCAGATTAAGCAGTCTGTAGATGTACACTGCTTTGAAAGCAATTATTTATACAATGCATGAAATAGAGAAATTTAACGGCTGCTATTACAGACCTCACTATGATTAACAGACTAGATTTAGTCAGGTAACATTTTTAGGTGTTTTCTGGGCTATATAAATTATATAACAGCATTTTCAAGGCTGTCCTTATTGTCAAAATGTTTCTATTAATATAGTTAGAATGAGTTGCTGAGATAATATTTTAGCAGAAAAAGTATGGTGGTACTCCGGTTGGTCTTAATTGTCTGCATTAAGTAATTTCCAGTGTGAAACAAGAGAAACATCAATTGGCACAGACTCTAGTTAAACAGATATATGCTATTTCAGTAATTGTTCCAATTTGTAGAGGTTTATAATGAAACATTTATTCTGTGATATTCATACCTATTTCATGTTTGCCATTTTAAAATAAAAAGAATCCAACAGAATACCCTATTATAAGCGCCCTAATGGATTTAAATAGAAAGGCAAAAATAGTTTCCAGCATAATTAAATTGAATGCTGTGGTATTATACTGCAAATGCTCAGTGGAATTTGAAGCACATAGGAGGAGATATGCTAAAAGCATAGTAATTATACAATAAATATAAAAAGCACAGTAATTATACAATAAATCTCTTAAAATATCTGCATTATTGGTGCTAGAAGTGGGGGAATAAAACAAAACCCCTCTGCCACTGTGAGGCCTGGAAATAATAGCGAATGTAAGTTTATTTTAAAGCCTCTTGAACAAGAATTGGGCATTAGGACATTGTTTTACTGTGGTATGACTATCACCCATGCTTTTTTCCCACTTTTTTCTTTATTAGAGACCAGAGAGTAGCAACTTGTGTGAATGACAATACATAGAGAATGCTGTTCTGTCTATTAAAGAGAAGTGTAAACATGTGAGATTGTATTTTTAGAGATAGTAGGATATGCCATTGTATATATATTGAAGAAATCTCTAATTGAGATAAAGGTGCAATGAAAATAGTTTGTGTGGTTGTAATTAAGGACCATTTACAAGAAGTATTGACTTGAGACTGAATTTAGATTGCCTTGGCAATGTTTATTGTTGCATGTCAGCTTCTGAGAGCTGTATTTTGTCCTTATCTCTGTGATTGAAAAGCTATGAGAACCCTGTGTCACTGGCGTGTGCACCCCAGTAGCACATCAGCATGAGAGAACTGGATTCAGCACTTTCATGGACTAGCAATATAATTACTCTTTTTGGGTTGGGCTTTTTAAAGTTAGAATAATATATTCTCTCCTTGGGATTTCAGAAATATTTGCTCTGAGAGTGAGAAAAACTTGTGATGAAACTGGCATTATGTTCCAGGTCCCAGGAAAATGATAATGTGTTAATTATTTAACCTTTTTCCATATCTTTCAAACCGATCCTGTCTGCCTGTGCCTCTGTGGGAATTCCTCTTCTGCTTCTCTCCTTTTTGCTTCTGTTTGCATTTCTCCACCCTCTACTCTCTCTCCAGGTCCTGCAGCGAGAGCAGGCCTTGCAGATCAGTGCTGTGAACAGTGAACCTGTGTGTTTTGGGCATGCTAAGTACAAGGTCTCATTCAGTCTGTCAAGTTCCAGCCTAAGCTCCCAGTGTCACAGAAACAGAGAATGTAAATTTGTTGATGTAGTAATTTGAGGAGTATCCATTACCAGTAAACTGTTTTCCTTTTATTTCTAAAATACAGCCCTAATATAGCAAAGGCTTTTGGCAGTGGGTGTTTTCTCTGCTCTCTTTAATATGTATTTCATTACAGGTTTAAGAGGAATGAAAATAGCATTAATTAATTAGCATATGAAGCCCTAAACTGAAACTAAATCTCTTTCCATGTGTTAAGGTTGTCTCTGTTTTATAGTGTGACAGAATTTGGAAGCATTGGTTAGAACAATACAGAGGACATAAAAGTTACTTATAAAAAGAACTGTTTAACTTAATTTGTTTCGCTTTTGTATGCAGAGAAGGAATAGAGTAAAATTGCTACCTGTAATTACTGAAATCCAATTTTGCCAACTAGTTAATTTTTAACTCCTTCTACCCAACAGGAAGGAGGAAAATGGAAGAAGTATTTTAAAATTAAATTTTATTTGAATGTCTATTTAAACAAAATTTTGACTGGATTTGATTTGGGTGCCTTAGGGATATATAATGGACTTTATGAGACATTGCAGTGTTTAGTATTAGTATTGAATTTACAGGCCATAGAAGAAAGAGAACAGTGGCTCATTGTTAAGAAAATAAATACCATTGTGTCAGGTTACCCACATTTTTGTGTGCCTTTTCCTCCACAGTCTCCTACATTTAAAATTTAAAAATAGCCTTGTTAATAAAAACTATGATAAAACAGATAAAGCAGAGTCAGAAATCTAGTGCACTAATGTCAACTTCTGAAAAATCATGTAACATGAATTAATTGAATTTTCAACCTAATGCAATTTAGTCATCATTGAGGTTTGAGTTTTCCATGTGTACAGTCATATGACCTGAAAAACTGAAATTAGAATATCCTCTACCAGGTGACGAAAAAAAAAATCTTGGGAATCTGAATTTTGCCACTCATCTCCTGCCATTCAAAGAAATTTTAATAGTAAACACTAACAGGTGTTTATTACTAAACAGGCAGTTGAGTGTTGGACAGGATCACTTTTTGGTCCCAAAGTAGGAAATAGTTGCCAAGATTGAAATACTAAAGTTAACATGCTTTGGCAGAGCAAGAGGAGGTTCTTTTGAATGCCCTGTCCCCAACTGTTTGCCTCGCACACAAATAGAGTATTGGGTACACTTTGTCTTCAGCAAGGATCATCATGATTCATTAGCCATAATGCAGCCAGTCATCAAACAATATAACCCAAATTTACTTCTCATGAGGTTGTGAAATTCTGAAGGAGAGAATTTATTGTGCTATTTAGAATGTTCTGCCTTCCTAAAACTTCTGACCTATTAATTTCGAAAGCAATGAAAATGATGTCTCTGCTTTTCTCCCATCTGTTCCACCCAATAGATTTTTGAGTGTTGAGTGCAGTGAAGCCTAGGTAATTACCTGAAATTATTTGCTACTACTTGTATGTTCTTTTGTGTTTTTAAGAGTCCTGTTTTCTAATGGGTGTGGCGCCATACTCACTGAAATATTTGGGGATGTTCTAGGTAGTGCTTAATAATAAATGAATATGATTGTATCACACACAAGTCTTGCTTATGTTACCAATAAGAAAAAAAATTAAATTTGTAGATTTTGATGTTAATTCTAAACCAGATTTTGTTTCCATTAATGCTTTTCTCACTTATTGGAGAAAGGAATAGCAAGGACAGAATGAGTATTTTGGATAAGGAGATTCAACTTTGTTTTGATTCCTATTTAGAATATAATTTTTATAGAGTCAAGAGTATGAGCATTTGTTTGTGCCATGGGGCAAGTCTTAAATGAGGCAAGCTAACAGGTTTTCTCTACCACACCTCATAGTTCTTGTCTCAACTGCATCTTTATACTCAAGCTGATGTTGATATGTTAACTTGCATATGTGAGGGAAGAATAGCTAATGCAAGTGGCTCGCTTGCCAGAGAAGCTCTACCATTCTTCATGGAGCTCTATAAATTCAGTGTCTCCTGATGTCCTGATACAGGTTTTGAAAAGCATGTATGGATCTAAAAATTACATATTAGACTAGATTTCCTTCTAGTATGACATAAAAGCCTCCTTGTACTACTGTGCTTGCTGCTGTGCTCTAAAGTTGTAAACCTCTTGTGCTTGTGTCCTGTATTTGCTAGATTTCCTAGAATGTCAAGAAGAAGCAACCATTTTTAAAGGGTGGAAGCCTAAGGGATTTGTGTGCTTTGTCTTATACATGCTCCTATGTGGTGGTGCTTAAATTCAATTCCAATTGGGTTTTTACTACTCCAGTTTGGTTTTATAATTTGTGTTTTATAATTTTGTAATTATTACTATTGTTTAAGATGGCCTCTCCTTCCCTCTCCTTCTCTCCTTCCCTCCCCTTCGCTCCTTCCCCCCTTCCCCCAGACTTTCCCGCCAAAACCTTGGTTGTCCTGGTAACCCTATCCCATAATAGTTGTTTACCACCTTTCTGTTAAGTGTCAATCTTTAAGTTATATAACTTCCCCACCCCCTCATCATGTATTCCTCCTCCCCAAGTTACTTCTTATTGGTTCAAAAGTTGTGCATTCCCTCATTATACGATGGCAAAAGGTTGTAATTGGTCCCACGCAATCCCACCCCTGAACCCACTCAATAAAAAGCCGTGCCATCTCGAGGCCAGCGTCTCTCTCCGGAGTGCTGCCTTGGGGCCACGCATCCCTTGGTTGCACACCCCGAGAGTCCCGCCTTTCTATTCTGCGCACTATCCGCACCGTGGTCGAGTTTGCCCACGCCTCTGGCAAAGTGGCCCCTGGATGTAGTGGCGGCAGGGCTGGCCGGAACTGCACCCATTGGAAAGCCGAACCACTGCACTCCTATTTAAATATTTTGTACAAATCTTTTATTGTTCTTTGTTACAGTTAAAAATAAAAATCTGTTGCTTTCATGGAAATGAAAGTATCATTGTGATGCTGACTCAGACTGAAGGTGTGCCAGCTCTTTATGCCTGAATCCTTGCTGAGATACATACTCTTCTATTTTTTGCTTTCTCCAAATACATTACATTGACTATAGTGTTGTTTGTTAATCAGCTTTTATATAGTGCTGGCACTGTGTCTTGTGAAACCCTGGCTGCAGACTCTTGCATTGATACACTGGCAAAAAGAAAACTGACAGCTGGCTGTTTTTTCTGATCACTTGCTCCTATGGCTGTCTTTCAACATGTAAACAGAGGGACAGATTCAAGTCTCAGCTATACCACTATAAATATGAGACTATCAAAATAATTCTATTGATCTCAGAAATGAAAATCATAGCTCATTCTGGTCATACAGAGTCATACATAGTTTTTAACATGAGTGGAACAGTCAGAAAATTATCTTTTTTTGAAATTATCCTGCAATGTATTATTTTATATTATTTCAGACTTAAATGGGTGCTTTTTATGTCACTATTGGAACTGGGACTGAATATCTGATGGGGATTTTAAGATTTAGTGACAATATTGGTTAAAGGAAAAAAGGGTTTATCAGAAACCTATGTACCCATTCGTACATCCATTCACGCTTTTGTCTTTGGATTAACATGTAATATGCAGTTGGCTGACATATGGTAATGATGCCAATAATTTTAAAAAATTGCTTTATTATTCTTTAGTATTGTTAGTGTTTATTTACTTTTCAGTGAATGGCAGAAATGCATCTTTTAAGGGAAACTCAGAACAATAAAAGCACTGACAATGAGATAGATGAACACTCTGTGCTTTTTATGGATTTAAACCATACTTCCAGGGGAGCTTTTATTTTTATACTTACATTCCAGAACACTGCAACAAAGATGTATGTGGATATTCTTTAAACATTCTGCCTACAGAATTTGCATATGATATCAAAACCCAGATTAGATAACATATGTAATAAATGTTAGTGCAAAGGATTTATGAGACTGGAACTCTCAAAGCATGTTTTGGGGTACAGCATTTTTTCTAGACCCCTATCTAAGTGCCTCAATTAATGCTTGAGTTTTCAGAGCTTCTGAGCAGACCTAATTTGCTTTGAAGTCATATGAAACTGCAGAATGGTCTTAGCACACAGAAAATGATAAAGCTGAGCACAAAACTAACTTTGTTTCCTGCTTTAATTCAATTCTTCAGCCACAGAAATATCCTTTTGTTTGTACTATCACAGTCAGAATGAAATGTATTAGGTGGAACTGATGTACTTAAATTAAAAATGAAAGGTGTTTAGCAGTTCTGTTATTTGTGATGTTGCCTGCTGTGTGTTTTTGTACTTTGCTGTAATTTGCTTGCTTATAATGCTGTCTGTGACAGCCTTCCTCATGTGAACATCAGATTTTTTCTGCATGAAGTTCCATGCATTTGTAGAGAAAGGATGGACAGTGTGGCTTTACCGGTTTAGAATAAGCAGTGTCATAGAATACTGAAGTTAGAGGAGAGAGAGGTGAGAGATTTACAGCTAATTCATCAATCTACTAAATGTGGTACAAAATCTTTTCAGTACTTTATGAAGAGTAGGTGCACATGGTATTTCTTCATGGAAAAAATATCATTTTCTGTGGAAAATATCTCACTTACTGGTAATCTCATAGGTAGAAATAGATTGTAGTCTGCTGAAATAAGAAAATGAGCAAGAGGCATCAAAGAGCTTTTAAAAATGAGACTTAGGGTGAAAGGGTATTGCTGATAACTAAGTGTTATGAAATCTGTCTTCATGAGATAGTAGCCCAAGAGCGGCATTAGCAAATGTTACTGTTCAAGAGTATCCTAATGAACTGAGAAAAAAAAGAACTGCTGTTTTGTTATCTTTGTGGATTCTTTCTATGGCACTTGTTAATCTGGGGTTAGATAAATTTTGCATTTTCAATCAGAGGCACAATCTTGTGCCTACTATAGAGCAAAAAATTATATTGTTAAAAATATCAAGGATAATTTTTTGTGTTACAGAACAACCTCTTTAAAGGAATTCCATTAATATGGTGAAGTCCATTTGCAAAATGTCAAAGTGAATGCTGCAGTGCACTTATTATGTGCATAATCTTTTCCTTAGATCTTGTTGCTTACTTATTAGCTAGAATGTGCATTGTGTATAAACATACAGGGTTAGATACAGCTCTCTGAAATTCTCAACCGACACTGAGGCTTAGGGACTTGAATCCTACTAAAGCCTACAGAAAAAGGGTTCTGGGTATTTGAAGCTTTAGAAAGTTGAGACCTACACTTGTCACTCAAATGTGGTAATTCTAGAAAGTAGCTGTAATGAAAAATGCAGAAGAAATACTGTTGGACAGTATAATATAAAAAGGCTGGGAAATCACCATTTTTTGAGAAATTACCAGATGGATGATTTCTGACTGGAACTACAATTTAAGCAGTCCCTAGAACACTGTTTATCATTCATATCTATTTTGAAGTTGGAGTTTTAAAATCTATGCTGATTACATAGTTGAGTGCATTTCAAGTAAAGTCTTTTTTTCTGAGTTGAAACATAAGTTAAGTGGCATGAACCTGTGTGACTAAACCGATCACATCTGCTTATTATATGTTTTCTATAACAGTTCATATTATTTAGACTAAAACAGAATGCAAAATAATAACCAGTGGAATTTCAACACTAAAACAATTTCAAGCATTAAAAAGAAAATTGTAGACTTGTGCATCATAGTATACTTCCCCAAGATGTCTCAAACTGAGTAAAGATTCATTTCTACCTAATTGAAATCCTGATTATTCTTTTTCTTCCCTTTAATTTTGCTTTATTCATATTATTTTTTTAAAAAAATAATCCTAAAATAAGCTAAAATAGAAGCTTGGGGTTTGCCTCTGGTTGCTTCAAATGTATTCATTCTCACCAGTGAACAATTTTTATTATCCTGTCTGGTTTTGTAGTCTCTGAACTTCATGCCTTCCTGGTATATTTTCTGTTAATTTTCTGTCCTGTTTCTCATATCCTAGAAAAGTATGTTGCACCACTTTTCCCTTTAGCTAGCCTAACGTTTCATTTTACATCTCCAATAGATTTTTTTTTCCCAATTTTAATTGCTTTTGGTGATATTTGAGTTCATGCTACAAAGATCCTTAAAATGGATATTAATTGCCATAAAAAAATCCCAGTGTACCATTTTGACATAATAATCTATAATGCTTGAATGGGCATATAAAGAATACTGAAAATATGAATGCTGGCATTGACCTACATCTGAGACAAAATCTTTTCCCTTAGGGAATGGAGATAATTTGCTTTTGTCTCATACATTATACATCTCCTCTTTTATACACCATATCCATGAAAAATATTTTTTGTTTTGTATCAGAGAGTTGTTAAAGTTGTGAGTAGAGTATTAGGCTCAGTTGTTCAGGATGTTAACATCCTGATAGGATTTTTGCACTCTCATTCTTTGTTTCCTATTATCTATTCATTGTTTTTGTCCTCAATGCTTTTCTCCAAGTAAAGTTTTCTGTTTCCACTTTTATTTTTTGAAGAGTGAATGATACCAATTCCTTTTTGTTGGGGATGAAAGAAATGGCAAATTCTATAAACAAAAAATAAACTGAAAATGTTTCACAGATGCAGCCATGCAAGTGATTAATTAGCCACCTTTATGTTAAATATGCAACCAACATCACCAAAACTGAAGCATTCCTAGACAGAGAATGTGTCTGGCCCATTCTAAAGTACTACGTTGTCTCTTCAGACAGGATTCATAAGCAGAACTTGTAGGTAAGGGAAGAGTTCAAGGTACAATGAATACACAACCCTACAAGAAGAAATCATCTCTGTCACAACACTTAAAGGAATTGTCCCTTTATGACAACTGAGCTTCTAGGGGTGGATTTATCAGCTACTTAATGCTGAGGATAAAACAATATAGATTAGCAGTGTGCTAAATTGTTAGCATCCTCTCTAACTTGTTGCATGTTGTTTTCCTATTCCAGGTGGTACAAAAAAGGAAATTGGGTAGGGTCTTTGAAGGTCATGAATCTCAAATTCTGCATTTCCTACTCTTCTAACTAGACAGGTATTATGAGGGTTAAATGATAGGGAACTAGACCTTTTTCTAGATAGGAACCAGATGAAACCATAGTATAGTAGGCTTCTTCTTTGTCTTTCTGAAGGTACCTATTTATTTCATAGGCATTTTTGCTGAGGTACCTCCAAGTTAAGTTTTTAATTTGAAACCTCACCTATATCTCACCACCTAGGTGGTATGAAAAATAATGTGTGAAAAATAAAATATTACATGACAATTTAATAAGCTCTGGGGACAAATGATGTTCAGGTGAGCCGACTTGTCCTGGATGTGTATCCAGTTTACTAACTGCTATGTTACATATTTCATGGACAGTGATATTTTTTTTGGACAATTGTGTTTATGGTGTATTTGTTGTTAGGTTATTCATCATTCATCATTTTACAGACAGGATGTGAGTATAACTGGTGTGTATGTAACTGTGAACTGAAAGATGTGTATTTCATTTTCATTCTCGTATTATTTGACAATATTTATATGGCTCTCTTATTTGCATATTTACATTTCTATATTGATAGGCAAGTATTTTTTTTCAACTGTCAGCAAAAAGAGACATTCATGCTACTGTATCTTGTACAATGCCTACAGCATCTAACTTAACAGAAGTACTTACAAAGTATTTTACAGACATTTTTGGTTTCATCATTATTCAAATCACAGGGTGAAATGTTTCACAGCAAAGGATCCAAATGAGTTGTTATGAAAGTGCCATGGGCTTACATGAACGTTTTAAACTATATTGCTTGTGTATTAACCTTAACATGAGAGGAAACACTGGATCATTGGCTTGCTGTGGGATTGTCAGCTTGCTGTGTGAAAAGCAGCAGCAACATGACAATGTGAGGAATGAGTGAAATCAGCAGAGAGTGGCCTGAAAGGCTGTCAGACTCTGAATAATGTTTGAACAAGTGTGAAGTGGGAATATTGTTAGATGATGTATGTGACGTATCAGAGCCTTGGAACTAGTGCTCTTCTATCAGATGAGTTACTGTGTGCGTCTAAGCCCTGAATATCTTTCATCTGCACCACACTGTCTTAACTATGATGTGCTGTATTTCCTGCCTCAGAAATTGTCCTGAATATTTTATAGTTTTTTTTTTTTTTTTTTTTTTACTGAACTTCAGTTTTTACTCTCTTTTTAAATTTTTTTATTTGGTCTTTTGAGCTTTGGCTGTTCTGGGTAACTTTATGATTAAGATTATGTGAGAAAAGCTAATGGGGGAATAGCAGCCACTTTTCCTCTTGTGAGAATAACTGGAGTACTTACAGTGGCTAAACACATTATATTAGAGAAATCCTTTTCTTTAAAGGCTAATCGTGATTGGCAGTGCTAGCCATTAACAAGGTGTTAAATTTTACAGATTCCTGTTTACTTCAGTGGGAATAGTATTTAAGCTTTTAAATTGCACTGGATGTAAAAAATCTATGGTGTTTATGGTCAGAAACGTGGATCACTGCTTTTTCCTTTTTACTGTTGAAGGTGGGAATTTCTTGCTGAAGGATGTGTCCTGTTCTCAAGGGCATCCAGTGTTGTGGTTTTTTTTAACTTGTTCAAGATTCAATAGTCATTTTAACTGTATATTTCTAATGTATTTGTCTATTTGGCTGTTGAATACATTTCCCTGTGCTTTTTCACACTTCTCCATATTCTTAAACATAATCTTTTATGCATAGCTTACTCTCATTCTTTTTACAACTTATTGTCTTTATCAATATTATTACAAGTAATATATAATCCAGCTCTCTCTTCTTGCTCTTGGTAATTAAAACCCTAAGGAAAGTGACACCCTATTAAAAAAACCCAATAAGATATGTGATATGATATACTCACTTGACAAGGCATCACCTCTAAAAAATATATTCCTTCTAATGTAATCTCTTGTCCTTTTTTATTCCCCATCATGCCTGTTGTGATTATTCCTGGTTATTGTGACTTTCAAATCCTCTGGCTCATGTCTACATGAAAATAGGGATTTTTCAAAGGCACAAATGGTGGATACATGCACATTTTCTATAGAGAAGGTTGATTTCTGCTCCTTATGGATACAAGCAGCATGAGTATGTCCTCATTATCATGACGGATTTTGCTGGTTTGAGACAATAAACTTCCAGAAGATCCCAATAGGAGAGAATGGCACCCCATGTCTGAGATCAATATCCTTTGTTAAAGGTGGTTTGTTACTACAGTTGCCCTGTAAATGTTTTGTTTATGTAGGTGGTGTGGTTTAACCCCAGCCAGCAACTAAGCACCATGCAGCCACTCTCTCCCTCCTAGTGGGATGGGGAAAAGAACTCGAAGGATTAAAGTGAGAAAAGTAGTGGTTGAGATGAAGACAGTTTAATAGGGAAAACAAAAGCCACGTGCACAAGCAGATGAAAACAAGGAATTTGTTCACTGCTTCCCATGGGCAGGCAGGTGTTCAGCCATCTCCAGGACACCAGGGCCCCATCACATATAAACCTCACCTTGGAAGCCAAACACCATCACTCCAAATGTCCCCCCTTTCTCATACTTCCCCCAGTTTTATATGCTGAGCATGATGCTACATGGTCTTGAATATCCCTTTGGTCAGCTGGGATCCCCTGTTCCAGCTGTGTACCCTCACAACTACTTGTGCACCCACAGCCTCCTTGCTGGAGGGATGGGGTGAGGAGCAGAAAAGGCCTTAGCTTGGTGTAAACCCTAATCAGCAATAACAAAAATAACCAAGTGTTATCAAGACTGTTTTTCAGAACAAATCCAAAACATAGCCATGTACAAAGTACTATGAAAAAACCTAACTTGATCACAGTGCAAAGCAGCAACTAGGCCCTTATTATTAGGCACTTATTATTAGACACTTACTAGCAGCACTTACAAACTAATTATGTGGTTATAGTCTAGAGGCAAAATTATGGGTCATTCCAATTTTAATATGTGTCATTTTTGTGTCTATTCATGGGTGATCCCTTAAAAATGGAATTGTGTTTTTATCCTTGTTGAGTACTTCTTATGAAGCAGGGAGAGTGCAATTCTAGATAACTGTAAATTTCTATCCAATTCTGACTGAATGAAGAATGGACAAAACCTTTCCCATGTAAAATACCATTTAATATCCTAATGTGAGTTGTGAAATAGTAGCAAAGTAACTTCTGGATAACTCAGTATCTGTTGTTTCTCAAAATACAACCCTGAAAGCTGGACCTTTGAAAGGCAAACTTAGTGTGCTTTTGGAATGGTGTGGATTATAGGAGAGAAGAAAAAATTCATATTGCAGAATTTTCTTTGATATGAGTTTTTATAGCTGATATGATTGTTGTGTTTCTAGAGCAGGATATTCTTTTGTTGATATTCTTAGCTCACTAAAGGACATTTAGTTCATAGTGATGGGCAGTAACACTATGAATTGTCCCACTGACTACATTAATATTGCACCTTTAAGTAATGGTTCACCAGCAGGACTAGGTCACAAACTTGTTGCGTTTGAAAAATCTTGGTCAAGACCTGAACCTGCTATTTGTAAAACACTAATTTCAGCTCTTGCTTGTATTGCCCTAAAGAATATAAATTGCTGTTCATAGACTTTATTTTACATTCCCAGCTTTAACAACCTTTGGAGTCTGCTCTTTGACTGTAGCAACATTATGGTTGTATGTGGGAAGAACCTAAGGACAGTGAAACAAGCCATCTAATGTCCATTTTAAAGAATCCCCCTTACTCGGACAATATTCAATATTAAGATATCCTTCCTATTTCCCATGTGGCAGATGTCATCTGCTGATTATATGCCACTGTCAGTCAACTAATTAGGTGTATTTCCTCCTACTCCTCAGGTAGCCTGAGGTAGCCATAAGACAGTAATTGGGGAAGATGGTGCTGACAACATAAAATATTTAGAAAAATAGTGGTGTTCACATAAGTAGCAAAGCTTCAAAATTTGAGATTTTCAATTGTGTTATATTAATTCAATTTAAGCAAAGAGCTCCACATTCATTCAAAGTACTTTTTCATACTAATTGGATGCTCTTCAAAGGCTTAATTATAATTTTGAAATTACTTTTGTGTCCTGGATAGATACTGAAATGCTAATATCTTCATAGTCATATGCTTTGTAGCTGGGGTAGGGTTTTCTAATATTGAAAATTTAAAATACAGCACAGTACTTCCTACAGATGTAAGAAAAGACAGAAGGAAAAAAAAACAGTTAAGCATAGTCTTATTACTGTAATATCTGGTAATCTCTACTGTGATAGGATCTTGCTGTACTTTGGCTGCAGTATTGTCACACACCCTTTGAGTTTTTAGAGACATCATAAGAATGAGGCAAAAAGTTTGATTGGGGGCTATAACTTGTATTTTGCAGTTTCAATCAGTGGAGAATGAACTGAAAAGAAAAACCTAACCAAACCCCTCAATAACAATATCAACAATGATGATAACAACAATTACAACAACAAGAATAATAGAATAGAAACT
The DNA here is from genome assembly GCF_965231275.1 of Zosterops lateralis. Classification (NCBI taxonomy): domain Eukaryota; kingdom Metazoa; phylum Chordata; class Aves; order Passeriformes; family Zosteropidae; genus Zosterops; species Zosterops lateralis. The sequence goes on from NC_139766.1 coordinate 30,232,249, forward strand.
GTGTGCATATATGTGTGGTTTTGGGTGGAGGAGGAACAGTGCCATAAACTGTAGACTGTGATTCCAAAATATCTGAGGATCATTTTGCCTGTGTGCTAAGCATCTGCAGCAAGACTGGACATCTTTGTGTTTGAAGGAATAACTTTCTACCATCTGAGCTGAAAGTTTTGTTTCTTTTAGTCATGATTCTAGCAGCTTAGGGCTGAATATAGCTGAGGCATAGCTGGACAAGCGGACTTTGTGGCTGTAGTATTGCCCATTTTAGGCCCTCTACCCTTTCCTGATAAATCTGGCTGTAGGTCCCTCCATAACTGATACGTGGTTTTGCACCTAACAAAAGAGCAGAGCGCACACCGGTGAATGGTTAAAGGTAGTGCAAATAAAGTATTTGTGCATGACGGTGTTTCTATGCTTTTGGATCTTAGCACTCTGAATCTGAATGTTTTAGTGGGCACTGTATCTGAAATGATCTGCAGTTGGCCTGGCCTCTAGGTGTAGTTTGCAGATTACCTGGAAACTGCACAGAAGACTTATTTCTTTCTTTTAATAAGTCATTAGGATGATTTTTCACACAATTTTTGAGTTAATTCAATTTTTTCTTATTGGAAATAGTCTGGTTTCCTTGCTAATATATCTTGGTTAAGCTTTACACTGATAACTTTGATGCACTTTATGGAGTAGCTGGTAGATTGCATGGAGTTGTGCAACCACACTGTAGTTTGTGATTTTTGAATCCTTCAGCTGTTCATCCATTTAACAGACAGGTTTACCATAAGACTGAAATGGTTGTGTTTGTGGAAATTACTCAATACCATGGCAAAATAAGGTTTCACAATTTTAGCTGGTGGCATTCTCAGAGTTTCCTTCTGGTTGCTCCAGAAGTCCTCCCTGGTTAATATACAGATTTATGCAGTTTGGATGAAACATGCTTGTTGTGGCCCATTCAATTTTAAGGCATCTGTGATTTTTTTCAAAAAGGAATAGACAGTAGGCCTTCTGAAGGGGGAAGAGGTAACCCAAACAGATCCAGGCTGTTCATTTTAGGCCTTCATCAGAGCCAGTTAGATCTTAATTGCTGTATTTATACTGCTTAGCAATTTACTTAGCAGGTCTGTTATCCTGAGTCTTCAAAAGTCTTTAAAAATTTCCAATCATCATAAAAAATCAGATCTGAGTGTATAGAATTCCTAAAGCCATAAACCAGAAAATTTGATTCTCTAATGTTGCTTTTGGGGCCATATTCTAATACTTCTACTCTAATATGGCCTTATTCTACTGGAATTCTAATTCATTCTAATTCTAATAATTCTAATTTTTTATTTCCCAATGAGTATTACCTTACTCAAAATTTGTGGTATTTGGAGGTGGAGTAAACAAGCTCTTGAGATTAGTGAAAGTGATGAACCCTGGCAGAAAATGTATTAAAGTTCTAGGAAATTCAGCTGTTTCATTAACTATTTTTAGCTACTTTATGACCTGTCCTAATTAAAACATGCATATTTATTAAACGTACTTTCCAAACTGGGCTATTATTTGGCTGTTTAAATATAAATGTATCTAGTCCCCTCCAGTGTCAAATGAAAAGTACAGAACAGGAAGACCAGCAGGAACTGGCTTTGCTACAAACTGGTAAAAAGAATGCATTCTCCCTAGAAGTCCATTCTCCTAAATAGACTGTTTTAATGTAAGTCCAGTTGCTTTAGCCGAGGGTGCATATTATTGAACTCTGCCTACTGCCTGGTGTTCTTGTGTGCAAGAGCTACACCTTGTCTGGTTGTCGTGGGACCACTCTGCTGAGAGCTGTCAGGAGAGCAGAAGGCTGGGGATAGAGCAGTGAATATTGCCTTGTGATTCCTGAGTAGGCAGGGGGAAGAGAAAGGAGGAAGGCAGCATTCAACATGGCAGCAACAGATGTAGCCCATCACAGGAGATTTTGCTGCGAGGTGGAGAAAGCTTATGCAAATAATGGAAATACTGAGCGGAAAAAAAGCCCACTTACTTTGAAGCTCTCTTGACAGACTTTTCAATAGGCACAGTTTTTCCATAAATTATTGCAGCCTTCTAGAAGCACATAGTATGACAGAAGGGTCTTTGGCTGCTTTTTTTCTTGTGCTTCCAAATATTTCCTTGGAGAGTCTATGTGGACTTTCTGCTGAGTTCACATCAGCATTTTTTGCTAATTGTTCCGGATGCTTCTCCATATTGTGAACTTTTTAACAGAAAAGTAGCAGCAGATTGCTGTCCTTAGAGATGAACAAAAATGTCTGTTGATATGATCTAAAAAGAGAAAGGGTAGAAAATAGTACTTAAAATAAATGTTTCCATTCCAGCGCATACAGAATGAGTGGTAAAATGACATCAAGCAACTTAATAATTGAATGAGAAGCCACATTTCTTTCACAGTTTCTCCTCTTAACTTGCCTGGATTTTGCTAAAGATGGGTACTGCTATGAAATTGCTTACTGGAGAATCTACTTTTGCAGGGATGCTGACAAATGAACTCTGTTTTGCACTGGTTAGGTCAGTGACAAGCTGTGACTCATGAAACTTGATTTGATTGGCTTCTCCTATCAATCTGTGCTCATGCGTTTTATCTGTGACAACAGTCTGTCATGAGGGCTGTCATTTGCCTTTGGTGGGTTCACCTCCTTGTTGCTACCAGGCATAATGGTCTACCAGGCATAGTGCTGGACACCATTTGTTTATAAAAAGTAATGGCTGTCTCTTCAGAAGGGAAAAGAAATTATGGCTGGAATTGTTCAAAGGTCTGACAGGGATTCACTGAGTAATTTCTACAGAACTGCTAAAAGTTTTTACTTGCTAACATTCTGGTATTGATTAATATTTGGAGAATGTTAGGTTATACACACTTTTGTAAATCAGCCAAGCATCTAGAACTGAACAGGTAACTGTTTCACTTTAACTGAAAGCTGGCTGTGGGATGGAATCAACCTTTTCATATAGGGGACAAAAAGAGCAAAACCAAAGGACAAGTGGGATACCTGTGACACTTTCTGCTAAAATACATCTAGATATCATGGCCTCTAGAATTCAGGCTTCCATGTACAAAATTTGTGAAGATTGCCAACTAAGTTTCAGATAGATGTGGGAATTTGGACTCCCCCCACCTCTGCCTTATTTGTTAGTGTTTTGAACTGTAGTGTAGTAGCACCAGGTGGAATTTTTGTTCATATTCTGCAATGCCTATTTATCAAGAAGCTCATGAATTGGAGTTTTGGTACCTTTTCTGCAGGCTGCCAAGTGCTTTATTGAAGCTAATCCTCCAGTACATGCTCCACCTATGGCATGTGCCACAGCTTTGGGGAAAAGCTATTGTACAGTATATGCTACTGTGCAGATAGACCCTCCAGCTGGATACAAGGCAAATATCCCAGACCCAGGGCAGGGGATATAGAGCACTATTACACTCTCACTTCACTTTCACTGGGCAGTTATTTTGAAGTGATTTTCCATCTCAGCCTGGTGGGCAGAACTGTTTGTGCAGCTTTCCTGCTGAACTTTGTGGATAAATTAAGAATTTTTCACTACAGTCATGTGAAACCTTTCATGACCCCAAGTGATGCAGCAAGTTAACACTCACATAGGCCACTGTATTATACATACGTTCAGGGTCTCTTGGACAGCAACACTTGCATGTATTTTTCATTTCTCCAGGAATCTTCCTGTGACAGGATTTTTGTACTATTTTCCTTGGCTGTGCAAATATGCCAATTACTATGCCACAATAAAAATTTTTCATTATGCTGTTGTCATCTTTCATTTCTATGCTGATGCTACAGTTATGAGTATCTTTGGAACATGACCTCTCTGGGTCTTTTTTTTTTTGTCTGTCAGGCATTAAATCATTAACACTTCAAAATCAGATGTCTCTGAACACAAAAGTGAAGTTGCTAGTTGTCTGTTTTCTTAAATCTGTTGAGAAGTATTAGTCTTATTTTTCTAACCTCCAATTCTACTTTGAACAAGAGTTTAGTGGTTATCTTTGGTTGAGGATTGTTTCTTGTATATGTAAGGATCTGCCTTTTATCACTGAAATCTTGCTAGATAGTAGGTATTTCTTTCTATCATGAAAAGAGGCAGTTTTCACCTCTGACATACTGTGGTTTAGCTTACAGGAAATCTTTATTTGTTGTTTTTCCAAAATCTTGAATAGTCTGGCTGTAAAAATCTCCCTAATCTTATTTCTTGTTCTCCAAATCATGCCATACATCAGTGCAGTAGTTTTCCATAATTAATAATGATTGCCTAACTAAGTCTAGATTGATTTTTATTTTTAAGTAATTTTTAAATGCAGGGCCTTTAAAAAACTTATCCAAATTGTATTTATAGTTGACTTGCTCATGATAAGTCCAGTTTTGCTGTTTTTAAAGCTATAAGTATAAAAATGCTTTTTTCCATGATGATATTCACAGATTTTATTAAAATTTTGCTTTCTCCATTTACAAAAAATTATGTAGAGCACTTATTTGCAGAAGACAGGCAAGAAGTAGAAGGATGCTCTCTACCTTTGAAGAACCAGAAATATGTATCAATAGGAATAATTACTGCAGTCAGACATTCATGTTCTGTGAGCTCCAATGAGAAGCTCTTGTTTTTTTGATTAAAATTAAATGCAACATTTCTGCCTCTTTTTATACTAGTTCTCACCCATTTTTGTCCCTTCCTGTTCCCTTCAAACTCTCAAATTCCCTTGTACCCCAGTAACTACTTTATCTCTTGCATGTCTTTGTTTCTACCAACCAATTTCTTTTCCTTACTTGACTCCCAGTGATCATCTGTTAGATTACAGTCTCTTAGCTTCTTTTCACTCTTTGAGATTTCTTTCTTCCTTCCATGCCTCCCTCCCTTTTCTTCCCTCTGGGTAGTCCTCCTACTCTTAGCATTTGCTCCCTAGGACATAGTATTTATCTTTGGGTAAGTATACACAAAGTATACTTAAGTATGCTTTTTCTGTAAAGATGACTTTAAGACAACTTTGCTTCAGTAGTGAGCAATATAGAACTAAACCCAGATGCGATAATGACAAAGTTCAAAATTTGGTTTTGGCAAATGCTGGAGAATATGAACTCATGGCTTCAATTTAGGAGACAAACAATCTCGGTCTGGCTCCCTGCTAGCAGAAGCTTCCCTCTTCCTTCTGTGACACGTTATAGCAGACTTTTAGAGCAGTTTTCGAGTGAGGTCTGACAGTCTTTCATTCTGGCCGACTGATGCAAGGTGGTAGTCTTTAGACGGTAAACACAAACTACAGAATCCTGATGATGTTGAAATGAATGACAGGAATGTCTACTGACTTTGTCAGAAGACTTTCTAGGGATTGTTGTTGCTTCTGACTTCAGGGAATTCAAAACTGGATTCTGGCATAAAGAGAAAACACTTGTATATGTTGTATGCCTTTCCGACCTTTGAAAAGCCAGAGCTTACTGATTTCTTTTAATTACTGGATGATGTTGTACAGGAGTGTGAATCTGAGGTACTGCAGCCCTGGTGGGAAAGATGCTCAGCCAGCTGAAACTGATTTGTATTGCACTTTGAAAAGGCAGCATTGGAGCCAGCCTGGCTGTTGTTAAATTGCTTTCTAAAGCTACTATTGTAAGTAGCTGGCTGTTCAGCTACAGAAGAATCTGTCTGTAACCAGGGATTCACTTTTATTTTCCTGAAATGGGTTCAGACAAACCTTTATGATTTCCCTAGAGAAATACTTTATGTTCATATTGTTCATTCCAGGTGCATGGCTGCAGCCATACACCTTACTTCCTCACAACAATTTACTATACATGTCAGCATTGGCTTTGCTGCTGTGGCTGAGATAATTTGTTCTTTCTCATGAAAGGAAAGTTAGAATCAAGGATGATGAGAGAGTCTCATATTTCACTCCAACTGAAATCCATAGGGAGAGGTTAATATTATACAAGACTGTCTAATTCTGTTTTAAAAAAAATCCATATCAATTGTAATTTTCCCCCCACAATAGCATCTGTGAGGTATCTTACAGAAACTGTGTGATTCTCACAGGAAAGAAGAGGAAGGGATGGATTGCTTCTTTTCCTTACTAGCTTTTGTGATTCTCACTATCTTTTGGAATAATAATGGTGATTGTGACAAACTACTAAGCTTTGAAAAGAGACAGCTATGCTTCTGTGTATAATATGCTGACAACATTCAAGGAAAACATTTTCCTCATGTTCAGATGGTACATTATGGACAATCTATTTCTTGCCACTTCTCTTGCCTGGTTAATAGTGGGGGTTTGATACCATTTTTTTTCTGCATAAGTGAGGAAATATATAAATCTAACAGGTTATCTGCTTAAGTGCAGAAACTTGGACAGATAAAATAGAGGGAAGAAGGAAAAAGAAGAGGGATTTTAACTGTTTCTAGCTTGTTGAAATTTATTTTGTATCATAATAGCACTGCTAGTAAGGGTTTTGAGAATCAATATTTCTGCCTTCCAAATATTTTTTTTCTCAATATTTTTATTTTATCCAGATTTGAAAGGAGGGGGTATGCATATATGTGCATCAATATATAAAATCCAATTTTCCTCTAAACAAAAAATAAGGAGAAAACTTATGCTAGAGCCTGCAGCTACCAAGTGGGTTCACTAAGAGCCAGATTACTACATCACTTTTCAAATTTTGCAGCAGAAACCCAGAAAGGTGGCACTGAGCATGTGGAACCATGGACACCAAGATTCCTTTTTCCTTGGCCACATGGCAGTCCAGGTGGGCTATTGTCCTTGGCTCTTGAAGTCATGAAGCACTAACATTTAGTCCATTTCTGGTGGGCTGTTGTGACTTCATTTTGAGTCCTGTGGAAGATGACTCAGAATAATGCTGAGCCTGAAACATTTCAGCAAAATGGTTCGGACTCAACAAATAACATCTTCTGATCAGGTTTTAAACTAATCTGGGTCTTAGCATTTAAGCCCTACATTTCCTGAAGACTGACTTTTGAGAAAATAATTTATTGCTCAATAACCTTGGCATATCCACTGAAAGTTCCTTTTCATTGTTTATGTGCAGTGCAAAATGGAGAATAAAACTTTAAATAATTGTGGGCCCTCTAGCAGTCTTCCTGGAGTTGCATTGTTCAGAAAATTACACACAGAATCACAGAATGTGTAGGTTGGAAGAGACCTTCAAGATCATCGAGTCCAACCCAGCCCTAACACCTCAACTAGATCATGTTATCGAGTGCCACATCTAGTCTCTTTTTAAACATATCCAGGGATCCAGGGATCCAGGGATGGTGACTCCACCACCTCCTCAGGCAGACCATTCCAGTATTTAATCACTCTTTCTGTGGAAAACTTCTTCCTAATATCCAACCTATATTTCCCTTGTCACAGCTGAAGACTGTGTCCTGTCCTTCTGTCAGTTGCTGCCTGGAGAAAGAGACCAACCCCCAGCTTTCTACAACCCCCCTTCAGGAAGTTATAGACAGTGATAAGGTCACCTCTGAGTCTCCTTTTCTCCAGGCTAAACAACCCCTGCTCCCTCAGTTGTTCTTCATATGGCTTGTTCTCCAAGCCCTTCACCAGCTTTGTTGCCCTTCTCTGGACACGTTCAAGCATCTCAACGTCCTTCCTAAACTGAGGGGCCAGAACTGGACACAGCACTCGAGGTGTGGCCTCACCAGTTCCCAGTACAGGGGAAGAATGAGCTCCCTGCTCCTGCTGGCCACACCATTCCTGATACAGGCCAGGATGCCATTGGCCCTCTTGGCCACCAGGGCACACTGCTGGCTCATGTTCAGCTGCTGTCACCAGCACCCCCAGGCCCCTTTCCTCCTGGGCACTGTCCAGCCACACCGTCCCCAGCCTGTAACGCTGCAGGGGGTTATTGTGGCCAAGGTGCAGGACTCGACACTTGGACTTATCAAACTTCATCTTGTTAGACTCTGCCCATCCATCCAACTGTTCCAGATTTCTCTGCAGAGCCATCCTATCTTCCAACAGGTCGACACACGTTCCCAGTATCACCTAATTTATGTATTCCAATATTTGCTGGTCGTACCCAGAAAAATGTAATTGGGTTCCATTGTATCCTCTGGTTATTTATATTAATGAAAAAAACCAAAAACCCTTTACTCCAAAAATCTTGCAGTCTAAATGGAAGAGAAATGTTGGTCAGGTATCTCAGTCCATCAGCAGTAAGCAGCCATGGTTCAATGATATCTCACAGCCAGCAATAAATTGGCACCTCTGCTGAAAGGAGAAATCTCAAATTCCAATTTTCCATGATCAGTGTATTTTATTTTTCTGCCATCATCTCTTTTGTACAGGTACAGTGAGCTGAACAAGCCCACTTGTAAGAAAAAACAAAAACAAAAACAAAACCCTAATCTTACTATAATCTTCTCTAATATGCATATTCACATAAAGTACATCATCCGATTAAAAATTAACAGTTTAAAAATTACTCCAGAAGTTTGACAATGCTAACTGGGCCTTAGTCACTGTTAACTCGCATTTATAATATTTTCTTATGAGATGTATGCTTGCAAGCATCCTTTTAGGTAGAGATAACAGACTGCTCTTTTGCCAGAGGATGATGTGATTAACCCTGTAGCAGGACTTTTCTATTTGATCACCTACAAAAATAATACCTTTCTTCCTATAGTACTCCCCTCCTTTTTTTCTGTTTGTTTTCTCTCCCCTCAAAGAGCTGCTGCCAGAGGAAAGTGCAAGAAAGCCAGCTGTAGTAGAAAATTTGATTATGCAAATGTAGTTTAGAGTTTGTAGAGAGTTACAGAAGATTAACAGTGTGTGGTGTGAAAAATGAATGCAGCTTCTTTTTCAGGATGAATAACTGCAAGCTAATGTAGATCTGTGGATGAAACATTCAGATAAAATCAGCAGTTGTGTTCTTCTGTCTCCCTCCTTCCAGTTTGCCTGCCTGTTTTTTACCACATACTCTACAAAACTTGCATGTTTGAAGAATCTGAAGATTGTAGAAATGTAGAAAAGCACAAGTGTCATAGATATTTGATCAGAGAACAGGCTTTATTGTCTTTTATGCATGACCTGCAGGGGATGAAATAGTAACTGCAAGTGACAGGTTCACAGCCAGTAAAAAGAGATACTTCACACAGTACAATGTAAAGTTGTAAAAGCTTATTGTCCCAGGATTTTGAGGATATTAAAGTGTTCAAAAATTCATTAGATATGTTTATGAAAAGAAAATCTATGAAGGCTGTTGCCTGTGGCTCAGAAAGTCTGGAAGCCACAAATTGTATGAATCAAAGGAAAATATTATCGAGAACTACTTTTGTATGCTGCTTCTGTTCTTACATTCCCATCTCCATCTGCTACTGACCATTGTCAGAGACAGGATACTGGATGGACTTGGTTTGGTGTTCCTGCATCTTTGGAAAAAATCAGGTTTTGTCTTACATTTCAGTTTTGTATTTCTTTCAGATCCCTGCCTCCAGATGAGACTCAAACCACAAACACTAGGCTATCCACCAAGGAGTTCCTAATATCATTTCCATCATAGCTGAAACCAAAGGAAGCATAAATTTTGTAGAAAAGTCTTGCTGAATTGTTTCAGACCGAATTAAAACAACCAGCTTCCTCCCCAGCTCCCTTTCCTTCTGGAAATAACAAACCAGTGAACGAAGACAAATACATTCTCATTGGTCCTTAAAGATTTAAGTTTTTCCCTGAGTGAAGATAATGGATCTTCCTTAGACAGGATATCTTTAGGTTTGGGTATTCTGTCAGGCTGCAGGCTCTCTTTTGGTATGTGCAGATTGAACTGTGTCCTTGCTTTCATTAAAATATTTTGTCCTAAGCACAGTTCTCCACTTCAGTGTCCTTGGGAAGTATTATCTTTATACTTTTGTAAAGAATCAATATTGCTTTGGGTATCACAGTCCTATTATTTTGTGGCGATCTTTGTTCATCAGTCTCATAGGCCTTTACCTTCTCCTTTTCTCTTGATAAAAAACATGGTTCGTTTTTGTTATCTGATTTTATAGAAAAGTTGGCAATATTAGGTAGTGATATGGCAGGAATTATATTCACGTGAAAGCTTCTTAATCTTTACAAAATACGGTTATGGGTTTTCATAATAACATTTTTTCTCAAAATATCTCAATTATCTGATAATTGTGAGTTGTAGTAAAGGCAAACACATGATTTTCAAGGAATCTGATTGAACCCCCTTGCTTTGGTAGCTGTTGAGGTTTCATTTTTTGATGTTTGATATCAAACCTCAGTACAAACCTCAGTATTTGTATGAAGAAGAGATAATTCATAAGTATAATTCTTTCCTTTGGAGTATAAAGTTGTAATGGTTTAACCTAAGGCAGCAGCCAAGCCCCACACAGCCACTTGCTCACTGCCCCAGCAGCAGGATCAGGGAGAGAATTGGGAGGGTAGGAGCTACAAACCTCATGGGCTGAGATAAATACAGTTTAATAGGGAAAGCAAAAGCCATGCAAGTAAAGCAAAACAGTGAATGATTTCACTGCTTCCCATGGGCAGGCAGGTGTTCAGCCATGTCCAGGAGAGCAGGGGACCATCATGTGTAATGGTGACTTGAGAATACAAAAACCATCGCTCCAAACATCCCCCTCTTTCTCCCTCTTCCCCCCAGCTTTATACATTAAGCATGAACACATGTGGTCTGGAATAGCCCTGGGTACCCCCTTCCCTTGGGGTCACCTGTCCTGGCTGTGTCTCCTCCCAGTCTCCCATGCACCCTCAACTTCCTTGTCAGTGTGGCAGTACTGAAAGCAGAAAATTCCTTGGCTCTGTGAAAGCCCTGCTCAGCTAAAATATCTATACACTGTCAACCTTGTGTTCAGCACAAATCCAAAACACAGCCCCATAGCAGCTACTGTGAAGAAAATTGCAGCCAAACCCAGCACAAAATGTATTTGTGGTTGACTTAATTTCCTGCATAAAGAAGTTGCATGATTTAAGGAAAACAGTGTAGTATGATGAGTATGTGAACTGTTGACAGGAACAGTTTTGATTCCTGGTTATTCACAGCTAAATGATACAGTCCTGTGGAAATGCTTTAATCTCTCAGTGCTTCAGTTCCCATCTGGATAGTAAAGGTTTTGATGATAATCTCCTTAATGACAGGAGATGCCATGCATGCTGCGCATTCAAGCACAGAAACACATTTGTTTTCACTGCTTGTGGCAGTTTGTGGTTTTTAGTATCTGAACTGCTCAGTCCATCTTAACACCTGGTGAAGAGGATTCTGAGGAAAAGGCTCAAAATGAAAAAAAAACAACCTGTTCTATTTTCTTTGTTGGAGGTGGAATGTAGAGTAGAGCTGGAGTAGCAATGGGGGAGTTGAAAAAGTGAAAAATAAATAGGCAGTAGCCACAGCAGAAGCAACAACAGGAAGAATTTGAAGGGAGAATGAGATGAGCACTAGCTATAGTTGAAAGAAGCTGTTAGACTCATGATTCACTGAAGAAGTCTGCAGCTGGAAAATGTTCAGGAGCAAAACTATATTAAACCATTAAACAACAAAAAAGACAATGTATAAATTGTTTACTGTTTTATCCTTATAAGTGTACTGCTTGTGCTGCCCAAAGAATGAAAAGCCTGAGACTTGGCAAAACAGGTTTACTTCAGGGATACTTTGCTAAAAAAGTGAGATATGAATGCTTCTGTCCACAAGCCTAAAACTTTTGAAAAAAATCTGTGCTTTATTATCAATACAGTGTAAATTTTTATGATTTTCTTTACTTGAACTTTGAAAGACCTATTGGAATCCTTTAGAAAGAGTTATAGAATTTTGTTCGCTTGTGACCTAATTAAAGTTTTAAAATAATTTTTTCTTTTTGTTTCTCTGTATCACTAGAAATATGGCAATCATGCCAAATAACTCTTTGGCACATGGATTGAGCTGTGCTTTTAACAACTGAGTTGTACTTGCTCTCACTCATTTTTTGGTCTTCAGTCACTCAAATACAACATCTGCCATTTTTGTGGATCAAAAGCTTTCTGTGCCCTGAACTTTGTCTCTGTTAATCTTAATTGTTTTATGCTGCATTTTACAGTTTGTGCCTTAGAACACAGATGGTAGATATTTACCATATATATAAAATTATTATTATGCTGCTCACATCACATGCCAGGCCACTGATGTAGTAAAGAAGGAATGCCTTGATCCGCATAAATGTGTTGCATACATTTTCAGTCTCTCTTAATATATTTTTTTCTCACCCTTTTTTCTTCTCTAGTATCATATTTTATAAGAACTCACCCTGGATATTCCCTTGTCCAGCTGTATAGTAGAACTTCATTAAGTATGTATTGCTTTGACTAGATGTTTCCCTTGCCAAAGCTACTCCATTTCTAGCAAACTGGGGTAGCTTAATTCTAAATTCCAGGATCTTTGGACCAGACATATTCTGACAGATGTATTGCAAGTATTGAGTATTTTCAAGAGTAAAAATTCAGGCTTTATGTAGTTTCAGAAAAAGCTGTTATAGTTTATGCACTAACCCAGTGGCTCAGAGGCCCTGTGTGCACATTTAGAAGTTCTAGAAGCTGTTAGTGTTGAAGCTTGTGTTAAGTATGTGTGTTTTTCTTCCAGGTGTGTGATATTCTGCTATCATGTACAGGTCTGTTCCTACCTTTCTATTCTAGGATCCATTGTATTGCTCCAGTACGTTTCAGCTATGGTCATAATACACCTTCAGCCTCGAGTGCATGTTAGCAATCATCTTATCTCATAGTAGTAAGGTTACAGGATATGCACATAGGTCCAGCCAGATGTGGAGAGAGATCAAACTACTGTAAATGCAGCCAGCCAATACCTCATTATTAGTAGTTCACAGTAACAAAATATATTAAGGTAAGAAAGGAAAACAATAACAAAATGAAGTTCAGTCCATGTGTCCTTGTTCGTAGAGCTATAACCAAACAACTCTGGTTATAGCTGTCTCTTGTTACACTTCTCCAAATGTTCCATATCTTATTAGTGCTACATGACAGTATCACCAGAGTTATTAAATTTCTGCTCACCACCACAATATAAGCCTTTTGAAAAGCAACCGGGCACATAAAGTGTGCACTTTTGCAGTTATTTTATTTGTAGGATTTCTGTTTCACTGTGCAGCTTTACAGTTATTAAAAAGTATATTTAATCTGTTCAGTTGGCTGTCTCTTGAGTTGCTGTTCCTATTTAGTGTTGCTACTTGGTTGAGTTTTAAAGCATTTTTCATTCATGAAGCAGGACCAAAGCATTATGGAGCTAATAGGACGTTATGTGCAATAGAGGCTCTTAATATATATTCACATTTTGGAAATATTGTAACTTGGATAGATTCTCATGGCCTAATTTTAAACTGGTTTATGTCACATGCTGTTCCATTGACTTGGCAGAATTCAGTTCTCTAAATGCAATTATACATGTGTAACTGAAATAGTTTTTTTTCCCCTTTTGTCCTCTTTCTGTTCTCAGTTACTTGTGCACCCCTCATAGAGCCACAAAAGTGCAGAAGTAACATGCCTATTATTTTTCAAGGGTGTCTATATAATGTTCCAAAAGCAACTTGGTAGCTACATACATATATACATATATATATATATATATATATATATATATATATAAAATTTAATTTTACGTGTTGGTGCATTGGTTTCCTGGACATCTGGGGTTCTGTATCAATTCCTGCTGTAGAAAGAATTTTGCCTGTTAGTTTCATTGCCATGCTAGTACCTCAGCACTTTTCCACTACATTGTTCTTGATGCTCTTGTGCCTCCTACAATATTATACTGGGGTTTACTGAGTGGGTGAATTATTCCCAGGGTGATTAACAGCTGCTTTGCAGGTAAGACCCACTTATATACACACCTATACATGCATATGGCAGGAAACAGTTAATAAAAACACGCTTTCCAGCAATTTCCTAATTTTTTTAAGTTTTGTTTTTTAAAAAATGGACAGAGGTAAAATGGGGTACAGTCGTACTTTATTAAATTTTTGGCATTAAAATCTGAGCACTTTTAGAAAAAAAAATTCTTAGGTTTTGTTTCATCAGAGAAATTCAGCAATAAATAAATAAACACCCTAATTACTCCTTTCTGCTACATTTTTCCTTCACATAATTTTCATTACATCTGTCTATAGTTAAAGCAGCTGATCCAGGAACACACAGTTTTATGGCTAGAAATTTTCTGTTACAGGTATCCAATTGTTAGAAAAGTTCCTGTGCAGAAACCGTGTGTGTTTTGGGCCTACAGCCATGGCAGCTATTCAAATATTAAAGAGTGGGATAAGTGTTACTTGTATTATATGCTGAGTTTTCTACGTTCTAAGTAATGTGGATACAAGTAAATTTCATAGCTTGAAATCATAAGTAGGTCTGAAGTAAATAAGTTAGCCTCGATGGTAATAGTTTTAGTGCAGGTATGGCCTCGGTAGTCCTTGGAATATGTTAAAAAAACCTACCAAAAGAATTGGTGCTATTTGGCATCTGACCCTGATTACTGCTGACTGCTATTAACAGAGCTGCCTGAGCTCCCTCCTTTGGATCTGTCTGCAGATCTGCAGCACTTTGGCTCTGCCTGCATAAGTTGTGGCTGTACACCTTCAGTGTAGTTACCTTTACAAGATAATCACAGTTTATCCTGTGCATATAGCTGTCCTCATTGTAAAGTCTTCACCACTCTGCCACATTACACTGTGATACAATATGTGATGATTAAAAAGATGCAGTTAGCATTTACTTTTATTTTCATATGAATAGTATTATTGGGCAGTCCAGTTCTAAGGTGGAATCATGTCTCTTGAGTAAAACTCTATCTTGGTGTAACTTCAATTATCAAAAGAAAGCCCTCATGTGGTATTTGCTGCTCAGACAACATGATCTTATCACCTTTTTAAAGTGCTTCAGCAGAGCCATTTAGTTAACACAATTGCATAGACAAACGGGTTCTGAATGATTCTGAACCTCTCCTGATGATGACAAAAAGTAATCATTTTATCATGTATAGGTGGTAGATAGTAAAAACTGGGGAAAAAGAAATATGAAGCAGAAAACAGTGCTAACGAAAAATACAAAGACAATGCGCATTATTTCATATTTCTTCAATGATCACTGTTTTGACAGCTCTACAGTGCTGCTACACATTAAAAAAACAGAGCAAGTACTTAGTGAATCTTTTTTTTTTTAAATCCAACGTTGCCTATACAACTTCACTTCCATATGTTAAATGCCAACATGCAGTGATTGGAGGCTTTAGGTGATTGCAAGGCAAGGAAATTAAACTTACTTGTAAAAATGTTAATTTCTTATAGCTACAATTGCACTTGTGCTTAATCTAATTAATAATAGAAAATCCTGTTTTTTACTTATATGTATGTGTGTATATATATCCATAAATGCTTTTAATAATAATTTCTTTAAACATTATTAGGAAATAAATGTTATGGCTTAAACTATGTCAGAAAATCTTGTAAAAAATGGAAGTAAAATAGGATTTTCAGAGACGATGGCTCATGTATCAGCATGGCAACAGGAGTTTCATTATTTATAATATAAATAATGAAATACACATATAAATACATATAATTTCTTTCAAACCTTTAGAAATTTTCTGTGTATGATTTATGAAGTATTCATTGCCTATTTCTGCAAGTTGCAGCAGTGGCTTCACTAATTGTTGGTGTATTTTTTTTCCAAAGTAGAGCGCTTTGTGGAGGGCTTACATTTAAATTGCAATGATTGAACTATTAAGCAAATTTTATTTAAGGAATGTACTTTGCTTTTATTTTGTCACCTCATCTTTCTTTTCTGTTTTAGAGCAACATTATCAACAATTATTATTGTATTATCAATTGCTCCTATAGACTGATATCAATTTCATAAATAAATAGTTGTCATGGTATGGCATTTTTCTGTGAAAGAGATCAAGAAAATTGAGAAGTACATTTAGGTTCTTTCCTGCTCAGATTCACTATGTAACAACTTGGTGATTGAAATAAATCCAAGGAATATATCTGCAGCCAATGCTCATAAGATAGTCAATGTGTTGTCACTTACGTGTGTTAATTTAAATGAATTTATTCTTAAGAGACTACTGTGACCATTAATAATTTCTTATTTAATTGATCTGTTGCGCTGCTTAACTGTATTTTATCTAGACTTTTAGTTGCCCTCATTTTCCCATTACTACTTTCCAGTAACTTGTTGTGATGCATGTTTTTTGAAGAAATACATCTGGCATTTGTTGCAGAATCCTTGTGGGTATCTCCACCACCTAGATAAAAATCTGTTGTGTGTAATAGTCGTGTTTGCAATAACTATGAAATTCATGGCAGCTGCAAGCACTTTACACCCTTAAAAATGAAGCCTGATGTGCAGCAAGGAACACTTAAAAAGGTAGTGACCAATTTCTGCATGAGAACATTGAATTTAGTAACCTGCAAACAAGGGAGAGAACACATGAACTGCAGCAAATGTGCGAGATGTAGACTGGCAACCTAAAGTATTACATGTTGCTTTTCAGCTGGTAAATTAAAAATGCACCTTTTCTTTAATGTACAATGACTTAAGGATCCTTTGCAGAAATATCTGCATAAGGTTCTCTGCAAATGCAAACTCAATAAATTATTTGAGAAAAGAAAGGGTACAGCTTCACCTATCTATAGGAAGTTTTCCCTTAATGGCATTTACACTATGTGATGAAAAAAGCTAGGTATCCTTTCTTGCGTGGCCAAGTCTTTCTGTGAGTAGCTTTCTTTCCCTTAGCTGTTAAAGTAGAGCACAAACAATAGAAACTAATGTGCCTGCTGAAATATCTTTGTAGTGATGATACAATGGTTCATTTAGAAAACCTTACTGAGAACAAACATTTGCCTGGATCACATTCCAAATAGCATAAAAAAAACTATTACTGGTCAAATAATAAAAGATGTGCACTTTAGATCTGGAATGGATGCCTGAAATGACTCTTCTCATTTTAGAAAGACTTAATCAGATATCTCCTCCTACTTGCTCCTTCATCACAATTTATTTGTTTGGTATGAGGTGTGTTGATGAACACTAATTTGAAGCATAAACAAATTAACTTTGTGATTGGAAATATGCCACTTTTAAAAAATTGCACTCTGTCCTCTACTGGCCATCTAAACATGGTGGTTTCTTGTTTTATCTGAGGACATGCAAATAATTTTAATAGGATTAAAAAGAAGAAAACCAGACTTAGATATGCCTGAAACCATTCAAATTCTTATTGGAAGAAACATTTTTTGTGTGCATGTCATATTGTAGTGATAAAATTGAAACTAGAAATATATGTATTTTTCTGAGTTGTGAGGATTAGAAAAAGGAATACAGATTTTGAATTTGTAAGGTGAATGAAAAACCATTTATGTCATATTTATTTTCCCCTTTGCTCAAAGATATAACAAAAATATGGTAGAGTTCCCATAGAATGGTTTAATGAAGGAAAGGGTTTGAAGGCCTATCTGATAAACATTTACAGATGAATGAACAAAGGCAATACTTCAAAATGTAAAAGATAATCAATGTGAATAAAAATTTGGCTTTGAATACTTTACTGCAGTGTTATTACTTCCTCTATGTGGTGTGTTTCCAATTTGGAAAAATAAAACCCCAACTGTGAGCAGGAAAAAAATATATCCTTCAATAGTGACTCCATTTGTTGAGAAGATCTAATGGTTTTATTTTCATGCTTAATGCCTGTGAAGTCGCACAGACCATAATTTCTAAATCCATCAGGAATACCAGTGTAGTACTGTTGCCTTCAAAACTATCTGTAATGGATTGCTTGCTTTTGATTTGTAGAGTGACATGGCAACCAGGATTAACTTTCACCCCCCCCACCCCTGTTCAAACATGTATATATTTTAGACCCCATTAAAAAAATTAAACAGGGAAGTCATAACTGTTAGGTTAGATCATGGTTTTGAGTTCTGGATCCTTATATCCCTGCACCCAGGCTGTTAAAACTAAGAGATTGATACTTAATGATGTTTCTTGCCCTTTGTTCCTCCATCTAAGCTATAAAGCAGTTTTGACAAGCTCTTTTAAAAAGTGCTTGAAGAAAAGGAGAAGACAAATGAGAGATGGGAGGGATAAAAAGGTTGTTGAGAGATGCTTTGCCATGTGAAGAGCTGGAGAATAACTTCTGAATTTGGCAAGTCCACAAAAATATCTTGTATTTGACACAAAAAAAAATATTTTTCTTTTGATTGAAAGATGAGAACTACATGCATCCTAGATTTCATGCCTAACTGTATATACATTTACTTCTATCAAACCACATTTTTTTAGGGGAAATACTTGAAATCAGTAAATACAGAACACAAGATAACATTTTAGATATGAGAAAAGCATAGTAAATTAGGTGCTAATAAGAAATAATTGTTTATAAAATAATGAAAAGAGCAGTTCTGAGTTGAAGTATGATGTTTGTGTTTGATGTAACATCTCTTAGCTTATTATATTACAATATGATGTTTAAACCTCATTAAAATAGTTGTGGCGCAAAGAAGAGTTAGGACACGGATTAAAGAACTGGAAACTTTTGTTTTTGTTGTCTGGGATGTAAAGAAATCACAAATGCAGTGTTTTCCAGTTTTCATATGAGATATGATGTGGAAGACTCTTTAGTTTAGCAATGAAAGTTAGAGAAAATCATATGGCTAGAATTTGAAATCAGAGAGATTGAGAATAAACTAAATGCAGTATCATTAGAATTCCTTGGGATGAGCTACTATGCATTCTCTGCCAATGAAAATTCCAAAATCAAAGGCTTTCTTTAGTAATTGTATTTTTTTTCTGGATACTGAATTCAAACACAATTGCTGGACTTTAAATGGACGGTAATTTAGGGAAGCTTGACTCTTGCTTTATGCAGGATAAATTAATCATTGCTCAGGTTTCTTCTTGCCTTAGAATGTGTTATTTGGAGTTGATTCTTAAATCTATCTCAGGTTTTTATGCTGGCATAGCTTCATCAGAACAGGTATTTCCTAGGAAGAAAGAAAATAATAGGCGAACAGGAAATCAGAAATGCCTGATAAACTACTGAAATTATCTGTTGAGTGTGGTCAGGTGGAAGAATAGACTAAGTAAACACTTTTCAAATTAAAAAACATTACTGTCTTAGCAATCTCTGTACCTATGCTGAAAAGCCTGTTACCTAAAGATGCTGAAGTGCATTTATAGATTTTCTCCTGCCTTTCTGTATATGAGACAGTACAAGTTCAAGTCTACTGTTAATAGTGCTTTATTTAGAGAATTTCAGATCTGTGCAATTGTTTCCAGAGTCTTAAATCTGAAAAACACAGACTTTGTTCATTTCCATCTTGCTTAGTTTTTTCTTTTTCTTTAGTCAGGTCAGAAAATAGTTCTGAATTGCTTAGTTACCCTTTCTTTAATTCTGGTCTCCTTAATCTTTTCACTTGTCTCATAGCTACTTCATATAGTATTTCTAGGCAATATTCTAAATCTTCAAAATATCATCAAGATGCAATTTTTTTTTAAATCAGGCATGAAATATAGCTTGATTATAATTTGGTATCAACAGCTAATCCAGTTGAAATAATTGAAGTAATGGATTAATAGTGCAACATAATTTTTTGCTTATATGTGTATTTGGTTACATCACAGAATTCTCTGAGTTGGAAGGGACCCACAAGGATCAAGTCTAACTCTTAAGTGAATGACCTATACAGGGGCTGAAGCTACAACCTTGGTGTTATTAGTACTCTGCTCGAACTAGCTGAGCTAACCTCAGATGAGTTCATGTCTCATCAACTGCAGACCTGAAAAACATGAGGCAACATTTTCTATACCATTAATGAGTCGTTTTAATGCATCAGATAGTTCAAAGTTGCTTTAATAATTTTCAAAGGGAATTTGCTAATAATTTTGAAAAGGAGAAGAATATCCATCCTTTTTATATGTGTAAATCGTGGGCTACTTGAGTAGCATTTCAGTTTAGCAGTTTGGTCCTGCAGGCCCTTCCTTCCTTGGAGGGAGTCAACAGCTCCTCCCAGTTCTGTATCATCTGTGAACTTGCTCAGTATCCCTTCCAGTCCTGTGTCTGGTTAATGAAGTTGCTGAAGAGCCCAGGGCTGAGATGGAGACCTGTGGAACCCACTAGTGACATCACCCCATTCACTGTAACCCCTTGTGCCTAACCCATGAGTTGCTCACCCATCGCATGATGTGTTTATCCAGCTGTGTGCTGGACATTTTGTCCAGAATGATACTGTGAGAGAAAGTATTGAAAGCTTGATGTTTAGAAGAGGATGATTTAATTTTGCATACTTCATATAGATCAGTTAAAACAATGTGGAACAATTAAGCATAAATCTACTCGAGATGTGGCATATTACTTCTGCTGGTTCGTAACAAATATTTAGGATCTGCAAACGGCAGCATTTCTTCATTACTCAGAATCTGTTCCATGAACAGGCTTGAAAAACTTTCTAATCATGCTCAGTCCATATGGGACCTCCTTTAATGGTGGTTCTGTAAATTAACCATCAGGGCTTTTTTTTTTTTTTTTTCAGGTTTATGACAATGTACAATTGAACAAGGACAAAAAGAGTAAGTAGAAGTCCAGGAAGGTGAGATTACAAGGAAGCCATGCACCCCACACACTGATTTACTCCTGCAAATATTCTCAGTAATAGTTCACAAGCAGTTTTTACTGAAAGGGTTAAAGAGTTATCCAAAGTTGGACTTTTAAACTCTTACGTGAAAGAATTGCAGAAATATGGTGAGGGTTGAAGCCTAGCAAGTGAATCATACCTTTCAATGGCTTTATTTAGAGACAAAACAAACATAAAACACTCACAAGATCTGCTTATTTTATATTTACAAACAGGATCGATTTTACTCTGTTTTCTCAAACATTGTCCCAAAATAAGAGGCTCCTTTGATACATGTTTTCAGAATTCCAGAGATCATCTCTACTTGTTTCAGATTTCATTCCTTGCTTCTTCCAGTCTTTTACTTGAGAACCACCCCCCCACCCCCACCTTTTATTTTCTTTCTCTCTCTGGTTGTTAGTGTAGAAAAAGCCCTTTTATTAATTTTTTAAAATTTAAACCAGCTGCATATTAATGTTTGAAATGAAAAACGCTGCAGCAGTGGCTCTATCATGCAGATTGTTAAAATATGTTTATGTTATATTATGTGCGTTAAGATCCAAAGGAGCGACAATGGCATGTTGAATCACAGAGTGCTTCTAACCCCCCTCCAAAATCCCACAAAACCCAGACCCCCAACTCCATACAGATTTATGTGGCTGTCCCAGAGGTCCTGAATTAATAATATGTAGCATGTGCACAAGAATGATAGATGGAAGAGGAATGGCTTATGTCTCTGTTAAATACTGCATTGTAAAAATTGTACCAATACATGTTTGTGAGACAGGTCCTGTTTCTCTTGCTTTCCTGAAGGTTGCTAATCTCTTGGGCAGATGAAGAAGGTGGTAGCTTCTGAGGTTTTGGATTTAAGAACCCTGTACTTTGAAGCAAAGCACTAAAGCACCATTAAATTTTAAAATATAGTTCGGAAACATTAAGTTTTCTTATAGCCTGCAGTTCTTGAATGACTGAATTTCAGATTATGGTAAAGAATAAAAAAAAAAAACCAAAACCACAAAAAACTCGAAGAATGAAACAAGTGTAAATCACCCAGGAGTTAAAGTGGGAGATAGAGATTGTAGTGAATCAGTTTGTATTTTTCTGTAGCTGAAAAGTGACAGCTGCCTTGTCCCAAAGGCTATTTTGCATTTAAAATTGAAGATTATACAGACAACACAGAAACTGTCTCCTTTCCACTCCATATTCAGCTTATGGAAAAAGTGCTGTAGCTGGGGAAAAACAGTTTGGTGAAGGACTTCAATTTTTTCACATTCCTCCTCATTGCATGTAAGACTAAAAAACGGCAAAATTTTGAATAGTGATATGAGTGCACAACAAGTAATTTCATGTTGATAATCTCAATTTCACCTCTTCAAAACAATAAGTCTATATGTTCTACAAAGTCACTTCAAATGGAAATGCACTACAAAATGAGGCAACTCTAATAGAATAGAATCGTAGAATTGCAAGGGCTGGAAGGGATCTCAAAGATCATCCAGTTCCAACCTGGCTTGTTACAATGGCCTTTATTTAAGGCCACTTACACCTCATTCTGCAGTAAGGAGAATAAACACAGGTCACCTGAGGAAGAAGGCAATCTGAAAAGTGTCTTTATCAGGGAAGTATGAAAGACTAAACTACCCAACTATTCAATGTGTTGAAGATCATTCCTAAATCAGTCATCACTTTGAGACTTAATTTGGATAGGGATTCTCAAGGTGCTGCCTCATTGAAACATTCATGTGTGGCAGAAATGGTTCACCAGGATGGAATTGTGTTTGAACAGAAGTTGCATTATTAATCAGTTACTGAAAACTGTGGGTTGTCATAGTGTGTTTTGGAGAAGTTGAGTATTCTGAGACATGAAGACCTTCTCTCAGTCAAGCTATCATATAGCTGGAAACCTGAAAGCACAGGTAGCGGAAGGCTTATGGCACTGTAAAATGAAATGTGAAAGCATAAAAGCCGCTCAACTTAAAGACACTGTAGAGCTCCATTCTAAAATCTGTCAAGCACAGTTGAGTGTTATGAATTTATTTAAGTACAGAAGAGCAAAGAAAACTCTGTGAATAAAATGGATCAAACCCAGGAAGGTTTGAAATATACCCCAGAATTTGATTAAAACCAAACAAGGTTAGATATTGATGCCAAAAATTTTGATACATTTTACTTAATAGTAAAAGAGGAAAAGAGAAAGATAAATAAATGAATAAATAAATAGGATAAAGAGGTGTCTGTGGGGGGACATGAGGTTAGGCAGTTGGAACATATCACCCTTCTGAGGGTCCCAATGATGTCTTGTTGCTCCTTTCCATATGGTCTTCTTGGTGGTGAAGGGTCCCCCATGCCAAAATGGATATAATCCAGTGGATTAATATACACTTTGGGCAGGTGGGAATGCCCAGGTGCCTCTGCAGGGGACTAGGTCTGGACTGGGCCCTCTTTGGGCGTGGGGAGGGCCTTTGATGGACCTCTGCTGTCATTCATGTGGATGTCCCACAGATGTGGCTTTCCCGAGGTGGGGAGCCCCCACAGTTGGGCTGGTCTGCACAGTGGAGGATGGGTGTTCAGTGCCTCTCACAAGAGGCTTTTTGATCACACATCCAAAACCTCTCATCCTCCCCTTAGGTGTGAGGGTCAGTGTGAGCCTGACAGCAGACAGCCTGGGGCTGTGGTCTCCAACCTGAAGGTGTCAGGCTTAATCCTACTGTGGATGTATTCTTCTCCTCAGCACAGACCTAACTCACTTTCTCTCATCTCCATCAACTTGCAATCCAGACCCTTTCAGGGTGTGCTGGTTTTCCATGCAGCTTTTATTATACAGTTTTGCTATAATAGGCAAAAGTCCTTCATAAAAATGTTTAAGCCATAAACCATAACTTTTCAGTCTCTGAGAGTGAGTCATACTGGGATCAAACAGTACAGGGGGATGCATCCCAGTAATCATTTGCTATGTTTCCTTGCAGAAAGATCAAATAATTTAAAGAATAATCTTTCTTTCATAGAAAATGTGAAGGAATGCACCAAAACACTGCTTGTTTTGAGAGAAAAGCAATTCCTTTTCTGTATGTAGAAGTTAAAATTCTATTTTTCTTTCTTCTGGTACTGGAGCTGATTTTTTCCATCAGAGTGACAGCTTTCTGTTAACGTGACAGCTTGATCAGTTCTGTCACTTTGTATCAGTCCACTAATTAATATGTTGATTCTATTTTTGAGAACAACCTTAAAGAAAAGATGTTCCTGATGGCAGTTAATAAGCTGAGATGTACAGAAGCTAGACATGTAGGACAGACGTCTGTAACAAGTTTGTAATTGAAATGTAAATAATACAGAAAGTGAAAACGTTTTACACTAGTTCTTCACAGTCTGTACTGAATGGCACCTTGTGCTGAGTAAGAACTTGCTAAAAACTGCCTAGTAGATTTTTCTTTCCCAGTATGGCCAATCTATTTTTGCTGAAGATCAATATGGGAAAGCAATACCAGCAGGCATTAAAGTGTAAAAGAAAGCAAAAGTGAACCACCATTCAGGCTTGCAGACAATGAAATAGTGCACACTTATACAAACCATCAGTTCTCCTGAGCTCCTTCAGCCACAGCTGAGACTGTGTAACCTCTGCAACAGGTAGTGTGTTGCTAATTACATTTTTATAGTCTTACACTCTGGATCAGTTTAACTTGAAATTCAGGATTCCCTTTTTTTTTTCTTTTCTACCCTGTAAACTGTTATGGCACCCACTACTGAAGTACTGGGCTTCCTAGGAGAACTCAATTGCCTGCAGAGGCAGATGTGCTAAATGGCAATGCCAGGATGATTTGTCGAAGGAGATTTGGGACGTGACATCTGATGCTACCTGCAGCACTGTCAAGGGAGGAACATCATCAACAAGCTGTTAAAAATTACTTCTAATGGCTGAGAAAAGTAGATGAAACATCAAGAAAATCACTTTGTTCTTTGTTCTTATTGATTGCCTAATTTAATTGGCATGGTTTTATTGAATTTTTTAACAGAACAAAATGAGATTTTAATGTAATCTCACTGAGGTTAGTTCTAATTAGATATATTAATTTATTATGACTTTCTTGGTTAGAAGAACTAAAACTCATTAATTTCTTTTGATGAAGTTATTTTAGACAAAGTCCCAAACCTTCCAGCTATCTGTACTCTTGGTTATATTGGTGTATACTTAGTTGAAAATCTACAGAAGACTGAAGAGATCAAACAACTTTACAGATTATGTTGAAATTTAAATTTTAAAACCAACCAAAATATTGAAAAATTTGATATTTCACATTCTGTAAGCTTTTCAGGAATTAATACACCTGTGCTATCAACTTCTGCAATTGTTGCAATAAGAGTGAGACAAGGCAAAGTAGGTTTCTTTGTTTGGATAACTTTTTAAGGCCTTATCAGTTTCCAATTTCATATTAATTCTTGATGACTTAAAAAGATGTCAGTTTAATTTTGCTGGATTAGACATTGAGTGATTTGCAATACACTTTTGCTTTCAAGCATCTTGCTTGAAATATGGTTTTATATACTTAACTTCATTTTTACAAGACAGTTTGGATCAGGGGTCATCCTGAAATTCTCTTGTATCATTGAAATTTGATAATTTCTTTCCAAAGTTTATGCATTGACCACATGTGGTCTTTATTGGAACCATGAAGAGTAGGGGGAAAAGTTTATATAGATTCAAAGAGCTGTTCTGTACTGAGTCTAGAGAAGACTTTGCTGCCTGTATCATTTGTGGGATAGTGTGTACTGGTGAGGAAATAAAAAGCTTTGTTAACACTGGACATTTTGGGATTTCCAGTTTAAAGTTAGAAATATCACAGTGGTTTGCTATTTATTCACTGACACTCCATTGTAAACCATATTTTCTCAACAAGAACCTGCATCTTACACAGAAAGTATGGGGCATATTATAATCAGAGTAACTCAAATGCTACTTGAGTAGTTCAGATGAGTCAAGTGATCTTGACCCACACAGCCCTCTGGTGATGAGACAAAAAAGCTGTCGAAAGAGAAGAGATGAGGAACTACCTGCTTTCTTATTTTAATTGGATAGAAGGGCACTTTCTGAGTGTTAGTGGTATTTATTTGTTTTACAGAAAAGCTGAGTTTTCTATGTGTAAAAATTCTGTGGTTTATACAGCTTTGTTCATTTACAACATACATACAGTGACATTTTACTCTCTTTTAGTCCTTTCTGAATAACACCAAATGGCTTCAACAGAATTTCAAGTTCAGATATGTAATTGTTCAGAAACAATGTCTTTCGCTAGAAGTTTAATGTAACAGAGGCATAGAAAAGGATTCAGATGTCTCTCTTAAATACCTGATATGTAATACAATTGCTGGAAATGGGAAATAGACTGAGAAAGGAGCATTCTCTGACTCTGTGAAAGACAGTTTAGTGTGATTACGAATTCTATGTGTTCTCTTTTGAAATGGCTGATTCATTGATGCACTGATAGAGAAATTATTGTTGAAGAACCAATGTCAGTGTGGATGATGGCAAGCTGGGGAAGTCATTAATTTGGAGCAATGTTTTAGACACTTTGATTCATCTGGAGCTGGTGTACAGGCCTCAAGGATGGTTCACAATTCCACTTCCCCAGCATTGTGCTAACTTTAAATCAGTAAGTGCAAGAATGCTGATGTTCAGACTGCTGTATCTGCCTATGCACTCACAGGCAAATGAGAGAAGTTGGCTCCAACTTTGAATCTTTTTTTTTGAATCATTTTGGTACTTCTGCAAGTAGCATTAGGCACTGTGTAACACTGAGGTGGCTAAAGGCAGCTGTGCAGATACGGGCCTTTGCTTCTTTTGGATGAATTCCAAAATACCAATCATAATAGGAGGTTAGTTCTTAGTTTCATAGAGGTGTTGTCAGAAAAATATATTTAGTAAGTGTGTGGATATGCTAAGCATATTAGTGTCCTAATAAAATGTTACTGATTTTGCAGCAGTGGTCTATTAATTTAATTTTTTTCTGTGACTCCTAATTGCTTTATTTTTCAGGCTCACTTACTAAGACCATATAATGGTCTTAATGTCTCAAATCAGATTTCATGCATTTTTGATGACAGAACATCTCTAAATACATGTAAGACACATAGAAAAATAATAAATCGTAGAATTTAGGAAGAGAAGATTATACATTAACTTTCAGCTTTTTGTAGCCCTCCAAACAAAACTCAGAAACAACAAACTGCAGTGAAATATGAAGACTAGTTAGCAGTAGCATTTGTAAGTGGTCATTGTTAGCATGTCAGGAGTGTGTCTAGATTTCTGCTTTGACTTTTTACTATATGGCACAAACCTCAGTTGGGGTTTTCTTTTTCTCCTGCTTATTACTCTCTGTCTTTAACTGAACATTGGTCTTATAAGGCATTGTTCTTGCTGCTTCCATCTTGCAGTGTTTGAAACACAGTGTAGCCCTTTTTCCCTCACCTTCCATTCTATTAGTGAAATAAGCCATATGGGAAGATAGTATGAGAGAGAGTTTGCTAGGTAGAATTAGGAAAAAAACCCCAACTCTTATGGTTAGCTTGAGCTCTTCTTGCATGACACACAGACACGTTTCTGCTAAATCAGACTTGACTGAACACTTGCAACAGGCTGTGAATGCTCTGATGTTTGACAGCTCCTGTTTCAGGTTTCTTTCAAGAGAGCATGGTTCACTGTCAACTGATCCACCCCTGAAATTGAAACTTAAAGCTTTCTGCAAGTCCTATGCTACACTCCCATCATGCAGGAGGGAAACAGTCTGTTGCTCATTCTAACTGTGAAATGAGCCAGTGTTATGTGATTACCTTTCAGTTTGACTCTGGGAAGTAACTTGAACCTCATCAGATTGTGCGTTGTTTGGTTTCTCGTATAGGTGCTCACTCTTTTCACAGGCTTTCTGAAGTGTTGCTGTAATTGTTGATTTGTGTTGATTTCTCTTTTCATGTAACACCATATGCTGCAGCTGAGAGATGCATTCATAACTTGTTTTCACACAGACTAAGTCCTGAATCACACACACATTGTCTTGATGCAATTTCCTTTGACAGTCAAGAAAGCCTGCTGCAGTTGTGGACGTGTTAAAAGGCAAAAACCAGTAGTGAAAACCAGAAGAGAAAATCTATATAGCCTAAACAAAGGTGGAATAATATAACAAATGTGTAAATGAACTTGTGATAGTTTCCCATTTGTGTCAGTTCACAAAATGAAATAATAAAAGTTTATGCAGAAAGGGAATTAAATAATACTTTAGGTGAAATGTTTCAATTTTCTTGGGAAAAGAAGTGATGTAGTAGTGTTGCTGGGAGAAAATTATTGTTTCCATGAAAAAAACCCCAACAAACTTGTAAATTAAAAATGTTATCATAAATTTAGAGGAGTCTGAGTATTTATGGATAATACAAAAAGTGATAGGTAAGTCTTAGAGTGTTCAAAGTTTTAAGTCAATTTCAATCAGTAGAGTGAGATTTCTGTGTTTGACAGCTCACTTTGTGTCTGTCTCTGATGGAGTTTTAGAGAAAAATGAAGGACATATCCAAGGCTAGGAACTGCCAGAGGTGGGACCTGAGGCTAGACTTATATCCATTCTGACAATACCCAAATTCCTAAAGCTCTCCTGCTTTGTACCATTCTCTCCATCATTGGTAGACACAAGCTATTTTCTTTAAGTCAGGTCAATAACTTGGCCGTTATCAAAACAACTTGATGAGCTGGAAAGTCATTTTGTACTGCCTTTTCAAACTTAGAGAACTAAATTCAATAAAAGCACCTCAGATCTTTTGGGAGAAGTGGCAGTCTAATCATTAAGGAACATGTTCATTATGAAACACCAGAATATATCTCACTGAGACCAGGAGGAGATATATTTGGTTATTGAGCTTTCTTTTCTTCACAAATTTTGTCAATACCTGTGCAGGGAGAATGAAAGTGTTCATTATTGTGAGACTTACTTTGTAACCAAGATGTGCATGATAAGGATAAGAATATATTTATCAGTGGAAATTACGCCATATCATATGATTACCATATATGAAGTGATGATATTTTTCTTCTTGGTGTTTTAGCTCCTTAAATTCACAGAAAGTTTGGTTACTTCTTATTGAGGTATGAATAAAAAGCATCATTTCAGTTATTTAGTATAATTACCATGCTTTTTTCTTTTGAGTAAATCACAATGAGGGAGGTAGACACATTCTGTTCCACTTGGTTAAAACATTGCTTGGTTAGAATAATGCTTATACTGTTTACTTGTTAGGGTTGTTAAGCCATTATATTTTCCCCTGAAAGGGGTGTAAAGCTTGGACTCCACTTCCTAAAATTCTTGTTATCTGGTGGTCTGCTTCTTCTTGTAGGAATGGGTGGTCTTTTAATCACTGAACCTCCATCTCACTCTTGTGCCCTTACTTCTGGAACAGCTGAAAAGGTCAGTGCCAATCTGAGTCTCCTCTGCTGCATGCATCTGGAGAGCATAGGATTGATCCTTTTTTTTTCCCTCTCTGAAGAGAGCCTTTTCTTGCATCTCAAGTGCAGTAAGGGAGAGAAAGGGCATTCTGTTTTGTGAAACCTTTTCTACTTCAACTCTTTTTTCATTCTGATACACGGTTAAACCTCCAGCTTCTGAAATCCTCTGTTAAAAATGAGACTGCTGTCAGTGGCTAGCAAGAGGTCACAAGACTGATTGTTTTGGAGATGCATGTTCTGTATTGTTGAGAAGCTGAGGAGTTGGCAGAGCAATGGAGAAGGCATGTTCTGAAAAGCATCAGAAGTGCCCCTCTGCAGCAGTCTGCTGTGGGGAGGGAAGTGCATTTTTGGCATTTCCTTTATTAGAAAGATGGTGGGTGCTTGATGTATGAGGGTCAAAACAAAGATGACTGAGGATTTTCTCTGCCCCCTCTCCCCTCCTCCACTCCCCTTGGACCCATAAGGAGTATACACAGATGTCTTAGCTGAAAGGGAGTTGTGGTGAAAGATTACCAGCCATGATAGTGGAGGAGGCCAGAGACCTGGGGTGAGCCACAGCATATTACTGGCCCCACAACTTTGGTCTAGCACTGGATTAAAAGCAGTCATATGACATGCAGGTTGTTCTATATGGGTGCATTTTTATCTCAGCCTAGTGACTCTGTTTTCCCAAGTGCTGTTTTCTTCTTTTGTAGGCAATATTTGTATGGAGAGTACTTTGCTTTTTATTAATTGCTTGTGAAACTGTCCTGGGATACCTTAAGGTGCAGATAGTGAATGTCTATACTCATCGCTTTGTCCTTTTATTGGATTTTGTGAAGTTAATAATTTAGCAAGAGCAGTATAGTGAGTCATGATGCTGTTATTTCTGTTGTTTCTGGTGTTTCCTGGAATAAGATAAAAGTTAGGACTTGGTATCAATTGTTTCCTAAAATAAGAAAAGCCTTTTTAGGCACAATGCGAGGTTAGCTCTTTACTTCTTAAGGATATATATGATAAAATATCTGTAGCATACATACCCCCCAGCCTATATTGTTATAGCTGATAAATTCAAGCTATCTAATCCAAAGTCATACTCAGTTTATTCATGACTTTTTCAGAAGAAATGCAAACTTACTGCAAGATGAAACAACTGACTTTTAGCTCCCAGAGAAGAATGTTGTCGTACTTTTGAAAAACCTCATAAAATGAAAAGGAGAGCTTAATTGCATACTAATGTCACAATAAGAAATTCTGATTAGAAACCTTAGAAGTTTAGGTGTAGGAAGTATGGACAAAACTTGAACTTCTTTCCTCTTAGGACTTCTCATTTTTAATGGTTTTAGAATATTTGCTGTATTTTTTAGAGCTAATTTATCATCTCTTAGATAATGCATTCAGGGGTTTTCTAGTGCTTGATTTATCAAAGAGACTGCTAGTGAATTATTGTGCATTTTAGTCCAAGTACCATGAGGGTAAAAGTGACAAGGCATCTGTCACTGATTGGCTACTGCCAATTCATATTTCATGACTCTCTTCACTTTTTTTTTTTGTTTATTTTTTCTGGAATTTTTCTTTTTCTCTCAGTTTGTATATTTTGTAACATTTAAGCAGCTCTTTTAGATAAAAGACACCACATTTTCTTCTTGGCTTACTGTATGACCTCTGGCAGTTGCTTAGATCTTCTGTTCCTTGGTTTAATTACATGTAGAAAGTTACACCCATTGGCAAATATTTTAAGAACTATCCCTTTACAAGTAAAAAAAAATAAAGCGTTGTTGAAGTAAGTCAGAAGGGTTCTAGCCTGATGATTAATGAAAAAACAAAAGCTGACACTGCTGGATTGTCAGCTGTACAACTTCATTTATGGTTTACTGAGCTTCCCATTTTGAGCAGAAGGTCAAGAACCAATGAAACTGTGAGTGGATTTTGGATTGTATCTCAAATATTCTCCTCAGCTTCTGCTGAGACTGGATATGAAGGATCTATTCAGTAGTTCCCCTCTATGGGATTTTTAAAATTTGTTACAAGTAGGGGACATTGCTGTTTATTCACTTTACAGAAACCAATCAGGAACCATAGTAAAACAGTATTATTATTTCCTTTTATGTTGTATTTAAGTCAAAGAGTAATTCAGTTGCATTAATTTAACTTACACTTAGAAGTCACAATCGTATTTAAGATGGTCTTGTGTTGACTTTAACGCCCGAGTTGCTGGCTGTATAAATGTAGAAGAGAAGCTGAAAGCGATGATGAGTCTGTAGCTTGCTCTGCACTAACCTTTTGCCAGTTATGTACCTGGCCAAAAACAAGAGACAATTTGTGGTTCTAATGTTTTTCTGAGAAAGCAGAGAGCTGTTGAGTGCAGGAATAAGAGGCTTTCAAACGTTTAGTTAGTACAGCTGTCAGTGGATTGGCGAAATGTAAATGTGAATGATTGTTTTAATCCTGCTAAACATTTTCTTTAGCTGATCTCAAGTATTTCATGCTAAAATTGATTTTAACCATGAATGTAAGCAATCACCTTCTTCCAGATCACTGCAGCCCATACTATCTGTAGGCAAAAGCATTTATGACAAGGGCTAGCAGCAGCTGGGTTAACTATTGATTTTTGACTCTGTCTTCTTTCCTAATAATTGATCGAGAAGACATGTGAAAAATTCTTCTTCCAAATTGTTGTTATGAAGTATTTCTCTGGACAGCACAAGAAGAAAATACCAAAAAGATTTATTTATTTATTTATTACTTTTACAATTAGTGTAGAACAGGTGATTTCAGATAGCAGCCCAAACTCACAGACTGTTACCAAGAATAAAACATGTGGGGTAAAGGCAATAGTTAGGGTGACATTTCCAAAATAGGCAGCTTCTTCTTGAAACGTGAGATTCAAGGAGCAGCTACAGAGTTCAAAAATTTTGAACATATATGAACATATATGACTAATATGTCTAATATGTCCAGATATTTGAACTTAAATTGCCTCTCTTGTCCTTGCAGAGTAGATACTGCTTGTATTTGATTGGATGTTCTTCCATTTTTTTCCCAAGAATGTTATTTATTTAAGCTAATCATTGATTCCCTAAAGCCATTTGTGATGAGACAGTTTTGCTGTGGTCCTAGGACTTTATTTGAGGTGACTTCTGCAGGAGGTCCTGCTGACTATGCTTATCACTTCTGTTGTATCTGTAAAAGTGATTTGGAAAGTGGCGACCCCTGTTGCTAGTGATCTAAGGGGTGAGGACAGACTTCAAACTCTCTCAGTTTCTTAACATGTAATCAACCTTGTCTAGGAGAAATCTAGCTAGCACGTTTGACAGCTAACTCAATACTCATGGTGTGTAGAGTTTGGTAATCCTCCTTCCTTGAAAAAAATGTGAGTAGTAAGAGAAAAGCCTGCCTAAAGAAATTGTTCATCTATAAAGAAGTGATCTACTGATGTTGTCTGTTCTGCTTTCCAGAGAGTGGCTTGTGGTTTGAAATGTGTCCAGAAGTGAACAGCTTTTTCCTTGTGCTCCTGAGTTCAGCTGTCATTTTTTGAGTTTCAAGGAGAATTTGAAGAAAAGTCTGTACTGTGCCTCAGTTGTCCAAGGTTCTGTACATGGCTATGGGGAATGCTGATGAGAATTTCCACTGCAGTACACTATGGAGAAATCAGGAGGAAGTGCGGCTGGTGATAAAAGACTCCAGCCTTAAAGATAACTGCATGTGATGACGGGGCTTAGGGCAGAACTTCCTTTCATAATGGCTTGGCCGTTGTGCATTGACTAAAAAAGGATACTGGGTGAAAGGTGTGGGCAGAATGACTGACCTTTTGACTGGTCATTTTGATAGGTACCATAATGCAGTAGCCATTTAGTTCTCTCTCGGTCAGGCTCTGCACCCTAATCTGTCCAATCGCCTTTAGAGCTGGATGAGTATTAACACAGCATAACATTTTTTTGCAGCCATTAGTTGTGCTTTGGAAAGAATTCCCTCCTAACCACTTCTCTGTGGCATGTTAATCCTTTTGATTCCTGAGCATCAGTTATGACACCTTGCCTCTTACTGTGACACTGATTGGTTTCATACACAAATTAAACAGGTTACACAGAATGACGAATGCCATGTTTTAGTGCAAGAACTCCTGCTATATTGTCAGACAGACAACAGTGCAAAATAGTAGCTTACAAACTTCAAAAGGATTCTACCAAGCTAAGTAAAGTAATAGTAAGTGTAGCTCGATGCACCGTTTTCATTGAAATTAATCCACTTGCCATAGTTTGATTTTAATTTGTGATGTCATTGTTCCATACTAATACTGAAACTACCACCTCACAGAATAACAAGAAAACGTTTTTGTTTATATAAATAAAAAACCTGTTTGTCACATGTCAAGATGTTGGTGTTATATTCAACATATCAGAATATTTAAATATATGATGTTCATTGCTTTACATTTTATTACTGCTACCGTGATATGCTTTCTGAAACATTTATTTTCACTTATTTTTAACCTGCACAAGAATTTATGGGATTTTGGTTATACATTTTAGGAAAACGGCCTGGACTTTAACACTGAAACAAACATACATCTTCTTACAAACCTACAATTGATAAATTTAAATTACTTTACTAGTGTGCATTTTATAATGCATCTTCACTGATTTGAACTTAATTTCATGTGAATTTAGACTTCTAAGCCCCTGTCAAGCACTATATTGTTCATGTTTTATTTTTTTCTTGTTAATATAGTTAATATTTTAACATTTGTTAAATTTTAATGAACATAAAGTTCATTAAAATGCAAGTTTTAATTGCTTGTTGGTCACTGTGGTTGCCCTCCAAGAAAACAACTGGGTCTTTTCCCTATGCCCCCTGTCTGTCCTGCTCTCCAAGTCCAACTACGTGGGCTCCAAATATCTGTCATTTTGTTCTACTTTCCTGCTTTATATTGAGGTTATTTTTCATATCAATGTGGACTGAAAAGTTGCATGCATGATTGAGAGACTGTACTGCAGATTTGCCTGTGTGAGTTGTGCTTTGGTTTCCCTGGTGGAATAGAGTGTAGGAATTTAAATGCTTTCAGTTATGGGCCTAGACTTGCAAAATAATGAATCACTTTCCTTTTTTTAGTCATCTGATGATTTAAGGAGTAGAAAAGCAAAGAAGTCCTAGCTAGTGGTCTGTGGCACATTTGATTTGGGAAGTCTCTTTCAAAGGCTAAAACAAGAGTTGAGAAAAGTTTCTTTAAATGTTTACCTGTTTATTTTGGTTCATAGCAGGTCCTCAGATCTCTAACTTTCCTTATGAGTACAGGATTTTTTACCTCTAGGAGATCAAAAGGCTGATATTTTTAAAGCATTGCAATTGTTATTTTTGTGAGCAGGAGCTTTCCCTTTGCCACAGCCATGCTTGGCTTTTAATGCTCATTTAATAAGCAATTTAATGCCGACAGAGTCAGATTTGATGTGAGCCACTGGCTTTGCTCTGGTTTAGGGAGTACATGTGTGCTTTGCCTGCTTTCCTGCTTGGAAAAGGTGACATGACCTTGAAAACTGAAGCATGCCAAGACACTTGCCAAGGAGTGAAGCAGGGCAGACATGCCATTCAGCTATTCCTCTGGAGACAGCCACACTTGGGCTGTGTTAGAATCATTACAAAGGCTTAGCTGGGAAGTCTGTGGCTTTTAATGCCATTTCATGGTAATAAAACTTGTTGTCCCACCAGCTAAAAGAGTGGGTGTTTTAATAGAATAAGCATTTGATTAATAAAACAACGTGTACTGTACAGAAGAAATGATCATAAAAAGCTGCTTTTTAATGGTCTAAAGTACCTTTTGCAGCTTGGAACCTTTTATCACCTTGTAAATCGCCCCTTGAGATGAATAGTTGGAGTTAGGCAAGGCACACTTCCATTACCAGCATATCCTCCTTCAGATATTATTATAGAGCTTGGGCTGCAGCTGCTTCAAAGCTGCCCTTCTCACCAACACATTTTTACATCTTGCTTTCATTATGCCAAGGTGCATTCTGTGTTATTGCAGTGGCTTTGCTTTTAATAATCATCTTGATGAAAACATTCAGACCTGAGGGAGGTCCACTATTTCTCCTTATCCTTCTCTTACAAGGTGGTGACCATTTTTTGCTACTTTTGTTCTGTTTTATAGATAATGTTCAAAGGTGCTAGTTAACAAGACTTAAACATACTCAGGAGGAGAGGAAAAGGCATAATAAAGCCTACTTTAAAGTGAATATAGGAGAGAGAGTGAAGTTATGTCATTTTCATTATGGAGGATTGAAAACTTCTCATTGCTTTCAGTGGGAGTATAAGCAGAAAAATAAAAAACATGACCCTAACAGCAAACAGATGGCATTCCTTTTTCTGTGATTTTGTACACTTTTGAAGTTGTAGAGGAACCACATAAGCAGTCATGCTTTCAATTATTTTCCCCACTAACAGAGGCAGACACAAAATTTATTCGTTTTTTCCTACTGATTACTCTTCCATTCCAGTCATTGTGCCTGAGCTCTAAATTCTCTTATGTGAAAGAAAGGGAAATAAACTTCAAAAAACTTCTTGGCCTCAAAACCAAAGGAAATATTTACTAAGTTTAAAATTTTAATATGCTAGCCTCTCTCTTATTTTGCCCTTCTTAGGAGTTAGAATGGAAGCTGCAATGCTACGGCTTCAATTTTGTAGAGATGAGCACCCAAAAATAGTACTTTCCATGAGGCATCTCTCCACAGATTGAATGGAAGACCCTTTCAAGTTCTTGTTTTTTTCCCTTTCTCCATTGTTGCTGAAATATACAACAACATCCAAATTTAATCAATTTTCTTCACAATAATAGCAAGAAATCTATTATCTCATGTTACTACTAACCTGAAAGCAAAACCTTATAAGAATGAGTATGATAAAGCCCATTAAGACTCTAAAATGGAAACACAAGGCAATCCAAATTAAAATAATATATTCCCAGTATGGCTTCAAAATAGCTGTTGTGTTTCAGAGTAATGATAAGCTTAGAAACAAGAGTATTTTATGTTTCCCTGTACTTTTATGTTAGCGTCTCAAAGCACTTTACAGCTGTAAATTAAGCAGTGTTATAGATGGTAGGGGGAGAAACTCAGCAGTTTGTACATGGAGAAACAAAATTATGAAGGGGACAATATGATGTAACCCATAGTTAGGAGCAGAAGTAGGAAGACAAAAAGATTTTTTTTGATTC
The DNA here is from genome assembly GCF_965231275.1 of Zosterops lateralis. Taxonomy (NCBI): domain Eukaryota; kingdom Metazoa; phylum Chordata; class Aves; order Passeriformes; family Zosteropidae; genus Zosterops; species Zosterops lateralis. The sequence continues at coordinate 30,268,542 of NC_139766.1, forward strand.
ACATGTCTAGATTTTGTGAGCTTACCAGTCATCCCTTCCAAAATGTATTTTTGTGTAGTTTCAGAAACTATTCTGCAACTAGGAACACTGATATAAATCAATGGTCACAGGAAAGGGAATGAGATATTTCTCGAGTAAGATTTCCTACTCTGCTATTGATTTCCTATGTACCTGTATTTTAACATTGGTCTGTAGTTCACGTGTCCTTTGTAAACTCATGCACTGATATCCTTGAAAGAACTAGATAAGCGCAGACAGGTTTCTTTCTGTACTGAAGATGCCAGCTGATAGCTGTTATATCTCTGTGTGCAGGTTCCTCTCCTTCATCACGCTCCAGAGGTGACAATTAAGAGCTCCATCCTATAGTTTCAGAAATCAATGGCAGTTCTTAGCATCTTTTTTTTTTTTTTTTTTTTTTTCAGACCCTCTGGGTATGAAATAAGAAACAGCTATGGATATACTGTACAGGGCTATTTGTAAAAAATGTTACTGGAAGCCTCCTTGTGGCATACAGAGTGATCTGGACACCAGGATGTTACTAATCTGCATATGTTGATGAATACTTTTACATTTTAGCTAATAGCTGTAGGGCCTATCATGGCACATGTCTCATTTTTGTCCTGGGACATCTTGGGCAGGTCTGAGGGATTGTGCCTCTTCAAGTCTGAGACATGAATGACTGTCTGAGATGCAGTCATCTACACTGTATGCCTCCAAAGTTGGGTTACTTCAGCCAGCCCTGTTCCTGGATGGTGTAGCTTTTTTTTGAAAAATTGTTTTATCTACAGGCCTTGGCTGGAGTATTTAAAATCCCCTTTTTGTCCTAAGCTGAAGTCCGAGGGCAAAATCTTTGACAAACACATTAACCGTCTATATCAAACAACGTTTCATACAGAATACAAAGAAAATTACTTAAATCTGAACTGACTGACTATACTCCCCATGCTTTATAGCATTTATAATACTGTATTTTTACCAAATAGTGAGTCAATAACCTGAGCTGGCCTGTTGGTTTTTATTTTTTTTAAGTCAGGCTTTTATGTGAAGAGCCACTGAAACCTCTTTCTTTCCTCTTTTCTTGTTCTATTAATTTTCAGGGTATTGCATCCTTGATCACAGAAATATTTCAAGCAAAACAATGTAGGAGAATTCCCTGGAGTGAATCTTCAGTGAAACCTTGTCTTAGTAAACTACAGTTCCTAATTAGAAATAAGGCAATCTGTTTTACTTTCATTAATTTTTCGGTCCGTCATTTTTTAGTCCAGTCTTTATACATCATACTCTCTGAAGTTTCCTGTTCTGATGAAGACAAACAATATTTCAGTGAAATGTTTCAATTTTTTTCTGAAATGTATCCCCATTCCTCAAGGTTCAAAAATAACTCCCCACATGCTTTTAGACATTCTAATGATCAGTTTGCAGTGTTAATGATATTGGATTTAGAAATGGTCCAAAGAGATAAATATCATGTATGAATGCAATGAGATTGGAATTTTGAAAGAGAATTTTAATTATTTTATTATCTTCTAAGAGAACTGAGGAATAATGTCTGTGGTAAAAAGGTTTTGCTAGAAAAAAAGCAGAATCAGAATTAAGGATGACTAATGGGTTTCCATTAAGGAAACAATGTCTAAATTATAGCATTTCTTTTCAATGAAGTGAGAATAACTTGGTTCCATCAAGAGGTAAGTTACCTTAATAAATTTTCTTTGTTAATTTAAAGTCCCTTTACTGAGTATGCTAAGAACTTCTGGATTCCTCTATTTAAGCAACAGGAATTAAAAAAGGAGGTAAAGCAAAGGTGTTTTTATTATGATGCTGTCCAGGTTTTCAAAATTGCAGACAGTAAAATTAATGTGAAAACATGTAATAACTGTAATCTAAAAAATAACAATTATCTGTCTATATATGAAAAGATTAATCTTGCACATTCAAAGAAGCAAGTCACTTTAGACCTCAAATGGAAGTCTTCCTATTGAATTCAGTGGTCAATGGATCAGGCTTTTGTTACATTTTCCCCAGCTTCTTTAAATATACAGCATAAATAATCTTTGCTGCTTGGAAATGATGAGGAAAATACTGATCTTGTGACTTCAGGATTAATGAGAATAGAGAGGAACTTCCACAGTCACTGAGAGATTGATGACCTTGACCTCTCCAGGGTTCACTGTATCCTGCTTGGGGCTAGCTCACCCTTTTTGAACCAGATCCTTATTTCTGATCATTCTTATAAGGTTCATTCTTTTTTGCCATTCTGTCCTTCTTTTCTGCCCTTTTCTTTTCATGTGAACTTCCCAACACTGTTAGGTGGGATTTTTAAGGGAGTTGAGAGTTAATTCAGAGGGGTTTGAATGCCAAGCTGCTGTGCACATCTCATTTTGTGTTATGTATTCAGCAGGCAATTTACATATATTTAAGATGCATAAGATGATAGAATTCAAGTTTTTCTTTTTAGTACCTAATGGAGTTTTAATGATTTTTAATATAAATTTTTGGTAATTGATAGGTAATATCAAAAATAATTCATATTTCAATGTTTGGCTAGTGTATTTAAAAGCAAATTGTAGTAAACAACTAGCAGACGGTGAATTAAGTGCTATGGTTTCTTTGGGTTTTCTGAGAACACATATTTTCTTAGTAACTGCCAAATGTTCGTTTCATGCCCTTCTCTAGATTTTATAAGGAAAAATGGTGAAACCAATTAAAAAATGTATATTGCATTTTTGTTGAAAGCTTGTAGAATAAGTTTCAAAAATACGGGATTCCAAATACTTTTACCATCTGTATAATAGAGAATTTGTAGTGGAAACAATCATGGTGCCAGAAATACTGCAGTGATGTTCTGATAGGACTGTGACTAAATGAAAGATGTAAGATAATGCACTGATACATTATCCTAAAAGTGCAGTGATCTCATGAGTAGCTTATGTTTGAAATTCTGTTGTTGACATCTGACTCTATTCAAGAAAATAATAGAATGTATACAAAGAGATATTTTTTCTCTTGATCTCCCAGTACTTTGGGATGTACTTTTGATCTAGAAATGATTGCCCTAGCTCCCTGAATGTCTACAGAAAACCAGACAAATGAGTATCCAGTAGCCTTAGACTTGCAGCTTTCTCAAAATAAAGAAATCCTCTCTGATAGATACACCCTTACCAAGGCTGACTGCAGCAGATTTAATTTGATCTTTCAAGCACAGATTAAAAATAGTGTTCTTGTTCCAGTTAGAACATTACCACTTAAGCTTCAATACAAAAGGAGCTTTTTCATCATCCCAAAGCATGTACTCTCAAACATTTTAACTGACAGTGGTTTAGTATTTGCATTATCTTTTCCTGATTGTGCATTTTTCACCAGAGACATAAAAGTTTATGTGAGAGAAGATCTGCAGTAACATCAAGAAAAGGCTTCATATTCTGTATAACAGGGACTGCAGAAGAAATTGCTGATTGCATTAAAAGAAATTGCATTAAAAATTGTTGAATTTTCCATATGTGAGAATTTTTGTGTATTTAGCTGATACTGCTGTTTTGCACTGAGGCAGACAACATCAATCTTGTTTCAACATTAGAACCAAAGTTGTAGAGTTGTAAAGGATTCTTCCAGTATTCATGGGCCAAGGAAAGCGATTTTTGCATGGATAAACTGTAGAATTAAAAATTTGTCCTGTCTGTAAGTAGAAGTAAGTACATAGCTGTAAGATCAATTATTTGAAAGAGAATAAGGTATCTAAGCCCAAGCTCTAAATTTATTTGTACCTCAGATAGATTTGCTAACATCCACTTTCATGTATTTTATGTCATGTTTTAAGTTGATTAAAATGGGACAGCCTACTCAGGTAAGTGGTTGAGTCACCATCCCTGAAAGTATTTAAAAGCATAGTTTAGTGGTGAACTTGGAAGTCTTAGGTTTGTGGCTGGACTGAATGACCTCAAGGGTCTTTTCTGACCTACATTATTCTGTGAACATGGTTTGGGGCTTGAGGCCCTCCCATAACAGTCTTTGCTTCCATAGTGGGTTCATACTGTACTGTACTGCCCAAGGAGGCCACTGCCTTCCATTGTCATGTAATGTAATGCAGACTGATCAAACTGTGTTGATGTTCTGAGCATTTGGCAGAGTGTTGTAAAACTTGGTGTCTTCAGTTATGTTTGTTGGTTGTCTTTCTTCTCTCTTTTCTGTGTGATCAGCTGGATGGATGAGAAGTGCATGGAAGTGGCCAGAAGTCAGTCTAAAAGGATGGACTGGCTTGCATGTCGCACAGCACCGCTATATTTCACATAATTTATCAGGCATTACAATTTCAGTATCTCATATTTGTGAACATACTGTACTGAGAGCTAAAACAGCACGTTTGAAAACTGCTTTCAGAAAATGAAATGTTAATAATTCACCCCTGTCTAATCGTAATTGATCCTTTTATCTGTGGGTTTAATGCCTAGTCCTATTAATAAAAAATGGTCTGTATTAGAACCATCAAATCTGTCAGAGAAATCACCAGCATGATGGTATGCTGGAATTTTCAGGTCTGCAAAGAACTTTGTATGCACAAGTGTATTCTTGTGATCTCTTAGCTTTTAAACCCTTGATCACAAATCCATTGTATTTGATGATAGAGCCCTCACAGCCTTCTGCTGAGACTGAAGAGAACACTCATTGTGTTCTTCATAATCTCTGTTCCTGGTAGAGGTGCCTATGACAATGGATCCCTGTAAAATTTTTTTCCTGCCTGAGCAGAAGGTTTTCTGTACACAAACACACACTCTGTGCCCATAGCTCTGTCCAGACTATTACTCCATGTGACTGGAATGGCCTACAACAACAAGTGGAACAATGCAATAGGAGCAGGTCTGTAGACCAGAATAATTGGTGTTGAGGATCTGACATTTATGCTACTCACATTTCAAAAGATTTAGATTAAATTAACTTAGACCTGTTCTATAGGTGAGAGTACGCTAGGTGCTCTCCCAAACTTCTGTCTCCTCATTTAGTTCAACTGGAAGGGATCCAGTGCTCTCTGAGACTATTCTATTGTACAAACAGGGGTATAATACACGGAGAGAGAGGCAAATATACATGAAAAGCATGTTCCTGATACGAAAATACTCGCATTCAGTGTTAGCTTGATTTGAGCTGTTTCTTGACTGAAGCTGTAAAGTCTCAAGATTAAATTAATTGATTAAAAAGGCAGATTAAAAAAATAGCCATTTGATTTTCAGATTATGAGATTTTATTCAGAATTACTAGACAACTATTTCTGTGATAGTTTCAGATTCTCTTTGATTAGTGTATTTTTACTACTGTTGCTGGCAACACGTATTGTTGGGTGTACATATTCCCCTTTAATGGAGAAATCTAAGGATGATGCCAGATGGGAGTGCTCTTTAAGGCACATGAGCAGTGAAATCTGTTAACAAAGGAACTGAGTTTATGTGGATATTGAGAAGTATTTCTTTTCTTGAGATGACGTTAGTGTTTGTAGTAGGCTAAGAAATACTCAGTTCAAAACCTTATTATGGAAGTATTTGCCATCCTGTTTAACTTTCTTCCTGAGCTAAAACGTTATGATCCCATTTCTCAGCTTCTGTCTAATCTTGCAGTAGTGGAGGTATTTCAAACATTCTAAGTCCCTACAAGTTTGTGAAAATGGGACCTTGGGTAGAAGAAGTATCAGCTGTCTGAGCTGGGGAAAGGCTGCAACGGAGCCCTCATTGGACAGCACTGAATCTACACTGAAGGAAACTAGGAACCTAGGACTTTATTAAGTACAGGAATAGCCACTCAAACATAACAAAATGCTCATCAGTTTTTATGTTAAACATGAAAATTTTAATTTTTCTTTTCATCTTTTACTGTGAAAAACTAAAATTAGGAAACTGAAATTGAGGCTTTGTATTACTAATCAGTGGGTTAAATGTTCTCGTTGATTGAAATGAAAGCAAGAATGTTACATTTTACTGTTCTGTACTTTCTAGTCTATTTGTTTTTGGTGACTCACTGAAGCAAATAAGTAAGAGAAAGACAATGTAGTTCCTGAAGCCATGTGTAAAGAAGACTACCAGAAATCAGGAGCTTCAGTGACACTGTAACTGAAATTTGCAGTTGCTGAGAGATGCTGGTTGATGCTATTGCAGGCTTGCTGTTTCTTTTATCTACACATAGCAGCAATGTTCATTTGAAAAGGAGTGTTTACTGTCGCCAGCAGTCACTTAACAAACTCTGCTCTGCATGAATCTCAGAGTCAGTTTTAGGAACTGACTTTAGCAGGTTAAATGTTCGCATTTGTACAAGTAAGTAGATAGTACCAATTTTCCAGAACTTGTGCAGTTGGAAGACATTTGCATCCTGCTTCTACATGAATTCCAGCCACCGGAAGTTTCTTGTGTTGATTTAATTGGGAAATATCTTATTCAGTCATCTTTATCTAATTTCCCAGACAATTGTTGGCTGCTTTCCTTACTCATGAAAATAGAAATTCACCAAGAAATTGTGACACAGAAATAATGAGAATGACTTCTGGTCGAAATGACATTGTACGTGCAGCTCGATTTATTAAATGCTCTGAAATGTTGATTTAGAAAGCTGAAAAGAATATCTCCTGTAATAAAGTATGTCCTTACAATATGGTGTTAAAAGTGTCTGTCCAGTTGGGGAAAATACATTTCTAATAATACAAGGTTGCCTTTCCAAACACATACCTGTGTATTTTCATTCACAGTACAGGAACAGATGAAGTGGATTGATTTAATTTTGCTTTTCCACATAAACTCTCAAGATCTCAACTTCCCCACTCATTTTTTAGAAGTTACCATCTGTAAGAGAATTAATTTTTAAGTGTTATAATTTTATAATTTCTCAACTAGCAGGTGGCTAACATTATAGTTTTTTAAATTTGCTTTCTTTCACTAAAGTATGGTTCCTCATTTGAGTACTGGTCTGAAAACTATGCCAGGTCTGAATAGATATATCAATATGAGAAAGTTATAACACTGCCTAATGCTTGAAATTGGCGTTAGTTTAGACTGGTTTGGACTGTGTGTCATAAACCTCTCAATGATAACAAGCATCTAGGGGCCCTCATGTACCTTATTCTGGTTTTGTACCAGCTCCCTGACTGGAGTAGAATAACTTCTGGTTTATAGATACCAGATTTATGGCTTCTGTGGATTATCCTAATTTAGTCGAATTTAAATGAAATTAATCAGAACCAGTTTGGAAATGTTAGAATACTACATGCACAGTATTTTTCTATATTATGGACAGATACTCTGGACATTAAAAATTCCTTCTGATACAGTGCGTGCATACAAGGACATGCAGCTCAGCTGATTGAGTCTTATGTTAGTTGTAATGAACAAAATTTATCCCATTACTAACAGTTTTCAAAGTTTTATGTATTTAAGCAATTCTCCAGAAGCTAGCTATGCCATTTTTTATTAAGGGCTTATTTTTATTAAGTATCCCATTATCCTTTCAGTAGTTGCAGGCAAGAATCATTTTCTTTACTTTAGAAAACTGATACAGATATTACAATTTCCTGAAGAGCAGAGAAGTATCTTGTTTATTAGAAGAGCATTGATTAAATAATATGAGACTCTGTTAAATGTTCTTATTTGTATGCTCAGTATGTTTAAAGTTAAATATTCTTTAAGGATTGTCCACTGTTTGTAAACATCAATCCCATACATACATACTAAGGAAAAAAACTAAGGGCTGGATTGTATGGACTGTCATAAAAAGATGACTTTCCAAAACCCTGCCTTGGGTGGTAAGATGATGCACAGCACTGGATGTAATGATGTCTCCTTAGCAAACACCAGAAACATATGGGGCATCATTATATATGGGGCATCACAACAAAAGAAGGATAAACTAAAAATGGTGAGTAATTTTTGCTCTCCAATTATAGTTGTGGCATAGAGTGCTAAATGTCCTTAGGAAAATCTGACTCTAAAATCCAATTGCTACATTCTGTAAAATCCTCACTGAAACAGCTGAGCTATTTTGTTAAAGAGAGAGAGCGATGGAAAGAGGTGAGATTTAGAATAGCTAAAACTTGATAGACTTGACAGACTTCTGTTTATGTTTAATCCACCAAAATATAAAGTATTTTATTTATATAAATATAAAGAAATATAAAGTATTTTCTTCCAGTTAAAAAAACCAAAAAACTTGTCCCTGTATAAAGATAATAATGTTCACTTCATGTTTTATTCTGTGTCGTGGTTTGTAATTTACTAGCAGTGGTGGACCCTGGTTAAGAAATGTCTACAGAATGGATGTTTGCAGATCTGATGTTGCTTCATTGTCTCAGATTTTTCTATGCCTTGTTTCTCCCTAAATCTGTGGAAAAAAAATTCAGAGTTTTGAACATGCTAAAAAGTGATACATATTACATGCAGCAAATACTGCACTCCTGAGTCAGATGCTGCTGTCCTTACACCTATTGAATAATCAAGATTTGAAACAGTCATATGCAGATTTTGAATAATGTAACAAGACTTTTTTCACTATATAATGTGTTTTAAACTACTAACAATGTCCACACAGTGCTCAGTAGTTGACCTATTATTTTATTTAACTTGAATCAAGGGTTTAAATCAGCAAGACTATTTTGCTCATAAATTTTATTTAATTTAAATATGGGTTTTTTTGTAATTCCATGGAGGTTATTAATTTTGTATGCATGAATAAAAACTTCCAGATAGCAAAATAATAGTGATTAAGATGTTATATTCTAAAATCTTCAGTGAAACTATGAGTTTTTCTTTAGTTAAAGAGGGAGAATGACAGAGATAAGGTTTAAAACAGTTAACACATGAAAGACAGACATCCATAATTTCTAATCTCTAGATATGAATTCAGATACAAGTTTTGTTTTTTTACCTGCAGGTGTAAAGGACAGATAAGTATGTTTTTATCAGTGAATTTGGCTTAATTGCTTTCTGATGGTATCTAATACTACTGCTTAAACAATTATGTTTCTGTTTAAAAGTAGGTTGCAATCTCAGGTCTTCTACTTCCAACTTCGAAAAAAAAAAAAATTGTGAAGGCAGTTTATCCCAGTCATTTATTAATCAACCAGTGGGGACATCTTTTTTGCTCACTTGTATTTTAGGGTTGAAACGTGCCCTGTATATCTAGCAGACCCCAGAACAGTGGGTTTTAATTAAGGGATTCTGGAACTTTATAAGCAAAGTTTACCCATTTCTTTGTGCTGCTGTGATTCAGTTAGAAAAGCTAGGACTGGAAATGATGAGCAAATAGTTAAAGTAACTGCAGAGTAAAAAGAAATATCTCCATCTTTGTTACTCTAGTGAATCAAGGTTATCATAAAGAAAAAAATAATTGCATTTAAATCTCAGCTATTACATTTAGGAAATAATCTTACAATAAAAGAGGAGGAAACAGTTAAGAGTTTGTGATGCTGGTCCAATTTACTACACAGTTACTGGAAAACACATTAAGGTTTTCTTAAATATATATCAAGGCACTTTTTTTTCAACCCCAGAATACAATGTAGCATGAGAATAGTGCTAACTTATATCCTGGGCATTATAAAATTTGGAATCTGCTTGCCACTGCATAATTTCACGCAGCAAAAGGAAATCAAGAGGGATTAATTCAGTCTCTTAAACTTAAAAGGTTGTTCTAAAGGTCCCCTGTCAGCCAATCCTATTCTTTACCTATGGGCAATGGCTGCAAGAAAAACCACCTGGCTCCCTTCCTTTCACAGGCCTGTGGACTTTTTGATGTTGCACCAATGTGTCCTCATAAAATAGCATGTGTTAAGCAAACAAAATCTAAGGTATTAGGATCTGCTAGCCTTTGTTTTAGGTTATTCATGAGAAACCATGGTAAAAAACCCCAAGTTAACCAACCCTTCCCTTCTTTGAAAAGTTTGCTGGTAGCAGGGCTTGCCTTGTCTGGTTTCTAATGTGAACCAGCAATCTCACACTTACTGTTATTTCATCTACTTAAAACCAGCTGCCACAGGTTAATATGAGCTCCATGTAGATAAAAAGGTGTCCAGACTGGTAGAACACTTTCTCTCTGGTTACTTTACTTCTCAGGCAGAATCCTGAGGCACAGAGTAACCTGAAAACACTTTTCATTGAAACGGCACATATTTTGCTGAAACAAAAGGCTTATCTGTAAGATCTACACAAGTACTCCTAACAATCTGCAGTTTTGTTTTGCTTTTGGAAATAAGCAATTCTTTAGCTGGTTGTCCTGGCAAATAGACACTAAATTCTACATGAGAGTAGGAAAATGAACTAATTTTATATGCATATAATATTCAAGGGCCTAGTTTTAGCAAATAGCTTTATGTAAACTCTTTTTTTTCCCCCCACTATCCATGACAAAGGCAATAAATATTGAAGGCTGTTCTTCATCAATTTTACAGTAAACTCATCACTGTGTGATAGACTATGCCCTCAGCTAGCTAATCAGTGTATCAGAAAATTAATTCAGGCAGAGCACCAATCCAACAGACCTTGCCTTTTGCATATGCATTTGGTCTGATTACTGAATTTGCAGAAATAACTGAGTTACTGTCTTCGTGTGTATATGGCAATTGCTATATATTGTGTGGTATCTCAATTCTACTTGAAAAATGATTGCATGGTATCAGACAGCTTACACTGTTATGCAGAAAATCAAATTAATAAAGAAAGCTGGTCTGCCTTAGAGCTGCTGAGTTACTTCAGCTATCCTCTATTAATTTGGAACTTCACACATCTTTTGGACTTGATTTTTATGTTCCTGGAATATAATGACCTCCCAAACTAAGATCCAGCCTGTCTGCTATCTCCATAGCAAACATGCAAATACACATTTTCCTCTACACAAAGTAGGTGAGTATTATCCCTACTTTACTGAAGAAAGCCTGAAGTGTCTCATAGTTCTTCATGATTTCTCTGGAAATCTCTTACACAACTAGAAAAGGAAATCTGAATTTTCTCAATCATTGCCCCATTCTTTATTGACAGAGTATGCTTTTTTTTTTTTTTTTTTTTTTTTTTTGCAGACCATTCTGAGTGATGCTCTTCCCTGGTCAGTGTCTCTGAAAATCTCTAGCTTTGCTCTCTTGGTTTTTATAGCAGTGGAGCAGATTGCTGTTTAAAGTCTGTGATAGCAAACTGGGAAGCAGATGATGCTCTCTCTCTGAAGGGAAAGGTTTGTGTCTTGAGCCATGAGGAATGAATCTCATGTGAATGAGTCTCCATTGGTTATTGGTCCTTGTCTTTTATGAACAAGATTGAAGCATTGTTCTTCTGTTTCCTCAACTGGTTTTCCACTGAACTTAAAAGTTCACTGAATCTGTCTATCCTTCTTTGGTCTTCAGCTTTTTAAGAAGGACTTGCTTATCAGTGGTGGCAACAAAAAACCAGCAGCTTCTCCAAAAGTCCTGAAATAAGACATAATTATTTCCACTGAAAGTAATATTTTGCATTTCACTTCAGGCATTTTAATGCAAAGTGTTGTGTGAATATTGTATGTTCTCCAGCATTTCTGATTCTGTTCTTGTTTGCTTGAATGATGGGACCCTCAGGCAAATAAGTTAATTGCAAGGGTATATGGAGAACTATAACCTGGGGAAAGGATTATACATTTGTTAATAATGTTATCATTGGTCATTTTTCTACAGTTTCTCTTAACTTGAACTGATAAAAATTTTACTGAAAGTACCAAAAGGAGGTCAAAATTATTCCCCCAGGAAAGTAGTTTCTTTGGTTTTAGTTAGACATACTTTAAATACTAATAGTGTCAATTCATTTGATTTACTTTAAGCATGTTGGCAGTGAAACAACTTTAGAGGATCCAAACTTCAGTTTTCTGCAGACAGGCAAGTGACCTAGAGACCATCTTCAGTGTGATTAAAAATGAATTTTAATTCCTAAAGCAGTTGGGTAGAAATAACTATAAAATATAAAAAGTATTTTTTAACAGGTGATGGACACGGGCTAGTTGAAAAGGTATTTTTTAAAAGTAGTGGAGTTGCAATTTTTTCAGTGCATTCATTTCCTAGTTGGAGTGCAGATAAAAAACAGTTCTCTTGCCTGATTTCAAATAAACCATATTCCATAAATAAGCTTTGTTTTTGCTGTACGTTGTGTGCTGTTCTTTTGCAATGTTTTTACAGTGTTTTCTATTACACCCTAAAGCATTGTCACTTGATTGTTATAATGTTAATTACCTTTGAAAGTTCCCTCTAGCCCTTCTTAAGAATATGAGTAATTGTAAATGCATCAAAATGACTTCCATCTTATATGCATTGATAAAAAATAAATTAAACTTGACCCAGGAATTAAGCAACAATGAAATATATAATAATGAAGCTAAAAGGCTTTTTTTTCCTCAGATTAATTGTGTGTTTTGCTCACAGTGACGCATTTTTTACAGCAACAGTGGTGTCATATATATAGGACTAACGATGTTATCTCTTGAGGGAATATAGTAGCTTAGACTGAGGGAGTTTCTTTTCCTCCTAAATATGGTGCTTTGCTTTACACAGGTATTCAGGTCAGCCCTATGATTGTATAGTACATGAGTGCAGATGTCATTCCTGTCTGATTCCCTAAACTGTGTGTCTGTGTAACTGATGGATTTATGGTATAAAAGATGCTATAATGAATTCACTGGAATCAGTGAGTCTGCATGTGAAGGCAGTCTTTCTCAATAAGTTGTCAAATGGTCCATGTACATTAGATCCTGGTTTTTATATATAAACACCAGAAAGGCCCTTCAGGCTCTCTAGACTTCAAGTCTTTCAAGGCACCCTAGACCATTTCTTTGTATGTAATATAGGACCCTCTCTGTGCATATGACTAGGATGTCTAATGTGGCTCCTGTGGATGCTTCCATGAATATTTTTCTTCGGTGATGTGAGTTCCTGAGAAAAATCCTTTGTCCTTTTTTTTCTGCAGGATCTCCCTTTGCTGTTCCTCCTCACTTGGCTGCTGACTCCGGTGTCCTCCTTGTCTCTCCCCTCTGCCCCTGCCCTCATGCCTTGGAGTCATCTGTGATTTCCTTTCCACCTTGACAGTAATAGATCCGCACTCTCCTTTCCTTTGGGGAAATCTTGTCCTCATGAAGATTTAAGATTATAAAATAAAAACTTTTTGCCTAATAATATAGCTTGTAATTGTTAACACTGCTTTTATCAGGATTCTCTCAGAGCAGAAAATCTTTCCTGCTCAGGACACAATATGCTGCTTAAAGGATGGACACAGTATGCACAAGGATCAAATCTGTTTTGTTATGCTTAATGTCAATATTTGATTAGCACTTGATGAAACAAATATATATAAATTAAACATCTGAGTTTTAGTTTCAAGATCATAGTAGCTCTGACTGCAGACTTTCACAAAACCTCTCAGTGGGACTGGAGTAGACATACTCCTACTGTAAAAGTCAGGTCTGCAGAATTGAACAGTTCTGGCAAAGATTTTAAGGAATGAGGATTTTTCTCTATGTATACAAGGGAACAGTAGGAAAGAATTTTTTGTTTCAGATCCTGGGAGTAGGGGAAGGACAAGGGGAAGGAATCATAAAGCTATTCTTCCAATATTTTTAAATTTAATATTTATATTAGAGAAGTGTTTTAAGTTCCATCAGGCAGGCTTTCTGCTATGGACAGATTTTTCTGTTATTTAGACAAAGAAAGTTGGTACCCAAACACCTATGAAGTACAGTGCCTTGATACCTTCACTCTGATTTGTGAGAATGCATCTTTGTATAAAGAAATATAGGTCAGGTATTGCTGTTATGTTTTTTAATATGGTGATGTGAGAAGATGGTTAGCATACTATTCTTCTCACTTGCTGAATTCAGAAGCTTATACAGTACTCCTTTAATTGGTTTACTGGTGAGGTCTCCAAGGATCCTGAGACATTTGTCTATATGATATGGCACTGAGAAAGATGCCAAAAGGATTGAACACTTGTTTTGTTTCCGGGCTCTGATGTTAGTGGTCCCTATTCAAATATGTTATGGCATGGAAATGCTCTGCTTGGTAGGGAATTACAGGAAGCAAAAATTAGATCATTTCTTGAAACTGCTGTAACTGACACTGAGTACAGAGTCGATTGTATATAGAAAGCACAATGCTATTTAAGTTAAATTTCCATTCCATTGAACTCCATTCTGTACAAGCCTCCAATAATGGATTGAAGTGAGAGAGATGTGTGCAAATTATGGTTTCCAAAAGACATGTGAGATTTAGACCAACTTTGGGCCAGTCCTTGCCCCTTTTATGTCCTTATGGGTAATGAAAACTCATCTCATTTATTTGCATTTTTATCTCAGCAACATTTCCCTTGATTCTCTACTACCTACAAGATACTGCTTTCTGTAATAATAATTTTGCAGCTTCCACTTGCAGACACATATGCTATTGCTTCTGATCTCTCATCTAAAATCACTGACTGACAGGTCTGACAGAAACAAATAGCAGGTGTGTTGGTAGATATTGTGTTTGGATTTGCTTTAAAGTGCTTTAACCCCCCCTTCTATTCATAGTGTTTTGTTTTTTTTTTTTTCTTTTCTGGTTCAGCACCTTTTTCGATATAATATAATAATTCCAGTTTGCTTAGTATGTAATCATGGGTCACTATACTAATATTATCACAGCTGTGGATATAATGTCATGTTATTTCCTTTGGAATATCATGTGCTTCTGCTTTTGTTTAAGTATGCCTCTGTATCATGTTCCTTTAATTCTTTTACAAAGGAACGTTTTTCAGTTTTCTTTCCTTGCAGTATGGCAGGATAGACCAACAGCATGCCAAATGGTTTCTAGATCTCTTGTAATTTTAATTCTCTTATTAATACATGCACTTCTGTAGGTGCCCGTAGGTCCCATCTGTGCATTTGTTGAAATACTACAAATGATGCAGATGAAGACTACATATGAGCAGAAATACCTGAGGAAACTTGGGCAGACTGCCTTTTATAGCCTGCTGGCTTCTTGTTCCAGCTGGCCAAACCACAAGGATCAAGTTCAGAGTTTGCCTCCTCTGTAAATAGGCTTAGAGTTCAGATTTGGGAAGATCAGAGTTGTTAGTATTTGTCCACTTTTTGAAGATTCTTTGCTTCTCATCACATAGAAGCTTGCTAGAAACTTACTAGCGTTTTCTGCAAAATGAACATTTTAAAAATATATTTGCTTGTACCCTTTATTAATGAAGGAAGTGTAGTTTTTTTTCATTGCCATTACACTGGTGGATTACCCTCTGCTCACATATGTGAAAAGGTTATTTCAGAAAGAGGCCATTTTTTCCCTAGATGTACAATAGTACCAGTTATCCAGCTGTATACCATACATAATAAAATAAGTATTATTCTTCACTGTCATCATCACTATGAATCTGTGGATCTTTGATTTGTGAAAGAAATTGGCTTGAATTGTGATTTGAAATAGTACAATCCTTTCCTGTAGCAGAGGAGAGGGTGCATAGGAGGTTGAGGAGGCTTGGTGGGTTTTTTTTTTTTTTTACTCCTATTTTTCATCTCTTCTAGGGTCTGGCATGCCTTTGCTTTTTCAACTTTAAGGATCATTTATTACTCAAAGTGTTAGAAGTTTAGTTTAAAACCTAGAGGTAGCAAATGTAGTAGAGGATTTATGTTGTCCTGTCAGAATTAGGTGAAGGGGAGATGAAATGGAAGAACCAAAACACTTTTCTTGAGAGTGGAAAGCCTGGTGAAGTGGGAATGTCTGTCTACCTCATAGCACTTCCCTGTCAGCCTCCTCCCTTTAGGGTGGCAGATCCATGAGGAAATTAGACAGGTCAATGTATGAAAGGGTAACAGGATTTTGTAACTATGAAGAAAGAAGTCTGAAAGTTTGGTGATGGGGAGGGGCAGGGCAGAATGAAGCACGAAGTCTAGATAAACTTCAAAGTTAAATACTTTCTCAGTTCTCTTAATTTGCTGAGCTCACTAGCAGGTCATCTGTCACAATCTGCTAGAGTCTGTTTCTAGGAGCTTTCATTGGTATGGATAGAAAGAAAATTCACTCTGGGAAGAAGTTGTGGGAAAGTGTTCTGTGTTGGAGAGTCAGGGAAGAGAATATTTCACTTCCTACTTTGAGACTTCCAGGAGGAACTGCTACATTATTAGTAACCCATTCATGAAACTCTGACATTAGAAGGATTTTAATTTAAATTTTAAATGTAAAGCCATTTAAAAATAGCTCTGTATAATAACATTCTCCCTGAAATAGCAGGGAGGATGCGAAATCAGCAATTCAAGAAGTGAGATCCTTATGTGTTTAAATGTTACTAAAGATGTAATGGGCATTTGTTTCTTAATTCTTTTTGTAGTTTAGAAAACTCTGTTATAAACTAACTATGTACTTTTTTTTGGGTGGAGCTGACATAGTTTGAATACAGGTATTACTCCAAAAAATAGTTGTTGTCATTAACTCATCATTTAGATTGGTGGATGAACAGAAGGGTGAGGCATCAGATGGACATAATGAGAGAGACATACTAAATATTCTGTTCCTTGTAACCAGTTCCCACAGCCTGCTTTGGAAAGCACATTGGATGCTTCCTCTGCCATGCTCTTCAAGGCAACAGGAATAAATAGTCAGCTATTTCTGTCTTGGTTAAGAAAAACACTTAAGCTGTTTAATGGTATGCAGACAGCATATAATGATATGCAGGCAGTAATACTGGATTGGCTGGATTCTCACCACATATGCAATACCTTGCTGACCAGAAGATTTCTGTTGTCTGCATGGTATTCTAGACTTCCTCATGGTGAGTGACATTAAGACAGCATTGTAGAAAGGACCTTTGATTATTCTATTTATTTATTTAAAAAAAGGAAGAAATTCTCAAGCAACACAGATTTTTTGGGAATCTTGTTGGAATGCTTGTTTCTTGACCATCAGTTTCAGTATTTGAAAGGAGATGGATTGTAATGAAAAAAATGAATTAAATTTGCTATATTGTCATTAGATTGTGGTAGTGCGTATATGCACGTGTGTACATGCATGTGTATATATGTTGAGTTAAGAATATCCTCAGGTACAATTAACAGATCTTTTAAAAAATGCTAGTGATAAGTCTTCCATTTTAGCATCCTGTTTTGACACTGTAAACAAATGCTGATGTTGGCAGGTTCAAAGAATGGGAAAAACTCCATCATAGACCATCAGATTCAATGAAATAAAACTTCAGAAAAAACAACATAAAATACTTAATTAATTTTAATGTACTTTAGTCTCCATAAAACTGTATAGAAGTCACCCAGAAAAAATAGAAGTTCTTCTTCCTTTGCTAACAAAGATAAACATTTATATTTAGTTGCTTTGGCATTTTTGCAGGGCAGTTTGGGGCCATCTTATTAACTAAGATTGCAGTCAATTATCTGCTTTATTGAGTATTTGTTTTCATTTGAGTGATCTTTGTACTGTTTGCCAGATAATTTTTCTGTGGTGAGGAAACTCATTAGAGCTCTCTCTCTACCTGCTTGCTGGAGTCTTACTCGCCTGAAACTGAAAATTCCAATTAACGTGATCTGAATTTGATTGGAGCTGTAAACAAGTGCAGCTACTTTTGCTTCATTAAAATATGGAAAATCATGTGCTTTTTTAAATTATAAATTATAATTACTTTTCTTTTCCCCCTTCTTGATGCAAGTAGGAACTGGCCTTTATTCTGACATAGAAGGTGCAGCATCAAATCAACAACTTTATTTTATATGAAACAGATGGTGAAGATTGCAGATATTTCCAAGAAAAGACAATGTAATTTCAGTGCTAAATTACCCTTGCTTAAGGGCCTAACCTCCAGGAATTAATAGGAAATACAACTTTATGGTGTATTTCTTGTTCTAGTCTAGGCTTAGCTCACTTGAGGCTGAGAGATTGAATCTTTGCTTCATATTGTTGTTTAAAAGCTCAAAACCAGACCACAGTGTAATCATTGATAGTTGCAGAGCTGATTTTAGTGGGTTTCATTCACTCAGTGGTTTGTGCAATTTATTACTGTGCATAAAGTGAAGAAAAAAAGGGATCAGATAGAAAATTCCTGAACTGCTGAAACCAGTGACAAAGCTTTCCGTGATACATTGAAGAAGATCTGGGCCACTTCCACAGTGTTGGGTGACAAACATTCTGTGTCTGCAAAGGTATTTCTCATTTTAGGAGATAAACAATAGCTGCTTTTCTTCAGGGACAAATGGGAAAGCAGTGTGTGTACAGCCAAGCTTTCATAGCAACTAATGTAAGTCTTTCATCCTGTGAAGTGCCTAGAATCTCGATTTCAGAGGAAATTTTTTTCCAGGGCCTGTATGGCTTTCTGTGAGGTTCTAGAATACCCTTCTACTAGTTCTACTATCAACTGCTGTATAGTTGGCAGTTCTTGCTTTCCCAGGATGTTTATGTCTAAACATCTAACCTTTTTCAAATTTCTCAGGTGAGTTACAGAACAAAGGAATCTGCCAATACCCAGATTGGTATAGGTCCTCACCAGTCTGCCATGTTTGTCAGTAACTGGTAAGAAACTTGGAGATACCACTGCATATAGTGAAGTCAGCCTGTATGCACCCAAATAAAATGCTTTTTGCAACAGAATGTGTCTGAAAATATCCTGAGGAGAGGCCAGGTTGATTTAAAAACTTCCCTGATGGATTGCTGTTTGTGATGCATCCTGTCTAATTGAAGTAGCGTGCCATTTTCAGTAAGCCAGAAGCAATACTGGGTCATGAAAATATAAATTCAGAATGCACAAAAGAATTTCCCAGCAGTTGTTTGTATGTTGGTGGCCCAATTTTTGATGCTATTCCAGCTGATCTTTTTAATCCTGCTAGGGCTTCTGCCATTTCTCCTGCCCAAACTCCTCAGCAGGCTGCCTACAACCACTTTGCAGCACAGGATTCCAGGTTTCCAGGTCAGTTGTTCTCAGTGGTTTAGCCATCACTTTGTATTGAAAGGCTGTAATAAATTGCCACAAATTTATAGACTGGCTTAATTTTGGGATTTTGTGCTTTATGCATAATTTTTTGAAACAAAGTAAAAATTACATTTTTTGTTGCAACTAATTAAGGTTGGCGTTTAGAAGTCTGCTGGGAATCTTTCTACATTTGCTTAAGTACAACACCTTTAAGTGAATTTATTTTTCTAGTTTTGAGAATGTGGCTAAGAACTTCTAAACTCAGCTAGAATATGTCCAACTTAACTTTAGTAATTTAATTGAGACACCTAATTTAGGAGCATCTACCTCTCTCATTAAGTTCCCTTTCAGTGGTATAGACACAGTCCAAATAACATTTGAATTGACTTCTGTATGTGGATCCCTTTCCTCATAGCATAGGAGAATGGAATGAGATTGCTGGAAGTTAAGAGGCACAGATCTGTGCCAAAAATCATGTTCTTACATTTAAATTTAGATACCTGGTTTTTTAGTTTGATTTTCCGCTCTTCTGAGCACAGTGATTCATAGTGGTCTTGTTTTTCTTTTCTGTCAATAGGACAAATACGTTCATCTAGTTGCTTTAATATTTCTGCAACCATGCTGTAAAGGATGGATGGCAGAATCACACTTTCAAATGTCAGGTCGCTGACCTTTTTTTAAAGGGTTTTAGAGCCTTAGCTATAGTTATGTAGCTTGGAAAATTTCTGATCAAGTTGCAGTTAGTATGTGTAAGGAGGATCAGATTTCATACAGGTGTGTATACAGTTGTGTAGAGCATTAATTTCTTTAACTATTTCTTTTAGTGCTAAGATTTTTTGAATGAAGTGTGAACTTCCCAAAAATATTTTCACCTTTTGCTTGAGTTGACATGAGGGAAATGAAAAGATGGTTTGTAGAGATTTCTAATACATGAGTTTTTCTCTCTAGTCTTTGTTCACCTGCAAAGTGACAGTGTTGCCAGTTAGCACACAAGTACCTAGGCCAGTTTCAGTATATGTTAATTTGGCAATGGTATGAAGTCAACAACAGGACTGTTGTTGGAACTGCAGGCTCCATGTATAATGCTGTATAATATACTCCTGCAATGCCCTTAAATAATATGTACAGTTTTAGTAAATATAGAATTGATTTGAAACTACTTAAGTTCTTTTCTAACTGCACACAGTTTCAGTGACTGAACAATACTGAGTCTGAATGATAGAGTATGAAAAAATCTGTCTTAAAACCAGGCAGAAGTACATGTGCAGTTATTATATCATTCCTATTAGTCAAGGGCAGTTTGGAGAAAATTTCAGAGAGAATTCTTGTGGAATGGAATGTTTAAATTGTAGAAGAATGGCAGCAGTTCTCTGCAAGTTTCTTTCAGATAACATGATTGCTTTAAGAGTGATATTTGAGGGATGTTGAAGCTTTGCAGAAACTAAAATCAAGTTTAATGGGGTCAGGAGTTTCTACTCCATTCTTTAACTTTTATAACAGCTATTCAGTTTGTCAGTGATTGTGATGAAACTAATAAGAGATCAGAATTCTGACTGTTCAAGTTATTTACATTAATACTGCTCTTTTCTTTGCTCCTTCTGGGGGACAATTGTTATGGCAATAATTTTTAAATTAATGTGTCTATGGAGTCACCACATTTAACTCCATGGTTGCATTTAAAATGTCTTGCTAAAAAAAACCAAAGGAAAAAGAATCCCTACTCCATCCTTTGAAAGAGTCTAATGCATTGCATTGTAGCAAAGTCTAAATACATGCACTTTTATGGGATAATTTCAACAATAGGTACCATCTGCTTAATGTGTTCATAAAACAAAAGATTAATTTCCTGGTAAATCAGTTGTAAACCAGAAAATATTATTATTATTGCAATAATTTTTACATAAGATAAATGTCTCAGTGGCTTAGAAGGTTAAAGTTTAGAATAAGAGCTGGCATTTACTTTTCTCTGCAATTTGGCTAAAATTAAATTGCCTGATCATGAATCTGAGTCATATTTTATATTTCATAAAAATAGGAAAGACCTGGAAACAATCTGTAGACCACCAGGATGTCTGAAAGTTATTTTCCAGTTATAAAAATAAACTAGCCTTGAATTTATTCACCATCTGTCAGTCTTCTCTTCCTACCAGGGAGCTGAATTTTCTGACAGGTTACTTGCAGTCGTAAGGAACAGCTGTAGGAAGCAAGGACACCAAGATTGCTCTAATTATATTAAGACACAAAGTGGCTTTTGGAAATTTGAAAGAGTTCAGTTGTAGTGTCTGGGGAAAGGTTTGACATTTTTCAGGATTCTCAAGAATGCACACACTTCTACCATGTCTGAACCTCCAAAGGTTCATTCAAGTTGAATAGAAATGAGCAGAGTGACCTTCCTTTACTTAATTTTCCTCTGCATCAGAATTTGTGTGCAGGGCTGAGGCAGTACAGGTGAAGCAAGAGACAGTATTAATCTTATTAAGGTAATCTTGAAGACCAGAAGAATGTTACCTTGCCATCATAACCTTTGGAGACCTACTAACTTTGATTCTTATTAGTGGTATGCTGTTCTCTTTGAGAAAGAAAAGCAGAAGGTGATTTTTAGTCCATGCATGAAGTGACGATGACTATTTGTAGTTGGGTGAGCTGTGTCATGTGTAGGAAGAGGCTTAGCAAGTTCCTTCTGACTCCCATCAGGACACGTGTAACAAGATTAATGTCACCTCTACTGCAGAGAGGGATGTAATCGACCTGTTTGTATTCTGAGGTTTTTCTTTTCTATTATAACTATTGTAAAGATATATCAGGACTCAATAAACATAGAGGTAGCTGCATTTGAAAAAGCCCAAATCTTATTTTGACTGCCTGGGATTCTTACTGACACAGAGAGATGGTTCAAAAGTGGTTTCTCCTCTCAAGAATAAAACAAAAGAAAGAGAACTGAAAGGCACTACAGAAGCATCTCTATCTAGATCCCATAATGGATTTGACTTCAAAATAATAACAAATTAATGAATGAAAGGACTTTCAGACCGAAACTATATGACCTTGAACTGTAAGAATGGCAGGTTAGATCTCCTTAGGAACCATTAGAAGCATAAATGGAAAGCCTATTCCTATATTGTAGACTCTGTAATAAACTGGAGAAAATTGCTTTACAGGATGAATGAAGTGCAAGAATAGTTAAGGAATTATTTGAACAGTATTTCCAGCTTAAAGATAAATTATTTCTGTATGTGTCTTTCATCTTAGTTCTTTTATTTGAACAAAAGCAGCTTAAAATTACCATGACATATTCAGAAAACTGCTGACAGACTTCAGGTCTCTCTACACCAGAATATGCAAAGAAAAAAAGGAGGCATGAAGTATGAAGCTATGCTGTCTGTCAGACTTACAGAAAGACTGGGTTATGCACCAGATTTATGAAACAATGCAACTAACTTCCTTACAAAAAAATTGGAAGTATATGTCATATTTTTTCCAAAACTTTGTATGTATGTTTTTTTCCAAAGCCTTGCAGCACAAGGCTGTCAGTTCCACAGCTTCAGGTACTCTGCAGTTGAAAATATATATGAAGAAAGGCTACATGGCTAGCAGATAATATATTCTCCTAGAGTTCATTTGTGTTACCCATGCTTCTGGTATACCAGTTATCCTGCTCACAGCAGAGGACTCCTGTGAGCATTGGGGCAGAAAGGCTGAAGAACTGAATGCATGACATTTTATAAAAATCTAAGGAGACAAGTCATTATTAGTACATTAGAACTACATCTCTTTTCTTCAGTCCCCTTGGTATCACTGCTTGGCATGGAAATTCTGACCCTATTAGCACTGGCTGAGTCTGAGGTTTATTTCTGGAAGCTTTTAAAAAACAACTGGGGAGTACCTTTCACTTTTAGTCACATACTGGAGCTTCTTTTTCATCTCTTAAAGGTTGAAAAAAATCCCAGGCCTCTCCCTGACCTTATGTGACTTTCATATGAATACATCTATGTTCCTAACCTTATCAACTTTTTTGTAGTAGGTAGAAATGGCCAAGTGGTACCTCTATTTGATAAATTTCAAAAAGCTTTGTTCATATCCCAGTTCCTCTTAAACTTCCCTTTTTCAATCCACAAATTTTCAGGCTTTGCAAATCCTTAGGCTTCATACTGTGTGCCATATTTCATCACAAAAATGATGACACGACTAGCTTATTTTTGAGTTTCAGGTGTTTTTATTGTGAAAGTCTTTGGGGCAAGATTACATGAATTTACAAGTATTTGACTACAGAAGTCCACCTTAAAATATTCTGTTCTAATTCAAATGATTTTTGCTACTTTCTGCAGTGTTATAATTCAGATTCATCCTTTCAGCTGCTCTTAAACCTCATCCATATTTGTGTCACCTGTATCGTATTTTTATTTTTATGTCCATAGAAAAAACTAAGATCTGTTCATGTCTTCTGGTTAGCATAGCTATCGGATTTCTGAATCTTCACAGTTACCATTATAGTTTCCTTCCTCTGCAGCGCTTCTTCTAAACTCTTATGCATGACCAGTATACTGGACATACAAGTCTTTCTTGAAGTATTCAAAAATAATTTTTTCTCTTTTTGGTAGAAGCCCAAAAATCTTGCTGCAGAAAAAAATAACTAGTTTCAAAGTATTATCAGCTGACTTGTCCTAATCGTAGAAGTTTGAGTGACCCTTAGCTTTATCATTTGATTGTACGAAGCTTAACTATTAATAATTCATAAGTTTTCTTGGATATACTTTTAGAAAAATGGGAACTTTTCTTGCTGAAAAGAAATAAATAGAACACTGTGATCTCAATAGAGCAAAGAATTCCTGGAGCCAGCTTGCTGGGAAGCAGCTGAGTAGTAGCCAAGATTAATTTCTTCTTTAGATCTTGGTACTCTGAATTTCCCTACTACTTAAGATTGCTTTGGTGATATTTATTATCTTTTTCACACCTATAGCAACTTCAGTTGACATTTTTAGAGGCAGTAAAATAAATTAACTTCTTTAATTTGTAATCAAAGTTATGGAAATCCAAGTGAAGTTTTTCAGGAAACAAACTTTATTAAAACTTTGCAGATTGACCCTTGAATTGTTTTGGGTTTTTTTGCTCAATAAAGGAATTGGGAAAACCTATGTATTTTATTTCAGTTTTGTCAAAATGAGACATATCTACTTTGGTTTCAGAATTCAGCATAATTTGAAATCATATACATTTATTTTTAATAGCACAATGGATAATATAATCCAGTATCTTCGCTTTAATTTTTACAAATGTTTCAAGGTGGTTTATTTCATTTTATGGAATCAACCAGAAAACTCCCCAAAATTATTATTCACATAGCTCAAGGAACTGGTGCCCAAGTTATATACTGCAAGCATTCAGCTGTAGTTGCTTTTATTGAAAACAAAATTTCTGTGTAATGCAAAGAAAGGTACTGTAAAAGGAATGTTGTTAATTTATTGGGTTTTTGTCCTTGCTTTTCAGAAGGAAATGGATGGAAAAGTCAGTTCATGTACAGAAATCTCTAAGACATTTCTGGCAAGATGAAAAGACCAGTGACTTGAAGCCTTTCCTTAAACAATTATGACAGTGACAAGTGTTGTAGTAATGTTATCTGCATTACAATGTATTATACAGCAGAGAGGGGGTAGAATTTATGGGACTGAACTAAGTGAATCAAGATGAGGCAATGATCAACATTTGGACCAGTGGCTTAAGACTTGGTTTCCTAAAATTAGATAGTTAAATCCAGATCCTGGACTTAGGTTACTTTCAAATATGTAACTTGATTTTCTGGGTTGCAGGAGACTAGTAGCTGTCATTTAAAACCTGCTTTGTAAACATAGGTTGGTACTTTAATTGCAATAGTTTGTTATTACTAATGGTTTAATTTGATATTTTGCTTGTCAGTGCTCTATGTGCACTTGCTTGAAAGCAACTGTAAAACGCATAGTTACTGATAAAGGGTAAAGGAGGAGAGTTTTGGAGGAACTGCTGAGATACTGCCCATCTTAAAATAAACCAGTAGCAGCATATCTGTAATGAAAATCCATAGAGAGACTGAATTTGCAGTTGGAAAAGTCCAGACTGAAATGCTAAATCTGTGATATGGCAATCTAGAAATTATAAAATGAATAAGAGTGCCAAGAAAAAAAAAAAAAAAATAGAAAAAGGAAGAGACTGTGAACTGTTTAAAAAAATTGTCTCAAGTATCTTTTATTTTTCTTCGTGTGATTTTTATCTGATTAAAGGAGCTCAAATCATTGCTAGTTGGACTTAGTAACCAGTCAATTAAATAAGATGAAGAAATAACAGACTGAAGAAAGATTTGAAAAAAGTTAACATCTCAAATTTCAAGAACACGAGATTGTACCATTCTGCTGTTTGCATTTAGTATTTACACATTTCATAATTTTAGATCTTTCTGAAATATAAGTATGCCACCGTTACACAACATTTTTAGAGCTCAGATTAATGTAAACTGTTGCAGTTTATTCATTATTTTAGAGTTTCATGGCACTTTTTAACCTAGTGTCACAATAATGTTTAGTAGCAGTAGATGTAGAAGTGGTATTTCAGTGGCCATTTCTAGCTTCTTCTACTTTGTTCTTCAGAATTGGAAATATTTTAGGGTAATAATTTTTACCTATCCTCTGGGGAGCCTAGAGGAGTTGAAGGAGGAGTTGAAGAGTAGAGGACTACCTCTTGGTTAATTGTAAATACCGAGCAGTGAATTAGTGAATAGGCTGGTATTGAACTATTACTCGTATTTGGTCTGGACTCAATGATCTTGGGGGTCTTTTCCAACCTTGATGATTCTATATGTTCTGTATATACTCTAACCAGTACAGAACCCAGCTTTTCAGAATATTGTGAAAGAAAGCTTGACTGACAAAGAAACAAGAAGAAATAAAAGCACAGATGGCAGTAGTATCCATCTGAACGTTTTGAGTATTTTAATCCTCACATTAAACTCATGGAATGAGGATAAAGTTCCCAAATGCAAGCAAGAGGTACTTTGAATTTTTCTAAAGGACCAATCCTATGGACAACTGACACACACATGGTGTAAATTCTAGATTATTCCTTTTTTTTTTTTTTTTTCCCCGTTTAGACACCAAGCTTCTAGCCAACTGGCAATGGAGAATTGTTGGATAAAGCTTGTCCATAGAACTGGTCCTCAGACAGATGTAATGCAGATTTCCTTAATGTTCTCAATAGACAGCTTGTTAGATCAAGTTAGCCAGCCCTAATTTATAACAACTTTTGATCTAACAGAGTTTATTGCAGATTCTTTTTTCTATCAGCTCCTTAACAACAACAACTCCTACATTTTTCTTCCACTTTGGTTACACAGGCCTCCAGCCAACCTCCAGGTGAAGTACAGTTGAATGATGTTATAATCTACAGTTGACTCTCACCCCAGCAGCCTTTTTGATTTGACACTGATACTCCTAAATCTCAGAGGTAATAATTTTGGTGGAAAATGTCATAAAATGGAAGATGGAAAAAAGGCTAAAGTTTAATCCACCTAGTCCCAGATTTATTCTGAGCTGAGCCTGGTAGGGTATGATGGCTAGTTTGTACCAAATATAATTTTATAAACTTTGTCAAAAAGTGCTTCAATCAGCAACTTGTGTACTAGTAAACTCCAAATAATGAGACATTTTGGAAGATTCAGCTTCATGGCTAGCCTATAGTATTATTTATTTGTTTTCTGGAGAGGTCTGATTTAATTTTTCACTCTGAACTGTGGGCTGTGGGTAAAATTCTTTCTGTGGAGTCCTTTATTACTCACTCAGTGCCAAGGTCTTTGATGAGTGTGTTGAGAAGCCTAGCCAGGATGGGAGAACACACAAAAGAGTATCACGGTTCTGCAAACAACAGAGTGGTTCAGTCGGAAAAGGTTGGCCAGCTAAGTCTTTAAAATGACTGCAATCCTATAACTGCCTGGGAGAGGTCTGTCATTACTTCATGGCTTAAAGTGTTGTAGGACAGTGGTCTAAATCAAGGGTATCATAAAGTTTTTACTAAGCTTGTTTTAACAAGACATTAGAAGTGAAGTACTTGTTTTATTGCTCACTTACACTCTATTGGTTCCTGGCCTACTAAAAGGAACAAATTCAGAGTTGCTTTTTTCAGAGAAAGAAACAGTTAATTTTCTTGCTTGTTTCTTCTCAGCATTGTTTTTTCCTTGGCGTTCTTGCTTAGACATTTGGCGTAAGATCAAGAAATTTATGTGGAAGACATTGTTCAAATCAGGCCTTTCATAAGAATGGCTTAAGGAGGAAATATGGTCTTGGCTTGCAACTTACTCTGAATATGAGTTACAATGTGGAGGAGTGATTCCTTAATGCCACCAGTTGATTGCAATCTCCATATAACTTCTTTCTTCACAGAATTTTTTTTCAATATCAGGATCCCCTATTTGTCTTTCTCTTGACATTCATTGCATAAACTTCCCTAAGGAACTGATATTGGCATCTGAAGATGTTACTTTTCCTGTCTTTCTTTCCTTTTTAATACATTTAGTATTGCTGAGGTGGAGAGGGAAGAATTCCATGCATTGCAGGTTATGATTCAGGTGCACAATTTGAAAAAATATCAACAACCTGATTTGGACAGGAAGACAATGAGCAATTATTGAGACACTGCAGGAAATTTAATTAAAAATAGGATTTTTATGAGCGGTGTTAATGCTTGCTGCCTCAGCTAACCTGACAATAAAGGCTTTCCAAGTGACAGTGACATCTGGCACAGGATCACATGTAGGAATTATGCAGAGGTAATAAAAAGCACTTAATTAGCATTGCAAATAGCATTCCAACATTTAGGAGATGTCTGCAAATTTGCATACAGATACATAATTACGTAATTTGCAGCTGTTGTGTTTGTTCCATAAGACCTTGCCACTTTACTAGTAGAATATGCAAATCAGAAATTAATCCTTTTTCGCACCTATTTTCTCAGTAGTCCATAAATCTGTGGCAAATTATCAGAACTTGTGGACTTTCTCATCCTGGCTCAAAATTCCGTGAGAAACAGAACTGTAACCCTGGGCCTGCTTAACTCTAAAGGTCTTTTAAGAGGTTTGTAAAATGCAGCTCCTTCATGATCAGTTTTTTGATCCCCATTCATGTCTCATACCTTAGTTTGCAAGGTCATGCTGTATGTAAATCTTTTTTGATATATTCTCATCCAGTTTTAAAGAGAATCAAGTTAATATTTATTCTCATTCATATCTTTCTGATACAGATAATTACCTTATGTTAAATGCGAACAGAGAGGGCTGGGAGGGAAGGATATCTGACGAAACAATAGTGCTGTATAGATGGATCATTAAATTCAAGGTGAAACCGGGCAACTCAGATGCCTAAAAAAACAACTCGATCAATTTATTATCTAATAATTTATTAATACATGATTTCTCAGTGTAACCTCTTATAAATCCCTTATATGTAAGATTTCTTCGCCTAGATAAGCTTGAACAATTTTCACTTAGGTACCAACAGAAAAAGATATGAAAAATATTTATCCAAACTGGCTTTCTTGAGATGTATTTTAATATTAACTTCTGTTGTGTTGCTACATGGATATTTTTGTAACACATTTCTTGTATTTAGCTCTGGGGAGGTTTGCAGAGATACAGTCGATTAACAAAAGGCAATTCTGGCTACAGAGTTTGAACATACTGAAGTAATATATAGAGAAGTTGTTCTTTGTTTTTTATTTTTTAATATGTTTTCCCTCGTGTTTTTGAAAGTGCTTTTAGTATAATCATGCCATTCCATGTAATGGAAGATTCCCCTTATGCCTGAGACCTGTAAAGAAGAAAGTTCAAAGCAACAAGGGAGTTCAGAGCAGGATAGGTGATAAAGCATCTTAGAAAACAGTGATTGTACTCTCCCCCAGGAGATCTTCATTGTATCCAAGTTTAATTTGTGCTAGGAAATTGACTGGATTGTGGGCTGCTAGTTCTTTTAACACTCTTCCATTAGAGGAAAGCAGTTTGCAGTAATGTAGCCTAAAGTATATTTTTCTTTATTGACTACATAATACTTTTTAGTTATTTTTTCTTGTAATCTAAATGACATGTGCAAAATGACAATCTGTTTATAGAATAATTATAATTAACAATGAATATATCTTTAAGGGTTTTTGTTGCTGTTTTTAATGAGGATGAAAATGGGAATTGAAAATGAAATCTTTCTGCCCAGAATGACTGATCTACCTTATAGGCATTGTCAGCAATAGTTTTTATGGAGAGAGGGAAGTTGTAGTAACAGAAAGAGTAAAATAATGAGCCTTCATAAATGCACTAGACAAAGACGGTAGCAACAGATGTTTCTTTTTCTTTAAACTGAGTGTGTGAGCACAAGGAGAAGTGTTGTTTTCTGCTGACTGCTCCAACAGAGTGTTGCTGCTGGTAATGGCTCTATTGAAAACAGAGAAAATGGAAACAAGGTCTTGCTTCACATTGCTGTAGCTACACCTGGTTTCCAGGTGAAAAGTTGATCTTTACTTTCTTGAGGAGAGTTCACTTAACAGAGGATGAACTGGGGATGGCAGTGCAGATGGGTCTGAGCTCTCTCTGCACCTCTGACTGCAGAATGGGAAGTTTTGGGAACTCAAATTCAGAGACAGAAATCCCCCTGCCTCTTAAATACTGTAGGCTGGCATCTAGCCAGATCATATGGACGTGTCTTAGTTCAGTGTCTATTTTGCCTCTGAGCACAGGCTTCCAAGGTAGCACGCTGTCCCACTGGGCCCCAGAGTTACTTTTAAGCTCTTCAGTGATTTACACATCTCCAGATGAACCTGGAACTTAGGCACTGTCACTTCTTCTTTCCTACTCCACTCACTGTCCCTCCTCACCTGGCTGGAGGTCTACTGTTCTGTGTGTGGATTCCAGGTGCTGGGTCTTGAATAATTTGTTAAAGAGCTTTTTCCAGAAAAAAACATGTGGAACGATGCTCTTTCATGGAGAATGAGTGGTTGTACAGAAGCGCCAGAGTTTGGGAATGCTGTGCAGGGCTAGGGACACAGGCCTCAGCCATGGACCAGGGCTCCCTGCTACTGCCAGACACAAAGAAAAGACACAAAACTTTTTTCCTCAATGAATTTGTGTGGCTGAGAGTCTTTCTCTTGTCTCATGTGAGGTATTAATCTTCCAGCTACAGATAGAAGATGATTGGGACTAATGGTGCTTCCTTCTTCTTTTGTTTTCTTGTTCTTTTAGCTACAGTTACTAATAAGTACAGTCACAGAGGACATTCTCTTGAATTTAAGGTCCATAGCATTTTTTTATCCCAATTAAGCTGTGTATTTTTGAGATGCACAGCTCAATTCTTTCTTTTTAAAAGGCAGGGCAGTTCCCAGTGGTTTGATCTGTTTTCTGATTGATCTTTTTTTTAAAGCCTGAAAAAGATTTTTCTGCAGATTATAACTGATTTATTTTTGTCAATGCCATGCCACATACCAGTTCTAGGCCATACCAATTAGAAACACATATCTTTTGTTAGCTGAACAAATCTGATGTAACAAAATGTAAGCCTGGAAACCCTGAGTTTTGAAGGAAGCAGGCTGTCTAGAGGACTGTGATAGAATGTCCTCTGCAATGCTGAAGCCAGGCAGGAGCTCACTCACAACCTATGACGACCTGTGTGCCTACAATTCTTAGGGCTTATTTGGAAATTTCAGCTCATCAGAGGCCTATCCTAATGTAGGACCAAGGCTTTTTATCCCTCTGGATGTTCCTTTGCTATTATTAGTAAAGAAAAGAGTACATACAAAGTCACTTTTTATTAAGCTGTTGAAAAGGAACTGTAGTTATATATGTTTCCACAACCGCTGGCACAGTCCTGGTCTTGTCTGTCATCTCTAGATACTCTTGTTTTATGAAACACTGAAATCACATTGTGCGAGCCAAAGAAATAATTTCCTTCCTTTCACTCAGGAATAGATGGTAGAGAAACTCCACTATCAATTTAATTCATCAGCTTCTCTGGCTGTATTTCAAATTTAATGGTTTTCAAATATATTTCTGATTTGCTGTTCAGAAAATTAAAATAAAATTCACAAATGCCTTGCCAAAGGCAGTATTCAATACATACTAATCTACACCTCAGGAAGGCATTCAATTTTTTTTTTGTCCATAACTGCACATAATTAGTGTGACTGCAATAAGCATGTAATTTTTATTATCTGTGAAGAGTTTGGCAGGGGGAATACATCATTACCTGCACATCTAATAATGTGCAGTGCTACAATTCATTTTCTGAGATGCCATGTGTACTGACAAAAAACATTGACTTTATCTCTATCTCTCTTTGTTTTTTTATAGACATAGCAGAAACCTAGCAGTCTGAAGCAGATAAAAAATAAGGATGGACAATAAGTTGGAAAGACATTTACATAAAGAGTGAGCAGTAGTGAACAGCAAAAACCAGTCTGAAGATTCAGTGAATAACTGCTTATTTCAAAGACTCAGGGAATGTCCAGCAACAAAAGAAGTACATTCTAGTCACTATCCAGCAACCTTGAATATGGATCTGTAAGTGGTTTTATGCACATATAAAATAGCATAAAAAATGGCAGTATACTGGGGCATAAATAAACATACCATTGCTTTTTATTGTTGGCCTTTGAGACATACAAAATACAATCTTAAATATACAACTTTACTATGAAATGAGTTTAATTACCTCACTAAATTATAGACATAAGTGAATGGAATAATTTAGAAGTAGCTACAGACATGAAGCAGCACATGGAGCTGCTCAGATTTGTGTACTTATGTTAAAAAAGAATCTTTGTATAAGGAGTAGTAGTATGCTGGAAAAGGTTGTGTAAAGAGGACAGTGATGAAGACAAATGCTCCATGAGTTGTTTTCTGAGAGTAACTATGAGAAGAACTAACTAATAATTAGAGTCCCTATCCTTGTGGGCATGATTCTTCAAAACACTGTTTTGAGGGACCAGCAAGCAAGTCCCGCCTTTCCGAGGCACTTCTTGGGATCAGATTTATTTTTCTTGCAGCATTGAAGCCTCAAGTGTGATCCTGAAAGCCCCTGTAGACCATGAAGAGCCACCACAGGAAGACTGTCAGCTGTGAGATGGCATCTGGAGGAGCTAGAGGGTGGATGTGCCAGGAAGTGCACTGTGAATATGGCTATTCCTGCATTCCTTTCAATATACCATAAATCCACACTTTGAATTTGAGTGATTTAAATTGTTACATTCCTTCTATTTGAATGGAAAACAGGCATTTCTGGTGCTGTTCTTAGCTGGCTTTAGTAATTTCTTCCTCACATTTGCACTGAATATGAAAAAAAGGGAAAGAAAATTCTCTTAAAATAAGAAGTACCAATAGGACACTTCCATGAAAAGGAAGTTCTGTAATTAAATATTTCAGATGAAAAACTAAAAACTCTTCAGCTGCTAAATGCCCTGTATTAAACTTCAGAGCTGTAAGTCCCTTCTTCAGGTGATGAAGTCCTGTGGGTCCAACTGGAGTATTGTGAGACCAGTGGCAGAAGCTGATCTTCCTCGGTAATGGAAATATGAAGTTCTGCCACACACCATTTCTCTTCTGCAGAATCTAAGGTAATGTTTCTTTGAGAAATGTATATTTTATTGATTGGGCTTGCTAAGACTGTTTTTAGACTACAAATCGAATTCTGAAGTTATCTTACTATGAACGAAGTTAAAAAGTGGAATGTTAAAATAATATTTCAGTGTTTATAGGTGTGCCAGAAAAAAAATCAGCTAGTAAGTTTATCTAGTCTAGTGACATGAATTGACCCCTTCCTTCCACAGCCTACAATCAGAATACCTTGTGATTTTCCAGGTGTGTAAATGGTCTGGTCTTCTCTCAGCACTTCTGACAGAGAATACACATATGTCTCTGTATATGAGAGTGACTGTTAATATATGTTGAATGTGTATAGTTTATCTTTTTTTTTTTTTTTTTTTTTTTTTTTTTTTTTTTTTTTTTGTGGTGGATTGTTTTTGAAAAATCTGATCACATAGCAAAAAAGAGCATATACAATAACATTTTAAGATAAATATCCTCTTTAGCAGCTTGCACTGAAAGCTTTAACATAAAAGGATGATGAAAAATTTGAGATAGAAGAACAATTTTTTAGGAAAATACTTTTTATGCTCAGAAGGAAATATTACCTGATTTTCATAAATCCTCTGTTGATGTCTGCTGCATGTGTACATTTCTCGTTCCCTCTTAGAGCTTTCATTCTTTGCTTATGTTCAATTTTTATTATGAATATTATTTGAGAATAATAATACTAATAAAAGAATTTTTTCTGCAGTTTTTGAAAAACCCACTTTGATGCCTAACCCACCTGATTTTTACAGGCTGAATGTTTTATACTAGAAATGAAAAAA
Source organism: Zosterops lateralis (assembly GCF_965231275.1). Taxonomy (NCBI): domain Eukaryota; kingdom Metazoa; phylum Chordata; class Aves; order Passeriformes; family Zosteropidae; genus Zosterops; species Zosterops lateralis. Next base: position 30,301,856 of record NC_139766.1, read on the forward strand.
AAATGCAGTACTCCAAACAATGAGTTGCTATGTAAAATCATTGCCTGAAGTCCAATTTTTCTTTTCTGTTTTAAATGTTCTTTTCCTTGTCTGTGACTGCAAATGTTTCTCAAGTTTTTTCAGGGACTGAAATTATGCTTCAGAAGTATCAGAAGTAAAGATATAAACAATGCTAAAGCTATATTTATTAAACAAACAAAAGTCCCAGAGAGTTCTGCCATTTCCTTTTTTTATTTTTTTTATTATTACTTTTTTTTTTTTTTTTTTTTTTAACTTGCTTGGCTAATGCAGTAACACAGAAGACTAGGACAACTTTACTAAAGAAAACCAGTACATATTGTTGTTTTACTAAAGGAAGTTCCGTAACATTAAAAATGCTAAAAGTTTACCTAGAACTGTTTTTTTTCTCACATAATTATTGTTGTAATTCTCTAGGGGAGTGGTTTCTCCCTTCTGACTCCCTGGAGTTCCTTACCACATAGAGTGACCCTTCCTTCCTTCTCTGAGCCCATTGGCTGTGGTCCAGCTATCTCTTTCCTGAGCGAGGGGCTATAAAATGCCTCTCCCTCCCTTGTTCTTTCTTTTTCCCCCCTGGAATTTTGAAGAATAAATGCCTGGGACAAATATCCTGGGGAAAGGGCCCCTCCTGATATCTTTTATCTCATCCTTGGTGTAATTCCCTCCAAAGCCTCTAATAACTGAGCTAGCTAAAGCGCCCAGAGGTGGGCAGAGGGCATTTATACAAATTATCAGTTTTTAATGCTTATAAATGGTTATTTATGCATAATTAGATACTAGATACATTTTGAGGACCCCGGATGATAAATTTTAAATTGAACTCTTGGTTTCATTACCTGAAAGGGAGCCACTACTTTGTGGGGCTGGGCCAAACACAATGCTTGAGATGAATTGTGTTATTTCAGAAACAGTAGCTACTGGTAAAAACAGTGAAAATTGAAATTCAAGAAACTGTTTAGTGACATAAATGCCAATAAACTACAAAATTACAGCCCATTCCTCTGAGACTTTATGCACCAACAGTTAGTCTTAAGTGATTAAATCGTGACTAATTACATATTACCAGTCCTGATCTTTAACACTTCAATCAACCTTTAGTTGTGCTTATATTTAGCTATAAATTTAGTTATTTATACATAATTTGTCTCTGTTTATGGTTTTATGTGATAACTGTGCCAATCTGCATTTCATTAAAATTGATGTGGAGGTGGTGAAGGCTTTCTCACATAATTTCTTTTTTAGATATATCTCTTTGTTTGCTGTACCTCTTTGTTTTTGCTCTGCAGCTTCTTTTATTGACTGCCTCATAGTTCAATGGCTTTTGTTGAGTTGCTATGAGGGAAAAAGGGGAAACCAAACATCTCTGCAATCCAAACATGACCAGTTGCACAACTTGGAGTAGTGTGAAGTGCTGGAGTCCATGACATAGATGTCACCAGCAGTAGGGGAACTGGACACTGCAGCTGTATCAGCTATATGCTCTATTTGAGCTTACGCTGTATGCTGAGAGGCAGGGTTTGCAATGTGCATGATATTAGCCCAGTGTTATGGTGACAGCTCTCTCTGTGGTCTGGGAAAAGATTACATTGTGCTTCCCTGGGCCTCTGAGACATGCCAGGCATTCGGAGACTGCTCTGGGATCAGTGGATCATCTTCACTGTGCAGAGCAGGTACACTCTCCACCAAATCCATGGATGTGAATTCTACCTTCTCACAGATGTAGATGGGAAGAGCCAGACACCACATAGGGACACCAATAGAAGCACTAATAGAAGGGGGATTTTCGAAAACTGGTAACCCCAAACGCATTAATAATTGGATTCTCTGACTACTAAATCAGAATTGGGCACTTTCTTGCAGGTGTGAATCCTCAGACATGGATGCCCCTCTCAGAATTAACCTTCTAAAGCATATCTGCTTTTTTTTCAGTAGTCTGAGGCCTAGAGACAAAAAATTTCTGTTTCTTCTTGTGGGCAGTATCTCTTAGTTAATCATTCATTTCTCTAGATTCTGGGTGTGGTTTGTGCAGGTGGTATCCTTTGCTTCCTTAATAATGTCACAATTCCACACTTGTTTTGGTGAGGCTGATATCATGCCCTAAATGTGTTTGGAGTATGCTAACAGATTCAGACTTTTTTTGATGAGGTAGCTGTTTCTGGTTCAGTTAAGCATTTAGAGGGGGTGTCAGTTTCACACAGAATCACACAAAGAGAACATTCTGAGTTGGAAGCGACTCACTCATTGGATCATTGAGTCCAACTCTTAAGAGAATTGGTTTGTTCTATGGCACGGGACTGTGGGAAGACAAATAGAGATAGTGCTGAGGTCAATCTTGCCCCTGATAAATTGCAGCTGTGCCAATGTCCTGGGTTGTAGTGTAGGATGTACACAAAGTATTTATTCTATCACCATCTTCATGAACTGTTAAACCAAGTGGGGCAGTGCTCTAGTGTTGGGATGTCTTCTGCTAATGGCCCATCAATGCCTTGCCCATGACTCACAGGTAACTCCCTCCAGGGGTTATCTCTGTTTAATGGGCCATCAAGGACCCACTTCACACTCATCATCCCATTGTGAGATGCTCCACCCAGGGGGAGGAGCCAAGCATTCTCACCTGGATATAAGCTGGGATTTGGAACAGTGTAAGGAGCTCTTACCTACTGGATTCCCAGAAGACCAGAGCTACCAGACTTTTCTACAGGATCACTGCTTCAGGAATACCACCTCACCTGGACTGCTTCCATCACCCTGCTCAGGTTGTATTCTGTCTCTGTCAGTGGTCCTTTCTGTTATTTCATTTATTTTATTTTTACCTTTTTTCCTTTCTTCTTAATAAATTGTATTTCTGACTTGGAGCCTCTCACTCGTTTTGCTTTCAAACCACGACAGCCAATTACCAAAGATTGGGAGCAGCCTTGCCCTCACAGCTATATCCAATAAGGATGGGAGTTATTAAAGAGTGGATTAGCTGGTCAGGAGGAAGTTGGAGTCTGCTGGCCATGCTATGAAGGGTCAGGAGGCAAGGGATGGAAAGGGTAAGAGATCCTATGAGGGACAGACAAGGTTAGCTGGCCCTGCAGAACGAAGTGAGAAGGAGCCAGTGCTGCCTGGAGCAGCCCATGGGAAGGCTGCAGAGTAAAGGTATGAGAGTTCTTAAGGTAATGAGGGAGTGACATGGGTGACGTTGTGAGTTCCTCATCAAATGGTGTGGAGTGGGTGACAGTGTGGCATGCCTTATTTTTTGTGGGAAAGAATGCTTTAAAAACACCATACAGTACCAACAGAGTGGTTTAGGTATGTTGGGGTATAACCCTGAGGTAGGAGACACCTGAGCTGCAATCTTATGTTTGACTTCAATCACGTTTTCTTTTATTTGTGGGTAAAAAGCTGGATCTTATTAATTCTGGACAGAAAAGTGCTGAGTGGCCTGCTGTGGTGACTGCTTCCAGCAGTATGCAAAGCTCATAATGCAGGTAACTTTGCTGTTTAAACTACTTTTGTAGTACGGTCTCCCCATCTTTGTGAACTTGGTGTCTTGGATCACTGTGCTGCACTCCATTTCATAACATAGATGTGCTGTCAGGATTGTCTATCTGTGCAAATCCAGTCCAGGATGTCTCTTTAAGACATAAAGTCCTCATGTAGAGCCAAACCTTTTGGGTTAGACCCCTTTTAGAATCAACAGTGTCAGCCGTGAATATATCAGCTGCAAGATGAACCCTGAAGTCAAGTGCTGTGCATTTCAGGCAGAATTCAAGTTTAATTGTATGTGTGTGTGGGGGGAAGAAACACTTTCAGTTTTCTGACCGCAAAGGTAACCTCCCACTAGGGGTCAAAACCATGCTCATTAATCCATGTTTGTGTACTTCAGTCATTGTTCTTGATTTTAAAATATCATCTAAATCATCAGTTCTAATGGAAGTGGTTGGGTATTGAGAATTTCCAGATGTACTCTAAAATGCAGTTTTCTGGTGATAGGTCAGATATCTCTTAAGAAAAAGATAGCCTATGTTTTTTTCTCGTTTTGACTGTGAAATTACAAATTTATTTTTCAACAGGGTATGTGCAGGTATAAATTGTTACTATATGGTTATCAATAAAAACATTTCTGTTAATATTGGGGGTAGGATCATAAAATGCTTTCTAGTTCACTGTAACTCACAGTTTCTGAGGTTGTTCTAAAACCAATGTGTTTTGACCTCATGACCTGTTAAAGCTCAATGACTCTCAGTTCTGAGTTAGCAAGAAGTAGGAAATTATTTCCCTTTGTAAAAAAGGATATGGGATCTGCAAGCAGTGCATTTTCAGGTGTTAAAATAATTTCTTAAAAGCAGTAGTTTGTGATTGAGCAGGTTCTCTGTCTCTCAACTGTTACTTTTGTGTAAAGAGAGTTTATTTTAGGTTGCTTTCACTTCTGTATCCCTGGCCAAATGGCTGTGCTGAAGAAATGCAGGAAGCACATTGTGGTGCTCGATTTCCCAAGAAACTTTTGGACCTTTCTACTGGCCTTTCAAATCATAGCAAAACTACAGCAGGGCAGCCCTGATTTTTTCTTCAACATTTTACATTTATTAATACTCAAATATATGTACATATTTTTAGAAGTTATATGCACTTGGCTGCCAAAGTAAGCTGTTGTTTCTAGAAATACTGGAGATGAGCACTAAATGCCACAGCATACCAATTCTTTTTTTTTTTTTTTAATGCATAACTTACGGAAAGAAGTAGTTAATAATCTTTGGATCTTAAGCTATATATATTTTTTTTTTCCTTTAAACAAAAGATATTGATGCATTTTGCCTGGGTAAAGAGATATAAAACATTATAAACAGTCTTCATTAAACTTCATCACAGTCTGTATTGGTTGGATGTCAAGTGATAGAAAAATGCATTTTGTTTAAACTGATTTTAATTCACTGATGAAATTCTTTCTGTTGTAAGCAAGTGAGTGTTTAGGAACTTATTTTTGCAAAGCAAGTGGGAATCTGTTAGAAATTATCTCTAGATAAGGTGCATGAGCTGTGTAATGAAATGCTTTCAATACCAGACAACATTTGTTTCTAATATAAAAGTAGTTGGACATGAGAATTCTCTCCATAAAGTAGTTCTTGGACAAGTAATTTCTTGCCAGTAAAAATGTTTTCTAAATTTTTATTGAACTCATTTCCAATTCCTTCAAACTAGTTATTCTAAGATAAGAAAATCAATTCTGACCTTAGTCAGAATTTACCTTAGCATCTATTTTCTAAAGAGAAAAGTAGTAAATTGTACATGCAAATCTCTAAAAACTTGTATCTGGATGTGGTGAGTAGTGGATGCATAGGAAAATAAATGAGAAGCACGAGAAGTGCAGCTTTGCTTTGGCCTAACAGCTTCTGGCAAACAGGGGAGATGGCAGGCACACTGTTCTTTTGGATAGCCAGCAGTGGACAAGCTATTCATAAAGTTTTCTTGCCTTTTTTATAATGCATGTCAATATTAATTTTCCACAAAGCTCTTTGGCAATGAGTTTCACTATGGAGTGTGGGTGACGAAATCATATTTCCATTTATTTGTTTGTCCTTGAGTGCTCTGTATCTTACGCTGAAGAATGAAAGGTTGTTTGCCATTCACTTTCTCTGCACTATTCATTGGATTTGTAGTCTTCCTTCATATTCACTCTTCATTGGTTTTCTGTCTAATAAATATAAGAACATTAATCAGAATGGGAAAAGGAAATGAGAAGTCTCAGAGCATGCATTGTAGTGTTTTGAGTTTGAAAAAAAAATAGAATTTTCTGATGAGCAGTATGACAAAAAAAACCCCACAGCTGACTGCAAAATCTATTTGTGTTGTGTCACTGAAGTAAATTTCTTGCAATATTAAATTTGACTGATATTAGTCTGCAATTGTAGTATCATTGTTTTCTTAGTAATTTTAATCACATAGAAGTTGTTTGAAAGACTGGTAAATTTGGAAAATTGTCTCCTTTCACATGAGACAGAAAGTTTACGGTGCTGAGGTTGCCTGTGTGGAGTGAAGGCAAGTAGTTATGTAGCCCACCAGATTTCATTAGAGAAGAATCCTAGGCTAGATCCAAAAATTCCATAATTGCCCCCAGAAGGACATTGAGTTAAAAAAGACCAGACTCAAACATATTCACTTCTCAGTCCTTCAGGGACTTATAATGAAAAACTTTCAAAAAGTCTTGCTCAGAACTGAACTAACAAACCTTGAAGTGTTGCAAAATTAAACACAGTAAAAAAGGCTATTCAGATAAGGGCAATATTTTTAATAAATTAGTTTGTTACCTAAATTAATCTCCTGATAGAAGTTTTATGAAACTAAAATAAAATATAAAAAATCCTCACTCATAAAACTTTGAGGTTTTGTATTTAAACTTAAATTACTATTTTTCTTCCACAATTAGTTTATGGCTTTTCTTAAACCAAGAGACCTGCATGACAGAAAGGAATGTCTTTTCTATTACTAAACTAGTACCTTATGCTAGGTGACCTAAGCTAAGTTTGTGCTAGCATCCTTCTAAGACATATGTTACAAATCCAGTAGGATTTCTTCACCACCAGTCACTTCCTGATGGGTCACAAATAAATCTCCACACAGATACTCAGACTTTTAGGCTTACTTTTTGTATTACAACGTTCTCTATTCAGATGGTATGTCTCAGAATATGAATCTTAAGTCTTCATCAACCTGGAGAGCCAGAACTGTGGTCTAATATTTAATGAGTGACAGAGTTTACACTCTGAAGTTAAATCTCCAGGGTTAATTTGTTGTCTTCAGTGTTAAGTTGGGCTAATTTGTTCACTTAGACGTAGCATGCCCTGTGTTATTCTGGCATTAGTTCTCCATCTAGACTCTTCTGGAGACTCAAACTGGAGTTCCAGGTGCTGGGAAACTTTAAGGAAATTACAGGGATATTCACATTTGTAATGGAACAGAAGCTTTAAAAAAATTATGATAAACCACATTTTCCCTAAAATAATTTGGAAACACAGTATTTTTCGGTTAATGACTGGCTCTTGAAAAGGATCCATTGTCCCTATAGACCTGATATACTTACACTTGAAAACAAATTTCTCTCTTCTTCAGGTTTATTTTCCTCTAAATATCTTGCCAGGAAGACTGGAAAAAGATCCCCAGCTTCCTGATTCTATCAGACATTCATTGTTTTTCTACTAACTAACCCTGAGGGTTCACTGCTGTGTATGTGTTGAAATCAACAGATTATTAAATGCTTATTAGAGAGCTGCTGTTTTATTTTGTTGTATGAATTAAAGTCTGTGCAAATAGTGACTTAGTGTTTTGAATCCTCATGCAGAAGAACAAAAGAATAACTTGGCAGATGGGCTTCTCAGGAGGTATGTTTGACAGATAATCAGTAAAATACAATTCCTTTTATCTCTGCACATATACAGAAACATAAAGCACTGTTGTGAGAATGTCCCTTTCCTTTCCTCAGCTCAGAAGCTCTGTGTTTCAATCCAGTGTCCAACCACACAAGCCCCTGTGGTGGCAAGTTATTCACTCTGAACTGTATAACCTTGCATGTTTTCCTGTTGTATTTAATCCTATATTTCCTTCTCTAGTGTTCCATTCTTGTGTAATTCAGTTCTTCCCTTTTGGAATCTTTTTGCATAGGCAAAGTTTCCCTAACATGTCCCCACATCTTCTTGGCACGTTTCTCTCTTACTCCTTTTTGTACCAAATACATTAGTGAAATTATGAAATTAGGAGTGATACCTTGAGAATTCTGCTGTATTCTTCTGGCCCTATATAGCTTATTTTACCACTATTTCTCACCTCAATTTTAATATTTTCAGTTCCTCTCCCTTCATTATTCTATTAATCACTGTTTTCCTGCTAAGGTAATTATCATCTAATCTAATTAATAATCTCCTCTCTGGACTTGGCAGGTATTTGACTTCCTGCTTAATTATTAATCAGTTGATAGCTCTACACCATCTCTGATGGGATATGAGTTGACTTATCAAAGAAAGTCAAGTTTCCACACAAAATTTTCAAATGAGGATTGTGATTCATTTCTAATAGGTACTTGCTACCTTCTGTTCATCTAGTGAAGTTGAAGACAGCTCCTTCAGATCATCACTTCAATAAGTTTTTCCAGATTATGGATAAACAAGGGGAAATGAAGAGATGAAAAGACTTGCAAAAGCTGATGAGACATACTGAATTCACCTGTTTTGTGTATTTAGGAATTGCAAAGAAGACATTTCTCTCTTTTTTAAATAGATATTTCATGGAGATTTATAGAATGATTGTTGTGCTCCGGACAAAGTAGAGTCCATTCAAATAGAAATCTACATATATTTTGTTCATCAAACTGAGACAGTGTGTTTTTCTCCTCTATATTTTGGTTTTAGAGACATACCAGCCCAAGTAGCTGTGAAGTGTGCCATTCCTGAAGGCATCACAGGCACAGGATTTTTTCTCAGTAACCTTTAAAGATAGATGGCATTCCTTTGGCTTCTCCTTTTTGATCTGCCCTATTTTTGACTTCTGCATAATTTTCCCTACGTGAAATAATTAGTTTCAGCTGTACTGATCCCTCTTCATATATGAGGAAACTTCCTGGCTACTGTAAGTCTTCATCACTAAGGCTAATTCCTTTAGGTATGGAGCTTCTGCTTGGATTAAAGCACTGAACAAAGATTAAACCCACTTATATTTATTCATTCTTTTGAATTTTGTATTCTAATTCAGAAGGCAGCTGTGGAAGGCTGTGATGATTTTGATAGCCTGCCATTATGTTGTTTTTATCCTCATGTACTTCAATGCTTAATCTGATTATTATTTATATCAAAACCAGTGAATGATCAGCTTTGTGTTCATGCTTTTAGGACAGCTTTTAAAGCCTGATAACTCAGTTGGTATTCATGATTTCCCTCTCCAGAACACCTTCTCAAGTGCTTATTGAAGGAAAATAAATGTAATTATTATTGCATAATTTCTTCTGAGATAAGAGTTCTGAATATGTTTGTTTAATACTTTAAGGTGCTGGACCATATAACTCCCATAACTCAAGGAGATTTAAGGGCTCTCTCCAAAGAGTCCAACACCTTGCAGGACTGGAACCTCAGTGAACATTTTTTGGCTGGCTGTGTTAGGCAACTTATTCTCTAACTTTTTGTGTTCTTCATGGTCTTCTTGTGTGGATTACCCCACACTGCACTCTTTTTTTTTTTTTTTTTTTTTTTTTTCCTTCTCTACAAGAGTCTGTGCATCTCAGTAAATGTGTCTGTTGACATAATCATGTCACCTAAGATTCCGAAATTGTGAAATCTCTGAGGCTAACTGGAACTGTTAGTATAAACATTGTTACAAGAGAAGAGATTTAATTTCACAGGTGTGTGGGGCTTGTGCTGTGATACAAAGCACTGCTTTGGTGGCACAGTTACAGTCATGCTGGATGTGCTGTCCTGGTATAGGGTATTATTGTGATTCCTCACCTATCAATTGCAGTGCAGTCATTGCTCTGATGGTTCTGGCAAACCAAATAGATTGTCTCCATAATCTGTCAGAATTTACTCTTTCAGTCAAAACAAAAGGCCCAGAGAGTTGTACATGCCTGGCCTCCTGAAAAATACCATCCTTTTAAAGACTCATTGCTAAAAGACACTAAATGTGATACATCCCATAACAGACCACTGTGGTCCTCTGTTTGGCATTGTCCTCCAGTATGACTCATTAGTCACTGCCTCATGAATTCTACCTTTCCAAATGTACTCCAAAGTCCATGTGAAGAAAGAACTAAATTCTTGGGTAATTGCAGGGTTTCTGGGAGACCTTCTCCAGTTCAGTTACAAAAATTTAGGCTAATAAATAAATGTTAATCCATTATGCATTCTCCATGGTAGATGGAAGGGATTGGAATTACACAATTATATACACCTACCATTAAGCTGTTCTGCTGGAATGGGACTTGATTCTGAATAATTACTAGTAGCTTCAAGTCAGTAGCGAAAGTTGTCACTTCATAATGTCTTTACTTTTTGCTACTGATCTTAATGGGGAATGTGGAAAACTAAATTTCATTTCCTTTGGAAATAGTGTGTGTTTGTAGCTGAAGGATGTTTCAGAGAAATGGTTGCATTGTTTAGTCAGTGGCATACGTTAGACTGTTCTTTTTAACTTTGTTTTGCCTTTAGAACCTCAAAAGTCTTAATTCTAATCTTTATTCTGAAACATTCTGTGAAAAAAACAGGAATAGTTTCAATTTCAGCAAGCATGTTATTTTTCACTTACTGCAGCAATGGATTTGTTCTCCCTGTTAATGATTATTGAAGAGTCTATTAAAAAACATCCATCTGTTCTTTCTTGAGAGGACTGACTTTTTAACAGCAATTTTATTTGAAAACAGTGCTTGTGTACCATATTTACAATTTTGATATTTAGTACTATGTGTTGATGTAAGTTATATAACTATAAAACAGGTAATCTGTGTTCTTTGCATAAGTTTTAAGACCATATTGTAATGATCACGTGGCATGAAAAAAACCCCCAAAATTTATTCAACTGAAGCCATTTGAGACCTGATGCTCAACCAACTCCCATTTTTCAGCTATCCGTGGTACCAAAGCCACACAAAGCTTTTTCAAAATACGCACATTGACTGCTACTTCTCCTTTCTGAATATTGTCCAGATTTTTTATTTTGATCTGTGATGAGTAATTCATTCAGCTTCTTGTTGGGAGTTGAAGAAAAATTCTTAGCTGTTCAGAAATCAGTGCTCAATATTATAAGGAATGATGATATAGTATTGGTATGATTTTCTAATCCTTTAGCTATTCCATGGATATCTTGTTGTATGCACATAAATACTACTTTCAAGAAGGGGAATAGAAGGAACTTTTATGTGTTCAAGAAATGGATTGTCTGGGATAGGTGTGAGGAAGGCTACTGGGACAAAATGGTGAGCACACCAAAAGTGAGGATGCTGAAGAGTTGCATTAACCTTAAATGAAGGGAGATTAGAAATTATTTATCTATCCATATGCACATATATAGTGTATAGGCTTTCAACAACAGGAAAACTGAAGAAAAATTCAAGATAAATGACAGTGCTGGCATTTGAGCAACTACATTATTTCTGGCTAAAAATACACACTACTTCTGGAACACTCAGGTGTTCCAATCACAGTGGTAGACCAAACTCATGTTCCATTAGACAGATCTTCAAAACAGTGTTTACCATTTTTATATGATGTGGTTCTAAAATTGTGCATTGGACTGTTTGCTCTTTTGCATCCTTATACTTGAAAGTTAGAAGGTCAAAATTTGATACCAGGGAAAACGATTCAGCTCCCTTCTGTGTCCCATGCATATGCAGAATGCATGAGAGGAAAAAGAAAAAGTGGAAAGGAAGAAAATAATCTAATTTTCAAAGATTGTGTCATTGCATATACAGATGAGATGGCCAGGTTAAGTATGCTCAGGCAACTATAAATCGTCTGGCAGAAATAATTTTTCAGTCTAAACCTCTCTTTTTTGATGTGAAGTCATCATGCCATTTGACACTGCTATTTATAAAATATCTTCCTGTACAGAGCAGTAGCTACTTGTCCTATGTGCTTGAACTTCATCCCCAGCTGAGAGATAATGAAAGACAATTGGCATATAAGAAGGGGGATGGGGTGCATCTTCTTAGTCTGGCAGTTTGGGGAGGTTGGTGTTGTTCAGATTTCCCTACTGCCACTTGTATCTTATCTTCAGAAGAGGGAGTTCTCAGTGACAAAACTGGACAACTAATGAGGACACCAAGCATGTCTTTAAAACAGTTGTTGTAGATTGTCAAGATTTTTTTCTAGTCTTGCAAGTGAGGGAAAAGGAAATGAACACAGATAAAGATATCAGGAATATCACTGGAGATAAGAAAAGGCATGTTCTAAATCCCAGGAAGTTTTTGTCCTCACAAAAAATGGATGCAGATAGACTTTGATAAAGCGTGCAAGAAGTAGAATAGCAGGCAACATATATTTTGGAAATATATTAGCAGTCTAATTCCTATCCGCACATTTACTATGTCCACTGAGTGACAAAGTTTTGGTCAGTTTGCACTTAAGAAGGATAATGGAATATGTCTTGTATTTGATGACAAAGATTTTCAAAGCCACAAAAGGAACCTACATTATTTCTGCTTCCTGTCAAGGAATTTGGTATTCAAATCCCCTGGAAGAGTTCTTTTTGATATGACTAAACTGATAAAATTTTGACTTTTTTTTTGTCCATCTCTTTTTGAAAACTCTGTAATTTTACGGTTTAATATTGGTAATGTTGTCCTATTTATTTTCTTCTTTTCTGTCTTTTTCTCCCCTTTTGATTGCATACCCCATACTTCTCAGGGAAAACTAGTTTTCTAGGCTGCATTTGCTGGGGTAGGCTATCCACTGTGGAGCATGTTTAAAATATGCATTACATTCTTGACATGTTAGCTGGTACGTGTTGCTTAAGATCAAAGGTATCTGATTTAGAAAAAAAGTCTTGTAAGTGCCCTTGACTGTGGGTTAATGGTACCATCACTTAATGGTACTTGTCTGTGAAGGCAGCCCAAAGGATTTGTAAGAGATGCAACTGACCAAGAATGAAGGCCAGAGCAGAAATGTGTGTGGAAATACTTGAAATAAGAACTATCTTTTTGTCATGGGAAAAGAAACAGGCTGTTTAGAAGCAAATTGAATAAATCTTCCTTAGTCTCCTGGGAGAGCTCCTAAGATGTTTTATTTAGAAAAATACAACAGGTCTGCTCTTTTTGGTTTCCAGGTATAAATAAAATTGATACCAAAAAAAATCTGGGTATATGGTGCATAGGGTTTATGGTCTGAAATAATGGAGGTGTATTTAGCTGTTTTATTCCTTTAATTGTTGTAGAATATGCAGGGTTCAGCTTGGATAATATGAATCCTGTGGCACAACATTTCTCACTGTTCTTCACGCAGAGTATTTGGATATGCTGTCCATTGCTGCAAACTATGGCTGTGAGTCACCTGGCAACATGGGCCAGCTCTGTCCCTGGAATAACTCTGCTGAAACTAATACAATTAGCTGTTGGGTGAGCCTTTCCATTGTGTGCAGCCCGTACAATTACTTCAAAGGTGATAAGAACTTACTTAACTGTCTTTGAGTTTTCAGCATAGTTTCTCTTTCACATACAATAGGTTTTCTGCTGATTGGTAACATATGTAAACATTGACCATGTATTGTCAAACTCTTTGTTGCCTGGCATCCCTTTAAATAACTAAAGCAGAAAATCATGTATCATTGCAACTAATGTGATCTCTTTGTCCTTTTGTTCCCTCTCACACATTTTTGGAACATTCTGTCCTCCAGCAGAGAAGTATGAGCCATAACAGTCTTCTTTAGCCTTGACAGGAGAACAAGTAATACCCATTAACATTAAAGGGATTTCAACATATGGCTTGACGTTTCCCCTGAGATACTATATAAATTTAATTGAAGTCATCATTAATAATGATTTCCTTTGCCTAAAACCTTGAGTTAAAACAGCAGAGCCTTCTCTTTGAATGTATGGTTTCTGCAGACATGTATATTTCAACTGTCTTTTAATTAATTTCTCCCTGATGAAAAAAAGTGTGAGTTGGAGGGAACAGGGCAATTTAATCAGTGGAAAAAAAAAATCTATCATACTTTTGAGCTCTTGTGAGGACTGTGTGGTACCCTGGGTAGTCAGCAATTAGCTGCGGTGATTTGAAATTTTACTGTTCCTGGTTTTCTGCTCTGCCCTTTTGCCAGACACCCCTATCTTAGGGTAGGAGTGGGAGGAGGGGCCATTTGCCTGTGTTTTGACTATTCCAGGCTACACTTCAGCACTTCATGTTGCTTGTGGGCCTTGTTGGACTGGGATGTATCCTGGTCATGCTAAGGTGCAGTCACATCTGCCTCTGTCAGAGAGAGTTCAGAGTAGTGTAGGTGGAAGCAAGAATAGCTAAGGGCTCTGCCTTGCTCTGCTCTCAGACTCCTTTATTGTACAATTCAGAGAGTAAAGAAAAAGGACTGTTCTTAATTTGTGTCAGCCAATCTGAGCTAGATAACATGAGCAAAACCAGCAGAGTAGATAATAAAGGTAAAAGTACAAGTGTTAAAATTTATAGGGGTGTTTGGGGGAGAAAAAGTAGGCTGCTGAAATTAAAGCCAAGTTACCTTTTTTTTCATTACTTTTTAAACTATTGCTGATTCACTTGGGTTATTCAGCAGTTGAAAACTACTTGGGTTAAGACTGAGAGAGATTTGTGTTAATATACACAAACATTTGAAGAATTGCATTTCTTTATTTTATGATGCAAAAGACTTTTTGCCTTTTGTGTAAAAAATTTGACTACTGTTGTATTGGTATTTCTTGGGATAGAAAATGTGTAATATGACAAAGGTCTTTAAAACAGCAGAGAAATTAAAACTTGTAGAAAGCTGAAGCAAAGCAATTCAAGTTACAGAAATAACTTTAAAGGAAGGGTGCAATTACTGGAGCAAAATTCTGTGAAAACTGATAGATTTTCAGTTTTCATGTCTTGAGTCAAAACTGGATGTTGACCTGAGATAAATTTTAGTCCAACAGAAGTTATGTTTATTCAAGTGTGAGTTGTAGACAACATTTTTCATTATAATAAGCTACTTTATTTAAAGGCCTAGTATAGAGAAATTCTAGTACAGAATTTCCCTAGTAGGGAAATTCAGAGCAGATCATCTACTGAGTTATTCTGATGTCAGCATCTGTATATGTGTGAAACTACTTAGAAAATGTAGCAAAGCAATGAGATATAATAAGTGAGGTGTTTATTCGTAAAATTGTAAATGCTAAGTCTTTCAATGCATGTGCAGCTGGTCTCTTTCTAAGCTCATTTATGCCCATTAAATGAGCCTGATTTACCCTCTGGTGAAACCAGTGAAAACTCTGTCATTCCCTGCTGATTTTAATAAGCAACTCCTACCCTATTGATGTTGTTGATATAATATTGCATATCAGATAGGCAGGGGGCAGTGGTATTAGTAGTTTTCAAGTAATGCTTCCAGGAAGGCAATTTCAATAAAAAGTAGAGAGTTTGCACACCGTGATGAAGGCAGAGCAATCAATAATTATACGTGCTTGCTGGTACTTTCCTCTCACTTTACAGTATTTGAGTTTTCATAGGTCTTTTGCTCATCCAGGATTATACTTATCAGTAATGCCACCACCCCAGATAGTGTTTCATTTTCAACTTTCCAAAGTTGTTGGAGTTGACATTTTCTATTTCATTTTTAGAAAAGGTATATTTAATCTGATTTCATCCACTGTACTTTGTAGTGTGCTGCTACTGCCTGGCAAAGAACACAGTTGGCTCCTAGATGTGCCCTCTCATTTCCTACAGTGACATTCTTGTCATGAAATAAACATTCCTCAGTGGAGAGATCCTTCTAGTTTCAGTTCCAGAGTGTCACTGGTTGACACATCACAGCTCTGCTTTGGATCCCATCTCGTGAAAAGGCTGGATACTGAAGCCCTCACTTGGCTGTTCTCCTTGCACAGCATGTTGTTGTACAGCTGTATAAACTGTAATGCATAGGTTCAAATGTTTACATTTTTTGTTACATTCTTATTTACAAATAATAACCAAATTTGGATATTTAGTATTTCTAGTGGAATAGTTATCTTCCTCCTTGTTTCTTCGTTTTTAGTTGTGTTAGTTGTACTAATAAATGTGACACTTGTAATGATTTCTAACCGGTTTGTGTCACATTTTCTGAACTAAAATAAATGTAAACTTTTAACTGTTGAAGACGAAAATCTATCCTGATATTACAGAAGTATTGAATGTGAATTACCAGATCTAAAAGAGACTGATCTAAATGGTGTCAATGGATGATGGCAACTTTACATCTTTGTCATCAGTGAATATTCAAAAAAAGCTTGTACAGCAATGAAAACTGTAGTTTTGCTGCTAGTTGTCCAACAGGAAGTGTATGAAAAAGGCTTCATCATTTTGTATAGCCCCAAGACATAATTTCAACACTGATTACTTTTTTTCATCCTTGGATAGTGTCAAGCAGCAATTGAGTTCTGCATTCACATGTTCGTATTACCATATGTCATGGTCCACATCACCATATAATTTAGTAATGAACTCCTTTTTTTAGACAAAAATAGAGATATATTTCTTGACCAAAGGTTAAGAACAGCTTCCAAGACAGTCTTGTATTGGCTGAGCAAGATTGCCCTGTGTCTCTGTAGTAAAAGCTAATCAACCCTTTTCACAAATGCCAGTAGCCTGCAAGTCTAAGTTAACCCTCCAAAAGAAAGCTTTTTTTTATTTTAAAGAAGTAAATACCAGAATGTCTCTTGTTTAATTTGAGTGACTGCTTTCCAAAATTTTGCTCTTTCTCTGAGTTTTAAAACTATAGATTTTTTTTCTGAAAGAGCAGACAGTCCTTTGAGCGTCTGGTTTTATAACAAAATGGCACAAATAATCTTTTAGATCCTGCTAATTTTTCTGGCTTTTTCTGGTGTTATTGAAATCTGCTGAAATACTAGTAACTAGTTAAGTGACTTCACTACTTTGTCAGCTGCTGCACTCAGTCTTCACCAATGAGCTTCATTTAAAATGAGAGCTTTAATAATGAGAAAAAAATCAGGTTATTTCAACAATTGGTTATGGTGGGTAAAATGGTTTAAAATGTCTGTTCTTGCTTCCTCACTCACAGCAATCTCACAGTAGCACTTAATGAATAGATGTGAAAACACACTGTTCTTGCTGCAGGAGTAAGTCTGGACAGGCTGCCAAAAATTTTTGGCAGAAAAAGTCTTAGTCTTTTGTATAGGTCGAAAGTCAATTCTATCGAACATTGTAACACATTGCAAAAAGCTGCTGTCCTTTAAAATTTCTATTGAAGGACCCTGTTGCCTTTAGAAGTTTTAATGGTCTGAATAAGTGAGTAATGGCATAATAATTAATTACCTCTTATATAAGGCATTTCAGCCAGAGATTTCAAAGTCATGGTTATGTCAGAACCCAAGTACATTAAACCCCAATGTGGATTCTTTCTTTGAGAGGTAAAGTAGTTTAAAATTACCAAGACTTAAACTAAGAAGGATTGAACAGTAGATAATCAAGGCCGCTTTATTTCTGTGAGAGCACTGGGAGAAGGATGTAATGTGTTTTAGCTTGTGCTCTTTAACTGCATACCTGCAGTGAACATATTTTAACATTTCTGAATGCCTTGTGGGACAAAAAGGCTGAATAGTGTCTCAAAGTAGAGAGCCCACTTTTTTCATCTGTAGATAATTCTGTAACAAATTGTAGAAAGTAAGCAGTTGCATTCACTTTCAATAGATTTTCTTTTTTGCCCTGTTATAAAGAGGTTCTATGATTTAACAACTGTGAGCTCTAACCAGCAGTAGGCTCACAAAGCTTGCCCAAGATAGATTAACTTAAGCAGTTATTAATGCTTTTGTAGAATCTTTGGGAATGTTAATTAGAAAACATAGAAATGTCTTATTAGTAAGTGAAACAGAATGGGATATATGATATATGAAATCAAATGTTTTTGGTAAAGTCAAAAGGTGTTCTTTTGTTCACTTCAGTGGTGTTTGATTTTATTTGGCTTAGTAAGTTAAAAGGTGCTAAGATTTTATGTAATTCTTGTAAAATGTCCTAATTAACATGAATAAATAAAGTACTGGAGAAAATCCCTTCTAGCCATTAATGGCTGCCATGCTGTCTGATAAGTGCCCGCATCAAAACAACACTTTACAACCCATGAGAGGATACATAAATCCATCAAAATTAGGTGAGGATTCATATCTCATCTCCCTATCTTCTTTCTACTTCTATTCATCCTTTTGAGATCAGAAATTAAGTACAAGAAACTAAACAGAGACCCATTCTTTAAATGCTGTTCTTTGGAATTTCTGTTAAAGCACCCTGTTGCCTTAGATGTTTTAATGGACTGAATAAGTATCAGTCTAAAGTGTTTATCTCCAGAACATAAGAGTCTCTGAATGTGATGAGTTGACCCTGGCTCAATGCCAAGTGCCCACCAAAGCTGCTCTACAATTGCCCTCTTCAGCTGCACAGGGGAGAGAAAATATAATAAAAACATGTGGGATGGACAATGGGAGATCACTCACCAATTACCATCATGGACAAAATAGACTTGATTCAGGGAAATGAATTTAATTTATTTTTAATCAATCAGAGCAGGATAATGAGAAATAAACCCACATATTGAAAATATCTTCCCCCACCCTTTCCTGCTTCCTAAGTTTATTTTTACTCAAAAATTCTCTACTCATTCACCCCTCCAGTGTACAGGGAATTGAGGTTCTGGTAAGTTCATCACACTGTCTCTTCTGTTCTTTCCTCCTTAGGGGAAGAATTCTTCATACTCTCCCTGTTCCAGTGTGTGGTCCTTCCCATGGGAGACAGTCCTCCATGAACTTGTCAAACTTGAGTCCTTCCCACAGGGTGCAGTTTATAGGAACTTCTCCAGCATAGATCCCTTCCATGGGGTCACAAGTCCTACCAGCAAATCTGCTCCAGTGTGGGCTCATCTCTCAACAGATCCTGCCAGGAGCCTACTGCAGCACTGGCTTCCCATGGGATCACATATTCCTTTGGGCAACCACCTGCCCCGGCATGGGGTCCTGCATGTGGATCTCTGCATCACCGTGGTCTTCCATGGGCTGCAGGGGCACAGCTGCCTCATCATGGTCCGCACTGCGGGCTGTAGGAAAATCTTTGCTCTGGTGCCTGGAGCACATCCTCCCCTTCCTTCTGCACTGACCTTGGTGTCTGCAGAGTTGTTTTGCTCAGTATTTTAACTCCTCTCTCTGCCTGCTGTTGAAGGTTTAGTTTCTTCCCCTCTTGTTAACTACGTTATCCCAGAGGTGCTACCACGGTTGCTGATGGTCTCAGTTTGCCCAGCAGTGGATCTGCATTGGAGCCATCTGGCATTGGCTCCATCAGACACAGGGGAAGCTTCTGACAACTTCTCAGAAAAGTCAGCCCTGTAGCACCCTCTCTACCCAAACCTTGCCACACAAATCCAAGAGAATGCAGAACATGCCTTTTGTAAGGGAAGCATATATTTGAAGAAAACACATGTTTTTGTGGATACAGGGTTATCCAAGCTTCCTACATATACTGCTGCAAGACAGCTTATCTCAGATTTCTCCATGAAAATTGTCTCCAGCTACTGCCAGTTATCTCTTGGCAGCATTTATGATACAGTGGTGATTTTAAGACTGAAGCAATATGTAGTATTGTGTTTTCCTCTGTCCTACTGTAGAGAGACGCAGTTTTTGTATTTGCAGAGAGATTTTTAAACTTACATGTGGAATGTCTGACTTCTTAAAACAGATTGTCTTTCTAAGAAGCAGAATATTATATTAAATCTTTGAGTTTTCATGAAAGCCAAGGTATAACTTGAGCGTGTTTAAATAGCCACTGATGAATAAAATGTTTTAAATGTTCATTTAAGGTTGCAGGACTATAGCCTATTTTGAAGAATAGGAAGTCCATATCTTGATTTTTTTTTCCACTCTGAAATAATTTAATTTCAGATGCTAAATATCTGTAAATCCCATTAAGCTCAACTGTGGATATTCTATTCAGAACACCATCTTTGCCAGCATAGGTCTCTCCTTTAGAAATGGAAACCCTACGTGTAAAGACAGTTACAGCATGCTTTTTCCCAGCTGGTAATGTGTTAAAAATGCAGCTTCCAGTATGCATATAGTGCAGAGCTATGAGAATTTATGGCAAGTGAATTTGGAAGTGCCTCTAAAAGAATTGCCACAAAGGGTTTCATATTTGATGTTGGTTAAGCCTTTCACTGCCTTGTGAAATCTGCAGTGCTGAGAAGGTGTTGAAGGGATGGGAAGGAAAATTGTACTAATTTGTGTAGTCCCAAATGAAAACTTTGTAGACAACAGTATTAACAATTTAAAACTACTTACTTTTCCAAGGTTTGCATGACTGAATATCTGTTGTCTAGGAGTAGAAATCAGTATTATTTGTGAGATGTGTTCACATTCACTTTATTTAGGTATTGAAGAAAACTCTGGCCCCGTATCAATACTGTGGATGTATTTTGCCTACTTGACTCCATCTCTTTCTTCTTTTTAAGTGCTTATGAGGTCATGGTTGTTCTGGGGCTCATTTTTCCTGACATGCACACCAACAGATGGAGTGACTAGAGGAGAATAGGGTTACTATTGTGATAACTCTTGGCAAGGCACCCGAGGCGCCAATTCTCGGGTTTAATGGTTTCTCTCACCTGAGATTCCAAAGGCTAGTGGTTCCTGTGGGCTCAAGGGAGTGTTTTTCCCTCTTGACCTCTGAAGGATTTAGGGTCTGCTGTCTGACTGTGTCTCTGTCTGTGCTGAGCTCGGTGCGGCACGAGAATGATGAGGAGTCTCAAGGTCTTAGTTTTCTTGGTTTCTTGTGTTGTTTATTTCTTATCTTAAAAGTTTCTGTGTCCGGCCAAGATGTTTACAGCAGCTTGGACACGAGGTGACTCCCCCTGTGATGGGAGGTCCCTACCTCTTATACAGATAACTACGTACCCATTGTTTACAATTCTGTGCCAATGTCTATCACCTGTACTAACAGGGTCATGTCTACTTTGATCCAATCCACTTAAACTACTTTGTGCCCACGTCACTGCAGAAGATGGATGCCAAGGGACAAGAAGAAGAACCCAGGGCACCACCCTAAAATCTCCATCTTGTCCCTTTGCATCTACATTCTAAAAATCCCAAAACTACAAAATCTTCTACACGGTGATAACTACATTACTCTCTGTCACACGTTTGTGACTTGCAATTTTTCTCTCTGTTGGATGTTTTTCTCATGGACCAAAATCAAAGCCTGTGTCTTCCTGGGCTCTGTGCCAGGCAAACCCCCCTGCACAGACCCCAGACCCTCTTTCTTGGGTCCCAGGCCTCTCTACTGAGGTCTGTGACTTTCCAGGGCGCCCAGAGGGATGCCCTGGACTCCAACAGTAACATTGCTTTTTTTCCTTAAGTATATTCAGAATTATGACATAAAACTTCCTGCAAGCACAAATTTCATACTCATGTAGTCTTTATCCTAAATTATACTTCTGTGATGCAGAGCAGAAAGCAAATTCAGTGGTTTAGCAAAAGGACATTTAACTAAGCATGGATGTTATCTGTTCTCTGTCAGTCTGAATCATGAACAAAACTGTTCCACTACACAGTACAAAGTTGCTTTCAGACTTTTTCAGAAACCCAAGATTGATGGTTTTGTTCCTGTCTTAGCACAAGAAAATGCCAGGGTAGATTATTGTTTAGGTCACAGAGGAGAAAAAGTACATAAGCAGCTCTTAGTTTTATGTTTGTTTCTGCTTTAGTTCTTCCTTTTACAAATATCATACTGCAATTAAATAACTGCTGAATTGCTGAAGAAGTATTGGAGGAACATCAGTGATTTCCCCACAATATTTTGATAATCTCAGAAGGCTTTGGCAAATAATCTTTGATATAAGTAAAAGTTTTGGTGTTTACAAAACAATTAGGTATCTAAGGACTTCACTGTAGTAGATACTGACTGCTAGAACCATGTTTTGTTACTCTTGTGCAAGAGCATCAAGAGCCTTTTGATCCTTTATTTTAAAGCACTGTAAACTTAACCTTTATGCTCCAAGTTCTCTGTGCTTGAAGAGCATGTACAACAGGTAAAATAAGGCCTAAAATCATATTAGCAAATTCAGGATCAAGGGCCTTCTTATTAGTTGTTTCTTATTTGGTCTGCTTCCAGTGAGATCAATGAGTACTAACATTATTGCCTTTACAGTGAAAAAGAAAATATTTTTCTTCCCCATGGCTTTCTAAAAGCATCATTGTCAAAGCACAGTTTAGGGAATGATGTGAGAAGTATATAGGCTTCTTTTTGTGTTTACTTTAATTGGAATGTTTTGCAGTCTTGAATGCAACAATGATGAACATGCTACAAAACATAAACATGGATGTTAGGGGGTTAAAGGTTTCCAGCAAATCAGACTTCTTTCTAAGCACTGAATTTGTAGCCTTCCCACTGGGCTGACTAACAAAAACATCTTAGTGTGACCAGAAATCATTTTTGTTTTACTAAAACTAAAGACAGAGTCTGGTTAGGCTTAATCAGGAACTGAACCAAGTTGTCATGAATTTGTCACACATCAATCAAGAGCTTCTTGTGGTTTTTGAAATAAGTATTTCTTATTTTTCTTATAAAACAAGCCATTTTTATTAGTCTTCTGTAATTCTTCATTTGTATGGATTTTAGAAATCCCAAAATAAGGCTTGATTTTAAATTTTAGTTAGGCTCTGGTAGGAAGCAGTAAAAACCTGATGAGGTTTCATTACTTTGATAAGTATAAGGGTTCCATTACTTTGATAAGTATGAAAGAACTCTGGTAAAATATGAGCACATCTAGTTGTGCAATGTACTTTAGTGACACTTCAGTCCAGCCTGGGCATTGCAGGTTATCACCTTTATAAAGAAACTCAATGAATGTGTATATTCTATAGGCATGTATCTGATCATGAAGTTATTAGCTAAGAATCAAATAAGAAGATAGAAATGGAGAAGCTGTTTGGATCAGGGTTTGACGAAAGTTTTACATCTTAGGCACTTCTTCACAGAGGAATTTGAAAGAAAATTAGTCACTGTATTTCCTCTGCAGGAGGGAAAATAAAACTCCATCAATGGATCATCTGGGTGTAGGCATGTGAGGAGCTTGGCAGGCAAGGATGACAAAGTAATTTTTAAAACTCTCAAACACTGGGCAGTGCAGCTTACCTAGTAGAGCCTTTTGAAAACTTGAGGAGAAAACTGAACAGTCAAGGGGATTAGTAAGTTAGACCTGTAGAAGAGGAGAACTGATTTGAGAATTGAAGCAGATGATTTCTAATTCCAGCCAACCTGTGGTCAAAGTAAGGATTCTCTTGTAAGCTGTTGCTGTGGCTGCCAGGAAAAGAAAAACTTTTTTTTGGTGATGATGACTTGTAGTAATGTCTGTTTAGAGTAGTGTTGTCCCTCTTACACTGTTTATTCAGACCAAACTGCATCTGCAGCCATTTGTGGTTAATTGTTAACCTTGTTATTATCCTTTTGTGTACAATGGATGTGAGGTAGCTGGCATACCATCAAAGAATGGTACAACATTTCATATTTTTGAAAACTTCTTTAAACGTCTTTATTTTCTTGAAAAAAATTCTTGAACAATAAAACAATAAATAGGCATCTTGCTAAATTAGTAATAAAGTAGCAAAAAAAATAGAGTATAGAGGAGATAAAATACAGCTATTGCTCTCTGGTACTTGAAGAACTAATAGGCAAGTTGAGATGGTTGCACTCAAAATTAGCAAATTCTGATCACTATACAACTTTTTTTATGGTATTTAAGTTGACAATTATGAACTATTCAATCTAACCAACTGTGCCAGCTGAAATGAAGGCCGATACATTTTAGATGCATCTTGCATTTAAACTTTCCAAAAATAAAAATACCAAGAAAAACCAGCTGGGATGTATGACCTGTACCTCAGACATGCCTTGTGAACTTAAGATTTTTTTTTCTACAAGACCTGCACTTAATTTTCTTTTACTTTGACTTAACTTGTCCATCTTTGTCAAATCTGTCTACCCATTTGACATAATCTTGCCTCTGATGTATTGGAGGAGCAGACACTACAGCAGATGAGAGTTTCAGGGTATTCCCTTATTGCATATCACATTAAAACTCAAGAACTCTTGAGAAACTGCTGAAACTACATGCTTATCCATGCTGGATCAGAGAGCATATGCAATTTCCTGGCATTGCTCACTCATTCAAAAGAGCAGCACCA
Source organism: Zosterops lateralis (assembly GCF_965231275.1). NCBI lineage: Eukaryota > Metazoa > Chordata > Aves > Passeriformes > Zosteropidae > Zosterops > Zosterops lateralis. Next base: position 30,325,737 of record NC_139766.1, read on the forward strand.
TTTTCTACTGACAACAGACTAGGTACCTTTTGCTACTCTATTATTAGTTCATGTGAATTGAATGCTTCCAAGTAAATTAGTAACTGTAAACTTTTAAAAACTCTTAATATGTAATAGTACCAACACAAATAAAATAAAATGCTAGTGATTTATGTGAATTTATTTGTACAAAGGAAATTGTAATATGAACTACTATTGTTTTTAAAAAATTGTATTTAAAAAAATCAATTGCCCATTCATCATACAGCATTATTTTTCAGTTTTATGGAGCTTGTAATCTGTCTCTGATAAAGACTGTGTCCATAAATACTGAAAAATGTCTAGAGAATTTCTATCTCAGATCAAATAGGAGGAATAATATGAAATAATTCTCAAAAGGCTTGTGAAATTTCCAGCTCAGTTTTTAATCCCTACTGTTTTTATATATTTGGATGAACAGTTGGAATTTGGGGTGCCAGATGGACTAAATTATAGTCCTGAACTTTTCTGCAGTTCATTTTCAAGGAACCAGTATTTGCCCCATAGTGTAAACCATGTTTTAATCTTATAAGCATATGGAAGACTGCTTTGTTTTTTTTTTTTCCCCAGCCTTAAAAAGAGATCTTCAACTCCAGAAAACAAAAATGAGATTGAAAAAAATCTAATATTGTGGGTGGGAGAAGAAATATATGAGGAAGAAAATGTGGCTTGCAGAGGTGCATTGCATAAAAAATACATATTTAAGCAAAAAAAATACAGCTAACTGTAATGTTTATATTTAATAGCCACATAATAATGGAAACAGTGTTATTTTTAAAGATGTATGTTTACCATTTATTCACACATAACAATTCCATATCATCGGCTCTACACATCTATGAATATCTCAGTTCTATGTTATAGATAAAATGTCATTACACACCATTCATTGGGGAGTTAGTCTTTATTTATAAAAAAAGCTCTTCATAAAGCTACAAATTATATATAGCATTTCTTCACTACCTAGCCTGATTTCAGCAAGGTCTGTTGCTAATTCCTGGCATTATAAATGTGGTACTGTTCCTGAAGGGATCTTCATCTTACTTTTGTCAGTGGGAAATGGTGCCTGTGAGTAGAAAAGTAATACTGTTAAACTGGCAGTTAATCTGTTTTCCTGGCAGTTGATCTAGTATCCTGATTTTTAATTTTTCTACCAGACACGTATTTCTCATTTAAATAGGGATGGTAAAAAAAAAAAAAAGATCATATTCTGCCATTCTTTCCTTCATCCCTTATCTGACTTTTTTATCTTCTGGTTCTTGTCTTAACCAGGCAGTATTTATTTGCCTGCTTCTTGTTCCCTTTAAAGTGCCCCGCACGTCTCCAAATGTTTCAGAGATAAGGTCCTCATTGTCTTCATGCTAGCAATAAAGTTTTTGATGGAGGTGCTCTGTAGTCTTAGAGAGGATGACTTCAGTGAATGGAGACAGGTCCTTACATCACTGCAACACAAATAAAAATCATAGCTCCAAAAGTGAAATTGGAATCTGTCTAAGGCTGAAATTGCGGTTGCGTCTTGCTCTTATTTACAAGCAATACTTTCATTTCCTATACGTTATTAAATAGGATTTTAGTAATCCAAATGTTCTTTATGGAACATTACTATATAATCCACACTTATGACTGGCTCTGTTTTGTATGTCATAAACAGCTCTACTCCTTTTCTATAAATCAGTGAAACTGCAAATAGTGTGGAGGAAAAATAGATAGTTTGTCTAATTACAGAATACTAGGAAGATCAGAAGAGAGCAGCTCTTTAAATGGACGGACATAATGCTTAAACCCTGATTGTAACAAGGTAGCATGACACACATTTGCCCCTCCCTCACGACAAGCACTATAAGGGGATGAGAAATTGCAGAACCATCATCAATTCTCATTAAACTGTGCAAACTTCTATTTACTTTTTGTGAGTGCAGTATTCATGTACACCTACAAATCACTCCATCAGCCATTTTTTTAACATTTGAATGCCAAGTTCAGTAAAGAGATACCTTATTTTAATATGACAAGAAGATGATAATTAAAGAACAACTTTAAGAGCACACATTTTCTTTCCTATTAATATCTGATTTTTCTAAGAACAATGTAAGACTAATCTGTCATTTTGTTGAGGATTTGCTGTTACAGAACTGTATGGGAAACTGTAATTCTGTAATATATGATGCTTAGATTGTGATGAAACAGAGAATAGCCGTTTGAAATTGCACTATTACCCATGCTCAGGAATTGCTTGTGAATAGAAGTAGCAACCTGAAAATGCGTGACTGTTCTTGTCAAAACCCTGAGGCTATTCCCCAGGTTAGAGCTTCTCTTGCTTCCTTCCCTTTGGTGCAGAAGAGTTTGTTTTTTCATCACAGAAAATCAAGCAATCACTTGTATTCCATATGGGGCCTCAACAAAATTCTGTGGTTTTGTAGTCCTGGAATAGCACTGTCTTGAAATGCCTTTTTTGTCTAAGTGTAGACCTCTGGCTGTTCTGTATTTGTGAAAAAAAGACAAGTGTAGCTGTTTCTCTAGTTTCCTCTGTGTGAGCACTCAGGTGGGAATGGTGCTGTTTAAGTGGAGAGGTGCTTAAAAAGGCTTCCAATGTGCAGGTTGTAAAATGTAAAAAGATTTCTGGAGGCCTATGGTCTAAGTGCATGACAAAGATGAAGAAAAATGGGAGAAATAAACAGTGGCAGAGGGAACATATAAGGTGAGCCTGTAGTGCCATTTTCCTGTCTTACAGGTTAATGGTAATCTTAGGTTCTTATTTCTGATAAAGGTCTAGATTATTAGCTCATAACTACAACAGAACAAACAGCTTAGACTCTCTCTCTTTGTGATTCCATTTCTTCCCATCTGTTCAATTGGCTATTGCTTTTTCTGTAATGGATCCTCTGCTGTATTATAGTTCATGGTTACGTGAGGCAAATGAAAAACATTATGAAAATGGCAAACCAATGAACATTTCTCTTTGCTAAAATAGAGTTTTAGCCTTTCCTATATGACATGAAAAAACTTGCTTTACTTTAGTCTTTTTTGATGCTTTGAACTTATGGTACGATAGAGGAATTAAAACTAGAAAATAAAGAATAGAAAGATGTTTTGATCAGTGTTGTACTCTGAGTTATGAGTGCTTTGGGTATGGTGAAAACCGTTAAAGTTTTTGTTCTTATGACATTGTCTAGGTATTTATTTCTGAAAATACCACACTCAAAGTACTCTTTCTTCATGTTGTCAAACAATATTGAAATGCTGGGGGCTTATAAGTGGTTCCAAAGCAATAATGTTATATTCTATGTGAAATAAAGTTTCATCATGGTAATTCTACAATATTATAATATTCAAAAAAGCATATCAAGGTACATTTTATTGAAGAGTAAAGTGTAAAGAATTGTGTTTCTATGTGATTTTTTTATGGTGGAACAATTTATCTTATGATTGTGAGGGAATCGTAATCTATGTTTGGAAACAGAAGTGCCTTGTATTTGATTCTGCTGCATGTCCAGAATTAGTCTACTGGTCAGATACTACTTTCATATAGGTGAAAAAATTTGCAGTAGGCTGGAATAACACAGCGGACTTTTGAGGGTTTCTTAGAGTGGTTGGGTTGTGTGAGAGTTCAGGACATCCTCATGTTGTATGTCAGTGATGCCAGACCCTCTGTGAGTTCCCAGGTCTCCAAGAGAAAATGTAGAAGAAGGAGCAGAAGACAGTGCAAAGAAACTTTCAGTGAGATAAGGAGGCAGCACAATAAATCTTGAGATTTATAGATGGGACAGTGTCACCTTCACAGAAGTGTCTGGCCTTTCCACAGTGACTTCTTCTTCTTCCTCCTCCTCTGTTCAGTGAATTCACTAAGTTTATGGTCAAGCAAACTCTCTCCTATGAGGTAAATTATGCTGCTGTTTACAAAGAGGTATCTGTTTGCATTTAATGCCTTGCAAATACTGAGCAGTAGTTGTGATGTATTATAACTACTTAGCAGTTTATCGCCAAATGCTGTAACTATCTGTTCAGGCAAAAGTGAAAGAAAAAAGGTCCTAAAAATATGTATTTTTTTCATATGATATGATAAAAAATATTTTCATTAGAAACCTCTTTTTGTTTTTGCCTAGAAACCTTGATATGGCAACCTTCCCTCCAAATCCCCATGTAACTACCACTGTACTCAGTGAACTGAGGTAGAATAAGTATCAAGTTGTAATTGATTTCTGTGTTGAAAATATTAACTGAGATAGCAGAAAATCAACAGTGTGTTGAGGCAGAGCAGTAAACTCCAGTAATGAGTTACACTCTTTAAATTTGCTGTATGGCAATATATTATTAATTGGTCATTTATAATAAATGCATACTATTAAATTTGTATCAGCTAGTCATATAAATGTAATTATGTTTTCATAGTATGCATTGTTATGAGTTCAAGTTTTGTGGTTTTCTGTGAGTACTTGTCTCTACTGGATAAACTTTGATGTACAGTACCTGGTTTGAGCTGTACTCCCCTGGTGGTAAATTAGTGAGTATTTATTTATGGCTTGGTGTTAAGCATAGAGAATGTGGGCTAGCTAAGTCTTCATGCAGATTCAAATAAGAATCTATATGAAGATTTCCCAGAAATAAAATCAGTTTCTCTCTTGCATCCACTTCTGTTGTTATGATTAAGGATTTTCTTGAAAAGTTAAAGAAATGTATTAAGAAAAGTGTTGAATGGAGAAGGGGTTGAAATATTGACCTAGTGTTTTCTTCCTTCACTTCTTAGGTACTTGATATTTAGCAGAGAAGATGGGATTTTATTGCCCTTTTTTTTTTTTTTTTTTTTTTTTTAAGAATTGGAGATATTCAAGCTTTTCAGATTTTTTGGGCTTGATGGTAAAGCTAAGACATTTAAATTTAGAAGTTCAAATTTCACATGGCAGAAAACAGGAGTTAAATAATATGATGTGGTCTTATCAAAAAGGAAGATAGTCTTAGTTTAGGTTGTATATTGGGAAAAGATTCTTCACCAAAGGGTGTTTGGGTGCTGGAACAGCTCCCCAGGGAAGTGGTCACAGCACCAAGCCTGGCACAGTTCAAGAAGTGTTTGTGCAGCGCTCTCAGGCACATGGTGTGACTCTTGGGATGTTCTGTGCAGGATCAGGGGTTGGACTTGATGATCTTGATGGGTCCCTTCCATCTCTGGATATTCTATGATTCTGTCACACCAGGATGTTCATTTATGTCTTCATGCATGAATAGGCATAAGGCACTATTAATCAACACTCTCCAGCTACACTTTCTGCAGATTATGCTGTAATCTGCCTTACAGTCATCTGTTTGCAATAATTATCTCAATTTGATCTCATCATCTTTAAATGAAATTATTTTTTTTCTCTTTATATAAAGAAATTGCACAGAACAATTAATTCTTTCCCATCTTCATTTCCTCAATTCCAGAAGTGAAACAACAGCAAAACCATTCCTACAAACTCCAGATATAGTGCATGTAGCAAAGGAATATCCCTGATAATTATTTCTCAATTGGTAAAATTATACTTTAAAAGGATTGCTGCTTCTGTGTAGATTTACAGTTTTGAATACATTGATATACCTTGGGCAGTTCTGAGATCTATTTGACCTTTAAATTTTCAATAAAAATGTTAATCAGATTTTGGACATGATGCCCAACAATGTTCTCTTTCCCTGTTCTTGCCAATTTTCTTGAACTTAGCAGCTGTGCTTTGAACATATCTTTAAGGACTCATGGAAACCAAGACAAGAGGAAGGAGGGTGGTCTTTAGAAAGCTGTAAACAGCAGACAGATGGGATATGAGAGCCTTGGGGATCATTAGAGACACTTTTCCAGTCAAGAAGTTTGGCAGTTACATCAAGGTCAAGGAGATGCTTACAACACTGTCCCAAGTTAGAATGTTCAGCTCTGGTGCACTTAAACAGCAATTTTTTCCCACTGCTGCCATCTTTGTATTTTTGTGTATCCAGACTCTGGTACTATGGGACCTTGGGGTGCCTTTGGAGCAGAGATATCTGATCTTTCCAACCAAATCTCCGATATATAAGGAACTTTCTGCTGGCCTTGTGTCACATATACCAAAGGGCTCAAGATATTCCAGTGTGATGAAACTTGAAAAAAAAAAAGAAGAGAGAGGAATGGTAACAGCATGAGAGAACACCATACCTATATCCAAACAAGAGAAACAAGAACATTAAAGGGGAGACAAATTTAAGAAAAGATTGTCTAAGAATTACAAACCACGTTTGCTCAGTGCGTAGCTGGCTAACGTCCTGAATTTCTTTCGTTGTTGCTTTTTTGTGTGTTTTGTGTGTGTGATATTTCCCATTTGTATGGAAATTACATCATAAAACCACAACAAGGGTTAGGGAAGTTGCTTACTGCCTTGTACATAGACACAGAATTTACAAGAAAGCATACAGGACCAGATGTTTTAAGAAGCTTATTGCTGATTGACAGAAGCATGTAAGAGGAGGATCATGCTGCATTTACTTCATGCTCCTCCCCTGCATGTCTCTACTGTTGACACCGGTGGAGGCAGAAGACTGGGTTGTTTGGATCTTTCCTATGAGACAGTGTGTCTTGTCTTATCTTATTGAGCAATATATTCCCTCTATTTTCACAAAGGCTGGCATTTTTTTTTCTGGAATCATAAGCTGTGTTTTTTAAAAGATTTTGAAGAGTAATTTATAAATGGAAGTACTATAAAAATGCAAAAATACAGTTTGAAATTATGTGATCCTTATTCAAGTCCAGAGTGTGCCCTTGTGGTATGTGTAGAGAGGGATTAATCTACTGCAATGTACCCACTGATGATAGGAGAATAACTGAGAGAGATTTTGTGAAAACAAAGGGTACAACTCTGTCTGTAAACCATTCAAGATACTTCCATAAGCCATGCAAAAAACTGTGTATTTTCTACAGCTTCAGTGTTTGAGGAGGATTTCTTTGTTTTTAAAGTTGAATGATCAGGACTTTATTAGGCCTCGTATAAAAGGTATAAGGCCAAAAATACTGTGAAACCACACATCTGCTTTACATGTTCATGTCTCTAAAGATATCAAGGTCTATTTATTGCAGTCCTTTCTCCATTTTAAAAATGAGAGGACAATAGTTGATACAGAGTGAAAACTATTTCCTGCTTTCTCTTTGGCAAAGGCAAGATAAAATACTCTGAGCTTCTAATCTGCCTTTGGTCAAGCAAAGTCCTGCTGACTTAGTTCTGCCTGAGTAAAGGCTACATAGTTGTCCTTGGTTATTATATAGCCTCATTCTCTCATTTAAAAACATTTGAGCTTGAAATAGGCTCAGAAGAACAGAATAAATTACAGGAGAAACGAAGAGTGGCTGAAAAGAAGCCTATGCCTTTCCCACTAAAAGGAAAGGCAGATACCAGCATACTCTTTATTAAGACTCGTGTGTTTTCTGCTGAGGGAAGATAAGACATGGGGGAAGAGAGAGTAGAAGTTTAAATTAGAATTGATATCAGATGCAGCGATTAAGTACTGACGATTTTTCTGGCTTTGGAATGCTTCCCATTTGCAGCTGCAAGGCACTGCAGCAGCTTTAGTATTTACGAGCACTCTGTGAGTACTGTGACAGGTTTATTATTTGTTGGCTTTCTCCAGCATTGCACAGTAAAAATTGTTTTCAAGGAGTGTTCAAAAGTATAGCTGGCTGCCACTGTATCAAACCCAATCAATCCGCCAATGTATTTCACATTCTTGATTGATAACTGGCTCAGCAGTTTGGCATTTCAGGGAAGGAGTGGAAGGGGGAGCAGGTCTCGACAGTCATTAATCCTTTTTCCCTGAGCCTCCCTTGGGCAGCTGTTTGTGCCATTATCCACATTTCTTAGTGCTGATTTCCACAATCTCATGGCTGCTCGAACCACCACAAATTCACTGTTGTCCCTTTCACTTACTGTAGACCTTTCATCACACTGGACTCAGCAGCCCTCCCGGGCTGACAGTGGTCACTGGAACATCTCTCTCATTTCTTTTTTAAACCTGGGCCATTAATTTGGTTTCTTACCTCAATCTCCTTTCCTCCCTCTAAATTTATGTTGTTCCTTACTGAGCAAGAACATGAGGGTATGAATGTACTTTCTTTAAAATATGTTTGTGTGGGTTGGGGTGAGAAATGTATTATTGTAAACAGAGATTCTGTCTATCTGCTCTTCCATGAAGCTGAACAAGCTATGTTAGCTGCTCGGGAGATAGGCTGTTTATTTATTTATTTGTTTGTTCATTTATTTATTTAAATGCTGCAAAATTGTGAGCAAGCTCATGGTGTGCTGACTGAAATGTCAGAATTAATTAGGCCAAACTGTTTCCAGTGGGGGGGAAAAACAGTTGTCTGTTATTATGAGGAGCAGATATCTATAATTAATTAGGACCAGGAACTGTTAGAGAGAAAGGAAAGAGAGACAAAGAGAAAAAATCCCCACATTCCCACATTTTTCACATTTTTTTCTGTGTTGGCTTCATTGCACCAAGGGTACTGAATACTCCAGATGGATTTAAAAAATACAGATTTGAGCTCCCCACTGAGGATTCAGGATAAAGTCTATCTGTCATTTGCCAGCAATCTGGTGTTGTGTGGCTGTGCTGCTGGGAGCACTGTCTCATGTGTATTTACTATTATATTAAAGCACAAATGTCTCCTCCACCTGTCCTCTAAAGAGTAATGTGTCCTGGACAAATCTGTTCCATATAATCTATATTTAACTACCCTTATCTTTGAAGGCAGAATCCACATTAGGAAGGAGTGAAATACCCAAATGAAGGGAATTAATTGTGTGAGGAAAAGGAATTCAAGTGAGGAAGGCAGTGTAAAGAATTTAAAGGAGAGGAAACAGAGACAAGGAGACAAAGAACCTCACTGGGAAATTATGTAAGAGAGTCAAATATTATGAAAGAGTTGAGCATGCATAGATATCCTCCAGCATCTCTATAAATTGCAAATAAAAACCTTCCCCTGAAAACCTGTCCCTGAAAGCTTTTACCTGTGTCAAAGGCTCCACTGAGCCCACTGTAATGGCCACCCCTTAATCAAATTTGTGTTAACAGTTTACAGATCTGAGGCCAGCTAACTCATGAGATCCTTATTTCATCTGAGAAAATACCATGTTTTCTGAGGAGAAATTAATAACGGGCAAATACATGAGTTGTTAATGCATATGGATAAAAGGAGGTTTCAGGCAGAGTTTGGGTACTGCATCAACTTGGGCAAGACATTTAAAAAGATAATTGGTATTATAGGAGAGTAGTGCTTCTAGTGAAATAATCTTGATTCTGTGCTAAGACAGAGCTTGATTCTCTGTGTTTGCGAGATATCAGACTATGTAGGGAAGTGGGCAGGTTGTACGTGAAATTATCCTAGGACTGGAATGCCGCTCCAAAAATAGGTTTGTGTTGAGGCAGTGCTGGTGGGAGATGGGTCTGTACTTTCTTGAGTAGCCTTTTCAAGCACTATTGCTGCAGATATTTGGAGCAGTTTGAAAGAAGTATAGTAAATTTAACAATTTGCAAAACCCCCCACAATTTCTTTGCAAGCAGTGGAAAGTTTGAAGCTTGGCTTCCTGTGGGTTTATATCCCAAAGTGAAACTGTTGTGCGTATCCTTTTGTATCCAATAGGGATGACCTAATTTTGTAGCCTGTCTGCCAGTAGAGGCATTTTAGAGTTTCCATTTCTCTTCCATGCTATTGCATTTTACCAAATTTACTGGGTTTTCAACACATTTGGGAGCCCCATCTCAACTTAATTTGAATTGGTGAAAAGGTATAGAAATTGTTGGGGAACAAAGGGTGATGAAGCTTACAAAACTGGAATAAATTAATGTTTACATAATAATGTGCAAAAGGATCTTCTGGGGATGTCTGTCCTATTGACTAATTTCCCTCTGGTCTTTATCTGGTATAAGCCAATACAGCAAGATGAGACCTTATTTCTTTTATTCCCCTTAGGAAAAAGTAACACAAAAAAGGAACTTGATTCTTCATATTGCCCTCCCAAACAGCCTTTCAGAATTCTGGCCAAGCTGCTCTAATACTCAAATTCCCTTGTTAGAGATTCCTTATTCTCCAGAACAACCCTCTGATCTGAGTTCTGCTCTATTAAATAGGCCATGCAGGGAGGGATGATATAGAAGACCTTGGCTGTTGCCTGGACTACTTTAGAGAAAAAAGTAGTGCACTGTAACAGTTTGAATACATTGCAAGATTCTAAAAAGGTTGGATTTGAATTAATCTGTGTCCTTCAATAATGAATTGTATGAAAATACAGTCTTCTCAACACATGTATGCATTACTTCCCAAATATCAGAGCTGGAGAACTGGGGTATTTTTGGTTTACACACCAGTAAAAATAATGAAGAAACTAAACATTTGACTTGGCTGTGAGTACCCAGTGAAAGATTCCACAGTTGCTGTACATTTATTACAAAATCTCGAGCCTTTAGCAGTGTGTTCCGAGTATCAGGGTGTGTCAGAATATTCACAGCTTATTATTGCTAATAATACTGACAGGTTCATCAAACTCATCTTCTTACAGCTAGAGCAATTTATTACAACTTTTTAACCCAAAGGAGTTTATATAATTGATGGATTTGGGTTACATTACAGATAGAAAATAACCTTGAGAGATTTGGTGCTGGAGCTGAATTTGATAGAGCTGAAGTGCCATTCACCAGGGGCTTCAACAAAACTGATAGCTCTAAGTTCTGTATAACTAATTTAAATTGTTTGACTAAAGTTACATTTTATGTCTTTAATATAGGACATGCTGATTAGGTCTGAGGGAGAGGGAGTGAAGAACATGTAACTTAAATAAAACCTCCTAAACCAGTAGAGATTCTTCCCTGAGGAATTTGTTCCTTTTTCCTTTTATTTTCAATAAGTGGTAATTTTTCTAACATTCAGATAGGATCATCAGAAACCAAAATCAGCATTTCCACAGCAGAGAGCCCTTTATTTTAACACAAAGCTCTCTCTTTATACCTATGCCGCACAGACTCCACGCATCTTGGAGAATAAAGACTGGAAACTATGTACATATGCAGTCAGGTTTTTTTAGGTTATTTTGTTATGTTGAGAATTTAAAAGCAGTGATGATGATAATAGTAGTCTTCTCACTGACATTAACTCAAACTTATCTACACAAATACTGGAAGATCTTATGGAAAAATCCCAATGGTAGCTTTGAAATGGTCTTGAGTGTGGTTTTTTTTGAGACAGCATTAGATGGCAGTCATCCAGTAGGGTGGCAGAATAGGCTCCTCTTCTGAAACATCCTTGCTGAAGGAGGTGGTGTCAATATGGAGCTGAATGTAAGGGAGGTGATCAGTTCTGTTAACTGATATTACCTAAAGAGATTTACTCTCTAAATGTCCAAAATGGAGAGGTAACAAGTGTAATATATCAGCTTTTTATTTTATGAATTCCATACTCACGTCACTCTGCTGGTATGCCCATTTGCATCTTTTTATTTTGGAATATATACAGCTTGGTGTTCTGGTGTTATTTTTGGTATAGTATAATTGGTAGCCAAAAGTCTTGTATTCAAATCAATCATATGTCTTGCCCTGATACTTCTTAATGTTATTGTAGCTTTATTCCAAGATTAGAAACACTTATGTCTGTCTGAATATTCTAAGTACAGGTCTCTTAAACAGAAGACATGTAAGCATAAAGCTGTATTTTCTGATGGAGTATAGCACTCATCTATATGAATACAGATGTACATACATGTATATTTTTATATATGGATATGTTAATATTCAAACTGAATGATCATTTGTTTTCAAAATTCCCTGATTTACCATAAATGCTATATTATCATCTCTTTGAGGACTATGTTTCTAATATCTAGTAATTGTCCACACTTCTTGTCATATTTTTTGCTCTGTTGCCTCTTCTCTGTATTGTGCATAAAGTAAATATGTCACACCACATCTTTCATATCTATTAGGGGGGATCTGCTACATTCAGAGGCTGGAAACCACAGATTTGTTTCATTTCCTCTTCCAGGCAAGAGCAGTCCACAAGGGTGCTTTGCCTCCTGCATTGCTGCCTTGGAACAGTCACCTGTAGTGCTGCTCCTGACACTGCTTGCTGTTCTCAGTAAAAGCTTGTGTGGCCAACCAGGCAAATGGCTGATGTTTGCACATCCTCACTTTGATATAATTACAAAGTGCTTCCCTTCTTCTATGTTCTCTTTACTCCTCTGGGTGCAATCTGTTCTATTGTGTGACTTTTCTTTCAAAAGTCACACAGGTAATGTAAAGGGAAGCGTTTTTCATTCAAAACAGAATTTGGTGAAGCTGTGATTCAGCACAAATTCAATGAGATGAAGACTGTCTAACTGGTATATATTGTGGAAAAGGTGCAAATTTTGTTTCTGGTTTTACCTCCGTTCTTGTTACCTTTCACAGCTGTGGGAGGTTTATGCTGGTTCCTGGTTGCTTGCCTTTTTTTTTCTTTTCTAAATCTGTGCTAATTATGTCATGGGAAATAGCCTCTGGATTTCTTTTACTAAGCATGTATTTGAACTTAAGCTTATTGTAGGGTTATATTTGGTTAACATTATCTTTATTTAGAAAAAATATCTAAGTGTTTTCATAAGTAAAAGGACACTGATGCTGCATATTGCAAAATTCTGATAAGGCTGAAATTTCCATGCAAATAAACAACTCAATGCAGCAGCTTTTAACTGCATTGAAGAAGTTTTACAAGTGATGGAATGATGTTCTGACCAAATTAGATCTGAGAGTGCTAAGTTTTTCCTGTCAGTGCTCTCCTGTGGCTTCAGTTCAATATGCTATTTTCTGACAGTTCTGAGCAAGTCCAATGGCTTTTGACCTTTTCATGCCAATTGGATTTTTTCTTATTGAATTAACTGTTCCTGAGTCATGCTGCTTTTCAGAGAATTGTTGCCCAATATTTTTAAGTGATATGGCTGTGAAGCAGTAATTACTTATTGTTTTGCTCCCTGTGATTTCTATATGTAGATGTACAAATACCAAGATGGATAGTATGATTTCAATCTACTTTTTGATAAGGTAATATTCTTACTTAGGAGAAGGTGCTCCATACAGATAAGATGAACCTCAATATAGATTGGCAGATTTTTTTTTTTTTTTTGCATTTTTTTACAGTACCTGGTTTAAAAAGATCTTGTACTGCTTCATGGCTTACAGGGCAGGGAAAATAGTACTTCTTGTATAACAAATGCACACATTTTCATGCTCTGTGCACAGTCATTATCATGCCTTGCTGTTGTAGAAGTCATTTAACTATCCAGAAAATATCTTTTTTAACCTAGGACAAAATTAATAAGTATTGTAACTGAAGAAAAAAATTCTTATTGACATAAGTGAGCCTTAGACTGAGCCTATAAAAGCAAATCCTAATCATACCTCTAAACACTAAGAATATACAAGTGGATACTGTACACAAACCTATAGAAAAAGAACTGAAGTATTCTTTCATACATTTTGACAGTCAGTTTTGTTGATATTTCTTTGTCCTCTGCTATTTACATTTGTAGATGAACTTTGAGAACAATGTAAATTATTTGGTTAGCATCTTGTGACTTCTCATCCATTTTGTGGGTAGCATTTTTATTTCCTGGTCTGAAAATGCTATTATTTCTGGTTCCATCTATTACAACCATAGCCGTGTGATCCTCGGAGAGGTCAAACCCACATTTTGGCATTTTTCCTCCTTCAGCTCTTTTATTCAAGTTTATGGTACTGATATGTTCATTGTCTTCAGATAATGTACAGTCCTGTCTACAGAACAATGCACAGTGAATATATTGTCTAATGTATCATTGAGCTTTTGGTTCTCTGGCTACAGAATGAAATGCTAGGCTCTTAAAAATTAACCTATATTTCAAAGTCAGTATTTTAGAGAAGTCTTTAGGTAGTTACTAGTGCTCTGAAATATTGAATATTCCCCATACAGGGGAAATTTGTTTAGCTATTAGAAAGATAACAGTACTACCAGTACAGTCCTGGTAACTTACAGGATAATTCTGTCCATTACTAAACCTGTACAGCTGGTTGCAGATTCTGATGGAGTATGTTGATTTTTTTTCTTTAAGTACTTCTGTGACTTTAGTAAGAATTTTGAGAAGTAAAAGAATCTTGGAAAGTATGAATTGGTAAGAATTTTGGGAAGTAAAGGACAAAAAGAACAACTTATGTGTATAAGGTTAAAATTGCTACTGTGACATGATGGGAAGTACATGATGTGGCAGGTACTGTAACAGTTTTGCTGTGCCTATGCAAGAAAAACCAGTCAACAAGTGGATTCTAAGCTAAGGTTGAACATCTACATTGATGTTTACACATATGTAATATAGTTGATGATGTATCCTTTTCTGATTAGTGAAAAAATCTGAGAGCCCAAGTTGCCACTGCAGCTATAATTGTTTCAGGCCATTGTGAGTTGGAACCAGATTATGAATGTCTTCCTGTCTTTTCTGAATTCTTCACTGTTGTCTAATAAATGGAGCATAGTGAGGGAATTACAGTTCATTCTGCAAATTTTAAATGTCAAAATATTCTTAAGTGTGGTTAAAAGAAGGAACAACATTTGTTAGTGTTAAACACTTGTTTTTACTCTGTTTTGATATATTACATAGTTTATTTCTAAATCACCAATCTGTATCTATAATGATGAGCTATAATATGGTCTATGATATGACTTTAATTTTTACATGGTTACCATGCTTTTATGTAGCCATGTATTTGTTCCCTCTCTTTCATAAACTATATTAGAGATTTGTATTAGAACCTATTGGAATACAGTAAAAAGGAGAACACAGATGTTTGTTTTGAAGAACAACTTAAATGTTTGTGCTGGCTTCTAGAGTGAGAAAGCCATTGACTATATGGTCTTGAAAGGGTACAAAAGAAGCTCAAGTAAAAATAATATGTGAAAAACATTTTTCGAATGTTTTAAGCACTGGGGAAGAAGCAGTGTAAACAGAAGTGCTCTGTCTCAAAATGTCTGCTAATATGAATGAGGAGTATGCTGTTGGGCACTAGATAGAGATGTGCAGAAAAGATGAAACAAATTTGAGAATGAGCCCTCTAAACTACTCGTTTACAGTAGGATCTTTCTTTTTTTCTGAATTACTGGACGACACTGTTGCTGAGCAGTGTGCTTCATCTGCTACACTTTAATCCAATAAATCCCGCCTGCTACAAACTTTTGTGAGTGAATTTGAGTAATGAGCAGAAAGTGAGAGTTGAACTCTGGTTACTTAGTGCAGAAAGAGATGAAAAAGATAATTTATATCAACTCTGGAGAATGAAGAGGAACATTTAGCAGCTTTCAAGAGGCACATCTACAGAAGCAGCTTCAAATTTGGAAGTGCAGGCAGTCTTGGCACTCTTGCAAAGCAGCTTGCACTGTACCCTCTGCTAATGAACTTGGCAGTCTCTCTCCAGGGTAATATTGGGCAGTTCAGCCTGACAGCTAGAGAAGTGTGGTAGAAAATAATACAGAAGCCTGAGTCCCATGTTAAAAAATGATGCAAGATGTTTAAGGCATTGATGTCTAATTTCTGCAGTCCACAAGCAATGAATCTCTGCAAATAACCTATTTCAGATAACTTTATACTTTGGTCTTCCTGTCAACCTCATCTTTAACATTTAAATTCACATTGCAATTTATATCTTGCAGACCAGCTATGAAATGGAGGTCACTGGGTTAGGATAATTTAAAGAGAGGACAACAGAGGGACAGGTAAACTCCAGGTGGAAGTTCCAGCACAGCAGAGATAGTAAGGCAGACAAAAAGTCTGGGATAGAGCTTGATCAATCCTTGGAAAAAGCTAAGGTCAGAATGTTAATGTGTGAAGCCTGGCATTGATATGGAAAGTACATTTTGCATACTGTTTTCTAGTCGTATTAACTGACTTAGAGATTCTTGTTTGTCAATGAAGGTGACTGACATGAATTTGAATATGTCCTCATCTGAGGACACAAATGCATCTGCACATGATATAATTGGAAGTGGTCATGGTGCTGAACAAGGGGAAATGACCCTGCAATGGCAAAGAGCTTTAGGCTATCCCACAGTTGTGTCCAGTGCAGGTATATGAACTACTGCTATTTGTTTAAGATTAACAAGGTTGGAGACCCAGTAAAAATATCAAAGAAAGGAAATTCTGAGGATATATGAGAAGGTGGCCCAAGGAACCAGTTTTCTGCTTTGTAGAAAGGGAAAACTGATCATAATAAACTGATCAAATGTAATAGACATAAGAGATGCAGTTGTATGATGCATTTCAGGGTCCTGCCAAATGTTGATCTGAATACAAAACTATCACTTGCATAATCTTTTATGAATACTTTTGAAACCCTGGTCTTGCCAGCACTACTTCCACCTATGGGTTAACACAAGCCAGTCATTCAGAAGAGACTTGATGGGATTGAGTTTAACCGGCATGACTCACATGCTTTGATTTTCAGAAAGCTTTTTTAGTGAATTCTGAGGTAGATTCATTGGTAGTGGCCTATTTACAGAAAATAACATAGTTTCCAAGAGGAAAAAAACCAAGCATTAAGATGCATATATATTCATATTGTAGGCACATGCAGAAAATTTTGATAGTGCAGTGTGCTTTATGACTAGTGTGTAAGTGTCTGGAGGAGTAATGAAATGATCTGTTATTCTAGTTTTAAAAAGACTAAAGTTCTGTTCATGTGCTTGATACAGTGTAGGCGTAAATAAAATAGGTTTTCAAAATTGTTCTCTCAAATTAAGGAGGTGGCAAAGATAAATTAATCTCTGTGTTCTGTCAAGAAGCTCATGCTTACTCTTTCCATGCCTGCTGTGTATAAGGACTGTGACACAGGCTAACAAAGGCCCATGTCTTTGCAGCAATGAAAACGGTATCATTTTAGTATTTTTTATGAGAAAATAGAGAAAATATAGAAAATATCTTACAGAATTATTCAGACTAGCCATTTAAAAAATGAACATAGTTCAAGTTTTGAGTTTCACATATGCCAGGCATTTTACTGAGAGTCTAATGAGACTTCCACTAGTTGGCTCCAGTTCTACACCAACATTAATTAGATGGGAAGCCAAGCCCTGATATCAAACCACACAGCAAATAACAAATACTACCAGTTTCAGCCCAGCCTTGTAACTGAAGCTATTCTGGCCATGTACATGTGCTCCCCTGAGCACCTGCTGCTCATTTGTCTGGACTGAGACCTTTACAGTCAAGAGCAGGACCTCTTCTACTCCTGTGCAAGGGAGTGGGAGTGTGGTCACCCTCTCAGGGAGCAATTACAGATGCCAGATTATGGCAGTGTGTGGATGGCAACCCGCTGAAGTAAAATGTCTATTTTATAAATTGGACCAATGCTTTATGTGAGCTGCTCTGACAGACACCTGTCAGAGCTGTGGCAAAAGTAAACCTTTATGGCTTTGACATCTCTGTGGAAACACTAAACAGAGTATTATAAACAGTGTAAGAACAATAAACAGAATATTATAAATGTAGGATGGTATTGGTCACTTTATAAAGCCAAGACTGAGAGATCTTAGCAAAATGGAGAATAAGAAGGAAAATTTGTAGAGCAAAACACTGTGCATTGTCTTTGATTGGAAGGGTAAGACTGCAGGGCTGGACTGAATATGGGTCAATAGTTAAGAAAGTTTTCTTAGCCAATGGGAACAAGAGATGAAAAAGCCTCTGTATGCTGACAAGTCCAATGACAACCTAGTCAGAAAATGGTTAATTGTTTGGGCTGTTAAGATGAACTGATAAAAATGTTTGGCTTATGAAATGATGGAGGAAAATATTAATCATCAATAGGAAAAACCTTAAAGGGAAATTCACAGTACTGACTCTCTTCTTAAATTCTCTGTTGTTGCTCAGTACAATGATGCCTAAATCTTGCTAGATGATATCTAGCAAAATAGAAGTCTGACTGATAAATAAGGTTTCCAAAGCCAATACAGAGATATACTTAGCCTCTGTAGGGAGGTACTCTGTAGCAAATAAAGTGAAAGAAATATTTTATCCTGGTAACAAAGATAGAATACTTTTTAAAAAATGTCTAGGGTGAGCTTAGCTACCCTATTCACTTTTATGCAGTTTCTATTATAGGAGAAAAAATTATATGCTCTTAGTGCTGACATTCTTTAACTGTCCCAGAATGCTAGTTGATGATAATTTTTATTTAGCTCTTTATTTCCTCTAAATTTGGTTGTAACTATTGCCATTATACTTCTGTCAAAAAAAAAATAAATTCAGAAGTATTTTTCTGGAGATGGTGAGTTGGAATATAGTTTAGGATGGTTTGGGATCTTCCTAGTGATACATAGTATGCATACTAATAAAAATTATAAGAAGTCTCCACTTAACATAAACCTGCTCATACTACTGGTATACATGTCTGTATGAAAGTTTGAATCCTTACAAGTTATCTTTGGAAACATAGTTGATCTAGGGGAGAAGGGAAATATGAGGCATCTATACTACAGCTTCTCTATAGTATGGACTATGGTTTAGTCCAGCTAAGCACAGCACAAGTGATCACTTATGGAGCAAAAGAGAACTTGTTAATAAATTTCTCTTAAAAGGAACAAAAAATAGACTTTTGGTTTGCTTAATAATTAATGTGAAAGGTAAACTGGAAGAACACGGATGTTTCTTTTACAAGAGAAACCTTCGAGGAGCTCTAACTCTCATATTGAAAAATAAGCTCAGTGGAAGCTGCTGAGACTTATGATGATGTTTGGTTAAAAAACATCAAGAGAAGGATTTTTTCGAATTCTTACATAACTAATGTCAGCAGCATGAAAAAAAAATAATAATTACAACAATTTTTAAATTTTGTTCTATGGAAACAACAGGTCCACTTGATTAACATACAGTTTTTAGTGACAAAATTATAAGAATGCCATATGCAAACCAACTTGTGTCTGCAATATTGGCAGACTGCTTGTCAAATATGCTGCAAATTATTAATAATTACATTATTAAATCCATACAGTACAGAAGAGTGAATTAATAATTTACTAACAACAGTGCCATGTAGACACCTCTTCGTATTCAAGATTATGAAGGGAGATTGTCCCAGGCATTACATAAATAGCAGATAACTAGAAATCTTTATTGATATTTGCTTTTACTATTTTAAATGTTTTCAGATTTGCCAGTGTAATGGTTACCAATTTCACAGCAAATCAGTATTTTTTCAGTGCAATGAAGCAGAGTGCCTGTCAGCAGCCGAATCCTGTTTTGCATCCTCTGACTTTTCTTATCTCTTTTTTTCAACTCATCTCCATTGCTGCCTTTATTCTGCTCCTTGTCCTTGAAAGAATCTCCCATGTGCCTTCTTTTTAGTTCTTTTATTCTTGTCTTTAGAAGCCTACTTCTCCATATTCTGTCATTTATAGCAGATCAGTCACAAAAATGATTGGCACCACAGCAGAGTTTGGCATGGACAGAGACTTTTCAGCTAGCATCATGACTCTCAGCTGCAATGCTGTTTAAAATAAATTTTGTATCAGACAGCAGATGGGTTTGCTGTCAGGGAGCTAGATCTAGTTAATAGGTTTTCTAAGTTTTTTGATACAGCAAGTTTATTGCAGGACATGAGAGTTTTCTAAGGCATACTCCTGTGGAGCTATGGGGGTAATTACACCTTAGGCTTCCTGAATTACTGAGCAGGGGTAACAGAAAGGAGAATATCTGAAAATAGGAGAAGTTGCAGCTGGTGCAGCTCAGGAATTAGTTAGTCATATCCAGGATGTGTAGCAGGCTTCAGCATTTAAGGCACAGGAAAACCAGTGTCATAGATAGCTTGTGCAATGTTAAACAGAAAATTTTTAAGCATCTTAAGCAATGATTTTTCCACGATGTCCAATGTTCTTCATAGCTTACAGGCTCAAGACTAACAACACTTAGCAAGCAATGAATGCAAGTAGGTGCTGTTGTACTCTGTGCTCGAACAATCTGATAGCATTATCAGTCACCAACATTTTCAGGAAAGGGAATACTATCACAGGATCGTGTACATGACTGAATCGAAACATGATTTCTAGCAGAGAAGTTGTTTGGATCAAATTTAGACCCTAACTTGTTTTAAGCAAACCACTTAGGGAATTTGTCTCCAAATTGGTTCTGACGTTTCTTTGGTCACAGGATGCAACCTAGGAGCAACTCTGAAGCTTTGCTGACTATTTCACATTGGATTGTTTTTCCTTAATTCATTGAGCAAAGATGCTTGACTGTATCATTGCTGTAAGCTAGCCCTAATTTCCACTGTTAACATGTTTCCACTTTTTGTGTTATGGGGCAGATCACAAAGCAATTGTAGTGTGGATCAGTAGGATGCTGCTAGTGCCACGGGCTCCCTGCAGTCTGGTGCCCATCCTGCTGCCCCCAGTGCAGGAGCAGGGCAGCTGAGGAGTGGAGAGGGACACCCAGGGCAGCCTCAGCCACCATGGCAAGACAAGGCCATGGTGAAGAGGCAAGAGACAGGCTGGGCCTCTTGGGGACATAGTGGGGACTTCAAGTGCTTAAAGTGAAAAAAATCCATTCCTTGAATAAAATATACATGTTCAGAAATATATTTTGCATTTTCTGGTTTGCATGTAGCATGATCCTGGGTTTGTAATCATATTGATGCAGATGTTTTTCTTTACAGATGATTATTTTTTCATGCTGTATATATTTTATTTAATTGCATTTTCATGTTGGTAGTCATATGGATTATAAAGTGTTTTCAATAGAAGAAATTTCATTATTCCTGTAAGTATTTATTTTTTCTTTTAAAAAAAAGGGATTAATATTTTCGTATTTTCATACCTGACATTATGCATAACCATGGTGCATATGTACTGCATCTCTTAGGAGATACTCAGTTCATGCCCTGCAGCAGATCCATAGCAGCAGCACCTTTCAGGAATTGTAGATGTCAGGCCTGACATAATTTGTTTCATCATGTAGAGAGACCTGATGTTGCTCAAACCCAGGAAGGTCTGTGCATCGTGGGAAAGTGAACTAAAGTGAGACAAGAGAGAATCAGAAGTAATAGCTCTTTCTTTAAGAGAACGTGGGATATATTCCGAAATGAAATAGTTAGATTTAAAATTGATTGATATAGGTGGTTAATATGATAGACTTGTTTCATAATTTTATTTTTTTCATTTAAAATATCAGTGTCACATAGCTTGGGTGGAAAAACATCTGCTTTTATATTTTTAAGTAGTTCTAACAAAATTATTTCTTTTAAACAGCTATATCTTCTGCATATTAATATGAGTTAAAAAAGTATTGATTTATTTAAAAATTACTAAAAGTGTAAATAAAATATTGTGAAAAGCAGAAATGCTGCAAAAAGAAGAATAAACCTGACACAAAAGCTATTTTTTCAGTGCTATTTTAAGAAAATCCCTAAGTGTGGATAGCTCTGCACTTATCTGGAGAGCAACAATGAATATCAGTTAGGATTCACAGTCATAGGCATTTTTTGAAGGAAGAGAGCCAGTGTAGGTTGGAGCAAACAAACATACCTCTCTAGAAGTATGATATGGTGGCCTGCAGGAGTTTCTTATTTTAACATTTAACTGAGGTGCTTCTGCAGCAGCATAGATACCATGTACACAGAGCTCAAAACTTGTTGCAGTTGCTGTATGAAGACATAAGCTAGATAGAGTTCTTCACCTCATCACTTCCTTGAAAATATTATATACTGGATAAATCCTATAAACCAGTACTAATCCTGTCCTTTAATACTGGCTTGTGGCTTTTTAGGCTCTGTTTTCTTGGTGTTTCCCTTTAAGAGCAACATCCCCCTTTGAAGCAGGCTGACATCCATCACAACAACTCTGTTGTGAATGTCATACCAGTTTTAATTTCAAATGGCTGAAATCCTGATCCCCTAATAGAACAGTTACCACATGAATGAGCAGATGCTGACAGGGGGAGCATCTGATGCTTTATAAATGAATGCCATCCAAGCAAAACATCAGCAGGATTGGATATGTTTAGGAAGTTAAATATCTGCAGAGGTGACTTGCTTGCAAATTGTTAAGAATAAAAGCTTGTCAATTGTCAGAGAACCTTGGCATACACATGACCACTCTGGGTCTAGACCTCCTTGGGATTGTGTGTTAGCATTAGAGGTGTGTATTCCCAAACACTTCTGGCAAGGTGAACTCCCTGAAGTTTATGTTCACACAATGGATCTAAGCAGAACTCCAGCATCAAAACACATGCTGTGGAAAATCTCAGCCTGGACACCTCTAATTGCCAGGAGGTAGTTTGAAAAGGTTCAGTTCTCCATGTTTATACCACCATGTTTTTGGATGAAGGGATTGTGGAAGTGTTCCCTCTATGCAGGACACTGCAATAAGCCTTCCTGACAAATAGAAACACTTGTTATAAAGCAAACATTATGTTATGGAAGTAAACATTTGGAAAGTTTGTATGTAGGTTATGTTTCCTGATTACGTTATTCTGTCTCTCTCTCCCTAGACCAACACAATTATTTCTAAGCTGTTATAGACATCTGGAGACCCCTCACACCTCTTCCTGAGTGAGCTGTGACAGACCCCACATAATATATTCTTGTTCAGAGTAGGGAAAATAATGGCTACGGGCAGAAACCAGACCTGAGGCTTTTAGACGGGGGCTCTGGCACTGAGGTAAACAGAAGGCACTGCAGATTTCTGTTTCTAATAACTACTAAGTAAAAGTTGAAGACAAAACAAACTTGAACTGGAATAATTAACCCAGGAAATTCTCAGTGGGAAGATGGTACACTGACTAATGTGTGAGCAAGCTTTGTAAATAAAAGCCTTTAAAACTGCCTGAGGTTGACTATAAAGAGTGAGGCATTGCCTTTTTTCAAAGGAAACCAATTTGCTGAGGGTTGCTTCGTGAGGTTGAAGGGGTGCTTCTTTTAGGTTACACATCACAAATTAGAGTTGCCATTTGCGAAATAGAGGTGTATTGATAGTAAACAGGTGGCTGCTGTTCCAAGGAGATTTGTTTAGTACCATTTTATGACTGAGCTGATGCTGTGACACATTAAGTGGAACTTGTCACTCTCCCATCTGGTCTACACAACTGCTGGAGGCGGAACCCATTTAGGAAGTTGTACATTTCTTGCAGCTGTTCCTGAATGTTTCATAAATAACTAACAGAAACCACTGATTCATTTGGCTTTATTAAACCTATCTTAGGGGAATCATGTCATTGTTCATGGAGAAAATTGTACATGTTGCATAGCATTTAAGGGACTTGTTACCAAATTACAGCGCTTTACAGCCTTACTTAGTGCTAATGGGAAAATTGTGAAGTACAGATCAGAACTTCTTTTGGCCTGATTATAATTTATCTGAATGACTACACTTGATAAAGAGTCCTTCATGCTAAGTAAAATGCTTTTTGCCTGTGGAACCCAATGGTGTCTTGTTTTCATCCCCCTGTGGATGCAGTTTATTCTTGGGTCTTATCTGGAAGAAGCAGTTGTTGCAGAATGCTGTGTTCACTTCATACATCATTTAAACTGGTTTTGTTATTGATGAATTGCTTTTTTAATTCACAGATGAAAGTGAACATTATAAACAAGGCATTCCCATATTAGCTTTTCAGTGCTTTGCCCAATGGGCAATTTAATGCGACATCAAACGCGATAATAGCTGAATGACAAAAAGAACCTTTCCCATGCTTGTTGGCTTCTAATAGCTTGATTTCATTTTTAATAGGCTGTTAATCTTCAGCTAGTGTTTTGCTCTGTATCAAACAGTTTGCTGCAGTACGCTGGGTTGTTTGTCTACTTTAGGTTTGTGTTGTGTTCAGTTAACACTCCCTTTGGAAGGCATTTGGTGCACATAAAATGCCTGAGATTGACTTTGCAGTAGGAAATTTTGACTCCCCTTGACAAAACTTTCCTATCTGTCATGATGTGACAGACTAATAAAACCACTCATGTGCTAAGTTATAATGATATCTAATATGTTGACAATAAAAGAGAATCACCTACTGAATTCAAAGTAAGCAGTGTGCTGCATAGAAAAAGAGAGACCATTGGGTAGAGGAGGTCTTGAAATGTATTGCTGTCTAGCTTAGGGAAAAGAATTAAATATACTACAGTGAGCTGTATGACCTGAAGGAAACACACTTATTTCAGGTTCAGGTTACTGTCCAACTGGCCTGTTACATCCACAGTATGTACAGAAAGGCTGTAAAAACTGTGGGAGAGCTTTGTGAAGTTTGTGTAGATTATTTTTCTAGATGAAGAATGTCACTGAGGGGTTTCTGTTATGCTAAAAGATGGAATTCTTATTTTTGCTGATCTGGCATCTGATTTATTTTGGATACTCACTTGATATCTTTAGGTACTAAGCTCAATTTCCTCTCAGAACTGTCACTACCCAGAGATACCTGAGATTGAACAAGCTTCCATTCTGTGATGTCAGTGTTTTCTTGACTGACAAATGATTGTCAAAGGGATAGGAAAAGTTCTTTGGTACTTCCCATGCTGCTCAGTGAGGGTCATCCAAGCATCCAGAAATCTTGTCTGGTGTGCCAGTGGCTAAAATTCTCTTACTTTCTTATCATGCGCTGCTCTTTGTATTTCCAAGGATTATTTCAAAGTTTTGCAAGTTTCCTACAGACTACAGAGACACCTGCTGATTTACTGGACCTGGTCTCACTCAACTACATAAGTGACAACCCTAAAGTGATCAATTCCCCTATGAAAAGCACCTGTTGGGGGGGTGGGGAAATCAGCTAGTGTCAGAAAACTGCTCCAAAACATCTGCTGTCCCCACCTTTCCTAATAGATAATTTCAAGTTCACTGTTATTAAAAAAATAGCTTATAGCTGTTTGTGTCATCAGGTGAAATAATTCCTCCTCCTGCCTGGTGCTTACCCAATTAGTGTTAAGTAAGCAATTCATTTGCCTCCCTTCAGGCTTTCGTTGTAAAATGTGTGCAGGGACCCTCAGCCTGGTGGTCAGCTGAAAGGGGAAGGTCACAGAAGCTCAGATCTGTTTTACAGTTCAGATCTGTGATCAGTGTTGGATGAATTCATTATATTTCTTTGGACCCAAACTGAAAGCATGAACCAAAGGTGTAGCTGTTTCTCCAATATATATCTGTATGGCTGATGTCTTCCATAACCAGCCAGTTCCTAGCAGTATTTATTTCTTAAACACTGTTACAACAATATTGGCTGCTGGATGACTGTAGGAGACCTCTAGCTCTGCTGTGATGGACTGTCTCTTATATTCTTAACCTTTTCCAAAACAAATCAGTTAATCTTGATACATGGTAGGTCTATTTTTTTTTCCCAACTGAAGCACGCCATTCAGTGTTTCCTGTACCTTTTCTTCCTAATTGATATACTCCATTCTAGTCCTCTTGTGATTTTGCTGTCATTCCATAGTTAGCTAGCTTTTTGGCATTAGTAACATTTCCATTTTGTTATTATCTTTTCATTGTATAGAAAAAACACATTTCTTTCAAAGCTATGACATATTACTGTACCAGATTAGTTGGAATTCAGCTCACTTGCCTTGTATTACTGTGGTTTTTCATCCCTTGTTTTTCACCTCTAATATTTCTTTATTCAGTGTTGAATTTCTATTTGCCCGGTCTTCTACTTTATTTGAAACTTGTGATTATCAGAGTAACTTTCACTTTTTCTCTTATTTTTCTTTATAACAACTCTTATCTCTTAACTCTTATACTCTTATCTCATTATATCTCTACCTTTCAACATGTCTCAACATGCAAGAAAAGTTTAAATATCTTCCTCTGGGTCTCATTAATTAGTGTTGTCGTCTAAAGTGTTTACACAGAAGACGGGATTTCCTTGTCTTTCTGTTGTGTGGTGGGACTGTTGATAAGAGAAATCTGCTTTGCTGGATATGAAGATTAATTTTACACCTTCACTTTAGAAAGAACCTATGTAAAAGTAGTTACTAATTTTCCTGATGGAATCTTAAGGGACTTTAAAACTTGTCTTCTTACATAGTTAATCTAATGAAAATCTTACAGAAAAATTGGGGCATATCATAATCCAAATTTCTGTACAAGCAGTCAATTTGAACTGATTATCATCAGTGTCAGAAATAGCTCAGAAACTGGTATAATTTGATAGGTCCCTAAGTTTTGTGATGAATGAATTAAGTGTAATGATGAAAATGTAGGTATTTAGTCTTCTCTTGGCAGAGTTAATTCCAGAATCCACATGTCAAACTGCAAGATTTTGCTTCTACTTGGGGCCATTTTAGACTTCACTTTAAATCATGTATGGCATTTCAATGGGTCATAAAGAGTAATAGTTTTCCTTGTCAAAGCATCTTTCAAACAAATCTGAAAAAGATAGAGGGCTTTGAAATGGAAAAATGCAGAGCTGATTTACAGATGCTTGAAAAAACACTTATCATGGCCTGAATAAAATCTGCAGTAGAGAGACACGTATGTTCTCCAAAATATATTAATCACTGATAATTCTGCTTTATTTCCTTGCAAAGGTGCAACTGAATCAATAATCAGTCTCTGTTTGAAGCCTAGGCTAAGTATGGTTTTTACATGTGCTCTGACCAAAAATGTCGGGAATGATTATCATTAGTTTTGTGTGTAGTTCCCATAATGCTGCTTGTGTATGGGAGTGGAACTCAGCAAATTGCTTTTCATAACATCCTCTGAAAAAGAAACTGAACCTGAGCATGTTCCCTTATAATCTTTCTCTTACTAGGTAGTTTGTGTATAGTTTACAAAATTATTTTCTCTGTTTGCATTTCACATGTAGTTGTCTGTTTTGATTTCATTGATTTCTGCTGGATTTGGTTTTCATTCTGCTGTTTAATTATTGTCCTAATGAATTTTCTTTTTATCTTTTTTCACTCATTTTCTGTGGTTCCCCCCCCACCCTTGGTTGTTTTGATGGGCAATAAATGACAAGTCATATTTTAATTCAATTATTGACTTTGTATGTAAAAGGTAATCACATCACATCATGTCACATCTAAAATTTTAGATATATTTTGATTTCCATCTACTGGATCTGCAATTCTATGTTACTTACGATTTGCTTAGCCAATTTTGGGTTTGTCCTAATTTTCAGTATTTTTCAATATGCAAGAATACACAATATGATGAAAGATTTAATATGTGGAAATAAAAATGGAAAAAAGAAATATGCCCTTTCATGTGTTCTCCAATTAAATGCATCCTACCTAAATATCTATCTAAATCCTGTCTAAAATGCTATGTAGAAAGCTATTTTTTTAATGGAAAATATTGCCATGTTATATGATATCACGGTCTCCCACAATGTAACATACTAAAGCATTTTATTTCTTTAAAGGGAGGTAAGCAGCCTTTGTCTTTGTGGTGCTAACCTGAAAGCTGCAGCAGATTTCAAGGACTATGATTCTTTCCATTAAAATATATTTGCTTTGTATTGGTTACATGAAGAAATAATATATTCATTAGAAGAAGCTTGGCATCACGAGTAAAACTTGGCTTAAAACCATTAAATATAAATAAAAGGTAAATCTTCTTTGTCATTCTTCTGAGAGTAAAAGACTGTCAAAGAGATGTTTTAAAATACTTTTCCACAAATGTAACAAATTGAAACTTTAATAAGAAAATTATTTCATTTTCACTTTATCCACCTGCCAGGATTCTAGAAATGATTCCACAAGACTGGATCTTTAAAAAAAATGGAGCCAATTTCCATTCTAAAATACTAT
Source organism: Zosterops lateralis (assembly GCF_965231275.1). Lineage (NCBI taxonomy): Eukaryota > Metazoa > Chordata > Aves > Passeriformes > Zosteropidae > Zosterops > Zosterops lateralis. Next base: position 30,353,502 of record NC_139766.1, read on the forward strand.
ATACTTTTAAAAGTTTTCCACCACTGTATATCTTCACTAGGTACAAAAATAAAGATGAAAATAGGCAGGGTAGCAAGGACTTGGACAATTCTTTTCACAAGTCTGCTATACTAATTACCTTTGAAATTACATGGAATTTTTGTAGCCAAACTTTCATTTGGATACACATTTTTCTTCATTACTCACCTTCATTCTTCATTATCTCACTGATGCTTAAAAACATTGCTGAAAATTATGATGAAATTATGTTGGTTGGTTGTTCCATTTGGTCCCATATTTTGATTGCTGCCATAGACTATTCCCATCTTTATCCATACCTCTCCAGTGCTGTTGCATTTGCAGTATCATTTCCTAGGTAAATATGACTGATAATAAAAGTATAACTGTGTAACATTTGATCCCAGCTAGACCAAGAGCCTAAAGGTGTAATTTCAGCATGGTTGCCACATCTCACTCTGCTGAGGCTCATGCCCCAAGGTGCAAATACCTCTGGATTGAAATAGATCTCCTGAGCTTTCAAATGCCATGCAGAAAAAAGTGCCCTGGAAGCTGGAGTGTGGTGGTGCTCTCACAGACTTGTCTAACATTTCATCAAGATCTGTATATCCAAAACCTGTTGAACTGTTGTAAATTTGTCACAAAACCAGACATGCTTAACACTTTAGCATTGCTGAAAGCCTTGCTCAGGCTGTACAGACACAATCTCAAGATTATGTGTACTTTCAGCTCGGGGAAGTGAACTGTAATGCAGTGACTATAAATTTTTGTATATAACACAGCATTACAAATGCTGTGCTATTGATCAAGCTCATCTTGATATAGGGATATCTATCTCACAATATCCCCTGCATATTGGTCTGTGGCCACTGATGTTTTCCTGTGTTTTTTATGAGGAAAGTTGCTGAGACTGTATTCATATCTCCTTTCCACTTACAGGACCTGGGATTTGTTCATATAGCCAGGCAGTAAACGTGAATTAGGAATTTCAATGTCCTTGATTCTCTATTGAGATCAATAGAACTGTTTCTGGTTTATGCTGGTGAGTATAAACCATCACCATCCAATTTATGGCCTCTACAGTATTCTCCTAAAGACAGTTTGTCAGTTACTAAGTATGATCAGACTTTTTTAACTAAAGTATGTTATCCAGGGACAAAACAAAACAAAAAACCCAAAAAATCCCCAAACAAAACAAACCAACAAAAACCACAAAACCAAAACAAAACCAAAAAAACTACAATCAAACAAAAACATTAAAAATTCCCAAACTGTGTTATTTAAGTCCTGTGCTATTAATCATTTTTAGTTGACTGAAAAATATGTGAAATCCTAAGTTAGTTATTCAAGTTGCTATTTCTTTCATTCTTAGTAGTACAAGAAGGAAATATTTAATACTCAAGATTTTGGAAAAGAAATTTAGACAGTAGTTGCAGACCAACATGTTCTAGCCTTGTTGTCTAGTTGTCACAGCTGGCTTAAGTGTCAAGGCAGAAAGCACAATTTCATTTTTGTGATGAAGCCTGTAATATCAAGCAAAAAAATCAAATCCGATTGCTTGCTGTGTAATCCTAAAGGAAAAGCTCTCAAGTTATAACACAGTTTCAGTAAAAGTGTTTCTTATCAGTGGCACAGCTATTGGAAAAATGCCAGATTTTGTATTAAAGGCATTCCAGAAACAGAGTCAAAGTGACTCAGCTGGTTCCCCTCAAGCTGTGTGGATAAATATTGTGAGCTAGAATCTGATCTTTCTTGTAACAATGTAGCCTTCGGTAACTTGTCAGGGTTTTGGGAGAGCTATCTTGATTTGACTGCAATCCCATGCTGGTGTCCCCAGCTGTTCTATTTCAAGAGATCCCTTGGTCAAGTGGCCTTCACTAATAGATGTTGATGACTTTCTCTGGGACCTAATTTTTCTTCCTAGACCTCTTTCTAAAAATACTATATCCTATCCAATTACACTTGGCAGACAACTCTAACTGGGATGGGATTGTTGATCTCTTGGAGACTAGGAGAACAGGCTGGATTCATGGCCTGAGACTAATAGTATGAGCTTCAATGAGGCAAAGTGCTGGGTCCTGCACTTGAGTCACAAAAAGCCCCTTCAGCACTGCAGGCTGGGGGCAGAGTGGCTGGAAAGCTGCCCAGCAGAAAAGGACCTGGGGATGCTGGCTGACAGCAGCTGAACATGAGCCAGGTGTGCCCAGGTGGTCAAGAAAGGCAAAGGCATCCTGGTCTATATCAAAACCAAAGCTGCCAGCAGGACTAGAGAAAGGATTTTGCCTCTGTACTTGGCACTGGTGAGGCCCCGCCTTGAGTGCTCTTTGTTCAGTTCTGCACCGCTCATTGCAAGAAAGACATTGAGATGCTGGAGCATATCCAGAGAAGGGCAGTGGAGCTGGCAAAGGGTCTGGAGGCTCAGGAGAAGCTGAAGGTCCTGTGATGGTTTAGCCTAGAGAAGAGGAACCTTGGGATGACCTTATCATTCTCTCAAACCACCTGAAAGGAGGTTGACACAGAATGGGGTTCAGCACATCTTACTGCAATGTCCTCAGGCCACTAGCAGCAGGTCAAGGGGAAGGGGCCTCAAGCTGTGTCAGAGGAGGTTCAAGCTGGGCATCAGGAGGAATTTCTTTACTGAAAGAGTGGTGAAGCACTGGAATGGGCTGCACAGGGAAGTGGAGTCACTATCCCAGGAAGTGTTCAAGATATGACTGATGTGGCACAGTTTGACAGGTGGTGTTTAGTCAGCATCTGGCCTTTAGGATCTTGGAGGTCTTTTACCTAGATGCTATGATCCTTTCTGTATGAAACCCACTGTTTAGCATGCTTCAGGCTAGCAACACTGGATTTTAATTATTAATCAATATGGCCTATATCTCATAAATACCTTGCATGTGCCCAAGAGAGGAAAAGCTGTTGTGCTGTGACATTTTTAGCAGAGGAAGAAATGATTTTTGTTTCTATTCTATTTACCATTCCTTTTTAAAAGATTTAGTTGATTCTACATCTTTAGATGTAGATAGATGCACTGCTTTTTTTGGCCCTCAAATATGGTATTAGACTGCATAGTAGCTTGTTGTGGGTTGATCCTGGTTGAGTGCTAAGTGCCCACCAAAGCTGCTCTATCACTCTCCTCCTCAAACTGGACAGAAGAAAGAAAATATAATGAAAGGCTCATGAGTTGAGATGAGGACAGGGAGAGATTACAAACTGATTACTATCATGGGCAAAATAGCCTAGACATGGGAAAATTAATTTATTACCAAAATCAGAGCACTATAATAAGAAGTAAACCAAATCTAAACCCACTTTCCCCTCACACTCTGCTCCTTCCCAGCTCTATCTCTTCCTGCTCAGCAGTGCAGAAAGACAGGGAGTGGAGGCTATGGTAAGTTTATCACAGGTTGTTTCTCTTGCAGCTTCCCCTAGGGAGAGGTCCCTACTCCAGCATGGGGTTCTCCCAAAGGAGAAAGGCCTTCCCATGGGCTGCAGTTCTTCAGGAACTACTCCAACATCAGTACCTCCCATGGGGTGCAGTTCTTTAAGGACAGGCTGCTCCAGTGTGGGTACCCCATGGGGTCACAAGTCCTATCAGGAAACATGCTTTAGCATGGGCTCCTCTCTCCATGAGTCTGCAGTTCCCTGACAGGAGCCTTTTCCAGCTCTGGCTTACCATGGGACCACAGCCTTCTTTTGGGCATCTGCCTGCTCCAGTGTGGGTCTCCTCTCCATGGTCTGCAGGGGAATCAGCTCTGGTGCCTGAAGAACCTTCTTCCTCTCCTTCCTCACTGTCCTTGGTGTCTACAAAGTTGTTCCTCTTACCTATTCTCAGTCCTCTCGGGGTGCTGAATTACTTTGGCACAATAACTTCTGAGTTTTTTTCTTTCTTACATGTATTATCACAGAGGCCTTACCACCATCTCTAATGGGCTCAGCCTTGGTCAATGGTGGATCCATTTTGGAGAAGTCTGGCATTGGCTCTGTTGGACATGGGGGAAATTTCTGGGAGCTTTTCACAATAGCCCCCCCTAAACTACCAAACCTGGCCATACAAACCATACAAACCCAATATATGTTTCCTGTAATGTGAGTTCTTTTGACGGTGTGATCTTTGGTACCTTACTCCTGGCATGTTTAATTTTAACAATATCTTTATAGTCGTGTAGCTGATGATATTATGACCTGCAAGTAGGTGTTGATGTGAAATTTTGTCTTTTTTTCCACTCTCCATCACATTAAGCACTAGACTTTTCAATTTTCATGCCAAATTTAAAGGCTCCTAGGTTACAATGTCAGAAACAAACTATTGGCATTACACTTGAATATATCACTAGAATACTAATGGTCATTGAAATTATTTGAGCTATTAATGTTCACAGAGAGCATTTTCAGTCATTATGGATTAGTGAATGAGCAATAGGCTACATCAATCTTTGGCCTAGGTGCCTGCTTATGTCTTTGGTAGAGACCTTTATCACTGTCATATTTCAAAGGAATGTTTAATGGTACTTTTTTTTTTTTTTGTAAAATCTCATATGTATGATTTAAGCAGTGTTAACTGTGGTGTTCTTGGTTACTTTTCAGCCACAACCAAGACTGTTTCTTCCTAGTTGCTATTTATGGCTTTTTCCATCTTGATTATGCATCTTAATGTTTTCTGTCGTGTTGTCCAAATGTTAATCACAAGCAGCAATAAGAGTACCTTCATGTGAATAAATTAAGTTCTAATAGCCTGCAGCCTGGCCACAGATAAGTCAGACCCCAAAGAAAAGTTTTTACAGTTCTGACTATTGTGTGTTCCTTCTGGCACCTGTCTCTTGCACAAGCTACTGTGTTAGCCAACATCTGAGAATATAGGCTCTGTTAACACTTTTTTGACCCTTATTTGAGGGTGTAGCTACTTACTGTTCATAGCTGAGTGCATGAGGATATGTTCTGAGTCTCACTTCTTGCAGGGACAAAAGTTGCTCAGCCTTTCCACACATCTTGGCCTGATGCTGTGTGATCAGGCACATTTAAATATAGAAAATAACAAACCTGACACTTTGTGATCTGCAACACTTGGTGGAATCCAGCTATTCAATAAGCAGGGCCCAAAGCTATTAGTCTGCAATATATTTTGGATTTCATCTTCATCCTCTAATTGATTATCCTGTGTTTGTCATTCATTTCCACTTAATTACTTTATCCATATTTAAAGCATGTTCTCAGATTCTTGCAATTAGCAACACCATATGTTTGCTTCCTGCTATACAACTTTAGGCTGTGTTTGACCATTTTTGGGTCTGTGTACCTCCATTGTACAGTACCACAGCTGCAATCTGTAGGCATTTGTTAGTCCTTTTGACTACAGACAGTTCATTAGTCTTGTATGCAGCCACTAACCAGTCACACTAGTGAGTCACTTCAGCTGTGCAGCTACAACTGTTTTATTTTATCCCATGAGCTTCAAATTCCCTAATGAGTGTAAAATAGTAAAAAGGAGGACTAGGTTCCGGAGAGCAAGGTCTGCTTTAATAAGTACCAAAGAAAAAAAAAAAAAAAAAAAAGGAGAAAAGCTAGTATTTAAGAGTAGACTATTATAAGACAGAAAGAAACAGAGTGCTCATAAAATCAAACAGATTCTGGAGAGGGAAAAAAGATGCTCTAGATCTTCCCAGAAGTGCTTTGGGAATACATTTGTCAATGATTAAAGGTTTTGTATTAATAACAGAATGCAGTGTATGTGATACTTCCTGAATGCAAATGGCTTTACATTCTGTGATGTCTGAAACTTCTTCATGCATGTCTCTTGACTTTGTAATTTTCTGTTTATTCTACTAAAGGGCTTGATGAGCTTTCCCTTAGACCAATGGCAGATGAATATTTTCTTGAACAAGTTTTAGGATCATTAATGACCATGCAGCAGATGGAGAAAGCCTAAGCCTTTTCACCCATCTTTGGTTAACATTGATTACCTACTTTATGCACTTTATAGGATACTAAAATGCCCGTGGACTGCAGTGCAGTGGGAAGAGAGCAACTGTGAATGAGAATACTCCAGTGTGCAGAGAGTATGTTAAACATTTGCTGACAAAGACCTGTCCTGGTTTCAACTGAGACAGAATTAGGCTTTTTTCCTTAGTAGCTGTTATAGGGCTATGTTTTGGATTTAAGATAGGAATAATTTTGATAAAAACTGATATTTTAGGTGTTGCTAAAGTAGTGCTTGTCCTAAGTCAAGAACTTTACAGTGTCCCATGCTCTGCCAGCAAAGATGTACAGAAGTAGCTGGAAGAGACCATAGCGGGGCAGCTGATTCCAACTGGGGATATTTCATGCTTCTGTGAGATGCCCAGTATATAAGGTGATGGGGTTTGGCTGGGAGTTGATGATCACTGCAGGGGGACAGGCTGGTCATCGGTCAGTGGATGGTAAGAAATTGTTTTTTGCATCATTTATTTCTCTTGGGTTTCATTCTGATATCTCTTTCCTTGTGATGGCTTAACCCCAGTCAACAACCAAGCACCACCCAGTGCCTTTCTCACTCCAATGATTTGGAGTGAAATGGAAGGGTGAAAGCAAGAAAACTTGGGCTGAGATAAAGTTTAATAGTGAAAGCAAAATCCATACACATTTACAAATCAAAACAAGGAATTTATTCACCGTTTTGCATGGGCTGACAGGTGTTCAGCCATCTTCAAGGAAGCAGGTTTCTATCATACATAATGGTGACTTGGGAAGGCAAACACCATCAGTTCAAATGTGACGTCCCATTCTTCCTGCTTTTCTCTCCTTTACATGCTGTGCATGATGCCATATGGCCTGGAATATCCCTTTGGTCAGATGGAACAGTCACCTGCTCTAGCTGTGGCTCCTCCCAGCTCCTTGTGCACCCGCACCCTCCTTGATGGTGGGGTGGGGTGAAGAGCAGAATAGTCCTTGACACTGTGCAAGCCCATCTCAGCAATAACGAAAACGTGTATTATCAGCACTATTCAGTGCAAATCCAAAACACAGTGCTACACCAGTTATGGTGAAGAAAATTAACTTTACCCCAGCCAAAACTAGCCCAATTCTTCTCATTGTGATTATTGCCATTGTCATAATTAGTATTATTATTATATTTTTCTTTGTCTCAATTGTTAATCTGTTCTTATCTCAACCCCCATGGTTTTACCTTTTTTTTTTCCTCTTCTCCTCCGCATCCTACCTCAGAGGGAAGGTGAGGATTGAGAGAGCAAGCAGCTGCATGGTATTTAGTTGCCAGCTGGGGTTAACTAGGCAAGTCTGTAATTCAGAACCTTCACTCAGAGTGAGAAGGGTCAACAGGTGCCATTCTGTAAAAGGTGTGTGACAGTTGTACTACAGCTTGGAGTTGCCCATAAGTTGCAGGAGTCTATTCTGGCCTAATTATCTCATATATTTCACATTTAAAATCCCATTACACCTTTAGAAAATAAATTTTGTTCTTAGGAATTCACTCTTGAAAAATGTCTAATTTATTTTTATTTGAAGATTCTATGCAATAATGAGACAATAATTATACCTCATCATCAGCTTTAACTATGCTATATTTCATGGTCTGAATTCCTAGAAGATCAGGAATAACACTTAAGTTTGAGGACTTTTTTGCCTTCTTTTGTGATGTATAGGAAGTCAGAAAGCATTTTCAGATTATTTTCATGGGACTTGAGACTGGCTGATATGAATTGGACCCAAGGAAAATATCTGGATCAAGGTTTCATGACCACTGGCTGATATGGGCCAGTTTATTTTCTGAGTAGGAAGTTTTGATGTACAAACACTAAAATACTCATCTAAAAGTATTTCTTTGTCCATTCCCAAGGAGTTTTAAAAAGAGGACTGAATTCCTGCAGCAGAGATATCTGCTTTGGTTTTTTCTAGTTATGGAACTTAATCAGTCAAAACAATGATTGCCTCAACCTAAACAGTTACTGTGTCCCCATGTACACTTTAGGAAAATATGGTGTTTCCTACAAAATGCTAACAGTATATTCATTTGGTGAACATCAGTTTTATGCCAGGAACTAAAATGGAGGGAATTTCATGATGAAATATGTGACAGAAGGCTTCTCAGTGCTGAATTTTATACGATAATGTGGTTCTGTGGTTGCATAATCATGTTTCTAGTTTATGAGAAACATATATATTTCCCATATATATAAAAGTCTCAGCTGGGAAATTGATTGCACCTAAATTACAGTTCCTACTGCATTTCAGAAGGCCACAGATTTAAGTACATTATTCTGCCATGGGTTTGATTTAAGCTACTGCAATAGCTTTTGCAATTTTCATTATGCTCTTTGCCCCGAAAAAAAGATTCGTCAAGAGAACAGATTCATGTCATGTTAGTTTGTGTCCCTACTACAAATTGTGATAGAAATAAATGACCAGATTTTAACTACTCAATATGTTATGTGCAGTGTGCCATTTTAGCTTCTATCATGGCTTTTCATTGGATAGACACTTTACTGTCACTTTCCTATCAATTACTGCTTGAATAAGGATTAATGGAGTGGTTATCAAATCAGAAGGAAGCACATTGAAAAGGTTGTGCCATAGAACGCAAAATTTTAATTCAGAGAATAGGACTGTGTTATCTTTTAACAAGAAGGAAATGACACACTCAATCAATTTCTCAAAATTAAGCTTGCTTAAAAATGCTGTTGAATGATAATTAATAGAAGACTAGCTGATGGCAGACTCTCCTCAGAATTCTTAGATACTCATGTCTAAATACCTGGGAATGACTGGGATGAGCAAATTGCTCTGCTATTAATATTCAGAACTAACATGATATAGTCAAGAGGGGAGTCAGAGTGAGAGAGTGGCTGAACAATATGCAGAGGTAACAAGTACGATGAGATAGAGACCTGAATAGCCAAATGGAGAGGCAAAAGTTGGACATTGGACACTCTTGCTGAGGTCTGAAGCAGAAGTGGGACTGTAGTTTACTTACTGGCTGGGGACAAATATGGCAGTTCAAATCTGTTTTTCTGGAATATGTGTATATTTTACTTTCGGAATTTATAGCTGTCCAGATAAGTATTTAACCCTACACTGATGCCTTCTGTCAATTTTACAAATGCCTGAAGTGTTGGTGGTTGCAAAATGGTTCAGCCTTAACTAAAATTATGAAACATATTGTCTTTGTCATGCATAGTAAAGATGATACTTCTCTGGTTTATGCTTGATGTAGCTCCATCAGTGTAGATATGAAGAGACCCCTCAGTGGGAGGGTCCTATGATGTTATATGGCAGATTTAGATTTAAACTTACATGGACTGATTGCTGTAACTTACATGGAACTGCTGAAGGGACCTTAAACTCTGATGAGAAATTTTGAGCATATATGTGTAAAATGAATAAATACATGTATGCACAGCCTTTGCCTTCTTGCTGTCAATAGGCTTATTGTATGGAATTTTTCAGGAGCCCACTTACAGAACTGAAGTAGGAATAAACAACTATGCTGTCTAGTTGTTAAAAAGAGTTACATAAACATTTGTCTGAGCTTCTTCTCTTACCTACCTACTCTTCTCTAAAGGATTAACTCCTGTAGAGTTTTTTTCTGCCTCTATCTCATCATAGTTGAAATGTACAGGATGTGCTGCCAGTCTCCCTGATTCTGTATTACCTGAGATCTGTACCAGGGTTTGGCATCTGAGATTTGACAGATGAGCTCTTCGGTCTCATATGAATTCATGATGTGTGTGATAGGTTATAATAACTGCCACCTTACACATTTCTGCTGAAACTGATCCTTCCTGTCTCGCACAGTTCTTGCTCCTAAAGCCTCACCCAAAAACCATCTGTGATAAGGTACCACTAAATGGGTAATGCTCATTAAATGCTCACTTGCAGTTCTAGCCATAAACCCATCTGCTTCTCAGGAAGTAGTGAATATCTTTTGGGATTTTTAGCCGTGTATGTCACTACTGAAAAGTCAGATAGAGAAAAAGTTAGTGAAGCAGAGTTATGGTGGTTTTTTTATTTCTTAGATTTATTTTGAAAGCCTGATGTTTGGGCTCAAAAGAAAGGATATGGCCAGGTTAGTACCTGATGACTAGTAATTGCAGGAGTTATGGTAGTTATTATAATCCAAATAGAATTTTTACACACAGCCATTAGTAATTAACACATCTAAAATAAAAGAGAATATGTGCAATTATTTGGCATGCAAATGTATTTTTTGATTATCCTTATTATTCAATATCATTGAGATATTATGAAAACATGTTAAGTAAGCCAGAGAATCCTGCTATATTAAGCATAGGTAGGCACATAAAGGAAAACTGAACTGTGGCATAATTTTCTGAAAAATGTAAATAATTAGAAAATTATATTAATTTTAAAAATTTTAAACTTCATTGTAGACGGAATACAAAATACTGCTGAAAAATGCATAGGGAAGATTTAACAATTAGGTAAAATGTGAAATATATGTTTCTAACTGAATAGTGAGTATCTTGCAAAGTGGAAAAGCCGTAACAGAGGTAACACCAAATAGATATTAATTGCATTTAAAACTTTTAGGTCTTTCCTTATAATGAAAGGTCTGTTAGAACTGCTAATATCTACATCCATCTGAGGCAAGCCTGTATAACACCTGAAAGTGGAACAGCCTGAAATATCTATTTTTGAGAAGTAATGTGGAACCAGTAACAGCAGTGTATCTTGGAAAGGAAGCAGTGGGGATTTTAAACCCAAGTCCAATGTTTGTCTCACTGCAATATGTATCTGCAAGACATGTGTGAAACATTCCTTTCAATTTATATCTGTCACTCTCCAATTATACATATTGAAGAGAAAAGCACCTACTTTAACTCCTCTCATACCTGCATGGAATCTTCCATCTGAACATCAGAATGAAGTATACCTAGATAATCTTTCAGTTGATGGCTGAATGCATGTGTCTTAGATCAGAACTTTACCCTGTGAGCTAAATAAATCCCTTCATTAAAGAAATAGAATTACATCATGGGTGTATTTTGCTCTGTGCACACTACTCAGTTCTATTTTAGTTGAAGTGTGATTTCTAACATGATTCTAGCATGAATATGAATGCAGTCTTAAAAGTTGTCATAACATGAGATATGAGTCAGAAAGCAGATGCAGATGATTAGATGATGGATCCAAAAGCAATTAAGCTGGCAGCACCTTCAGTGCGCCTGGACTGGGTTGGAGTCACCTGTGGTCCCATCAGCTGGCCTCATGCTGGGCTCCAATAATGTGCCTTTTCCTCCTTCACTCCCTCAAGCTTGTAATGAACGTGATGTAGACCCTTACTGGACGCATCTCACATATCCTAATATAGTTGTGGGATTTACCTTCTTTCTCCCCAGTTAATATGTAGCTCATCATCATAAAAAACAGCTTTTTTTTTTATCCCTGATGTTAGGAAAAAAAAAAAAAGCAGCCATGTTGATCTAAACTACTCCTTATAGAAGAGTATTTGCCCAGGAAACGGGAATTCTTTTTGATTTTAGAATAGTGGATCAAGGTAAAATTTGTATCTAAAATAATTCCAGTGTATGTGAAGGAGGCTGCTTTCTGTCTAGTTTAACAACCTGCTTTCAGATCCTGGGGGAGGATCTTTGTGAGCTGCTGTACTGAAGTCTTCAGTGTATCAAAATTGGGAATGACATATCTCAACATACTGTAGACCTTGCCATTAATGCCAGACCTGGGGATGGAAGAGGAGAGAAATACCTCAGAATTTTTACAGAAATTACCTGCCAATTCTTGGGATGTTTTAACTTATTCCTTAATATTCTCACTTAACTGGCTTAATTTTGTTTTAAATATGTGCTTTTATGTTTATATTCTTTCTCAGTGTGCAGCCTTTCAATTAATTTTAATGGGAGTTAAATGTGCACAGTCAAAAGAAAATTGAAATACAAATCTGGAAACATCTAAACACAAGCAAGGTGTTAGCAACCTTTTCTGCACCAAGCATGTTTTCATGTTAATAAATTGGCTGCAAGAAAAAAAATCCCATTTCAAGGGAGTCACACTGTCAAACAATTATATCACAGCATAACATATTAAAGCTGATTCACAATGATGGGAAAACTTCTATCAGTTCATTTAGCAACATTGGTAGTATAAAGGCAGCAAGTAAAGGAGCATCTCAGTCTGTCTCATTTCCTGTTAGCAATCAAGTCCAGAGTGTTCAAACAGAAGGCTAGATATACCTTGGCAGTAGTAAAGCTGAATGATGGGAGTTTTTTTTACTGTTGAAAAAAGAGTAAATATTGTGACTGTTTCAAGATTAAAGAGAAAATATCTAAAGATGTACTCATTTTGAAGGAAATGACACTCATAGTGATACTTTGAAAAAAAAAAATAGCCATGCAATGTGATTTTAGTGTGCAAAGTTCAAAGAAAGATGAAGGTGAAACAGCCAAAAAAAAAGGTAATGGAAATGAAATTTAAATAATTATTACTTTTGTAGCAATTCTTGCTAGTAGAATTTTTGTATTAGACATGATTAGTTTCAATGAAATATTTGTCCTCTATAATGTCTACAAAAGTTGCAGGCATTTTTTACAGCATTTATAGAAGGCTTTTCAAAATTATATTGCACACAGCATGCAGAGATGTATCTTGAATTATCCCTTCTGTGTCTTCTTGAGGAAGGGCAAATGTGTCTGGATCAATCAAGAAGGCAGAGCATGGCTTTCTGGTTTGGTTTTGTCATCCCTAAAGCCCTGTGCAATTGAGAATACCTAGTAACACCAGGCAATATGGAGCCTAAAGAACTGATGCTGCAACATATCACACCTTTTTCCCCTCCTCTTGATGTGATTTTAATTCCACCAACTCATTTTTCTGGGAAGAGAGAAGAACTTTTGAAATAGGAGCTGGGCAAAATATTTTGCTGAGTGCTCTATCCTGTTGCACATGGAGAGAGGAGTTGGTTAAGGAAAAGGAAGAAACTATCTCATGCACCATATTTATAGGATATGGTTTTTTAATTGTTGGGAAATTGTAACATAGTATAGCTGTACTAAAAATATCTTACTTTTCAAAATTAGGAGTAATCTTCATCATCTTTTAAATATGATAATAAAGCATTGATATGTAATTATATTTATGTTTTGTCACTGACAATGTTGACCCTAATGGTACATTATCCCAGTAAATTACCACGAAATGCCAATTTGCTGTGCTAATACTGGGCAGTATTTCCTTTTCAAAAAGGTTTGCACATATTGCATTATTCATAAAATGTGTTGTGAAAAACAACTAAACCTGGGTTAAGCTGTTGGCTCAATATAGCATAAATACATAAAAATGTCAAAGTCCTGGAAAATTTGATTTATGTCTTGCACCTCAGGCAAATACCAGCTAAACATATAGCTTTCAAATTTTTGTCTTTTTCTGCAGGGAATATTTTTTTAGTTGCTAAGGAACTACTAGCTGAGAATATATGGCACTGATGAAGATTTAGCTAGTTCTTATTAGCTCATAAAAGCAATCATGTTATTTTGGTCCTTGTGCTGCAGTGGGAATCTTTAAAAGTAGTTAATTTTATTTAAGCAATTACATTTCCAGTTCTATGAAATCTGCAAGTATTTTTGCAAGAAGAGGGTAGAAATAAGGATCACAAATTTTAATATTTATGAAAGCCTTGAAACCGGTGCTGGTTTGCATTTACAAAAAGGTGTTATGATGCTGTTAAAAAAAAAAAAAAAGTTGATTTTTTAATCATCTACCTACTAAAATCCTTTCTCCAATAAATAGATCAAGTTAATTTTCTGCATTTCTCTTTCTGAAAATAGCTGCATCTTGAGATAGGCCTGTCTCAAGACAGCACTGTGGGGCCATGGCCAGAGGTCTTCCTCAGCTTCCTCTGCTGGGGGTACAGCCCTGCACCCAGGCTCACCTCGCACCTCTTTTCTGGGGAGAGAAACTGAGAGCTGAATGAGAGATGGGAGGTAGAAATACATGAACATGTGAATGTACTAGGCAGCTCAATTTAAAATTACTTTTTCTATAATGCACCAACTGGGGCACAAATATGATTTAATGGAAACGGAATAATTTTTTTTTTTTTACACTGTGTATATAAATCCTGAAACTCATTGTCCTAGGATAATGGCTTAAAATATGACCCGAAAAACATTCCTAAACAAAAGGGCAGAGATATAGTTTTTGACACTGAATGTTTCTGAGTAGTTTTTTAAAGGTAGAGGGAGCAATATTAAGAGAAATATGATTTCAGCTTGCTTTATCGTTTTCATAAGCGGTTGTAGTTGGCCACTTGTATTCACACCACTGCTGTGGTTTGCTCAGCATGTTGTTCCTTATGTTCCTACTGTGAGATGATGCTGAAAAGCTAAACATTTAAGTGTTTTCCCATACTTTTCTATAAAAAGACCAACCTGTAGTCAAATGGTTTGTGATATTAGTAAAAAGTGAGAACAGAAAATGTCATTCCCTTGAATGGAAAAGGGAAGGAATACTTAGATAATTTGCAATTCAGCTCTGTTTAGACAGACCCCAAATGACAAATAAACTGACAGATAAATAGAAGATAAATGGGTTTCAGCAAGCAGTACAAAGGTTAGATATTGGAATGAAACTCTCAAAATTCAGAACAAATGGATTAGAGTGGCCCACCAGTACCACTGGTGACAATAAAGGGATCACCATGCCTGGAGGACTTTTAGATTAGCTCAGATAAACATCTATCAACACTGATACTGGTACAGTGGTTTTGCATTAGGGCAAAAAGCTGTGTTGATCAATCAGCCTGTAGTCTTTAAAATATGAAAAGCTGGTAAGTGCAATGTTTGTGGCATAACAGCAAACCCCATACAAATCCATCCTATAAAGCATGAGTAAACTAAAAAAAATCAAAATCAAAACCAGCCAAATTTTTTTTCCCCACAAATTAAAAAATACAAGGTAGTCAAATGTTTCAGCTGAAAGTGCAATTAGGTGAGCTGAATAATCTCTGAAGTCCTTTATATGCATAAATTACATAGACATCTGATGAAATGGAAGGAATAACTTAGTCAAAGTAACTAAGAAAGCATACCCACTGAAAAGCTGTATTCTCAGTAAGATTGCAATGTGCAGAGAGTTTCCATAAAGAAAAAGACAAGCAAAAAGAAAAAGCTAATAGACAAAAGTGAGAACACTCAGATCTTGCAAAAAAAAAAAAAAAAGTTCCATAAAATATTAATGGTATAAGAGTTATCTTTACCAACCAGTTCCAGTGTTGTGTATGTAAGATGCAAAACAAAAATTCCTATTGGGAATATAAAGAAAAGCTCCTAGAAAATAAGGGACTGACTTCCTCTTTTCCTTTTCATTGAAGTTATACTTTATTTCAAACAATCTATGTGTTGTTACCAGGTTCAATTCATACAATGATAACAACAATAGACATCAGCTTTGTCAAGGGCTGTTGTGAACTTGTGATTTTGCTAACTGAGGGTTTGTATCATTTCTGAGCTTAGTGCTGTAGTTACTGATATGCTGCTCCCACCATAATTTAATTCACTGTCCTCTCTAAAGAAGACAAAAGTATGTTTTGCAGAGATACAGGTAGAAAAGCATGTAAAATTTCTGGAAAGAGAGTTTTGCAAAGGCTTTTAGAAAACTTTGCTGTGTGGCATTGTGGTCTCCAAAAGTCCTGTGACACTTTTTCTCTCAGAAAGTTAGAAACAGTTCCCAAACCTCCCTCTCTCCTGTGTCCACCTGGTCTCCTTGGGGCAGAGATGTGTGGAATGGGCTGTACCAATCCATTAAATGCCCATGCTTGGAAAATCTCCCTGTTAGCCATAATCCAGTGTTTGTTTGGTTTTTATACCATGGGACTCATAAAAACAGATAATGGAAAACCTGAGTTTGACAGTAATGTTTTTATGTTAGATTCAGATCCCTCAAGCTACATTTGGGAAAATTAAGTAAAATTTTCACATTAAACTTGAGGACTAAACTGGCAGGAATTCTGGAATAGAAAGTAAATAGTATACTCCATAGCAAAAATAAATGCTTTCATAATGATTTACACATTTGCAATACAACAGTGGCTAATGGGCAGTAAAATCAATTCTCAGTAAAAATGAGTTAATTAAATCTGATTTTAATGCTGAGAAAAAGAAATAAGTATCATGCATGGCTGATATAAATATTAATTGCCAGCAAAATGACATATAAAAGCATAATATTCTGTTATAATAATGAAGCAAACTCTGAAATAGCAGACTACTGTTCACCGCTGCATGTACACTGTCTATACACTCTCAGGGCTTGGGAGAGAGCCGCAGATCTCATAAATAAGGACTTATTAGCTGGGGAAGAAGACCCCTTTTCTATTTCACAATTCTGAAATGTGTCATAGCACTGAGAATGCCTTTGTTATCTACTCTCTGTGTGTTTGCTTGTGGATGTATGGAATGAAAGAAAGCAGTTTCTCAGCATCTGTATTAAATCCATAAACTTATGGCCAGGTTTTCTTGGGTGGTGTTTTTTTTTTTTTGTTTGTTTGTTTTTTGTTTTTGTGTTTGTGTTTTTGTTTGTTTGTTTGTTTGTTTTTTAATTGATAGATAAAATTACCCTCAAGAAGAAAGATTTCTAGAGAAAAATATAAAGATTAAATAATTCTTTGGTCCTTTCTGTCAGATTTTTTTTTCTGTGACACAAGGTCTGGCAAGGGACACATTCTGTGCATTTTTCCTCTTGCAACTTTGTTCATATTTCTTTTTATCCAGAATGCCAAAATCAGTACTTTTGGAATGTTGCTGGAAAACAGGAACACCACAAAGTTAGCTTCAGAGTTTCAGTGCTTATCTTTATCTGACACAAGCTGATATTGGTCGTTGAAAAGTCATAGCATTTCTTTGGACTGGTGCAGTGATCTGCTTGCATGCCTAATGCCATAGGATGCTGGGCTAAATGCAAACCACATGCTGTAAGACATAGGGAAAGGCTTTATCTTTTATTGCTCTAGTTAAATACTCTTGCTCTGCTTCTCAGCTGATGTAAATTGAAGGTTTGTTGAAGTCAACTTAGTAAATTAGTGAAGCTCTGCCAACTCATAACTGCCCATGATTATGTTCCTAAAATATTTACCAAATTATTGCACTAGCTTTGAAATTCTATATTTGGTAGGAATGCCATTCATTGAATGCAGTAGAGCAACTTATTTTCAGAGCAGTTCTACTGATTTCTGAGGGTCTGCTCAAAGAGTGAACTATTACTCTATGTGAATAAGAGAGTCCTGATTCAACTCTTAAGCCATTTGGATAAAAGCACAAATGCATGTCTGCAAAAAAAAAAAAAAAGTAAGTTCTTGGCAATTGGGATCCCTTTACTGATTGACTCCTGCTGCATGCCACTGGTGGATTCTCATGTGCAAATGAAAATATCAGGTAGGTGATTAAATAGACTTTGTTATGGTGTAGCTACACAAAACAAATGATGCTCCTGCAATTGCATTCCTTAGAGGGTGATTCTTGTCCTATTGAAAGTATTAGCTGTACCTTTGATATACTAATTTCTTCTGTGAACCTTTCCAAATTATTGTTGCATGATGGATCCTTGGTATAGGATAATTTTAATACTTGTCTTCCCAGTGAATGCAAACTATAAAATGCTAAACTGATCATAAAAAGTGCTTACTTGTATAGTTTGTTTTAATATTTATAGTTAAAAATGTATTTTTGTTTATCAATCAATCTAATAAAAATTCATACTTTATTAGATCTGACAGAATGAAAAATATCTACTAGAATGTTTTAAGACAGAAAGGTGATTCTAATAAACTAAATTCAGATGGATTTTTTCTTAACAAGACAATTTAATATATACACATTATCAGCCTTTTTTTTAATATTCTCTGACTTCTTGTTTTTAAGATCATTCCATCTATTAGGTTTGGTTTTTTTTTGCTGGGCTTGGGGTCCAGATAGAACTTGCTTAGACTTTTTAATAAGCTAGGGATGAGTGAAGTACGGCTTTGCTGCTTTTGAGTTCTCTGCCAGAAAATACTATTTTTTTTTTCCTGGATGCTTCATTAGACTGTGACTTCTGCAGATTTACAAAGGTGTGTGTGTGCCTTTCATCAACAGAGCACACACACAAAGTCTGTAACACTGATGAGACTGGAATGATTAGATAAGTACAGGGAAGAGAAGTACACCTGGATGGCTCCCACATTAGACATCTGAATGATAACAAATACATGGTGACAGCAATAGGAAAAGAAAGTGGAGTGTGGGTGAGAAAAATCTGGAGGCAAAGAATGAAGTTTAAATGCACCAGTCTGTCAGATCATGTGTCTTCTGCAATATTTTTCCTCTTTTCTTCTTAACTATGTGACAAAAATATAGGAAGTTGCCTTCATCTAATACTGAAATTTGTTAAGAGAAAGATATCAGTGTCCTTAGATAAGGATACCTTTGTACCTCCTCCCTCATGCACTCCCCAGCACCATCCTTCCCTCCTGGTTTCAAAGGTTAATTCATTGTACAGCTTTGACCCAGCACCTTTTCCAACTAAACCTGGCTTTTGGAAGCAGATGAAAAGCAGCAGCACACACATACAAGCAAGTCTAGTGGGCTTGCGAAAAAGTTTGCTGAAAATAACTAAACTTTGAAGTTGAAGACACTAGTGCTGGTGTGATTTTGCAGTTCAGGCTCACAGCTAGCCTCACTCTTTGTAAATTCAAAGGCTACTAAAGAGACAGAGAAGGTTTCTGTGAAAAGTAAACACAGTGCAGATAAACTGTCTAGTTGACCTATGGTCAAAGACGATCAATGTGTGGCTTTCTTTTTTCTTTTCAATTTCTTTTCTAACAATAGCAAAAGAAAGGGTTTCAGATATGCAAATATTTTAGTTTTGTATATTCTTAGATTAATCAAGAAGGTCGTCTCTATAGACATGAAAGACACATAATATTGAAATAGTTGCAATAAAAATGTTTGTCTTGTGGTTTATTTCAAATAAATATTTGAGAAGAAACTGCTCTGAATAAATGTAATAAGCAAGGGATTAAGTTGGAGTTCTTGGGACTAAGGGATCCTGGAAAATGACAACCTCAGTTACTTCAGTTACAGAATATAACAATTCACACGGAGGTACGGGAGCAAACAGGAAACTGTGTGCGAGTGATGGGTTGCTGTTCATTGTACTTCCAGAAATCCCTTTTCAAATGCTGATAAGCTGTAGTCTGCTGCTATTGCTTGTGGCATTGGCAGTGTTACACAGCAATTACCTGTCAAAGGTATTTTCAAAGCAAATGTGCAGCTTCTTGATTTTTGGCTTATTCCTCCTACAAGCCAGAAAAAGGAAAGTAATAATGGGCTATCTCTGAACCAAAGTGCATTTTTTTTTCAAACGAAGAATGATCATATTTGTTATTTTTCACACTGAACAGAAACTTTAACTGTGTTTGCTTGAAATGTTTAATCTCCAGCATTTTTACAGGGAGCCAAATGGTTAGAGCATTTTTTGGCACCCCCACTCCCAAGGAGACACTGGGGACCTGTGCCTCTCCCATGCAGCTGGGTGACACTAGTATCCTGCCTCTTCTCTTCACTGCTTTGGAAATCTGACCGCAGGAAAAAAAAAATCTAACCCAAGACTGACAATGTAGTTAATGTAAAATGATTATTTTTATTATTGAAGTCAGCTGAAGTCAGATTTTTGGGAACCATGGCATTCACCAAAAATGCTGTGCCTAGCTCTAACTATGCTGCAGCTGTCACAACTATTGGTAGCATTTTGCTGTAGAGACAAAGGACCATTCACTTTCCAGTTGCTGTCATGCCCACTTATAATGACAGCAGAAATCAGCCAAGAACAGACTGAGTATTCAGGTACCACCAGCATGTTCCTCTGGATGCTTCAAACAAAGACAGAGAAAGAGAACGTCTCACAGCATGATGGGTGAACAGCTGTGTCCAGCGACTTGTGCTGGGTTTATTCCAGCCTCTGCAATGGTGATCATCTTCTGGAAAGAGGAGAAAGAAACAATGGTGGCCCAATATGCCCAGCTTCTATTCAGGCTGGCCAGATAGGAGCGGAGTAATTTTGGTTCTCTGCTTCTCTCCAGTTCTGCATGTGCAAAACAGCTAATCATAATCTTAAGGCATGTTACTGAGCCAGGAGGAGAACAAATTAGAATGTTGACATTAGGATCCTAAAGCTGAATTTTGTGTAAAATTTTCCTATGTATGTAATTAATATGCCTCCTGGGGAAGTGCAGCTGGAAATTTCTACATGGAAAACTCTGTTTAAGACACACAGAGCTGTGATATGCTAATCTAATTCAGAATTTAAGAGTGAAATATAGATAAATTGATAATTATAGCTATATAAATAACACAGCTTTAATTGTATATGAATGTCCTAACTGGCATGTAAGATGCAGACTACTGCCAATTTTTAATTTCCAGTAGAGTCAGCTACAGCTATGATTCCTACTGTGAATATTTGTGTGTTACTGAATATGTATTTTTAATGAACCCAGTAGTCATTCAGGCAACAAAAAAATCATAAGCTTAATCCTGTTTGAGGTTTGTGAAGAACTAAGTTTGGCATCCTGCTTATTATATTAAAGGAAACAACTGTGAGTTTGGAAGCATTTGTCTGTTTACCATATCACAGTTTGGTGGTTTCTGCCTTTTTAGACATATAATGTGGCAAAAGCCCCATATCTGGTACCAGACCGATCTGGCTGAATGTGTCTGGTCAAAGAGACTTTGAAGTGCTCAGTGTACCTCTGATTAATGTGCTCAGCACAGCACAAAGTTACTACTAAATGCCTGCACTTTGGCTTGTTTTCAGACTTCTAGTGGTATATTTTGATATGAATCAGTCCTTAGAAGGATCTTTAATAAAAATTGGGGAAAATCAGATGCCTTTTTTCATATGTCGGGTGCCATGTTGAGTTAGATAGTTTTGGAAATCCCAATAACTGCCTGGGCTTTGATTTGTGTACCTGATTTTACATATATCGCCCAAAAATTAAGGAAAAAAAATCCAATATGGATACTGGGGAATTAATTTTTTAACAGAAATACCTTGAATGAATTCTGTTCTTAGCAGATTTCAAGGATTTGCATTATGCTGCCCTCTTAGGGAAGTCTACCACCTATGGTGGCTGTTATCTAGCTCAAAGACAGCCATTCATCTCATTTCTCTGAGGCACACACCTCAGTATTCTTGAGACTGGGATGCCCAAAGCATGTATGATATCTTCTAATGAGTTGAGATGAAAGAAGTTCTGGGACTGGTGCAGAGGCAGGGAATGACAGTGTAACCTCAGGGACCCTGCTCTATTTTGGCAGGTTGGCAGCTGGATGTGAACAGGTTCTAGAGCCCAGCCTCTGTAGTCAGAACTGTCTTTTTTCTTGCCATGTCTAACAACCTTGGATTGTTACATCTCTCTTGCTGCTCTCTTGCTTTTGCTACTTTTCTCACAGGAGCTGCACTTGTATTGCATTGCTGTAGCTCCATTTCTTTAAGGTTCAGTTTACCCTAAGACTACATTATATATGCCAGGGACCCTCAAGATTTTGTTGAACTTTCCATTCTACCTTCTGCTGCTGTTTTGCCAGCCCTTTTCACTTGTATTAACATTATTTTGCCTTGTAACTGGGTATTTTTTAGTGGGTTTTTTTTTTTTTTTTTTTTTTTTTTTTTTTTTTTTTTTGCTTCATTAGGGTGTTAATTTGATTTAGAGAGAGAAATGAAAGCATTTTTTATTAGCTAGCTATTAATGAGGTTTCTTTGCTGAGTTAGTTATAGATTTTTTTTATAAAGAGCCCAGGTTACAGCAGGAGAAAGGAACAGCAGCACAAATGACATATATACAAGAATAAAGTGTCAGTGCCCCATAAAAAAAGAAATACCTCCTGGAAACTAAAAGGGAAATCGTGAAGCTTCAGAGTAAAGGAAATTGTACCAGATTTCCTGAAACGTGGCATTTTGTCTATACTGCAGGAAGATGTGAAGTACTTTTTGACCTTAAAATCTGCTTCTGAAGCAGCTATATAACAATGTCATCATAAAGGGCCCTCTTCATTCACTGCTAATGACTTTCTTATCAAAACTGTGCAGTTTACAATCCAGAGGATGATTTTTGTAGTTGCTTGCACTCCTAACTGCTCTTGGGACATAGGAATTGAGCTGCTTTTTGCACCTTTTACATTACCACTAGTAATAAAACCCCTGCAATTTGACACAGCAAAATTCATTCTACTCTGGGAGCCCTTTGCAGTACTCACTGAGGCAAAAGTCTTGGTTTTTATCAGAAAGCTGATGGGACTCTGAGGCTTAGAGGGTACTGATGTGCAAGAACATGATACTTAAGGACTTCCTTATTTGAAAATATTTGCATTACCTTTATTTTCCTTCTGTTTATAATTTCTCAGTCACTTATTTAAGATAACTGCCTTCCTTGGAAAGGAAAAAAAACCTGATATCATCCTAACCAATAATCCTGCAGCCTTTGGATGAAGGAGGCTTTATAGCAGAAGTCTTTACTGTGTGCTGGCTATTTTGTACCAGCTGTTTCTAATTAGGAACTCTTGCATATTCATGCATGAACCTGTGTCCTGGATTCAGGACATTACCTGTGTTTCAGTTTCTGTAAAGGAACTTGGGAGACAGTTATCATTAAAAAAAAATATGCTGTGAATACACATCAAATGGCTTTATTCAAATGTATGTGTAAGGGTTCCTTTGGTTGTAAAACCGCTTAGCTTCATATGGAAACTACTTTCAACATAAGACTTCTGATGTTTCCTTGTCTGAGTACATATTCTAAAGACTTAAAAGTTGTATAGGAGATATATGGTTGGGAGTAGACAACACAGCTTGGCTCCAGGGATTAAGGAGACACCCAGCCTGGCCTATATATTTGAGCATCCACCTAGATCTAGAGAGCATTTCTTCTGACAGAATGGAAGGACAAACAACTCCCACTGCAAGAATGGAGCAGAGCTACCACCAGAATTTTTATGACTACAGCATTGTTGGGCAATATTGCTATGTAAGATGGCTTTTTTTGGGTTTTTTTTAGGGGTCTTCCCAGCCTCCCATAATTCTGTGCATGGTCTTTATGATTCCCATGCTCCAGGAGACACTGGAGTCCTTCAGCAGTGGTGAGCTTTGCTCTCTCCTTGCATTCCCACTATGTTATATCTGCAATAAAATGCCATCAGAATGTCTGCAGAGTGACCTGCCTTATAAGCAGATACAACACAGTTTGCAAACAAGGCTAAGGACTTCAGCAGTTGAGGATTAATTGTCCCTGCCTTTTCTATAAGTTGTCTGATAATCAGGTGTAGACAAAATGCTTTAGAATTACCCAAGGCATCCAAATAAATACATTCATAACATCCTCGTATGCCCCATACATTTATTGGAAGAGCTTTTTCTGATGGCTGTGGTAAGCTTCTCATTTCATGATCTAGAAATTGATATCACTAAACATTTGTGTTGTTTGTGTAGTTATAAATCTCAGCTAGATAAAAATTCTTGTATGTTGTCACTGGAAAATAATTCTCTTTTGCATATTGTGAACTTTTAATGAAGTCTAATGTAATGGAGGACATGAATGTACTTATTGTTCTCTGACCTTGCTCATATTTTTTTTTCCTTTACAACACATCAGGTAGATAAAGATGATATATTTTTGCACAAAGTGATTTTTCATATGTGTGTATATATATATGTAGTAATTGTGAAATTTGTCCAGTGGTAATTGTAAAATTTAACGGTAAACAGTTAATTTTCTTACCTAAGCAAAACTAATATTTGATGTGTGTATGAGGAAAGATAATCTGAACTTTGGATAAAATTTTTGTTCCATCTTCCGGTATTAAAGGTTTTCTCTATCACTGAAAAAAAAATTTACTCCTTTTGAAAACAAAAAAATGGATTTCACTGTGAGTGAGACCATTATTAGTTAAAGTGAGTACTTCAAAAATATAATTTGGTTTTGAAAGGTATAGTATGCATTTTTTTTCCTAAGGTCTCTCCCTCTGGTTTAATTGTGATATTGGCTGGATTTCTCTGGCCAGTTTCTGTTCATGTTTTCTGCCAATAGATGTATCTCCTGTCATAGGTTTATATTAACTATTCTGCTGGCTGGTAAAGGTTGTGTTTGCTTTTACATACTGGGAGGTGATGGCCTGAAATGATGACTTGGTGTAATGGGTTCCCTAAATTAGAGTCAAATACCAGAGGCAGTTTTAAGTGTCTGAAACATAAAGACCTTATTCTCCTGACTACTTGAGGAGCAGAGTTGGAAAAGATAATGTGATGCATATATAACACCTGCCATTTTGAGGAATGTGAAAGTGCTTTAGAAACTAGTACAGGTCTAGACTTTGGTTTACACTCTATGAAATGCAGTTTTCTCAGGGCAGGAATTTGGAGGGATAAAAAAACCCTTTTTAACAATGCACAGCATTGTTAGACAGTGTTTTATGAAATAATTAAGGTGCACATAATTAAACGTGAGTGTTGTACTGGCTCAAATCAATATGAACAAGACTGTTTTTAACCAGCATTTTTTCTGGCTGGTTGCCCTTTTTATTGTTCCATTTTGATTTTGCAAATGCTCCGAATGAAGTGATGATAAACCAAACAATCCTAATTCCTGAAATGAGGTAGTAAAGGACCTACTCATTATTTTGGGCCTGTCTCAACACTATAAAGCTTTGGAATATCCTGAGACCTATTGCCATAGTTGCACATTTCTCAGTAAGGTTTAAGGAAGGTGATTGTATGCCCTGTGCCACACACATAGGCATTTGGTCGATGCTGAAGAGGTTTCTGTTCATCTGTGCTGCTCATCCCCAGCCATCAGTACACAAAAGCTTACATGATTTTATGCCACTGGTTCTTAAAATCTGCTGGAGCTGAGCTAAGACATTTGCCCAGACTGTGACCTTGAGTATACAAGGACTTCTAACCCCTCTTAGACAGTGCTGTTTACTTGTTCTGTTTATGACAACCAGATAGAAAATTGCTCCATTGTACTGCTGAAGAACGGATTGGTTTCAAATTACTCTGAAAGGCAGCCAACAGAACAGCTAACACCATAGGGCCAAAATTTTAATGGCCTTCAGTCTGGCTTCTAAGTTTGTGTTCCCAGGTTTGCACTCTCAATCAATTGTAGAAAAAAGTAATTTCAGGCCCAATTAAATGTGACTCGCCATCTACTAGCTTCAGAGAAAACTGCATATATTTATGATTGAAAGGACAGTGGAAAAAATAGACAGCACTTGAACTTCCTGTAGTGCAACTGGTTTTACTGTTCTTTTGTTTTACTCAGGTTGTGTGGTCTTTTCTTTTCACGATACAACAGCACTGCATGCTGGTTGCAGCACTCATCACTGCCTGTTTAATGGTGGGAACATCAATATAGAATGTAGTAATGGAGCAAACTTTGCCAGAGATTAAGTGTTCCAGAAACTTCCCTGTCTGACCATCCAGGAGCAACTCTGTCAGTCACTCCTGCACCATCTGAGCTGGGATTGAAGCCTTTCACAGCAACACAACCCACACTTGCACTGTCAGACCAGGTTTTCTCATTGGCTTGACCTCAGGGTTCCCATAGCAGAGTCTTAGGCATCAGGATCCTTTAAGTAGTTTAATCATGGTGCAACAACAGAATAAGCACTTGAGCTGGTGCCTCTGAGGAGAGATCCTGAACAGAGGAATTCCTGGGCTTTTGTACCCTCCCAGTCTAGGCATGGGAAGATCTGGGGGTCTTCAGCTCATGCCGTGTCTTTGAGTGTCCTGTCCCCTGGCTGGCATCACAGGTCCCCGTGCCCTTTGTTGTGCAAGGACTGGTTCCAGTTTATGGCCTCTTGTCTGGGGCTTTCACCACCGAAGCTCAACCCAGAGCTGGCACTGCAGCTGCTCAGGGAGCTACCGGCACTGTGTGTATTCCTCAACATAAGCATGTTTCTGCCTTTTCTGTGTAGTTATATCATGGGTTGAAAACCACATCCTAGTGTGTCCAGGTAATCTGCCATTTACTTGAGCCAGGGTTTCAATTCCAGACAGTGTAGATGGAGAAAAATGTTGGATGTGTCACAACAAATTCAGTATCAATTGTCATAACAGCTGTTAGCATCCTTCATTCTGCAGGATGCATAAGGATTGGGACCAGAGAACAACATGCCAATGAGAGAAATTATTCAGTCCAGAGTGTGACTAGTTTGGTTTCCAGGATTTTGTGATTCCCTGACAACAGCAAGATTAATTTTCTTGCCCTTTTCTGTGCATGTGAAGATTTTGCAGTCTCTTCCACTAGAAGAAGACAAAAAGACTGAGCACAGAAGGAATTGAAAACACCATGATTTTCAATACCATCTGTCACCTAAAATAATTTTCCTCCTGGGGGATCAATACTGTCCTAATTAAGGTCATCTTAAGGACTGATGTTCTTGGCAAATTTTCTTTTATAAAGACAGCTTTCTTAAATGCACTTTTTCATGGATCTGTTTTGTCATGATTACCAGTACTGAATTTCTCACCTTCTACTATGAAAACAACTATGGAAACTCATGCACTCTGATAGAATAAGCACACAAACAAAACTAATATACTCTACAAGCTGAACCTTTCATATAGCAAAAAGTGCTTGGGAAATGCTGTATGGATCTTCTTTTCTTACCTTGACATACTGTTTCTTTAGTGAGTTAGTATCTCATGTGAGGAAACAGTATATGCTCAACATCAGGAAAAGGAAGTTGCAGTCTGATATTTTGCTGCTCTCCAGAAAATCACATGAAAGTCATCCAGAAAAACTTCCACTGCATTGTACAGGAGTTGCTAAATTCTCTTTCGAACAGGTTGGTTTCATATCATGCTGTCTTGATGGTTACTGTGAAAAGAAAGACACGTCTGAAACCTTGAAGGTAGAAATCACATGCTTGGCATTGTATTTCTACCCCTCATCTGTGGAAAGGGACAAATGTGCTTTGCATAGAGCAGATATCTGCTCAGGAAATTGGCTGCCTTTTTAAACTGCACCAGTTTAAAATGAGTTGATGCTAGTGGAAGAGGCTGCTGTACCCTAACTTTCTCATAAAACTGAAATCAGAGTCTGCCCTCAGGAAATCTGACTACTGTTCTCTTAAAATACCCCATAATCTTTAATTATGTGTGACATAAGGAATTTAATTTGTGAGAAATGTTCTTTGATTTGTTTTTTGGTTTTCTCCTGTAACTGTCAGTTTCTTAGGATTTATAACAAATCAGCAGGCAAACAAAGCCATTTCCTTTCTCAGAGAAAGGTTTTTTTCCATTGGAGGAAACGGACCATCAACTTACTGTAAAATGAAGAATAAGAATATAGAGAGTAAAGTTTACCTTTGACACCTGAGTCTTTATGCTGGTGGTTCAAAAGGGTGTGATCTAGATTTAATGCATCCCTAACATAGATAATGGGACATTTCTGTACCCTAATATTCTATGTTGAAGGTCTTTCCATCTCTCACAGTCATGATCTTAAAGCATACGAATCAAATGAGCTTCTTCTTTCATGGGAGTGTGATGTTATTGCACAAGACAATGATTACCCTCAAATTCACAGTGCAAAGTCTTGATTACAGCATCAGAAAACAGTTCAAGTAGCCTATAAACATCTCTGCATCCTGAGTTTGGCAGGAGCTTTTTTGGCAGAGGCTGCTAGTGGCCTTACATTGGCCATTTCAATCCTGAGCTGCTATCTGACAGATGTGCTGGAGGGAACAGCATCAGGCTGTTCATGCTCCTGGTCTCTGTGGTAGGCTTTCATCTACCAGATGTGTGATGGAACTCACAATCTCTTTAAATCAGAAGAGCCTAATAAATATAGATTAAGTTCCTCCAGTCTCTGATTAGTTTACTATATAGGGGGAAGTAGAAAACAAGCATTTTTATAAGTGATATTTAAGCTATGAAAGAACAGTTAAAATAGGCTTACATAAACACTAAAGATAACACTAGATAAACATTAGATAAAAAGTTGGAGCTCCTTGGAACTCTCATGGGAAGGGAAAAAAAAAAAAAAAAGTTGGGAAGGAAAAGAAATACCCTTCCTTTTGAATATAGTTCCTTTAAGTTGCTTTTGGTCAGTCCTGCACTGCAGCTGTAAAGAATTCCATCTTCCCAGCTCCAAGATGCAATTACTCACAGCTTAAGAGCCACACAGCACGCAGGACTGAGCCAAGTCCTGGTATCCAGGACACATTAGGGGAATGGAGTTAACCCTGCTTCCCTAGACAAGTTAGAAACAATCCTGTAATTGTATCTGGGGACAGGCAGGTTGGATTGGAGTTCCCTGACCCATTTATAGTTATAACTCTGACAAAGCTTAGCTCTCAAAGCAGGTTAATAAGCTAGAGAGACAGATTCATGTTTATGTGCAGAGCATGAAAGTTTCTTTGAAGCTGTTCCACAGTGCTCTAACCTGAAGTTGAACAGGCACTGTGCCAGTCTCTCTGCTGCATCCCATGTGAACCTTACATTGCTTTCCTTATTAGTGAAATTCAGAATGCTTGATGTATTTTTCATCATTCACACAGTCTTGTGGTATAATGTAAATCATATAGGCCTTTTCTTTAGCAGAGGGGCTGCTTTTTCCAATTTTTAAAAACATTTACAAATACTTTACTTTCACCAGTGAAGTCTAAACTTTTTTTTGTAACAAGTTCAGTTTTTCCTGTTTACTTATATGCTATTGCTCATTCAGTTTAAATGAGGAATTCTTTGTGTCAAAGCCAAATCTTTGGAAGATGTGCCATGTTGAAGGAGAGGATCTAGAACTGAAGTGTGGAATAGATCTGTCTATAAAAGACTCAATCACCCCTATTATAAGAAAACATTTGAGATCTGCTTCAGGAACATTACTGTAAGTAGATATGTGTACACTTAATATTTTGCAATTGAGGAGAGCAGGTGTTGAATTTCCAAATTACAGGGCTCTAATGGTTCCTTAAAAGCCCTATGTTTCCTTTTGTTTTCACCATGTGAAACATCTGACTAGTCCTAGAATGTCACCTCAGATTTCCATAGGAAGAATTTGGGCTCCACTGGTGTTAATCAAGAGTTTTGCCATTGTCTTCAGTGTAACAATTACATGTCTGAAGCTCAATAGCCTGATTTTAATGTCCCATATTTTATGCAAAGCTTTACGGAGATGTTAATGTCACTACAGTGAAACCACTTCTGGTTTTCAATTTTTAAAAGTTTTAATTCTTTAATGATATGGATTCATTCAATGTACTTAAAAACATGTACTCATACAGTTAAAAAAAGTGAAAAGTGGGAAGACTGGAGACAAGTACTGGGGAGGTACACCACAATGAAAAGACTTGCACTGAAGGTCTTCTAAGAACATGCTTAATTCCAGATGCTGTCATTGATACTGCACATTACTGGTGAAAAACAAGACTAAATGGGCCTAAAGAAAAAGGCCAGCACTTTAAGGCATGTTTTGAATGAAAACTTGGGATATTGCGGTCATGAATATGCTTATAGCTGGTCTAATTTTTGAGCTGGATTCAAACAGATATAGCTAACTTGTGTATCAATTACAACAAAAATGTGGGCTTTAGGGGACTGCCAAAACCTCTTGATACATGAACCACTCATCTGTTTTTTGGGCTAATGCACTGTAATTGATACCTGAGCCAAGTAGGTTAAAGACAAGGCAGTATCTATGTGCGAGATTGCATTATTGTGATACTGCAGATAGCTAAACCATCAAAAAATGACTTAGCATGATCTGGAAACAGCCCTGGAATGTTGTATAGAACTCAGGGTGGGCTAACTTAAAGGACTAGGAAAAAAAATATGTGTCAGTTGAGAAAATAGAAAGCAGTGGGGAAAAAAAAGCAACATCCTAGCACATAGCTGAAATCTTGCAGAGATCATGGGTGTGCATGTAAGTGACTGGGAAAAGAATACATGTTGTTGGAGAAAATGAAAAATAGTGGGAAAACAAAGTTTAATTAGCACATGACTGAAATCTTATGGGAAGGAATGAGGAAAAGGTAAAAATGAGAACAAAATAAAAAGAAGAAAATATAGAAAAGAAGAATTGTATCTACAAGAACCAAAACCTGGGAACTAAAGAATCCTAAACTTTTTAGAAATGTACTATAAAACCGTTATAGAAAGGGAGGAAAGGGAATAGATGGCAGAAAGTGGGAAATATGGAAAGTCCACACAGAATGAAAGAAAACAAGATTTCCAGAATCTTGTGAATAGGATTTTCTTGTGAGTGTGCTTTTCTGCAGCACCTCAATTTTGTAACTCATTTTCTGCCTCTGTTGCTGGAGGAGCCAAAGCTTAAGGGCAGGAAAACAGGAAAGCATTCCATTGAAATCAAATCTAAATCCAGACACAAGCCTGGTTTTCAACTTACAGCCTAACTCTAAATCCCTTTAAAGTTTTCTTGTCACTTAATTGCACTACAAAGCCTTGGCGGCTTCCTCACATCACAATTCTAAGCTGTCAAAGTAAGTAAAAATAGATATAAAACCGGTCTAGTGTCTGTCAACTTTTAGAAACCATTTTCTAGCTGCAATTATGTACCAAGTAATAAGTTTATTGTGTCAGGTCATAAGACCCAACCTAAAATTATGCTTCATCCAACTTATTTCAGCCTTGTTTTATTAGGTGGCCTTTCTGGGACAATAAAATCCACCTTTATCATATCTGGAACTGGAGTCTTTGACCTCAAGTTGCATGTTTGTTCGAACCAACATACAAAGAAAGATAAAACAACTAAAAATGCTCTCACTTCACTGTTAAGAGGTAGAAATGCTCTCGATTACAGGCATAGGAAGTGGAAAACTCCATAAACGAGGTAGATCCTAGAGACTTCTGGGGCGTATATAGCAACATGTATCGTTGTGATAGACTCATGTTACTCTTCTGACAAGCTATTACAACTACTGGTCCTCATGAAGAAATATTAAGGCCCCAGTAATCTCCTATGACAGTGCGTGTAATTTTGTGGCATAAAATTGAAATTTTGTAGCATAAACAATACTTAGATACTTTTCTGTTAATTAAGGAGGGAGTATGAGAGCAGGGGATTAAAAGAAGGAATGTTTTCGTAGTTTTGGTAAAAATGGAATTGTGTTTCAGGCTGGCCACATCGATGCCACATATCAATAGAATGTGGATTCAAATCAAAGTGTTTAATCAATCATCACTGTAATTAGTGAACAGCAGAGTGGACTGATCCAGGTTTCACATACACTGTACCAACAGCACTCAACTGATTTTAATGACATTTCTTCTGCTTTGGACTGCTGCTAAGGGAGTCACACTATGGCATTTACCCATAGCTAACATAAAGTTCTCTTTGGACCACAAAACAGTCAGTAGTCTAGTCTTAAAATCACATTTTAGCAGATTTCTGAGAAGGGACATGCTGAGCATGTGGGCTCATAAAGAGCACACGTCTGATTGTTATAGTAGGAGGAGTCACAGTTTGATTGGATTTCTAGCTGAGTTATTTTTAAAGAGTAATTTTTTGAACATGGAGAAATGCAGGGCCAAAAATAAGAATTTATATATAAAATCTTAATGCTTTCACAGAAATAGTGGTTTTCTTCCCTATGTGCTTTTGGAAAAAAATATTTACAGGTACTTATATGGGTTGTGTGTTGCTATGGAAATGTCAGGGAGGGGTAAACAAAGAGGAGCAATTCTGTTTATAAAGAAAATAGAAAACAAGTGAGGGGAAGAAAATATGATAATCCTCATTCTACAGCTGAGAAATTTGAACACAACAAAGATAAAGAGCCCAACTCTTATGGAAAACTTTCAACCTTTTTAGGTTCACCTGTCATTTAGACATTGCTCTGCCTGCAGGGTATTCACATAACACCAACAAATCATTACGCTCCCCTCACACTCTACCTTTCACCTGCCTCTGCATTCAGATGCAACCCTTCATCATAGCCATCAAAACTGTATTTTGTAAAAAGACCCAAGTCACCCCACCCCCTCCAGTTTCTAAAGAAATATTGGCAAGGCCCAGGGATCAATAAGAGAGCTTAGAACAGAAATAAAAGAACAGGCACTACCAGCAATGAGACATTGCTTTCTGTCCCACTGAATGTCACAGTGTGGATGTGGGGCCTCTATTCATAACATGTCACAGTAACTTTGCAGTCTGATCATTTTTTTTTTCTTTTTTTTTTTGTTTCAGAACTGACGCTGGAGAAAGTGGGTGGGTCATTCAGTAGTCTGTTCACACTTGACAATAAGTTCTGCACTCTGATTGTGGATGGTGAGGCTCAGAAACATCCCCAAGCCACCAAGAAGAGGTTATAACTGAAAACAGTGACTTACAGCCTTCCCATTCCTTCCTTCTGTTGGGCATTTCTGATCATTGCACTCTGCAACTGATTGGGCCTGGATTCAAGCTGCTGTTCAGAGACAGCTGTGAAATGCAGCAGGAGAAGTGAGTGGAGGAGATACAGGAGAAAGTGACCAGCCCCATTACATGTGCAAGAAGTCAAGTACTAATAGTACTTAAAGATAGTTTGATCCCACAGTTCTTTGTTAGAGCAAGGAGCCTGAAAAATAAAATCCCACAAAAAGCCATCTCTGTGTTAGAATCCAGTCCCAGCAGGTAAACAAGAAAGTTTTTCCTCAAGAACAGAGTAAAAGGAACACAAATTGTTCCTCAAGAACAGAATGGAAGAGGACCTTCTTCACATGCTTTTTTCAGATGCTTTGCCAGACAGCCTATATTGAGACAAGACAGTCAACCAGCACCTGATGGTCTTGGATCTCAGCTCTGAACTCCATTATTCTCTCCATGTTGTGTATTTCTTTTGTAATAAATATTTTCTTTTTCTTGAGCTTCACTCTATCTTGGGATGTCTTTCGGACTAGAGTTGTGTTCATCTTAGATGAAAGAGGATGGAATAGTCATCTAGTGAAAGGAATTTCCCAGAAAATTAAGCCACATATCATTTAGATAACCCAGACTGTGTTACAGATTCAGCCTGGACTGAGACCAAAGGAATACTCAGAGCCTTTTTCACCTGAAACTTGAGGTACTTTTTACATATTCAGTAAGGAATGCTTCACAGAAAAAATGTCAGTGTTCATATGTGAAGTCTAGGAAGCTGGAGCTGGTAGAAGGTTTTTGCTTTTCTCCCAGAACTTGTTAAGTGACATACTTCACTAATTTATTGGCTTGCCTCAGAGGCCTGTCTTGCATCTTTTGCTACACTTGTGGATAGAAATCCACAGTACTGTCATATTCCCTGTTCCAGATCTGCCCCTACCAAAATCAGAAATCACTGTTGCCGCCTGTCTAAGTCATAAAACTATCTATAGGCTTGTTTTTAGTCATAGTCACCCACAGCTTTTTCCATCCATCCCTATCCTTAGTGCCACTCCATGCTAATCTCATCTGGAAAAAATCTTGCACTTTTTAAATCATGTCTCTCACTCTTTACTAGTTTATCAACCAAGACAAGACCTGAAGGAATCAGTGCTATCATCTGGTGTTCAAGGTTCCTGTCTGCTTCAAGCCTCTTCCTTGCTTCAGGAATATTGGCTCTAACCTGGTAGAATAGAGTAACAGTAATCATATATGATGAAAATGAGGACTTTAGGAACAGCAGCAGGGGGAATATAAATATCTTGAAAGTAGGGGAAAGACCATGATAGGGCTTGAGTGCAAATCTGAGTTGTGAAGGTTGTTGGAGTTTCATGAGCTGAGCATGTGTACAGGGTCATCTAAGGAACTTTAGACTTCTAAATGCAAATGTCAACATAAAATAAATGCCAATTGTCTGATAGAAGTACATGAGCATGTGGGTATAGAGGCAAACAAATTTTACATGCCAGCACAACCTGAGATGTGTAACAGGCCTAAATCTCACTTGAGATGAAAAACCTGTAATGCCCCCAAGAAATTATTCTCTCTCCTGAATTCCAGTCCTTCATCTTCTACAGCTGCAGCCTAACCTCCCTTGAAAGTCATCTTTAGACTGTAAGGCTTAAACAAGCCAGTTTAAATAGCTGATAATTTCTAACAAATGCTAGTCCAAGGCTGTTACTTAAAACTGCTGCTTATGTGATATATTTTTTCCAGTGTTGTCCATGAAAAAAATAAATATTTCAGCAATATAATATGTCTATACAGCAAGGTGTAGCCTGGTTAATTTTCTGATTCAGATAAAAAAAAATTGTCCCTGGAACTGTCATAACCTTGTTGTCTTGGCTGTCGTTGAGCCTATCTGTTCTGTTGTGGGGAGGCAGGAGGAAGCAGCTCAGGCTTGCAGCAGTGTGGCTTCTGAGCTTGTTTGAGTGATGTGCAGGCAGCAGGTGTGCATGTCTGCCTACACATGAATAAATAGTCTAGCATCACTGAAAGAAAGGCTGCAAGGCTTTGAAGACTAAATCCTGAAGGTGGGTCTGATTCCTAATTCAAAACCTGCTTTAATTTTCTCTGTGTGCAAAATTCATATTCTTAGCTCCAAATATGCCATAATACTGAAGTTAATAATGGGGACTGCAGTTTATACACTTGCTCTAAGAACACAGTGATTTTAATTCCAGTTGGAAAATTTCAGGATGTTTATAATTTTTTTCTAAACTCTTGTGTGTATTATGCCTTCTGGTTATTACAAGATAGAGAAGAAAACAATGAAAAATAAAAATGATGAATAATACCTTGAAAATAGTTTTAAAGTATTATAGAATGTAAAAAAAAAAAAAAAAAATCAATATTTTATTCCATTTCACAGACAATGCAAACAACATGCTGTTCAGTACTTCAGCTACATACAGAGTTTTCCAGATTTTGGCAATCACAGAATTTAAGAAGAAATGCTGTCTTGTGATACTTTTTCCTTTTGAGATTGTTGATAAAATACAGGGGCTGGTCGAACATCTCCAATTTACTAACATCACTAGGAACTTTAATATGAATCAACTGCTAGAACAACTGCAATCACTATAGCAGATGATAGAAAATGGACTAATCTTGGAAGTTCATCTATGTACATGTATGTGCCTCCACACCTAGACAGGGCAGTCAGAGTGCTCAACTCAGAGTTAGGCAGAAGAGGGGAGATGGCTCATCTCAGATTTGTTGATTTGTTGCAGGCAGAAGGTATTCTAGCTATCATGTTTACTTTAGATTTGAGCAAAACAGGGGATCTTGACAGTTAAGAATCTTTGATGTGGGTTTGGAGCCTGTGTAAAATATCAGTAAATTGGTAAGAGCCACAAGACATATTGGGTCTAGTGACCCTTGCTTTCCTATTGGAAAGGTATCTGTGTGAATTTAAATGCTTTGTTTGGAGAAATGGTACACACTGCTTTGCACTATGACTAAACAGAGATGTGTCTTCTTTGGAAAAGCTTACCTGGGCTTAGTTCTGCTCTCTGAGGGAAAACCCGGATAGAGTAGGAGTTTTTCTGCTAACTCTGGGTACCAAGGTCTGCTAAGGAATATCCAGGCACAGGCACGCCAGGGGAATTTTTGCACAAGATAACTTGAGGGTCAGATCTGCTGTGCTTGTGTTCAAAGAAAAAGAAGTCAGGTACAGGAGTCTACTTTGACTTTAGAACTGAGGAAGGATTATCAAAGAGACAAACTGAAGTAAAAAATGATATGGTCATGCTGCTTACAGTTAAAAAAATTCTTCTTCATCCACCCCCTCCTCTTTGTTATCATTCATCTGTGATATAAAAGCAAAGACTGCCAGTTAAAGGAAACATCTCTGTAAAAGCAGGGGGAGTACAGATATGAGTATTTTCTTTTCTATAACAAAGGAGAATTGAACCCAGTTCTTATACTAAAACAGATAACATGGGAATAAATATTTTACTTAGATATTTGCTGACAGGAGAGAAAAGACTTCTTTTTAGCATTAGCCTAGTTAAGGGAACTTGAAAGGGTAAATAAACAAATTCCTGAGAGGTAACAGTGTGAGAGAGAGAGATGTAGAGAGAGGATAGCAACCTAAAGCTAAAGTATTCTCAGCAGTGCTGTTATAGAGCATTTGCTGTGCTAACATCACCTTATACTATAAATTGATGTATCTTTTGCTCTATTTTACTAGGCATTATAGTTTGTGTTGTATGCTTCCACTGTGTTTTCCTATTGTGTATTATAATAAGATACATAATTGTCCTGGGTTGACAGTGCTCTCTATCCCATAATCCCATATCGTGGACACCCTTGTTATGTCTAAAAAGGTGATCCGTCCCCTTTAGGGGGGGCGGGCACTGGCCTGCTGGGCTGGCTCCACTTTGGCTTTTGGCTTCCCTGCTTCTAGTCACTTCTAGTCGCTCGCTGTATCACAAATTTTTCTGCTAGTTTCTTGCCCTTTTCGTTCTTTTGTTTTTTCTTCCTTTCCTTCTGCCGCCTCTGTGCTCTGTTTGTTTTTTTTTTTTTTTTTTTTTTTTCCCTTTTCCTCTTCTCCTTCCCCCCCCCCCCCCCCCCCCTTTTAAGATTTAGGACCGGCACCCGGAGCTGATCTGGCTGGAGGAGTCCAAGGAAGATCGCCGGGGCTTGTAAAAGACGCTGCGCGCCCCTCCCCTCACAGTAACCTGAGCTTTTTCTGTTCTTTTTTTTTTCCCTTGTGTCGGGGGGTGTTTATTCATTTGTTAATAAACCGGTTTTTTCCACTTTGTGTTCAAAAGATTCCTTCCCAAACCCAGGGTTGGGGGGAGGGGTGGTAGAGGTTTTGTTATTAGGGGATTCCTTAGAGGGTTTCCCCTAATTCAACCTAAACCAGAACAATAATTCTGCCACAACAAAAGCAGAAGCAATAAAGCTTGACTGATTGATGCTGCTTATATATTTTAGACTGTCATTTGAAATCAGCCTGAATTTCCAAGTTGACAGTAAATGAATATTGATACAAAACTATTCATGTAACATAAAGCTTTTTACTCTATGTTCTAGTAGTGTTTTCTTACTTGACTGGCTGGGTTTGAGATGTCTTTTAATGTATCTAACTGGGAGAATAGGAGTAAACATATTTTTAGTTCTGAAAGTTGCATGATTCAATGATTCTGATTGATTAAAAATAGAACAAGCACAGGAAAAAGTGTTCTTTGGAAATTAGATCTTTTTGCTGTTTCTGCTTTATGTCCTTTTGATATCCAATGCTACATGCAAATTCTACCTGTCTAGAGAAGACAGAAAGTTTCTGGAAAATAAATACTTCCTTTGCTTTTGCTATCTGTGAGAGAGAGGCATGGATTCTACTGAGTTTTGAAAAGTACCTATGTCAGGGAGGGACATAGATCTTTTTCTGTTAATAGCAACTGCCTGCTTTGGAACTCCTCTCCTCCTCCTTCTTTCCTGCCCATGTTGAACCTTTCATCAGTTGAGTGCTGAATGAGTAAAATGACTGAAATAAATGGTACTCCATGATGTACCAGATTTCAGGTTGTTAGGAAAAAGTAGACTGGAGATACAGGTAATATTCTTTAAAAGTGTGCTGGCTAAAAGTCATTGCTAACACTGTGCTCCCTCAATCAGTGACAGATCTGTGAATAAAAAGATTGGCTATTCCTGAAAAGTGTTTGGTTACTGCTTCAGCTGATATAGCCAAAACTAGCACATTTGTAACAGTTCCTCTTCATCTATGAATTGTGTGAAATATATTTAATTTCTCCCTCCTAATTAGAAAGTCACTAAGAAATTTCAGGAAAATATTGCATATTTGAAAAGAAAAAGAAAAATTGCATAAGACGCTTTCAAGAAGAATAGGTAAAGATCTACAGAGCACTGCATCCACTTTTGGAGATCTTTTGAGCACTTCTAGATTGCATATCTTGTCCATGTCTCAATTTCTTATCAGATAGAGGCTCACCTGGGTGCCAATCTCACATGTTTTGCAGGAAAATCAGACTTTGATGGGGCACATGCCTGTGATACCTTTGTAGACAGGATTTTCCCATTAGGGCCTCAATCTGTGTTACTGGACCAACAAAACATGTTATGCCCCAGTTGCTTATTTAAGCAGTTAAAGAGATAGAATTTGATCATGTTTTATCTTTACAAAAGTTTTGATTTTGCTCAAGGACCAAAAGGAATAGCAAGAGAGGCTCAGTAACCTTACCCAGATGTTTGCTTAAAAATGACAGAAAGAGGAGAGTTTATAATTGATGAAATCATTGTCCAGAGGTCCAATAATTGAAGGAAATAGAGTTCATTTCTGGCACCTGAAATGGAAGGACTGGGAGACTGCATTCTGATGATGGTGGCCATAACATTTCAGAAGGTGACTAATCTTGATTTTCTTAGCTTCTTTCATGGTTGGTAGCAAGAAGAGATTCCTAAATAAATATTAAAGTGAATACTCATTCTTCGATTTTTATAAGCTATTTGAAAATTATGTTGAAAGATGGAAATACTAGATAATCTGAAGTACCACACTTTTCTCACTAAAAAAAAAAAACCCAAACCAAACCAGAAAAGAAGAACCAGAACAAGGTTATAAATTTCCTTTAAGCATGATATGATATCAAATGCACACTCATCTAGTAAAATATTTTTATTGGAGAGAAGCAATCATTGATAATTTCATAAATTTTAATGGGGCAATTACACACTGGTCAATAATGCTACATGTAATGATTTCTCTTTCATCAACACTTTAGTGTTGTCACTTGACCTTTAATAGAGATTCAGTGGTATAAAAGAGCTCTCCCATAGAATCCAAAGTAATGACATTGCACCTTCTAAAAACTCAAATGACATCCTCAAGTTCAGCTAATTAAAAATGATCCTGAACTATCTAGGATCATGTAAATATCAGAAGATTTTTTTTTCTTTTTTTGGCTACCAAAACCCTAGCTGTTTTCTCTGACTGGCAGTTTCCAATTGGTGCTGTACTTATTAATTATCCTCAGGTTTTCTTGTAGCAAAATGGAGCCAAGAAAACATTTGCAGTTTCAATAATGCCTCTGATTGCCATGGTAGGAATAATAGACCTGAAAGTTAGATGCTATCAAGATAGAGATTTACAAACTCGATATTTCACAATGAAGTGAAGAAGCTAATGTGAAGACTGATAAGTGTAGGGGCAAGGATATGGGCTGCATTTTAATGTTCCTTATCTCATTTACTGTGCTGCCTTAATGTTGCCAAGCTAAATTCTTGACCAAGTTGCATATAGTTTATTTCACATAACAGGGAACAAAATTACCTTATTATAGAATATCCCCCTCATGCAAGGTGGCCTCCATATGCCTATACCCTGAAGTGAACTTCCCAATTCACATTAAAAGAGAGTGAAATTGCAATTTTGCAGCTCAGTTTGTGCAACTGATTGCAAACATAGCTGCTTTGCATAAAATGATACACTTTTGAGTGGTCTGGGAGTGGTTAAATGCTGGGTTGCTCTGTAGCATGTTGTCTCCTTCTTAACTTTTGCATTATGGTTTACTTTTGGGGTATGAAAGAGGCCAGAATTGCACAAGACTGTCTCCCATTAACAGGCAGCAGGCCCTGCTATGATAACTTGAGATATCTGCAGAAATTGTTAGCAGATCTGTAGAGATCTCCAGAATCTGGAACATTTTTACGATATTGCAACTGAGTGAGTGACAGACACATGTCACATTGGAGGGTTCTGAACTGTATTTACACTATTTGGATTACTTCTTCCTTGGGATGCTAACAAAGACTTTGATACATTGGAAAAATGGCTATGAGAAAAGAAAATGATTATACACATAGGTCAAGGCAATGTTTTTTACCATCTGTTCCATTTAATTATAAAAGCTACAATAGAAAATAGAAGCAGATCTATAGAGGGAATAGTTGTCCTTGTGTTCACAAAGTCTGTGTCACTTTGGACTAGCTTTTGTCTGAATCAGTAGACTGAGGCTCTTCACTTAGATGCTTTAGATGCTTTGCTTCTACTTCATCATGGAGGAGTCTGATCTGGAAGGATTCTGTGATCCCACAAGTATGACAAGTTGGAGTTAGTGGAGAGAGTTGCTTCAAAATTACTGATTAATGTGCATCTGAGATCATAAGAAAAATAGATATGATCTCATTAACTTCTAGAATAACTACAGGACAGTTGTATTCAAATCTAAGCCAAAACATCTGTGGATATCGAGTTTATGTTAAATATTGTTCCTTTAGACAGAATAAAAACTATGAAATTATTTTTTTTTAAAGATCAAGGACTTAGGGGATTGAACCAAATGTTTTTGCACTAAATGTTTACTAGCTACAATTCTGCATATATTTTACTTAGTAACCAAATGTGAGAACAGTACATGGGGTGTTGAATGAGTGCATACACTACATAATGATAAATATTTATGCAAATTAAACATTCAGATTTCTTCTTGAGACAAAAATAAAATCTTTACTTCGGGATAAATAATATTCCATAACTTGGTATCACATTATGTAGTCATTGTTATGTATGTTTTGTTAACACTGCTTTTGCTACAGCACATACATCTAAAGGAGATACTTGTGCTCAGAGTTGTGGAGACAGTACCAAGATTAATCGTACGGGTTTTTTCATGTGTGGTGGGCTTTTCTGACCTGACTCAAGTCCCTAATCAGAACTCTCACTTTCTCTCCAATAATTTCATATTGGAAAAAGATGAACATTCCCCCTCTCATTATCTCCTGGCTGCTAACAGCTGGAATAATGGTGATTCCTCTTATTTTAAAAAATATCTTCACTCGAACTGCTAGGCATTGGGGAAGTTTGGTGCCAAAAGGACCAGGAATATACCTAGGAAGTTCTAAGTGACAGTCAGCAGAGCCTAAATTGCAAGTTTCAGTGGCACCAATCAAGTTAGTCTGACATGCTTCAACTGAGCATCCACAATGGATGAAATGTGTTCTTTGTACTGGGGTTATCTGGTGTGAAATCTTTGTTGCACTTTGACTTTTTTGCTGATAGTCACACATGAGCCCATTGAAATCTTTTGCAACAGTGAGTTTTTAGAAGGTTTATAGGTGAACCATTTTAAATCATGCAGACTGGTTTCTCCCTATACTGGGGAAAAGACACAATGATGTAGAAGACCACCCTGCCCCATGATGAAAAGACACCAAAGCTGAGAATATTCTGGATTTTTAAAGAGTGGAATGAATAAAAAGAATGTATAGAAATGAAGGTTTCTGTAAAAGCAGAGTCTATAACACCAGCTAAAAGCTGTAAACAAATATTAAGCATGTTTTGCTAGAAATATTTTTGTATTTCCAGTTACAGGAACACAATACTACAGAGCATAACCCTACTGTGAATTTACATTGGCTTTTGCAGTCTTTGAAGAATAATATTACATATGAGCTGGGACAGAGAGCTAGTGGCTGTTGTATTTTTGTATACTTCTTACACTTTTGGCTTAATGAAGAGACATTGATATCATACATCCTAGTATTCTATAGGGAGTTAAAATGGTTTTGCTCAGAAACCACAGGATCTTGTAATTGTAAGTCTGGTTGGTTCTGAAGGAAGAATTTTCTTTTTACTGGGTCATGGCTAGTGACTGAAGCTGTCTTGGGGTGGTGCTGCAAGAAAGTGATCAAATTGCTCAATGTAATTTCTTTCAAGACTGTACTTAGACATTATATGTCCTTACTTTCCTGTTGACTTGAGAAAGAAATGATACTCTGCAAACCTCTACTGGATCTGTCTGTGTGTGCCAAAAATGGCTTACTTGGATTAATCTTTTTCTGGTGTTTCTTATGCTAACTTCCATCCTGCTATCATAGCCAGCTTTCCTCTTTGGAGACATGTTACCCAATTATATGATAAATTCCTCAAAGCTGTGAAGCTAATCTCTTCCAGAGGACAGTGAGCTGCAATTTTCATCGTCCTTCAGGAAGTATTACTGCCAGTATTTCAGTTTCCCCATTGTTTATTATTAAAATAATACTCATGTATTTACAGAGAGGCTGGATACAAATGCTGAGGCTTGGCCAGCCTTCCAAAGTAGTTTCTGGCTTTGACGTGTCACTGAAAACCCAGGGAAAGGATTAGTCCTCTAAAACACTTTTCTCTTGTATTTTGACTGGACTGAAGTAAAATATTTGTGAAGTATCTGAATGTTGTTGATAGAAACAGCCTCTTTCTAGTTACTCATTTAGCCACAGTTTAAATAATTTCATTTTGGGCCTTTGGTTATGTGTTTTCTGGGTGATTTGGCTAACAAATTCAATTCTTTTTTTTTTTATTTTAATGAAAATGAACTCCTTTAGAATAAACAGTCTTTCCATTTAATATGATAGAAAACAAACCCAAAATCAATTCCTTAAGACCAAATTACACCCCTACCCCTACCCACCTTGCAAACCCCACAGAGGAATCATTCTGCTATTTCAGGAGTCATACTATGGAGCGTCCTATACAGCCCTGGAACAGATGTGCTAAGTAGGATTAACCTTAGTGATTCCCTGTCTTTCCAACTTCTTCCACCCCTACTTTGCAAGATAGAGGCTTGTTTGATTACAATGGCTGTAGCAAGATTATTTAAAATGTCAGCTGATCTTCCTTACTGAGAAAACTGGGTTGGCTTAAAAAACCTGTCATGGCCCTTCAAAAGATAATATCAGGAATCTATGAGTATGAAGGAAAGTTACAGCTTGGATGTATGTCGGAGTCTGCTGAGGTCTAGATTTTCAAGTGCGGGTGTCATAAAGAAAAGAAGACATATATGGCTTTTATTGTGTCTGGGTTTTTATTTCTTGGGGTTTTTTTTTCCCTTGGTATTTGTGATGTGTTTGAGGTTTTTTTATGTATTTTGGGTTTTTTGGGAGTGCTAGTGAGGTGGGACACTGGGTTGGTATGCTGTTATTTACTTATTCTCTGATATCCTGAAAAGAGTCGCTGTAGCCAAATTTGGAGTTTAATCCAGATCCGGGTGTTGAAGATTTCTATGAATCACATTGGCAGCTCCTGCCAGATACTCATCAGTAATTAATTCATCATAAAGTGCATGTAAGGCATAATTAAAATCTTGTCAAGTTATTTGCTTTCTGTGTAGTCTGGAAGAGAAATTAAGCAGTTAAAAATGAAGAATAGAAAGTACTGCTACCACATAGGAGGCATATGTCCAGCTTTTATATACTGTCATTTACAGTCAGAAAAGGAACCTGACAGTTCCCTGACCACACTAGCAGTGGTTTTCGGACTTTCTGATGGACTTGCTATGTAGTTTTTTACAGAAGGTGGAAAAGCCTCAGGGAGAACCATTTGCTAGTTAGATGTCACTGCTGAGTGATTAGTACAAGCCACTTTTTTCTTTTTTTAATGTGGTAAGTAGTTAACTCAGGATGAAAGCTTACAACTGTATGAAAGATTTTGAGGTCTTCCTCCCTCCAATTCAGCATCAAATATGCAACTCTTTCTGAGGACCTACAACATTTAATTTTCTGAGGGACTTCTACAGGGAAAGTGGACATACTTG
This sequence comes from Zosterops lateralis, assembly GCF_965231275.1. Classification (NCBI taxonomy): domain Eukaryota; kingdom Metazoa; phylum Chordata; class Aves; order Passeriformes; family Zosteropidae; genus Zosterops; species Zosterops lateralis. The sequence continues at coordinate 30,396,927 of NC_139766.1, forward strand.
AAACAGGTCTGGAAATCATAGAGTTTCTCTGAAATTGTCATCAAAGTGTTTCCCTCTGCAAATGGTGTAGGAATTCGTCCTTTTATGTAAGTGACAGCAGACTCTTCCTAGCTCCAGCACTCAGTTTTGGCTGTAGGAGGTCTTACTGTCCCAAAGGAAGTCCCAATCAGCTGGCTGCTGTCAGCCCTCCACTGTGTTGATCCCATGCCAATTTGCATTAGGTTTCAGTATTTACTAGGAGTGAGAAAAAGAAAGTACTAGACAATATCCCAGTTAATACAATCAGTCACATGGAAATCAAAAATTTATGCTTTAATTCCTATTTCAGAGGCCTGTTTATATATTTTATATTCTATAGTTGCTAGATAAGCATACAGCACATAACTAGTCCTTGACACAGGGTCAGAACTCAGGTATTTGTCCAAATATAAAGTAGTCAGCTCATATGTATATTTCTGGTCTACCTTAATGAAATTTTAAGTCTCTTCTATAAAAAGTCCCACACTAAGAGAGAGAAAAAATTGTTCCCTGGGTCTCTTGATTCCCAAATGTCTACAGTTCACAGTAGCTAGACAACAGATACCTTGGAAAGGGAAAGATGGGATTAAATCTCGCTAGAGATCCAGTTCAAGGTAACAACAGTGATTGTGGAGGTTTTTGCATTTTGACTGAGGCTGTAAACAGCATTTCCCCTCTCTACCATAGTTTTTGGATACCTATTCTAATTATCATGTACTCCTTTCATATGCTCCTTAATTTGAGCACTTTGATTCATTCTAACTGTAAATTTTATTCCATTTATCACACATTTAGGTTTTGACTTTTCATAACGTATGTCAGAACTTAAGAAACATTTAAAGAATTAAAGACAGACATAGATTGCAATGAAATGTGTTTACAAGGAAGGAACATGAAGTGGTTTTCTGAAAAACAGTTTATTTGTACATTATTTGCTCGTCCTTGATTTTAGTCTGCGTCAATTATTGCATTATGCATTTTATGCCTTGGAGTGTAGGGTACTGGGAACAGCTGTGTGCATGTGTGTGAACACATATTCAAATGAGAATCATACTCTGTAGAAACTAAGATGACAAAAATTTATAAAACATCCTGTCTGGTTCAGAGTGGATGACAACAGCTGTTTGACAGTGCACAAGAGAAGATAACAAGTGTTAAGTGCAGAAAGATACTTGTGTTTGATAGAATATATTTTGGTTTTGCTACGTATAACTCATACTGCCTCATTCAGTGCTAGATGTCAAAATACATATTTTAAGTCTTCAATCTTTAAAGTAAGTAGCACAAACCATTTGTTACTCTGCTCTAAAAGAAATTGTTTGGAAATTACTAAATAAAATCCAAATGTTTAATGTAAAGTGTAGGGTTAAAATTTACTTTGGAAATGTTTTGCTCCCATGATAATTTAACTGGTCAGACAATGGCTCCCACTGATACTTACCATTGTTATGGTAATAATACTTATCAGAATGTTGCTGAAGCTGTGGCTGCGTATTTCCTAGAAAATGACATGAGGGAGGATTTTGTTCAGGCTTTGGTCTGTAGAATGCATAAAGCTCATCAATCAGAAGCAGTGTTCTTTCATACTACTGTTGAAGCAACAGTGGCCCAGTGAAATTCAAGATCTGCTCCATAGAGAACAGTTTCCATTGTAATCTCTCATACATGTTAATTTGTCCTTGGAAAAATACTTCACACTAATGACTTGGATTTAGATTTAGATTGAAGGAAAGTAAAAAAAAAAATAGCTACCGAACGATTTATTGTTGATCAGTGAGTGCACAATCCAAACACAATTTAATTTTGGGGCAAGCACCAGTTCCTGAAAAATTCCAAAGGTTATGGATAGCCCTTGAGCTATCATTAAGCTGGTCCCTTGGTCACATTAATGAACTATAGAGATATGTCATTCAGTAGCATATATTTTTAAACAAGCCAGGGTTCAGTACCCTGATATGCTCAAGATACATTTTTATCCATTTTGAATGAAAAATATGATCACAATTAGGCAAGAGGTCATAATAAAAATGAAATTAAAATAGAACTTTTTCGCATAGTTAAAAAAAATAGATCTCTACATCACATTGATTTCCCATAGGATCTGGAAAATCAGCATTATTGTTGTTTCATTATTACATTAACTACTTGTTATTTATCAAAATAGGATCATCATGCTATTTATTTCAGACCTGATACAGATGCGTAATATAAGCAGTTAACATTAGTCACACCAAAAAGCCACAGTACCTGTACAGGTTTTAACCCTGTAATCACTGCTATTGTCTAGCAATTTTTATTCTAGAAAGCTGCCCAAATTCTAAAGGGTAGTTTTGAGCCATCTTAGCATTTTCAGAAGCTATGAGTCAGAAAATCATAGAATGGTTTGAGTTGGAAGGGACCTTAAAAAAGCTTGTCTGGTTTTAGCTCATTGTCATGGGCAGGTTGCTTAGAGCCCCATCCAACCTGGCCTTGAACACTTCCAGGGAAGGGACATCTGGGCAACTTGTTCCAGTGTCTGACAACTCTCACAGTAAACAGTTTCCTCCTAACATCTAAACTTCCCCTTTGTGCCAAGGAGAATGTCAAAATACTGTGCAGCTGCTCAACATGATGTAGAGAAGTAGAGGCAGAATACAGCAGCCTGAGTATTGTACCTGTAGTGCTATTGCTACACAAAATATTGCCACTCATAAAGACCACGTCTCTCCATGTCTCCTGTTTCATTTTGGATTAGCAGTAAACTTCTAAGTAGATAATGAAAGAAAGACAAAAGAAGGATTAGGAAAGAGGAGTAAAAAGCAAAGAGTATTTGCGCAGTTTAGTTGTCAGAACATCTGAACTACAGGTTTAGATCTAATTACAAACCAAGTGGAATAGGCTATCAGGCTTATTACCTATAAATGCATGCTGTTGTAATTGGATCCTTATTTAGATATTAAAAACATGTTTCTAGAACTATGTTTTTCTGCCTGAAAAAGGATATTCTGGTTTAGGAGAATAATCCTAGGAGAGAGTTCACTCTTGAAAATCTTAAAGAGATTTAATTTCTTTTTTACATCTGAACGATGAGATAGTTTTTTTTGAATTTTCACTTCCTGATGGTGGTTTGAAATTCAGCTTCTTGAATGCTTTGAATTCTGCTGCTGGGTGCCTAATTTTCTAGGTGTTTAAAAATTAAACATGGCAGAACTAGTGTCTCTTTCATAAATTTGTCCCTATATGCTCCAAAGAAGTACTGCTGTTCCACATTAACTAAAAGCCAGTTATAAATACTTTTGAAAGAAATGTATGACTTCTGCCTGTACATCTAATTTTTTGTCCTTCAATAGCACATTGGGTTTATGAATACTGGTTAGCATTCATCTCTCCATGTATTTTTAATCTCAACTTCAAGTTTTTCACTAAAGCCAGAGTTATAAGTGTATATTTCAAGATTATACATTAGGTAAGCAATCCACGTATATAAATGACTCACTTGGCAATTTGAATGACTTCTCAGTTTCTGAACAATTCCCATCTCTAGCCCATTTCTATAAATGGTTTTGAACTGATCTGGCGTAGAACTTTTCATTTATGGTTTTACTTTTTTTGTTGTGTGTATGTGGAACAAATTACATTGGTGCTTTTTGCTGGAAATGTGCTATCTCCAGAGATTAGGGGACTGTAGTTTATTTGCACTTTTGGCCATTTCTTTCTTTGTCTGCTAGATATTTTCATAACTGATACAAAGACTTGGTGACTAATCTAATTCAACATAACCACAGAGAAAAATTCAAGGATATCTAAGACTTTCTCTTACCAAATAGGATACTTAAGGTTGGGAGGATTGGCTGAAAAAAAGAGAAAACACTTAATCCATAAGTACAAAAAAACTCACAGAACATATATTTGAGCTGCTTGCAATGAGAAAGGAATATGGACCCCAGGCCCTGTTCAGACTTTTCTGTTTATTTGTTTAGTTTCCTTCTGAGTGTTTGTTTTCTGGCTAGTGTCCTCTTCCTACAGGTGAGAGACTGATCTTCTGTGTTTGAAGTCAAATGCCTTCATAACATATGTAGTCTTGGTTTATTTCTTTTTTATTATTATTTACTGCATGGCTTTGCTTATGAAGAAGAAGCTGTCTTCAGACAAAGGTTTCTTCGACTGCAGCATATTTTGCTTGGCACAGCTGGACTGTCACAGCATTATCACGGTATCTCACAATTACATTGCCATTTCACTCTGAACAGAGCCTGGTTTGGAGGAGTTACAAAGGCATTTCATTACTACTAATACGTCTTTAAATTTTTGGAATTCAGAAGACTCTCAGGGCAAATAGGTCATTTTTGCCATAGCAAACAATTATCAGGAAATCTTAAACAATGTTGTTCTTGAGATGGTCTTAGAAACAGCATAAAGCACACATTTGGCAGTGGTGGCTAATTTGTTGATCTGAATTATGTCCCATAAAAAGAACTAAGGAAAAGAAGTGAATGGCTATGTTACTTTGGCTCTTATTTTCTTTTATAAAGATAAAACTGCAAACAATCTTCTGAGATGATGTTCACACTATTGTAGTTTGTTTTTAGTGAAAGAAAGGCAGTGGAAGAATACATTCCTGCCTACAACTTCTTTGAATCTGCTAATCTGTGGCCTAAAAAAGGACTATGGTTCCTCATGGGCCACTGTATGTACAGAATTTTGAACTAGACTGCTTGGACTGATATATCTGTATGGCTGCTCATGGTCTTTTGTCTGGTTAATCAGACAGTTAGTGATTCACAGTCCTCTAAAACTAAACTTCCATGGATTTTTTTTTTATGATACCATGGTTACATCTTTTCTATTTTATGGTACAGTGTCTCTATTATTTTTTTATTGCCTCCCATTGTTTTATTTCCTCTACTCAAAAATCCCTACCATTTCTGTAACATGATAAGAAGCTGGTCTTGCTATTACCTTCACCATAAGCATTGCAGGACAGCAGGAAAAAACATCACCACTATAGATAGAAATACTAAAATGTATACTATGATCATTCCTTTTCCTGGAAGGAGATACAGAACCTATTAGGCCATTTTTCTAAACTGGTGGGAAAAAGAAAAGTTAAAGATTAAAGAAAAATTCTACGAGATATTAAAAATATACTGACTCCTGAATCAGAAAGAAACAGAAAATCACTGAAGAAGAAAATAAAGGTTCTAAAAATGAAAGGAAAAAATTGTATTGATGCCACAGGGAGATATTTTTAAAAGTGAAATTAATTCTAGGGAAGATGCCAGTAACATACACCACTTTATCAGAAGAATGAATAATCCTGGAAAACATAATGATTTCCTGGAACAAGTGACCAGTAAATTAAGCAAAATAATAAAGCTGATAAGACTAGGAACAGATGGGAGATAGGCAAGAAACCTAAAGAAAAGCGTATCTCTGACCTAACTATTCATATTTAAAATGCACAGCATCTAGGGGTCCTGAGAATAGACAATTGACAAACTGTCTTAGCAGTGTAAGGATTCCTGAGCACTTAGGGAAATTCAGTGTGACAGAATGTTTTTTGTTTCGTCAGAAAAAGTGTGAATTAAATGAGAACCTGTTTTTTTATAAGCCTGTCTTTCTATGAACATGGATTCCAACTTCTAGATTTCTAGCAGTGATCTCTGGGTATTGCATCAATGTGGTTGCTAAAGCCTGGGAAACAGAGAGTTGATTTAATTGAGTGGTTGTGCTGTTTGCCATCCTAACACCATGAACATTTTGTGATGTACAAGGTTTTCTATTTAGAAGTAATTACAAAGCTTCAACTACTAAGCTCTCTGTGCATTAGATAACAGACTTATTTGTCAAAACCTGCAACTTATCTCAAATATGTATGTGATCTCAAATATTTTATTCACATAGACAACTTTGCGTTCTATCTGCCTCCTTCCCTTAAAATCCATTAAAATGAGCCTAAAAGAATAGATAGAAGAGACCAGAAACTTCAGTGTGTATGAATTGGGTATTTTGTTAATGAACTTCCCCCCATTATGCTAATGATACTGATTTCTACGAGTAGAAAAGTAGAGCTCTGTTTGACAAAATACTCCTTGCTGAAGCTCTGCTCACCCATATTACAACAGAAAGGAATGGAAGTAGAAACTTCCTAGTACTCTATGAACCAGGTCTCACTGTCCAAGAACTTTTTAGCATCTAATTGCTTTTCTATATCAAATCTGACTGAACTTGGCATTTAGCTCTTCATATAGTGACTGAATGTTTGGTTCTGTGGATTGAAATGAATGGTGTAGGAATTCCTTGGACCAACTGAACATTTAGCAATTTATGCTAATTTATAATACCTGCTAATTAAGCAGATATATATCCATAGAACAAAGAATCACAGAATCATTTAGGCTGGAAAAGACCATTGAGCCCAGCCATTAACCTGCTGCCAAGTCCACCACTGAACCATGTCCTTAAGTGCCACATCTACACACGTTTTAAATACCTCCAGGGATGGTGACTCAGCCACTTCCCTGGGCAGCCTGTTCCAGTGCTTGACAACCCTTTCCATGAAGAATTTTTTCCTAATATCCAATCTAAACCTCCCCTGGCAAAACTTGAGGCCATTTCCTGTTGTGCTATTGCTTGTTACCAGGGAGGAGGGACCAGCACACTCCAGTGCCTCAATGTTTTCCTTGTAGTGAGGGGCCCAATACCTTTAATTTCTCTTAATATAAGCCTTAAAAAAAACCCCAAATGCCTTCTCTCTTACATAACTGATATAATCTGCCAGGACCTTTAGGTCACAAACTTTCACATCTCCATCTTTTGTGACTTAATTAATAATAGTATCTCTGCTGATTGTTAGCCGTATCAATGTGATTAATAGATTTTAATTATCTGAAACTTGTCTGAATTAAACGTATTCTAAAATTTGCATCAAGGTGACAGAGGGGGAACTTCAGAGATGGAATAAAAAAGCACTAAAAGCAGTAGAAAGTTCATCCACATGAGTAATGAACCAATGGTCTTCAGTGCTTTTGCTATAGTCCTGTACAATCCAACAGTAAACAAGCAGATTCTACAGCAAACCAAATAATTTTAGTACTTATTAAAACATTTTGGAATATTATGTTGTTTACAGAAGAGTCAGGTCATTTCAACTATATTGATTTGTGTTCAAATCATTGCCACAATGTCACAGCTGATTCATGTCTGATGACATTTCCATTTAAAAATCCTTATTTTTTACAAAAGTGTCTAGACCTTTCTATCTGCAAATTATTCACAATTACTTCCACGCATGTCCTGAATGTAGAACAGCAAAGAGTAGATTTTCCATTTGCATGCCATTACTTAATTTAACCTATATCTCTGCAGAACTCTGTTCCGTAGTCTGTAAAAATTTTTCAAAAAAGCTCTGGAATGTTTTACCTAATATCACGATTTATTTAATTGTCTTTTAAAGAAAATGTGACTTTAAACATTCAAGTAATCTGCCTTCTGAATCTCAAAATACAAACACTTTAGAATGCATATTAGGATATTAGATCTTGTTATACACTTCTAAGAAGTCCTCCAAAACCAGGATAGTCATCAGTTAAGAGTAATAAATCTTCACTAAGACTATTGTGCTGTAATAATGAATTAAAATTTTACTATGGCTCTCTCTTTCACTAGCCTTTAAGGAGTGTAAACACAGCAATTACTAGTTTCCCTGGTGGATTTACTGGGCTACTTTTGTCCGCTTTTGAAAAAAAATCTGTTAATGGAATAATGCAAAAAAATTAGTAAAGTTTTTCTTTATGACAATAGTTAAATCCCAAAACCTACAGAGCAATGAAATATCAATAAAAGAACGTGTGATCAGGGAAGTACACAGTGACCAAAAACAGTATGTTATGGATACAAACCTTAGCAGTATTTTAAAATTCCATGTGGACATATTTGAAGCCTTCACATATTTCAGCTTTTATAATTCATAGCTTTTCCATCCAGATAGAGATTGTATGGAACATTAGCTGCCTTCAGTGGAAACTGTAGACATGAATGTTAGAACAAACATTTTCCCTTGTCATAGCAAGAAGTGAGTGTACTAAACTTCTTGACATGTAGTATTTTACTGAGATATAGAATATAAATTAAGTTACCTATAATTTATTATCAGCAAATATCTCATATTTTAAAGGTTCTTTTTTAAACATTCATCCTAATTCATATTCTGTTCTTGTTTATCCTTAAAGCAAATGACATTAATTCCACTACAGTGACCCAACGTTTAAAAATTATCAAGTAAAACAAATATTCTTTATGTAATTATTGCCAGAATAGCTAGAAAAGGGTCTCCTTGAAAGAAATGTTGGAAATATCTTTTTCCTTCCATACTCTTTTCCAACAGAGGTTTCACAAAATAAGGCCTCTTAATTTTATTTGGCTGATTAGTAGCTGGACTAAGATTTCTGTCTCTTTCACTGTATTAAAAAAAAATAAATGTAACTCTATTGACTTGAAGGATTTTTTTTTCTAGCACAACATTCTGCATCCAGTGGTGGCCATAAAAAAAAAGTAGGTAAAGCATTTGTGCTTTCTTCTATTTGCCTCTCTCCTCTTCACAGATGGTCTGTGCCTCCAAAAGTTTTCATCTTGCATTTCTCGAATACATTAGAGCTTGTTTAATGCTTCACATTATTTGCTTGGTCTTTTGTAGAATCTGTGTAACCATTTTTCTTCTCTCTAATATGTCAAAAGATCACCTACAACAGCATAGATTCCATCATAGTAGATGTCATGTGACCCCAGACTGGAGGATATCCTATTGATATTTGCTATACTGAAATGTTCTGTGACCCCAGCAGTAAAATTTCATCAGTTTTATTCTGTACTTTAAAAGGAAAAGAAATATGTCTGTTAATACTCTCTTGATTTGCTGGAAGTTTATAAGTAAGTTAAGCTCCATTGAGATGCTCTTTATTTCTCTGTGGTTGGTTGCAAAGTGTTCTTTCTGCAAATATCTTAATTATTTTGGTAAAAACAGAAGGATATTTGACATTTGCACTAATTTTCAACAACACTTCAGAGCACAGTATTAGACAGATTTGATTCCAAATTCTCCTCTCTAACATGGGCTTTAGAATGATTAGATAACCATTGCCTTCTGAAGCTGGAAATCTTGCAGGAGTCCTCATGTCTTAGAGCCTTTTGAAAAGTGTAGATTTAGACCAAAGGCAAGTGCAGGTGCTTTTTCTTTGTATTTAAGGTAACTGATATGACATGCAGTTCAGATGAGACAACAATTTTGCAATTTAACTGGCTCATATTTGTACAAGGCCTGTTGATAGACAGAAAGATAATAACAGGGAACTATAATTCCCTCTGGCAAAATTATTTGACTCATTAAAGAAAGTATACTGGCATTAAGAACAGTCTAATATATGTATCAGTAAAACAAACTGAAGGTCACACTTTGTCTGAACTGATTATATAGGATTTTCTATTCCTGAATTAAAGATAAAATGGATATGTCTGCGCTATATTAAAAAAAAAAAAGCTAAACTTGTTTTGTATTTATAGCGCTGTCCTACAGAGTGCTTGTTGTCTGCTTTGTAAGGAATCAACATCTATTATGTATCAGTCCAGGGACACAAAACATTTTCTAGGCTTGTACTATTCAATCCTGAAAGCAGTTTTGTAGAATTCAGCAAAAAGAAATATTTAATAATCAAATAATTGAATTTTCAAAGAACTTTTCAATGCCCTAGGCACAGATGGTACATATCAAGAAGATTGCCGATCACATTACCCAACAGATAAGCAGTATGTGATGCTCTTATGATCTATTGAAATTTTGCTTGGCAATATAAGTTCTCCACAAAAATGTTTGTCAAAAGAAAAGACTCTTTCGTAAAGAATTCAGAGTCTGCCCATTGTATTTTCAAAATAATAGCTGCTTTTGCAATAACCTTTTTTTGCATCAAGTTTTCTGCCCAAATTTACTGCGGATGCAGCTAATATCAAGTTGTTAGTCTATTACCTGCCATCAGCTGCATACACATTTAAAAACTTGCAGAGTGACAGGGCAGCCCAGCATGGTATCCAAGGATTAGAAGTAACCTCAATTGTTATTTAGTCCACCTCCTTGTTCTAGGGCAAGATCTAATGTGCCCATGCCCTTCCTGTCAAATGTGTGTGAAGGTTTAACTTAACATTCATGAAATCCAGTACTTGTACTCATTTGCTATTGAGCACCAGGGAAAAATGGGTAAGTGCTACTCCATTTTCTCATTTCTCAGCTGTGAAGATGATTGCTTTTGAAGAATGTTAGAGAACCACAGCTTTTTAAAGGGTCTCTGTGTCTGTTTAATTAGAGAATATTATTAGCATCTTATTCTACAGATGAAGAGATACATGCATTGAACAGCCTGACCCAAGAAATCACTGCACTGAACAGAGGAAAGGAGTTGTTTTAGGGCCGAGTTTCTATGTTACCATCTCCAGCACCCTGCAGAGATCACTGCACTGAACAGAGGAAAGAGAGACTTGTTTTAGGGCTGAGTTTCTATGTTACCGTCTTCTTTTTGTACTAATAGAAAACAAAATAGGCTAACGGTTTTTTTAGTTAAAAATTTTTAACGAAATGTACAAAACTTCACAGGAGATTAACGTTCAAGAGGAACTTGTAGAACCTGGGAGGGAATGTAGGAATGGGTTATAATGCAGACTGAATTTCTGGCATACAGAATCTATTGTGATGAGATGTATAGAAATAATCTATAAATAATGAATATATCCACGAAAGAAACCAAAATCTGGACTTAAACTTCTGCTTCCAAACCATAACGTAATTAAGACTTGCATCAAAAGAGGTTCTAACTGCAGATGTAATTCTAAATGAGGATATCGGATTAAAAGTAAATGAGATGTAGAAGATGAAAAAATAGATGTCTAACAATCTCTTTAATGGGTAAAATAACCATCTAGCAGTCATATAACATTAACTGCTGATAAGATTCTGGTGTTAGCAATGTTTCTAACCTATAACATTTAAATAAATCTTATTATTTAGTTTAGATCTAGTTCAATTCTGAAGTATGCCATTTTCCCTCTCCACCGTGCCCCCCCCAAATTCCCATGGCATATGTTCAAAAAATGCCAGAATGCTCAGGACTAGTAAATACTGTATGCACAGTAACACTGCAGTGATACTTGGCCTCAATAACAAACCTTACGCTTTCTAGTGTACTTGATCAACGTAAATAAATAATGACTTCTCTTTGATTTAAATACTACATTTTCTACTGTGTAGAGGAATGATTGGAACAGTTGGATGATTGTTTGGTCCAAACCTTGTATTGTGTAGGCAGGAAAAATTAGAATGTAGGATTTAGTCATAGTGTAACCCATTTCTCCCTGCTGAGGAACGATTATATCTGCTGTCGTATCTAAAATATTTTTTAAGAACCTGGCTTTGTTTTTGAATTTTTTCCTAATAGTATATAATTCAAAAGTAGAAAAATTGGAGTACATAGTTCAGGAGCAGACACTGGTGATAATAAATGAAGAACTTTCCCATACTGCAAGATAGATGAGCAGGTTGTGAGTTTCATTCATCTGGAATAATTGATTTACATCAGTTCTGCAGAGCTTTGAGAAATTTCTATTTCAAATCAATTTGATCCTATTAAAGTACAAGACATTTTAACCTATTTTAACTGTTATTTGTGAGATGGATATGAAGATTCTTAATAATCTTTGAAATTGTAATTCACTAAATTATGAAAGTATACAACATCTGTTTTAATTATACAATGCAGTCTACTGATACGCTAATGGAGGTTTACATAGCTAAGTTATATTTTATATATTTTGCTACAGCAAATAAAGTAACATGAATCGCAGAATGTGAAAGGTCACTTAAAGAATTTGAAAATTTTTCTAAGATTATGGGAGCTATTAACAGTTGAGCCTCTCTAAAAAGGCATAGATAAAAAATTAGCAGATTTTCAAAATAAAGTTGCTTAAAATTTTTGGCCTTTTGTGAAAGTATAAAATATAATGTAATTTTAAGAAATTCTTTTCTATGTCTTAATTATTTATTTTTTTTTATTCAAAGAGAAGATTAAAAATAAAAAGGAAGTGCATAAAACATGGTTTCTACAGCAGAATCTCATCACTTTTTTAACAGTCTGCTGTGTTACATTACAGATCTTTGGGCCTGTTTTTCTTCATTCTTTTTGTGCTCAGACTGTTTCTGGGTAAAATGAATGATGGCAATAAATAATTTGGGAGAAATTCCTGGCAACTCATAAAACAATATTCGCCCCATTATGTGAAACAGAAGGTCAAAGTTTGAAGTAAGATTTAAAAGGAGAGGTCAGCAATGACTTCCTACTCTCCTCTTTTAAAATCCCCAAAGCTGCTGAGTTTGCCTGCAATACGCCAATACAGCACTAATAGTTAATAACTACTTCTGCAAATGAACTCTCCCTATGAGAGTCTCTGGGCTTTAGCTGGTTTAACATAATCTCATATCTGTCAGGTAAGTAAGTACTACTAACCCTCTTTAACACACAGCCAAACTTAGTCTCTGAGAGACTACCAACAAGGTTATGCAGGAAGTGTATAGCAGAAGAAGAAATAAAAGTCTTGATTTCCTTATTCTCATGAGCCTTACTTATGCTATGTTTCTTCTATCCATCACCAGCAATGAGTATTATGCTGGCTTTTAAAGGCTGCAGCAATCCTTTGTTTCTCCATACCTACAGCAGCCACTTGTCTCTGAACTGAAACTTTTATTCTACAATGACCACAGGTCTCTTGGTGAGGTGGTGTGCTTTCCTGCTGTATCAGTGTGCTAGATTAGCCTCTAATTGTGTGCTTTCTGTGCTGTATCAGTGGTGCTAGATTAGCCTCTCTTACACACACACAATTATTTATGTGTAAATATTTAATGCTTTTCCATCACTGTTAGTCATGTTTGCACATGGATGTCTATATGGATTTATATGTGTACAAGGGCAGGAAGGATAGGCAGACTGGTTTGGGTTTAAAGAGATTAGACTGGAATAGTCCCCTCTGCTCCTATCTTCCTTTCTCCAGAAAGAAGAGAAACAATGACGCTGCCAACACTTTAACTAGCTTGATTAATGAGCTCTGTTCTTCCAGCCTTCCTGTAATCTCTTCTGAAGTTTTAGGTTTGGTTTAGTACAGTCTAGTCTGGGGTGAGAAGTTGGCTGGGTTTAATTGTATCTGGATCATTAAACCAGAATCTAATTGGCACTCATAATTGAGGGGGAAGACTTCTTCGCCTTTGAACTGACTCAGATAACAACCAACCAAAATTAGCTAGATGCACAGAAAAGGAGCTGACAGCAGTGTATTCTGCCTTATTCAGATATGTATGAGATTTGCATTTGGAAATGTGATACAGCCAAATGCTGCATCCAAAATTCATCTTTTGTAGTGACTTGTTAAGGAAATGCTTGTGATCAGTAAGTATTAACAGATAAAAAGATCTGAGTATTTCTGTGAATCTTGATGTCAGCTCTTGCTCTTTACTGAGGGATTGTTTTAACTAGAAGTTTCAAGATTTAACATTTGAGATACTTTCTTACTTCCTTCACGCTGAGTTGAACTTCACTCTGATCCCTGTCTGTAGGTGGCACTGATCCTTCACTGTAACAGTGGCAGGGAAATTAGGAATTCAGTGAATTGCAAAAAGAAATCTTACTTCTTTAAAAATAAGATATATGTGCGTGGTTGTGAATCTGGTAGTAACATGAAGCATATATGAGCCTAAAAAGCTCACAACACTCGAAGAGTGGAGGAGGCATCTTCTTGTCTTTAATTTAACCTATAGAGAATATTTTTATGTAATGTTAGTCTGTATGTTTTCCTTTCAGTTTTCTTTTCTCAAGAGCGTTAGAACTTGAAGCAAACAAGAACTGAAAATCTGACCAGCACCTCATGCATGCTTGATTTAGTTGGAGTCAAAAACTGATTTTACTTTTTTTCTGGTTGAATAATTCCTGGAGTGGTGTAATTCTGCTAGGAATGGTGCAGGATTCCAAATAGCATACAGCAAGGTTTCTGAATATCTGGTATAAACCTATTTTTATATTATTATATTTTTTGGATACAACAAATCTCTGGTCAGTAATATCCATTCTAACCAAAGCAGGTATGGTTAGATTCAGAAAATGATTTAGATGCTGTAACATTGAAAATACTACAGCCTTGGATTGGGCACCCTTATCTGCAATAGGATCCTCTTGTTTGGAGACAATTAGTTGCCCAAGAGAAGAAACACGGAAATTTGAAAGCTGAATGATGTAAATCAGACAGAAAGAAACCTTGAAGAGAGTAATAGGGCCTATGGCCATTTACTCAAAGACTGTTAAGAAATTAGTTCCACCAGAGAAGCTGAGCTCTGGAGTCTGCTTTCATGTAGTATTCTCTCTAAAACAGTTTCTCATTCTCTCTAAAACAGTTTTTCATGCCATCTTCATCCCATCCTAAGACAGCAAGAATTAGTTTACATTGGTTCACTGTCACAGTAAGCCTGGAGGAATGTCATAACTGTCAGGCAAGATAGTTGCAGCAAACACCCATTGTTTTCCAAGCTGTTACAGTGGTATAGATTAATAAATATTTATTGAAGCAGGGATTTGAACTGAACTCTCCCACAGGAGTATCCTGACCAATTCTGTAAGTCTTTGTGTCAGTCTCCTCCCTCTTGCTATAAATACCTATTTATTTGTAGACTGCAAAACATCTCTAAAAGTTCTTTCTAGAAGAATCATCAATGTCTTGGTTGTCAGGTCCTTCAGCTTACATGAAGGTGTGCTGAGTTGAAGTTGAAAATTAAGAACTTGTCAGAAGAGAAATTCAAAAATACTTTAATCACTGGGCTGTTGAATGTACTTGGAGCTGTATGCTTCATTATTCTCTCAGCGAAAAGAGATACTTGTATGTTATCAGTGAGAGTGAATCTGGCAAAGAAGGTGTGAAGGGGAACACCTAGCCTGGGTATAAAAAAGAGTTTTGTCTCAAACACCTTGTCAACCGTAGCTTTTAGGTGACAATGCTAAATATTCTCAGCTGGAAAACCAGATTTCTAGATTTTGCTGCTAAGAACTTTGGGATTTTATTTGTGCATTTCTTAAATTTAGAAATCTACTCAGAAGATTTCCTTCCTTTCCCAGAAGATTTTGGAAGCCTCAGTTCTAGTTGTGGTTCTAGGGTGCTTGTATTATGAAGTATGTCTGAAATTACTTCCAACTGTTTCCAATCAGGAGGTAAAACTTTGCCTGCAAGTCAGAGCAGCAGGATTCATCACAGTGAATCCAAAATGTTGCCTCAAGCCTGACTGGTCTGCCTTAAGAAGATTTCCCTCCATTTAACTGTAGTAAAATTTATTCCAGCATGCACACATGTTTCCTTAAATGAAGATTTGGCACTGAGGAAGTTTAGCATTTGGGTTGAATACATTTTTATAGTCTGTTTCTTATGCCAAGACTATTACCTTTCTTTTGGAGAGGAAAGCAACTGCAAACTGTAAAAAAGTGGGAGGGGAAAACTGCAACTTGGATTGGGTTATTTCTTTCCCCATTTTCTTGATCCAGAAATATTTGGGGGAGCTTTTTTCCTCTGGGGCCTTTATGCTTCATTCAGACCAACTTTCCAGAAAAAAAAAAAAAAAAATCCAGTTCTGCTCAGGTGAAAGGGAATTAGTAGGTGCTGTGCCCAGAAAAGTTGTCTTTGGGAGCAGAGACAAAGGGTTCCTGGAAGTAATAGCTCTGTCACAAATAGAAAGGGGGAATCTGAAGCCCAAGGGGGGTTCTCACAGTTCTCCCTAAATGGTCTTCACAATTTTAATCTAATTAAAATTGTAACATGGGATAGTTTTTCCCCATGCTCAGATATTTACTCCAGTTCCTTCCTGTACCTTTCCTCATACTTTGCTTCAGCTGCACTCTTGCTTTCCTTTTCTTTCATGTCCTTTCCCAATACTAACTTTTCCCATTAACTTGTTTAGGTTCTTTGTAGAATCTGCCAATGGCACTTTGCATCTTGTGCATAGGGTGGTCTTCAGGTGTGGTGAAAAGATAATATTTGGGTAAGATTCACTAGGGAGAAGGAACAGGTAGATACAGTGAGAGCGACTCCAGGGTGCTAATTCTGGTAAGTGTGGTAATGGTGATCTCAACTTCAGAGCTGTGTAGATCTCACAGACAAGACAGACAAGACAATTCAAAAGCAGTATTGGAAAGACAACAAAAAAGCTTTCATTCTATCTTGCTTAGAAAGTTTTCTGAGTGGAAGAGGTTGCAAGGAAAGTTTGAGAGACCCACAAGCAGGTAAGGGAACCTGGCAGAGAGGATGCAGGAAATAACAGGTTGCTAAGACATAGGGGATGTAGCACCACACTATGTCTTGGCAAATGTGAAAGGTAAAAATAATAATATCCATATTCCACATACATAATTGTGGGGCAATATGAATTTTAATAATGCTATGCCACATTGCTGAGATTTCCTTTTTCAGAATGTGGATGAGGCCAGGAAGTAATTAAAACATATTTGAATTTTTCCTCAAGACAGTTCCTGAAGACTTTAATTTGTTTCATTTTTATTTTCACAGTTTGCATTAGAGCATATCTTACCTGGTGTGACTGAAAGCAGGATTAAGGGACATGGTTGGTGGAATAAGGATAAAGGACTAACTCATATCTAATAAAAGGTGGTCTCATATCATGTTTTAGTATAAATGCATATGCTGAGAGAAAATGACAGGATTAATAAAGGAGGCTTAAATCATTTTAGTGAAGGGATGACCTACTGTCTCAACAGTAAATCCAGGGTGTCATGGAAAAGAAGATATTCTGGCTGCAAAATCCAGATAGGGAGAAGTCTTTAAGAGCAGATCAAGAGTAACAAACCTCTTTAAATCAGCCTAAACATTCTCTCATTGCCCCAGTTCTCTGCCTTCAGGAGCTGGTGGCGCTACAGAGGTGATTCTCACACCCACTATTGTGGTCATTCACTGAAAGGTACCTTGTAGCCCTGTGCAGTTTGTATACAATATGAAAAAACACTCAAAGGATCTTTTTTCCCAGAAGATTGCCTTTTACCAGTTGGTTATGGCTGTTTATTAACAGCCATGTAATTTGTGACTAATTTATTTTTCCCTTCAGCAATGGCAGCAAAGTCCCTTCACAGCTGAGAAGTGAGCAGCTGAATTGCGCCTTATGTTTGCACATCAGGCAAAGTCATATGGAGAAAAACTGAAGCATATTTTTCTTCACAGTCAAGAATGACTGTGGAAAGCACAACCTTTCAGAGACAGCCGTTTTAAACACAAATTTATGATGAATGAAGACTACTTATCCACATAAAATGCATATTTGTATGGATAAACCCTGAATGCAAATAGTCTCATCTTATTCCTGCCCCATTTTTTTTATTCTGAAAGCATAACTCTCTTATAACACTATCAGGCTTAGTAAATTTTTAAAATATTAAATTTAAGTGAAATAATAAAAACTTGTTGTTATTTTTCAAATTAGCATTAATTCCTTCTAGTGTAAACGTTTCTGCAATTTGTGATACTACTCTACCAAGCTAAACATCAAATTAAGTATTTGAAAGTTTCAGTAATTTCAGCAGATGAATACACACACTATGTATTTGTTGCATTAGATACTCGAAAATATTACTACAGTGCACTGAATAAAGTATTAATAAATTGTATCTGTAACCTGGGCCTTCATTTTTAGTTTTGCCTCAAGTCTACTCAGCTACCTAACTGCTCCTGATTTCACCATATCCTCTCTCTTAATTTAATTTTGGTGTCAGTGAATTAAAGTTAGTAATTCACTTGTCTGCAAGCTTCTCAGACAGAGATTTTATTGAAAGAGGTGATCTACTTTTGTGGTGATGTGATCTGAAAACCTGACGTTTTGTTTACCTGTTGAAGGTTGCAGGAAGCTAATAGGGAGCCATATGCATTTCTAAACTACTAATTCTGTTAAATGTACCATAGAGAATCACCTTATTATGAACTCGATAGTAAATGTCCAGTTAAGTTCATTTGCATACCACATGCGTGACAGTAAATTAGCTAAGGGAAAACAAAACACTAAACACACAGATGGTTGAACCCTTGTTTTTCCATTTAATTTAAAAGTCTTCTTTGAGCTGCTGGAGAACAGTCAGAACATACAACACAACTACTTAGCACCAATCTGTTACTATTTTGAGTAAATTAATTGAATTATCCCCAAGTTCATCTCTCATCTGACACCTCCCTTGCTTCAAGTTAGAAGATGAAAGGGAAATAGTACCTGGTGAGGTTAATGATTAGGTTCCATGAGTACAGAAAATGAAGATTTGTATTTTTTTTAATCTCTCTGGATCTCTAGACACAACTCGTCTATTGTGAGCAAATATCTTTGTCTTCAGAACTGCTAAGGTTTGAAGCTGTATACAGTGGCCATGCCGACTTTCAAGTCAGCTAGACTCAGGATTATTAGTTGGAAACATAGGAAACATAGACCTATTCCTATGAAAATTAAAAATATTAACCCACAGTGTTATATTTGATTTTCTTATTTTTAGGGCTAGTGATGCTGTTACTTAGAGCTCTCTTTGAATGCTATATTCCCAGAAAAAGAGGTTCTATTTTTCATAACCTAAATAGGACTCAGAGAAGAAGGGAAGCAGAAAGAACTCTTGCTGGACCATAGGGAAGGCATGGCAAAACCGGGAGGTGTCTAACTTAGGGAATTCTGTGGCTGACAGTATGTGAAGAACAGTTACCACATTATATAGAAAGAATGGTGATACATGCATTAGGAACGTGTGTATGGATATCTGTGCTTTCCCTCAAGGATTTCTCCCATTTAGAGTTTAGAAAACTTAGCTTAAAATTTCTGGAGTGCTAACCACAGAAAAAAGATCTCATAGCAAAAGGAGATATTTCTCTAAGAGAATGGTGTTCAGCCTTATGCAAAATTCCATAAATATTTAAGCAAGACTTAAATGATACTTATTGGGAAGTGATTGAATACATAAAGCTCTGTTGAAGAAACTGTGTTGAATTTAGTAAAGTATTAATTTGAAAAATAAGTGAATTCTTGTATAATGTGTTACAAATCTTTAAAAAATTTTGCCATCATTATTATTGGTCACAATTCTTTGCCAGGAAGGTGCTACTTTATTCTGGAATAAACTATTAAAAAATTTTGGACTGTATAGTAAGTGGCCAGGCTGTGTCACCTGGACATATATGTGCACATGTTGCTTCCTATGTCTCTTTGTCTCCTCTGAAAACTCATAAATTGATTCTCTAGTGCAGGTATTAGTATATCTGTAAAAACCATTTTGATAGAGTCACTGGATATTGGAATATATTTGTGATAATTTGGAGCCCTATTATCTCCCTGAAACTGTCCGCTCCTCAGGCCACACTGTAAGATAAAACCACATTGTGCCTTGAGTACCTCTGCAGGCGCCCTCTTTACAAATCAATGATCCTTAAATTTTGGCTTCTTTTGTTTGCTTTTGCCCTTTGGGTTCTCTGTAGTAATGGACTGAGGCTTCCCTTTCCATTACAAGATGCTGCAAGCTATTTCCAGAAAAAATTGTATTTCTGACTGAATGTTTTTCTTTACTTTTGATCAAGATAAATAAATTATGACTGTGGTAGCATAATGTGTAAATATATCTGTTGAAAGAGAGGTCTTGTTTTAATGCAGTAAAAATAAAAAAATCCTTAATTTTTATGTAAAAATATTTGTATACTTGCATGAACAAATAGATACTTGACTGTTCAAAGAGTAAACTATAAGTAGCAGTCTCTTACTGCAAAAAATAATCACGTATTTCTTATTTTAATGTATCTGCTAGCTATTTACATTGTGAACACCTTTTTTTCAAAAACTTGGTTCTCAAGTCTTTTTGTCTCTGATTATGCTGAATTTTAACGCTTAATTAGAAGAAATATCCTTGAAGAACAATGCAAATATGTCATTAGCTGTTTTTCTGTAATGGTGGGTTCTCTCATCTGGAACATAAAACTTGAAATTCATTAATAGTTTTATGTTTAATTGCATGTTGTGTAGTCAGTTTTTACCAGGCTTTTCTTTATTATGTTTATTAGAACTGGTTGACATATTCATCATTAATATTCCTAGCAGTTTTTACTGGCATTTTTCACTAAAAAGAATTTCTAATTTCATTCTCATTTCTGTCTTCAAGTTAACAGGCTGGATCCAGTCTCAGGAAAGTAGAATGTGATTGTTAGTTCTAACACCACTTCTGTTTGAAAGATGTAACCTAGAGCTCAGGCACAAATGACTTGACTCAATTTTGTGGAAGTTAGATATTGAAAAGAGATAAACATAAATCTTGCAAAACCAAATCCATGCTCATTCTATTTCAGAAGCTTAGATTAGGCATACAAAGTGGGAGTCTCCTAGTTTTGTAGGCTCCCTCTGTAGGTAGTGAAGAAATACATGTTGTGTGGGGGAGTAAATCAGATCACTCAAAAATTAATCTACTTGTACAGTGTAGTCTGTCTCTCCGTGTGTACAGTAACAGGAATACTGAGTGACTTTTTCTTTACATGGACATTTATACGTACCATAAAGTTATGAAGCTGAATTTGGATCTAAGATACTGTAAATAATAGGGCTCTCTGAAGGATGTGTTTAAGTGCTGTCTTCTCTGATGCACAGTTTATAATTCACAGAACTACCTCTGTCCATTTCTGGCTCACAGCTGTAAAATTATCCTGGAGTTAGTTATCACTCGTCCCTTTCTCACAAAATTCTATTGAACCTGGAAGATTGCATTTTCTGCTAAAGATCTTTTCTGAGGTGAAAGAAATGGATTGTTCTCTATGTGAGGAGATTTGAACCCATTTTTAACATCCAAGACAGATGGAGTGGGCAGAAAGAAATTTGCCATGTCCTCATGAAGTGGATGCTTTGTTAGGAAAGTAGTTGGAGCCCAGTTCTTCAACTCCGCAGAGATTTCCTAGTTCTCAGCTGGTTGAAATGGCAACATCACATTTCCTTCTTGCACCTTCTGTTCTCTTTATGGAAGAGTTTTAGAAGACATCTTATTTCATAGGAATGGTTTTAGGAAATATGCCAAACATAATCCTACAGTTAATTACTTAGGTTAGGGAAAGCATCATGTTCAAAATGAGATATTTGAGCAGTATAGACATCAGACCTCAAGGAAATCCAAGTGTCTGTTGCAGTGGTTCGGCTTTTCCAATGGGTGCAGCTCCGGCCAGCCCTGCCGCCACTACAACCAGGGGGCCACTTTGCCAGAGGCGTGGGCAAACCCGACCGCGGTGCGGATAGTGCGCAGAATAGAAAGGCGGGACTCTCGGGGTGTGCAACCAAGGGGTGCGTGGTCCCCAAGGCAGCGCTCCGAGGAGAGACGCTGACCTCGGAATGCCACGGCTCTTTATTGAGTGGGTTACAGGGGTGGGATTGCGTGGGACCAATCACAACCTTTTGCCAACGTATAATGAGGGAATGCACAACTTTTGAACCAATAATAAGTAACTTGGGGAGGAGGAATACATGATGAGGGGGTGGGGAAGTTATATAACTTAAAGATTGACACTTAACAGAAAAGTGGTAAACAACTATTATGGGATAGGGTTACCAGGACAACCAAGGTTTTGGCGGGAAAGTCTGGGGGAAGGAGAGAAGGGGAGAAGGAGAGGGAAGGAGAGAAGGAGAGGGAAGGAGAGGCCATCTTAAACAATAGTAATAATTACAAAATTATAAAACACAACTTATAAAACCAAACTGGAGCAGTAAAAACCCAACTGGAATTGAATTTAAGCACCACCACAGTCTGTGAGGTCAAAGATGGGGTAATCTATAATTTAAACAACTAAATAATGTTCAGTCTCCATTATGTACTTAGATCTGAACAAACTATTCCTTATCTATAAAATATTTTTTATCTTGTAAATTAGCTGGGGCACACTTTTCTATGTTCTATTTAAAAAATCATCACTTCTATTATAGGAGTAGGAAAAGTATACTTTAGAAGACCCTAGAATCACTCTTGCCTCTCATGGCATTACTAGTACTATTATTATAGTTATTTTCTCACTAGAGAGTGAGAAATGGTAAATAAATAGGGCATTAGCATGGAACGCATTTATATCGCATGAAAGCTTGGATGAAAAGTGATTTCTGTAAAAAAAAGAAGAGTGGTTTTTGTGGGCTTTTGGTGCTTGAAGATCATCTGTGTATGTTTTAGTTGGTAAGAACACATGCATATCCCTTCCTGTGAAACAGAAGGAATGAAGTGGATCTGAAGTATAGAGATCCCTGAATTCTTTGTAGCCTGAGGAGTGGAGTGCACAGGGCAGACTTTGTGGTTCACCTCCCTTGTTCTCTGTTAAGTCCTAGTCCAGAGGACTTGTGAGCTTTGATGGCTCTGAAGAGTCCCATGTGGCATACACAGGGATCTTAAATCTGCTTTCTTCACATCAAGTTACAACTCAGAATAAAAATCAGTATCTCTGCTTTTCAGTTCCATTTATTTTCATGGTATCCTGAGTATTTGGCACTTATAAATAATATAATGCTGATGAAATCCAAAACAGACTTACACTAGATTTAAGAACCAAGAGAAGTATAAAGATTTAGGGAAATGTTCCTGACAGTATTACAGATTCACTTTTTGTCTATATGTTTCCAAGCAATGCTGTGGGGTTCTCCCAGCATTTTATCCTTCTGAAAGAAAGTGTCTATTGTGGAAGAGAAATCTAGGATTGCTCTTAAGCTGAAGGGGAAAGTTAAACCCTTTTTGTATGTATTCAATCCTGTGCTAAATTAGGATTGCAAGTCGTGTGACTTGTCCTTTGCAGGTGACAGTTTCTTTGACCAGGAAGCCGTGTAGGTGACAACCTTAGTTCAGATGTGCACCTTCTATATGAATATGCATAGCTAAAAAAAAGAGCTGAGCACAAATACTTGGTCAAGGAAATAGAAACTTCTGTATGTGTATATATACCTGCACACACACACATATGTATGTATATATTTATGTGACATCTTTACCATTCAGGAACATTCAACTTCTACTCAAAACTGGCAGGTTATTAAAAATTGAAAGGTTCATTCATTTACCTTTTTAATTCAGCTTGCATGTACAAAACTATTATCTCCGCATTTGAGTGAGCCCTGCTTGTCAGTAGTTTAAGTAATTAAAGGGTTCAGTGGTTAAATATTGCTACAAGTAGTTCAAAATAAATTGTTATTTTTAAAGACAGTTTGGGAGAAGAACATATGAATAATAAATATGTGGTTACATGCATAGATCTGTAGCTGGAAAAACAGCTGCTGACAGCTCACTATTTTTCATCACTTTTCTTCATTAAAAAAGGCAATTGGTGAAATTATGGCTGAGGGTGGGAAATATGAAGGAATGAAGTGTTAATGACAGTTTCCATTTTGAAATTCAGCAATGATCCTCATAGCAAAGGAAAATTGATGCAAACATCACACGTCCAGACCAAAACTAATCATGTCTGTTCCATTTGTCAAGCATTGAATCAAAGAGCTGAAATATTTCAATGAGCTGTTTTGTCAAGCTAGTCTTTCTGAGGTTGTCCACTTATACAAAATACTAAACTTAAAATAATCTCTCTTGAGATAGCAAGTGATTTTGTTTATAACTATCCTTACAACTTCTTTGTTTACAACTTTCCTCTCTACCTTCCTCACCTTTTAATTTTTTAATAATTAGTCTTGTTAGTGAATTATGATTGAAATTAATGAACACCTGTCTCCTGAGGGCTTAGTCACAGCCACAGTCTCTAGATAACATGCTAACCCAAGGAACAATAATATACATTGTAATATTAGAATATTCCACTCTCTGCATTTGTATATTATCAAATGTCAGCAGCTGTCCTTACTGTGGGTGATTTTGAAGTCCTTCAGGGAAATGGCTATCACACATTGCTGTAGGCAGTGGGAACATGTCATGTAGACATGGAAAATGACCAAATTTAATGACCAAAGCATTTGTTCTGCATCTGGTTTTCTCTTTCCTCTTTTCTGAAACACAAAGATGTACAGGAACTGAGAGGCCTGTAAAGTTATAACATTAACAGGTACTAGTCATAGTCAAAGTCCTTTAAAATTATCTTCAATGTAATTTAAAAGTACATATGTGTATCTGTATGACCCAGTCTTCCAATGTCATTTGAAAAAGTATCCAAACTATCTTTAAGTTTTGTTTGCTACAGTAGGATGGTTTCCATGACCAGTCTTCAGCATTAATAAGTAAAACATGTAATAAGCAATTTCTGTGGTTGCTGTATGGAACACAACATATTTAATTATCTTTACTAAAGAAAAAATAATATGGCTATATTAGACTTAGAAGCTCAGACCGGTTCATGTGAAGCCTACTATTTCAGGAAATTCAATATGCATAGGTATTTTAAATTACTTTTTGTTCCCTGTAGCATAATGCTTTAGCTTTCTCTATCTCATAAATACTTGGACTCAACAACTATACTTTAAAATGCTTACATATAATTTTATTATAGTATAGTTACTTACCTTTGAAAGATATGTTGCTAACCTATAGTTTCTGCAATGGCTAAATGTAATATTTAGTAAAGAATGAATGGACATTATTTTAGGTGTTACTAAAACATTTTCTACTACTGGTGACCTTGGAATTTACTTTTAATTCTGTAGCTGTTGCTATATCCCAAGGCTTCAAATAGATATTGTCTAAGGGATACTACCAAGTTCAAATGTAGATTTTTTGATACAAAACGTAGAGCTCTGTACTGTGATAATTTCAAATGTTACAAATGCTAGCTTTCAATATTGCTTGTCACACTAATTTTTTTCCTGGAAATAAGTTCTACTCTCACATGGAGGGAAAAAAGTGATAGCATAGGAACAACGCAAAATCTATAAATTTGATTTCTAATATGATAAACGAAATTTGAAAAAAAAGTCAGAACATGCATTTACAAACAAACCAAAAAATATTCACTTTATATACTAAATATTCATCTCCTCAATTCACTTTTTAAAACATTTGGCCTTTACTCCAAACAAAACTGATGATGCTCAGAGAGGTGTAATATTTTTATGTCACTGATGTCCACTTATACTACAATGTCTGCTGGACACAGAAAAGGGAAGAAAACAAGGGGAAGTGTATTGGGTCTGGCTGAGCTGGAGTTCATTTTTCCACAGCAGCTCTCACAGTGCTCTGTCTTGGTAGCTGGAAATGTGCTGTTAACACCCCAGTGCTTTGGCTACTGCTATGCAGTGCTGGCACAGCATCAGCACTGGCTCCCCATCAGCAGGCTGGGGATGGGCAAGAACTTGGGAGGAGACACAGCTGACCCAAACTGACCAAAGGACATTCCACACCATATAGTGTCTAGTCAATAATAAAAGCTAAAAGAAAGGAGGAAAAGGGAGAGCAAGGGGAATTTGTTACTTATGACTTCTTCTAGAGCAAACACTACCTGCACTGAAGCCTGGCTTCTAGGGAAGTGGCTGGCCATTGCCTACTGATGGGAAGTAAATAAATCTTTTGTTTTGCTTTGCTTTCAAAAATGACCTTTGCCTTTGCTTCATTAAACTGCCTTTATCTTGACTATCTTATTTCCATCCTCTTCCCAACTCTTTTTTTCCTCTTCTCCTAATGGTAAACAATTATGATATCGGTTTATGTTGTTGTTCTTGGGTTTTGTTTTTTGAGGGTTTTTTTTACTTTTTTTTTCCCTCTCCATTTGACCAGGATCTGAATAAAAGTACCAGAGTAGCTGGAGTTGTTTCAGCACAATGAGTGGAAAGTGTATAATGTTTCATATTTAAAGCCTCTCTATTCTAGACCTGTCTAGCTTTTACACCTCTTTATGAGAAATTCAAAAGTAGGAGAGGAAAGCAGAAGTGTTGATGGTTCTTTTCTTGCAGTACTATTTCTTTTGCTCAAAACAGTGTCTGAGAATTTGACCCTGCTTGAGCAGGGAGGTTGTACAAGATGACCTCCAGAGCTTCCCTCCAACCCCAATCATTCTGTAGCTCCGTGAATTGATTTTGTTGCATCTCAAAGGAATGCATTTTCTAAGAGAGCCATTAGAAACAAGATGCTAACTGAGGTGCTAATGATCTTTACTCTCTAGACATTTCCTGGCAGTCATTACAAACAGAATATTTCTGTTTTGTTTTGAAACTGTGACCCATATATTGCCTGCTGCCTACCTTCTCCCACAAATGGTAGGTTCCATATACTCATTATTATATCCTTTCCATGAAAGGGGACAACTAAATTATATAATCATATTCAGCCAAAACCATGCTTAGATTTTACATACTAAAGTACACCTTAAATTTTCTTAGGTTTAGTCTCTCCTTTGCTACATAAAATGCCATACTTGTCTAAATGTAAAAATTTTTCTGCATCAGATAACACATTAAAACCATCTTATCAGGTAAAATAACCCCTAACATGTTTATCTGAAATACTAATCTTTAATATTATAATAATTTATTTTTAAAACAATATCCACATTAGAGGAAGACTGAAGGGGTTGTTTTTAGCCCTGATAAAACTAAGTAGTAAAAATTAGTCCTGTTTGAGTTTAGTGGAAATCTAACACATTTTGCTTGATCAGAAAGTCCATAACTTAAATTTTCCAGTCTAGTGATTAATCAGAGAACAGGCTGCAGTCTGAATTTGAACTGTAATGCATTCGAAAGGCAAAATCATAATCTTAGGACATACAAGCCCTTAGGGTGACAGAATAACATGTCTCTATTCCTTATATACTCACCTGAGTACAATACAATATGGGTATGAGTTAATTGTAAGAACAGACCTGCGAGGAAAAGACCTACTTAATTGCAGTTACTATTCAATAG
Source organism: Zosterops lateralis (assembly GCF_965231275.1). Taxonomy (NCBI): domain Eukaryota; kingdom Metazoa; phylum Chordata; class Aves; order Passeriformes; family Zosteropidae; genus Zosterops; species Zosterops lateralis. Next base: position 30,423,850 of record NC_139766.1, read on the forward strand.
CAGTTGGTATAGTAATGGTTTCTGCATATTATTAATCTAGACTTGAGGTGCATCTTCTTCCTCTCTCCTCCAAGGTTATGGATTGAAGTAAGAGTGTAAGTACTGTAAGCATGAATTTACTGACTCATCCACTTACAGCCAACAGGAGTTAAATTTCAGTGTTAAGAGGGGACAACTGAAAATATTTCCTTATCAATAAAGACAACTAAAGAGAATTTTTTTGAATTTTAAATCTAGCAGTAACTGCATGTGACTGTTGATTGTAAATGCAGATCTGTGGAAAGTGCCTCTGAAACTACGTTCGCAGCTGTAGTGTGCTGGAATGCTGATGTAATAATGTAAAATGTCCCAGATGAACTTTTATTGGTGGGTTCTGAGAGAATGACACTGTTTTCATGCTGAGAAGACAAAAAAGTGACCTTAAAACTGTGGTCCAAATCAGAGCAGAAAAAAACCTCCCAAAATCTCAGTGTGCTAAAATTGTTTCATGTTTTCTGTGATTATAACTTGCTCTTTTTGTTTATGCTTCCTTTTAAAGGGTGTCAATCCAAGCAAAAAACCCATAAGTTCAAGTGTCAGCATAAATCATAACTTAAATTTTTTTGATACTGCAGCATAGAAGATAGAAGATCAGTGGATAGAGGACTAGTAGAGTGCCTGCAATCTTTGCAAACAGTGGTGCTGGCTTAGAAGATAGTACTGGGTCTGGATGGGATAGAGTTAAATCGTCTTTACAGCAGTCTGTGTGCTGCCATGTTTTAGACTGTGGCTTAAACCAGTGTTGATAAACATTCCTGGGCTACCTCTGAGCAGTGGTTTGCACAGTGGCAAGCCATTCTTTTTTTTTCTCTGTTCTGCCTAATTGAGTATGCTGGGAGTGGGCAAGGGATTGGGAGGGGACATAGCCAGGACTACTGACCTAAGGCAAAAGAATATTCTGTACCATATAATCTCACTTGTGGCAATAAAATCTGGTGCTTAGAGAGGTTGGGAGGGATTTCCTGTGCGTGATTTCTTTTTTATTTTTTCCCTCATTTTTTCTTTGCTGATTTATCTGTCTTTGTTTTGACCCATGAGTTTTCTTGCTTTTGGTCTTTGTATTCCTTCTCCAAGCCTGCTGGGTAGGGTAGGGGAGAGGGGGAGAGCAACTATGTGGATACTTGGCTGCTGGCTGGAGTTCACCATCACACTGGTAAACTAATTTTTAAGTCAATAATCCATCATTGCTACAGCCTAAAGTTAGTTCAACTCAGTGTATATCCATAATATATCAGTACCCATGGTATGAGAAGTGGTTAATATTGCCAATTTATGTAGCATGACTACTTAAAAGGTGACTAAAATTCCTCTCAAGATGGGCTGCATACACAAAACAGTTGAAGAAAATAAAATAACAAAAAGCCTAGCAAAGCCACATGTCTCCATTAAAGTAGTCATGGTATTTCTTCCATGAGAATGGGCAACTCTAAACATTGCTAATGGAGTCAGTGGAGTATCTTTTAGGAGTTCTTATGGTTGAGAATTTCTTGAATTTTCTTTGACTAAAAATCTGATTTTTCTCTGGTGTATTTTAGTACCATCAAATATATAGTCAAGTTAGAAAGATAAAAGGTAAAATTGGGGGTTTTATTATGACTACTTTACTCTTCTAACCACAAGGATTCTTTGGCATGTTGTGACATGCATCCCTATAAAATGGTTTTGATGTTTCACCAGTATAATATCCTATTAAAGATACAAATTGGCATTCTGTCAATGTAATGCACCCCTGAGGTCCTTCAGGAATTACTACTGAATTTCATTTTTCATTTAGCCGCTACATGCTGTACATTTATTAACAAAATGGAACTTTGGTAGATCTGCAGTGAACTGTGTTCATCCTGCAGGCAAACAATCCCCTCAAAGCTCAGGAGTTTTAGTTCACAAGCTGTCTGCATGTCTTGCAAGTTTGCTTCTGTCTGCAAACCTAAAAGCACTCAACAGGCTGACATGGAAAGGATTGCCTGGAGGAAATGTGAATATTTCAAGTGAACCACTGGGAAACTTCCACAGTTGAAAAGAAAGCATTGAATAATCCTTTTCAGATGTGTCTTGGAAGGAAATCACTAATCATGATATTTAAATCACTTTTAGGAGAAGAAGTATAAATGAAAATGAGGTACAGCTTAGTGGCTGGGACAATAACATTGTTAATGTGAAGTGAAAGAAGAACAAGTGTGGAATACAAAGGGCAGACACTGGTCTAATTCTCCAGAGAGACGGAATTGGAGGAAAACCTTCAATTATAAGGGAAAAACATCCAAGCTGCCCTAGTCACCAAATTCTTGAGCTGCACTTTGTAAAATATGTTCAGACAAACCAAGAATCTGTTTTTCATAGATGCTGGAAGAAAATAGTAGAGATTTAGTTAGCACTAAGTGACTACAGTGTCAAAACAAGATGGGCTGGAATTTTCAATTGCAGAAAGATTCTCATTCTGGGAGTTGAGGATTCTGATGCAGAACTCATTTGACTATTAAAGTCATATTCTTAAGGAATATTAAATGACTGTTGTATGACTGATACCCTAGTTTTGTCCAAGGACTTTAGGAGCCATGTGGGCATGCAGGTTATTATTCTATACTATTCTCATGATCTCTAGGAGTGGAAGTAAGGGATTCTCACTTCGAAGAAAAAAGGGGCATGGTTTGGGGTGGAGAAAAAAAAAGTGTGGTATGGAGCATCTGCTGGCACTTTGTCCTTTTCCATGGGAGTGAGTAGAGAATGGAGTGGTAAGGTAATGCTGGTCCCATTGTCAGCCTTTGTTTTTCATTGCCAGGGGCGAGGGGGAAAGAACTCTCTTGTTTCTGAGGAGATGGACATCCCTTTCTGGCTGAGACAAAAAGTGGTGGAGGGAGCGGTGGGGTGGTGCTGGCTGCAGTCATGTTGCCTCAAACTCAGTGAACATTTTGCATGTAATCACCCTCTTTTAATAATATTACTAATATTGCTGCTGTTACTGCTCATTTTCTTATCTCATTGCTGTTTCCAGTAAATTGTTATCTCAACCCGTAATCGCAGCCTTTTGTCTGTTTCTCAACAGAGGAGGTAGGGACAGAGGAGAGGCTGTGTGGGTCTTCACTTCCAGCTGGCTTAAATTATGACACCTGGCCAGGACTGACTAGATTTAAATCTTAGTCTTTTTGTATATCAACAAATTTGCATCTGCGGGCTGTGATCATCAAAAAATTATCAGGAAGTCATGGAAAGATTTAGGTGCCTTCCATCAGCCAGAGTAGAATCTGTTTGTCATAAGAGCTGGTACCCTCAGAATTCCCCATTTCTTGTGATCTTAGGAGCTCACAAGAATGCTACAAAAGCAGCATCAGCTGATGTAGGAGGACAAATAGTATACATTCGTAGATAGCAGTTTGAGAAAGATATCTGTGAAATTGCATCACACACATTATTAGGTCAGGAGGAGGAGATTTCACGGGATGCTTAGAAAGAACAGATAGGGAAGACAGTGGCTGAAATCAGCAGGAGAGGAAGATTGTTATCAGTTTGAAACATCCTAGGGTATTGAGAGTGAGATGAAGGTGATGGGGGCAGGGGTGAGGGGAGTAAAGTTATTAATTTATTCACAGAAATGAAGGGGTGAACATTTCTGATAAAACTGAAAAAATGATCTTCTCTCACTTTGCCTACATAGAACTGAATCAGTAATAGCTGTCATTCAGCAAACCTATATCTAATCAATTTTAAAGGACACCCCCCCCCCCAACAACTTCAAAATTAAATCGTCCAATCACAGGTTCTACAACCTACAGGTGTGCTTTTAAATGTTTACTCATCATGATGATTTCTTTTTTCTGCCTAAGAATCTCTCCTTGACTGCCCTCTTGGAGGAGCTGGACCCCATCAAGCTTCAGACCATTCAGATGTAGAAACAATTCATGACTTCCTTTAAAACCCATCTGGCTTACTCAACAGTGTAGAACAATAAATCTTTAACCTAAATTAATTCTTGAGTTTAAAAGAAAAGGAAGAGATTCCAGAGCAATATTTTTAAATGCCTCTTCACTATTTCTTGCTGTACTTAAGGGGATCAAAAAGACTTCCTTAAAAAGACTTCTCAAAAGCTAAGAAGAGCATGAAAGATTAAGGTTCATGTTGGAACACATTGATGGATAAGACTGAGATTTTTTTATTGTTTTCTTTCTTCCTCTTTGTTATTGCTGTTGTTGTTACATGGAGAAAAGAGTGCACTTAAAGCTCCACAGGAACATTAAAATTTAATGTTCACCATAGTGGCTTAAAACTTTGACATTATTGTCTTCCCTGGGATAGTAATGAAAAGATCAGAGATGCAGGTTTTCTGAAACTGACATTTAAAATTGAAGACACTCAAATCTCTGTGTCTCCTTCTCTTTTGGTGATTTTGATATTAACATATTTTGCCAAATTTTCTATTGATGGGAAACAGCAGTATGCACAGTGCAGTTGATTTCTCTCTCTCAAATTCTGTTGTAATAGGACACGAAATAAAGATGCTTGATTCCAGTTAGAAGGCAGTAGAAATTAGAAGGTTTTATTTACAATTTATTTAGCCATTTTATAACGTGCTGCGCTATAAAGGCACATTATTGGTCCATAGGGCTCACACTTCTCCCATTGGCTAAGTAACAGAAATAGAAAACAACACCTATTGTTATGGGAAAGGAATATTGTTTACACAAGGTTGTTTTAGAAAAAAGAAAACTGTTAAAAAGTTTCCCTTAGGAAGAGCTCAGCAATTCTCAGGCTCAGAAAATATTGAGCCTACAGGATTCTATGCTGATCTGTTAACTATTCAGGAATATGGTAGATGCATATTACATAGATTTTGCAAATAAATCACACCAGTGACAAACTGCAGCAGGTATACTATGTTTTCTTACAAATCATCTGCTTGGCAGAATCATTACATAAGCCAAAAGCCTTTTTTTTTTTTTTTTTTTTTTTTAATTGCTGAATTTTGTATCCTGCTGTGTAAGCAATCTCCTTCCTTAAAGTTATAAGTTCCTTCATAGAAGCCATTGTCTTCAAAGTGTTTGTTTCATCTAGACTGTAATTTTAAAAGAGGGGTTAAGACAGCAATTTTTTTGTTTATTTCTTACAGCAATTAACAACAATGAAATTTAAGTGAATTACATGTTCAGCTACAATCAGCTGTCTAGGTCTCATTCAAATCCTGGTGATCTCATGTCCCAGCCTCTTATCCATGCAGAGGTACCTTGATAATTACTTCCATGATGAATTGAATGATTCCATTCAATTTAGGAAGATCTACTTTGAAGAATTTGTTTCATGTATGATCTGATAGATCCTATCAGACATTTCTGTGTTTTCTGTGCATTTGGCTTTTCTGATTATGTTTTCAGTAGTCAAACCCAAAAGTGCTGTTATTTAACTACTGATTTAATCTCAGGTACTACTTGCAATTAAGTGTACCATTATACTTTTCATTTCAGCTGTGTAAGGAGTTAAATCTGGGCAATGTAGTGAAGATCTCATTTTAATGAACTTTGCTTTGGGCAGACTTTAACCTGTGGCATTCATCCATGAAGTATATCTTAGCTGAATAATTTACTAAATCGAGCAACTAGATAGCATTGATTGTGTGGAGGACCAGGCAGAAGTGTGTTTTGTGTCAGCCATTCTGACTGTGGTGACAGGAAAGGGGTGATTGAAAGAGAGGGTTCCATGGGGCTGAGGCAGTGCTGTTCTGAGCCATCTTCCTTTTCCACCTTCAGACTCCTGCTCAGTGACCCTTTCCTTGCCCCTCCAATTAGTTCCTGGAGGGCTGCAACAAGTGTTTACCCCCTAGAGGCGGAGCAAGAGCCACTGCTATGTTGTATAATACTTAGAATTCTGTCTTGAAGTGTCTAGAGGTATAAAAAACAGCAGGAAAAAAAATAAGGGGGAATCATAATTCTTTATAACATTGAAATATTTTCTAGAACTTTCTGTGTCAGTCAAAGGAATAGGAGAGGGCTTTCTTGTTTTGTACATGGAAAATAAGCAGGGATTTTGGTATCTTTTAGTGTAACAGTTTCCATCTTAGAAGAAGAGAGGTCTGATAAGAAAGTAAAATAGTTTTCTGCTTTGGTGATTCATCATATAATTTTAGGCCCGCAGCTAGAAGAGAAACCCCCACATCCTCAACTGTGACTCTTTCACCCCTACCATCTAATTGAAACCTTCTGCATCTAAAAATAAATCATAACAATCTCCTATCCATATTATGAGATCCTGAAGTCTTCCAAAACTAATTGACCTTCTGTGGGGAAACATATAAAAATAAGAATGCTAAGTTTTTCCAGCAATGTTTTGGTAAGCCTGTAAGTTGGCTTCAAGAGGTGGTGTAATCTCCTATTATGCATTAGTCAGGAGATTTGGAAGCAGAAACTAGATGACTTAGAAAAGGATATTATTTAACTGGAGAAAATTATAAAGGAGTATTGCCAAATAGAAATGCAATTATACAAAGAAGAGGGTGAAATAACAAAAAAGAAAAGAAGATAAAATACAATTGGAGTGTAGTCTGAGAAAAATTGAACAAAATACTCAAGCTGTTAAATCTTAATTTAAACTTTCTGGGACAATACCCAGATTTATTATGGTTTTTTTTCCAAGAATAATCTCTGGCTTTTCCAAAGTAGAAGTAATTCCAGTCAGAAGTTAGAAGTTAAAACTGATACTCTTACTCTAAATAATAAGAAATTGTAAATGTCATTGTTGGTGGCATAAATATTTGCAGTGGGTGTGTTTCTATATCTTCAATTAAAATGAGAATCATCACTTAAAAATCCAAATATAAGTCTCCCTGGAAACCTGTTCCAAATTTGCTTTCCCTTTCAGTCATATGGCATCAGGTGATATTGGAGTATGGCTTAAAGGACAGATTAAATGAATTGCTGCTCTCACGTGTTTCTCTCTGCATCAAACACAAACTTCAGAATATTTACCGAGTACTAGGTTTTGACAATATTGGAGAGTGATTTTAAAAAGATTAGTGCTTAAGGAGGTGCAGTCTTTAAATAGTCTCAGTACTTGTACAGTGAAAGTGTTCAAGATGGTGTGGGTAACTGCTCTTTGTATCTGTCCCACTTCAGAGGCAGGGGGAAAGGAAGAGAGGATATGCCTTGTTTATCTTCCTCCACTTTTGAGACTGACTTTACATTTTACAGAATTTATATTGTGCATAGCTCAAACTTTTAGACATTCACAGACCTTCCTGCTTTATAGTATTTATTTTGGTCAGGATGAATGTTCTAACTAAATCTTCAGAGCTAAGTTTGGAAAATTCTTAGCTCTGCAGGTCCTGATTCTTGCGGGGGACTTCAGAAAGCAACACAGTGGTGCACAAGCAGTTTGAGGGGTTTTTGTAGTGTATTGTGAGTCCTAATGCAACTATGGTGCTGCTCACAGGGAGATGTACTCTGCTGAGCTGATTGTTTGCAAATAAGGAAGAATCTTTGAGCTTTTGAGCAACTGCTGCAGAATGAGGTTGGCAAATTAGTAAAAAATGACAGAAAAAAGGACAGAACATCTGTTTTTTTGCAGTCTTCACAGGTAAGGTCAGCCTAGATTTATGCCAAGAAGAAAAGATGAAGCATACCACTAATAGAATGGTTACAATGATGTCTATGGACATGTGTTATTGGCAATTTATGGGATGGATCCAAGGCTGATAGTGGGGTTGAATGTTGTCATTGCAAAGCCACTCCATCATTTTTGGAAGGTTATGGAGGTCAAGAAAAATTCCAGATGAGAGGAAGAATGACTGGAATGTGTCATTAGCTTCTACATGAAAGGCAAAAAAAGAAGATTCAGGAAACTACAGACTAGTTGACAAGGTAACTGGATAATAACTGAGAATCTGATTTCTTTTCCAGTTTTCTTGCTTTCTATCTGATAAATGGAAGCAGAACAGAAGTTCTCATTTATCGGATAATATAGCATCCTTATGAGCAATATTTTTGTGCAAAAATATCTGTGATGAAGCTAGACCAAAATGTTTACTCTGCTAGCTGAAGACCTACTGAAACCACATAAAAGGCTGTAACAAAGAAGAAATTTTCTAGGTGAATTCATTGGAGAAATTATAAACATTTAAGAGACACAAATGATTCTTTTCAAATCTACCAATGTAGCATTTTTGTAGATAATAATTTTTTTTTCAGAGTTTACATTTCAGCAGCCCTCAGGAAGGGTTAAGCTCATCAGTAATTGCTCAGATACCAAAACCAGACTATAATGCAGAATATATCCTCCATTTTTATTTTTCACTGAGGAAGAAAAATACTCTGTCAGTAAATCACATCACACTGACAAATTGGTTTTCCACTTCATTGGTCTTATATTTAATGTATAGCCTGTGGCAATATATTTATACAGGTGCATCAATTGAACAATTTCATAGTTAAAGATTTAAAATGCATTAGCTACTCTCATAACTTACAGAGTGCTTAAATGCAATTTTTTGTACTGTTCATTTTTGGTACTATAGCAGTTTTAAGGAAAGTCTGACTAAATTTGTGAAGGTCTCCTACCCAAACCATTCTAATGACATGGAAGAGGGTAGAAGACTAAACCTAAGTCCCGTAGTGGCAATAGTGTTTGTGCTGGTCTTGTCTCCTGGTAGGACAGCTCACAGCAATAGAAAAGTAAGCACATATTTTTTTCTACCCAGGTCTGTGGGCATTCTCAAATTTGAGCTGATTGTTTGTAGTTGGTACTGTCTCTTTTAAAAAGGTCACAGTATTAAAACATGTCACTGAATCAGACAATAGTTCATGTTGTAAGGAAACAAGGAGGTTTCTATGCATCCTCCCATTCAGGCAGGGTCAGCTGCAGAATCAGGCCACGTTTCCCAAGGCCATATCCAGATGGATATTTAAAAATATTCAGGGATGGAGTGCACAATCTCCCAGGAAAAACTACTCCACTCGTACCGAAGAAAGTTGACTCCCATGTCCAGTCTGATATTTTTCCATCTTATCACTATTGCCTTGCCTTCTTCCCAGTCAGTGCTTTCAAGGGCATGGCTTCCTCTTCTCAGTTTATTTGTTTTTAGGTTTCCCTAAAGCCATCTTTCCTCCAGACTCAACAAGACCAGGTCCCTCAGCCTCTCCTTTCAGGGTGAACAACAATCTTGATGATTCTGGCATCCTTTCCTTGAAATCCTGCCTTTATTATAGTAGAGGGGGTCCAAAATTGGATGCAATATTCTAGATGTGGTCTAGTGAGTCCAAAGCAGAAGGTCTGTCCTTGACTGCTCCATTTCTCATAGTTGGCACAGTCCCTCTGATCAGCCTCTGATTTTAAATCATATTCCTGGTACCCTACCCCTTCTAAGGCCTGCTAAAGTAAGCTTAGGTATCTGATGTGGAGACCTTCACTCCTAATATTTCTAGGACTATGCTGAACTAATGTGGACAAATTAAGACCTTGATTGAGCAAAACACTTGAGCACATGGTTTACTTTTTGCTTTGCTGAACAATTTTTGAGATGCCTGGTGTTTTGGAGACGTCTCTGATGTCTCTGGTGCCACACAGACTTCTAGGACAGAAAGAAATGCATTGAGTCAGATTCTCTGGAGGGTGAAGCTTTGCCACATGGCATTTGCTCTATTTTATTTGAATAGGGATCTCCTTATAATATGTGTTATTGTTGCTTAAAGATGGCTTGTTTATTCCAGTTGCTGACTACATACTAATTTTGCAACTAAACCAGAATTTAAGGTAATGGGGTGCCATTACAACTAGTGATTACAATTTAAAATAAAATTGCTACTAATTCATGTTTTGGATGTTTAAGTGTTTATGCAGTAAGAAAGAGAATATCAGAGCATCCTTTACATGTTCTTGCAATTCCAAAGCAGTGAAGTAGTTCCATGATTACAACCAATATTTAATGATACAGAGCAGTACAGTACATTAAAGAGACTTTATTGACTTCAATTATAGGTAAACTAATCAGGAGATAATGACAGAAAGGAAAGTGAATGTAGTCAAACACTAAACTTGAAACACGTATTGCAAATCAGTAATGTTTCAAATTAAATACTTACAGACTAGGCATTCAATGATTAATAAAAAGTACACAACTTAGAATTAATTTACTTGCTGGAAAATATACAAAATATGTTAATACCACTAAATTGTTATGTCCTTTGCAGTTACTGGTTGGTAACTGTACTGTTTGCATACAAAAATCTTTAAAGGATTTACAAAGTGTAATTTAAATTCGGTAAATACTGTGCAATTTGAGTACATAACAACTTTGCCCTCCTCCTCCAGAATTTGCCAGGAAAAAAAGAAATATCCCTATAATTTCCTTTGTTGCAGTTAAATAATACACATTGATACAGTATTATTTTTAAATTATAAGCTAACTCTTTGTCAACACATGAATGTGGAGTCTGAAACACTTCAAGAAACTAATTTTTTTTTCTTTCTTTTCTGCACTTTAAGATTTCCTTTTTATTTCAGTATCACTATAAATAAATGTGTAACTTCTTTCAGGTCTTGAGTTAGAGGCATCAGAAAAAGAATCCTAACTATGTTGGTCTGTTTAGATATATCCTAAAATATCCAGGACATAGTGTCTTGAGTCTTTTATGCTGGTAGACATCTTGGCTGGTTTTTAGCAGCTGCAAAGTGCTTCATTTTGTGATCTCTTTTCTGAAGTGCCTCTGTAAGATCCTTGGAGCCCACCTCCTTTTGCAAGGTCAAGCTTGGAAACTGCAATTTTCTTTCTTTGTGCTATCTACCATTAGGGTAGAACAGTGACCTGGGAGACATTACCATGTGTTTTTAGTACCTTAAAGCATATGGGAATTACGCAGTTCTTAAATGTAGAGCCTGTCCTTCAAAATGTCTAATCCCAGTTAATCAGTCAATCTCTGTCTCAGATTAAAGGATTCTAATTTTCCATGGCTTCTTTGGCAGTTGTTATTATTATTTTCCTACTTTACCCTTTCTAGGATCTTTGGCCACATTTTCAAGTGTATCTCAAGAACTCTGAAAGTTGGAAAGCTGGGTTGAAAGCTTACTGTTACATAATCCTTTCACTGTACCATTCAGGATGTCTCCAAAAAGGGTGTATAGCAAATGTGTGTTGTGAGACTCCAGTTAAAACTACAAATAGAAAGTGACTTGAACTTGAAACTTACATTTACCAGAATGATATGTCTAAACACTCTTTTAGTTGTTTTACTCTATTTGTTTTACCTAAAAATCCAAACCAGGTCAGGTAAAATTATACAGAAAAACACTAATCATTGTGCCTGATAAAACCTGATTTTATAGAATGACCTTACAAAAGCAGGGAAAAGAAAAACGTTTATCTTTTCTCAGAGAAAAGAGGGTCATTCAGGCCCCTCTCTCCTTCTCTCTCTTCTTTCTCTCTTCATCTCTCCTGTTTGCTTTTTACCAAGTGAAGATTTTGTATTATTTTTTCAAATTAACAGAGGATGCAGCAGACATTTACAAGAATTATATTCTTCAGTCTACTTAAATAAGTTTAATGACAGAAGGAGCTCAGAGTGGGCAAGAAGAGCAGTAGTTTGTTATAGAATGTTTTCTGATAGTCTCTAGAATTATCTTTTTATTTATTATTGTGGATCTTCAAGAGAAGATTTCTTTCAAAGGAAAAGGTCATCTGTGCCTGAGCACACGTCCCACTTCTAAAACATAGCAACCTATTTTGTTGGGTGTTTGAAAATCTGCTATATGGCATAAAATTAATTTCTTAATGTGTTCCTTTCAGTACATTTGGAAAAATATAACTTTTAATGTACTATCAATTTTTATGGCATTTGATTATGTACAGATTGCAAGGCATGGGAACCAATGGGGATGACATTTAGTACTGCCATAAAAAAAATCCTTCTCATTAAGAGGGTCCTTGAGCAAAAATCCCAACATCACAAAACATTCAGCAGCAGAAAGGTTTGAATCCTAGAATGAAGTGGACTTTCAGCTTTGCAGCTAGACTTTAATTTCACAGGCCAGAACAGTTGTACTTTTGCCACGGGAGATTTGCATTCACAAAGGCTTTTGCTTTAGTTTATGCAGGCTGTGCCACACGCTGCTGGTGCTCCAAAGGTTTCTTATGTTCTGCTTACAAGGCACAGCACTGAGGAACTCAAATGCTGAGGGATTTAATGTAGCTGCACATTGTCTCCCACTTGTATTTCCTTTGATAATCCTGTGACAGTACATACCACATTAAAACACAGTTTCTTTCTTTTTCATGCCTGAATAGATGCACTGACTCACTCACTGAATAATGTCATCAGATCACATTCTCCCAATTGTCAGTGTCTGACTCTGTGCAGTTTCTTTCTGGTGCAGAAAAAACATCTTTGTGAAAGTCTTGATGTTTTGTAGTAGGATAAAATGCAATTAAAAGTACCAAATTCCTGTTTTAGTAAGGCCAAAATCATGGCCCTGACAGCCCAATTAGAGAGGAGATACTGATCTCTAAAATTTGAGCTGTATATATAATTTGGCAGAGAAACATTTTGCTGCTGCAGGACATTTTTAATTTCAAGATGCATTTCCATATCACCTGAAAAGTGTGATTTTGGCAAACTGAACCAATTCAAAATTATACATGGCAGTTGGAAGGAAAAAAATAATTTCTTTAACATTATTGAAAGAACACAGTGTAAAGAGAAGTAAAAATTGTGGAGGAGGAGGAAGAATCAAGAAATACAGCTGGATCCCCTGATGATGGAAATAACATTATTTCACTAATTTGGATGAGGTCTGTCTAATTACTTCAGTAGTGGAACCTGGTCTCGAGTGGAGATTGTTGCTTAATTTCCTGGCACCGTACAGAATAATTGCCTAGGGAATCTCCAAGTATCTCTATCAAAAACATTGGAATTAGCAAGAAGGAAAAAGTTCGCATATTCTATCCTATCTCTATTTCACTATAGATACTGTCATCATGGCGTAGTTTCTAAATCTTTGTCCAGCTTTACTGGACAATGTACTTTATTTCATGTCAGTTGCTTCTGAAACTCAAAAATTATGCCGGGCAAGAATTTATGGATTACTGGCAGTATGATTCCTTCCCAGTTAAACATACATATATAGAGAGAGAATTATTTACATCCCTTAGCAATTTTTTCTCTTTCTGTCTTTCCTGAAATACTGACCAGTACTTTTCTTCTCATTCAGACAAAGCCAGTTGTAGGCCTTTAGAGCAATGGGATATCTGAGCAGAACAGTGAGAGAAACTTCACCAACTTTCCAGGAGCTTTCAGGCTTTTGTGAAGCAAGGGTTACCTGCTTTAAGCCTAAAAGGACTGCATACAGAAAATGGTGCCCCACCCTGAACTGTGTTGCTGTTACCTCCTCATTACAATTCATTTGGTATCCTGTATGTCCTTGTGCACAGTCACTGTTGCAGAATGTTTGTGCCACTCAGGCGCAAAGATTTAACTCAGGAATTGCTTCCTAATCTTCAATCCCAGGTTAACACCAAGCTATAATCAATTGCTCATTAATCATTCTTGACAAGTATTTAGCTAATTAAAAAAGCAAAGCTGGTAGAGAGAGTCTTTTATTATTATAGGTAAGCTGTGGATACATTGTAGTTTTAACTTGTTACTTTCATACGTCTCTATTTAAACATTAAAATCTCTACTTTAGTACCTTTCCTTGAATGGTTTATTGTATTTTTCTCCTGGAGACACAGACGGACACAGCCCAATGAACAATCATATGACTATTTTAAATACCATGATCAACTATGTCAAACTTTGAACTTGCATTTGGAATTATACATGTCCACTGACACTGTAGAATGGAGAACCCGAGTCTGCTAAATTTTCCTTTTGAAATAAAATTCTGGTTGTTTGTCCTGTTTTTTTTATTCCTTCCTATTCCTTTGTTAACTGTTCTACTTGAGCTGAATAAGCTCTCATAAAACAGTATTTGATTCCCCTTTGAAGACAGGCATTTTGAAGTTCTGTGGGCTGTGTCATGAGAAGGAGTTGGAAGACCACAGAGATCTGTGGGAGCAGTCACCATCTCCCAAAGGACATAGTGCAGTCTGCTCTCCCTCTTGCCTGTCAGTATGGCCCAGTAACTGTAAACAAAATTATCAGGTGTAGTCTAGCATGTCTTTTGGAGTTAGGCTTAAAAAACCACAAGGCCCAGAGCTCCAGGGACACTGCAACTACAAAAGGCATGCCGAGGAGAGCAGGGCACTGCCCCAGCATTGCTCCCTGCACACCTTTCTGCCTGGCACCAGCCTTGTGCTGGATGCTTCAGCTAAAGGCTGCTTTTACTGCTCTGCTTAGGGTTATAGTTGTGCTTTGGGTTAGGGTTGAGGCTTCACAGAGTAGCTTAAATGAATATAAGTTTTATATTTCATCCTAACAGTGTTTGCATTGCACGAAGAACTTGGCTCAGAGTTACAGGGGTTCCTTTTTTGTGTCTAGATGGAAGCATGACTATAATATACTTTGATCCTGGCTCTGTCCCTCTATTGCACTGCGCTCTGATTCACTTTTGCTGGAACAAGAAAATATCCAATTTGCTCGCAGTGATTATTCCTTAGAGCTCAATACATTTGTGTGCTTCCAAAACAGTCAGTATTGTGGTAATGTAATCAAAGTACTCCTAATGCTCTTCATACTTTTAAGTTGTGGAAAAACCTAATACCTTGACACTTCCTCTGGGACATCTTGCTTACTTATCCCTGAGTTTATACACACTGCTGTTTATCAGCATCTTTTGTTTGCATTCCACTTGGAATCTTACTTCACATGGCAGTGCTTACTGAGCTAATGTAAGATCTTGCTCAGAGACTTTTTTGTAAGCCTATTTAAGATCTTGACATATCTTGGCTACTGTTTCCCCTCACCTATTCCACTTCTGCTTGTAACATCAAAAAGTAGTTCTGTTTCTGTCACTATTTGTTTTTAAAGTTTTACTTTCTGAGTTTTAAGATTTTGTTCTCCAGATGTCTGCCTATTTTTAACTCACAGTGCTGGCTGTGTTTTTTAATAGGAATACAAAGAAAACCAGATTATTTACGTTGCAGTGTGTCAACTCTTTGGTTCTCTTTCCTCATATCCCTACCTGAAGTGTCCAGCTATCCATTAGTCTTTCAAATATATTGGTGGACTTAGTAAGTTTGTTAATTAGTGTTTTTAAACCTCAAATACTCTCAGCTAGTACCTGTGATTTTCAGATAGCTATTTTTTTCCTTCTGTGTTTTACCTGTAGTACCCATTTAACCTGTTTACATCCTTGATTTAAGGCATCACTTTTCCTGTGATCTCTGGTTTTGATAACTTCCCAATAATATTATTGTCACTAGCAATGCTTCCCTATCTTCTTTGTTTCATTGTTCTTCCTCATACTAAACTTCTGACCTTATCTGTTCCTTTCAAAGAGATTGAACACAAGTATCTAATTTATAAATTATTTAGGACTTTAAAATTAGTATAGGAACAACACACAGAGCACCTTCTGGTTTGTAAAATGTGGTTTAAGTACCAAACAGCAAAACCACCTGTACAGTCACACCTGAGGTACAAAATAACTTTGCTGGTCATGGTCCAAGCAAACTGAATTCCCCTTATTCCAGAACAAAATCTCATAGCTGAGCTACATCACTGGTCTCTAGTGAGTCTGACCAAGGCAGTAAAACCAAATCTGACTTCCAGCTTCTTACCTATGTTCCTTTTAAGACAGTGCTACAACTGTCCACCCAATCTCTTCCTTTCAATCTGATCAGTGGGCAGTGCTAGTTTCAGTAACCTTAAGTGATCCCACTTTACTGTCTCCAGTTAGGCACTGATACTCATATTTGCAGTGATTCTTTTATTGTCTTTAGTTTCTAACTTATAGTGCTTTCAACATAATAGGACGATGTTTAGCATAAGCTTTGGCTCCTGTGTGTTCATATAGCTTGCCTCCTACAGCGGTAGAACAATAATTTCACCCATCCATAAAGAATTATTTTTTTCAATATCCATAGTATTTGGAAAGCAAAAATTATGTGTGACTTATGTGGCAATGTTGAGTACCAGTCTACATGTTAGTAACTGAAATCAAGACAGTCTCATTATCAGAGAAAAAAGTAATGCGATACGTAGCTCTGTCTGTGATTTCTGTCTTGATTTATTATTTCCATTACATGCTGTATAGTTATGAACACCTATAATACACATACGCACACGGGAAAAGAATCAAAAATATAATAAAAAATGGATAAAAAATGTTTCTTTCAAAGGCAGAAAATCAAAACCTGTAACTTACCTTTAAAGTCATTAGACCTAAGAAATAGGTGCTTGGGAGAGCTCAGTAAAATCATTAGCAAATTTATTCCTAAAATTTTGAAGACAGTATTTCATTACTGAAACTTTCAGCTTTTGTTGTTTATAGAACAGAATATGGAATATATATCTCTAAAACTATTGTTTGTAGAGATATATATTCCATACAAGTCAATATTTGATCTCAACCAACAGTGAAGACAGAAAAATTATTCTCAGCACAATGATGTTAAAATTATTCTGCATAATACTATATTTATTACCTCCAAAATTACTTCAACATATTAAAATGGCCTGATGCTTTTTACAGAGTAAAATCCAAGACAGGCATACATTGTCTGAAGTAGACATTCCCAGGTTGCCTCACTGACTGGATTTTTGGGGGAGTGGGGTTCATGTGGGGAGAGGATGGATTTTTTTCAATAAATGTAGGGACTCTGGAGATCTTCACTAAGGATTATATTTTTGTAGTTTGCAGCCTCTACTTCAGCCCCTGAGGAAGCATGGCTGTCCTCTGCCCTACAGAGAGATATTCATTTATTTTATGCAAGCTGCTTATGGGAGTCATTACTGTAAGTGGAGAAAAATGTTGACTCTTGTCACCTGTGGACTGATTTTAACCTGATTACGTAGAAAGTTAGAATCAAGCTTTTTGTGTCTTTGCTTGAATAAAGAATAAAATATTCCACTGGAGACATTCAGTATTAATGACATATTGTATAGCAACAAATACTTACTAAGGATATATTTATTTACTATTCATACATGTATCTTGTCTCAATCTCTTTAGTTACTTTAACCTGAATATATATGATTCAGTGTTCGCTCTTAGTAAACAGATTGCAATGAACCACTAAATCCAGGGGTACTTTAATTTGCTTTATTTCATTTACCTAAATCGGATAATGATAAATCTATATTTAGAATTGGAATTGCAAGGGAGAAGGTAAGGCTATTAGAAAAACCATAACCCAGCAGATTTAGAATGACCAAGGCCTTGTTAAAAGCCTAAAAAAAAATCATGTATTTTATTTTACCAGGAAAATTGGAAATCTAAAGTATCATTTCAAAGGCTGTTTATGCAGTATATATAAATATATCACTGATAAAGCAAATAATCAATGAATGTCCCAACCTAGACAGTTAATTAGGGAAATCAAATGATTTAGATAGAGGAAAAGAGACAAGCTAATTTTTTTTCTTCAATCCTTGTAGGTTTGTTAGGATTAATATTTAAAAATCCTGGCTAAAAATAAAGCTATAGCAGTGGGATCTGATGATCTGGTTTCCATTCCTTTCATTAGGAGGGTTTCCCTAATTTCAGCTATAAAACAAATTTAGGCATTGTCTCTGCTCTGCTGGAATCTAAGCCTTACAGCTCAAAAATGTCTGTGAGCATTAATGAAGACCAGCAGATACAGAGCAATGATGTCCCCTGATTGCAATCAGAGTCATGAATTAGAAATTGATACACAGCTGAATATAAAAGTAGATGTTCAGTTGTAAACTACATGAGAAGAAGGCTTTGATGACTGTAGTGATTAGCTTGATTCTTTTCCCTGGCTCTTAGATTATAAATCACTGCAGTTTATCAGCCAGATACATTTTCAAAGATGTACCTCATATTTGGCTAAATTTAGGATAGTAAGAAAGCTTGCTTTGCTCCTAGACTTTTTGGTTTGTTTATGTGTTTGAAATCTCCTTACTTTTGGATGAAGATCAGTCAAGTAGAAGAGAAATCTGAGGTTACTTGTGAAAAGAAAACAGAAAAGCTTCATTGTAATTTTTACATTTATTTTTATAAAACATTGCAATCACACACTGACATTTTCAAATTGGGAAGAGTTATTGAGTTAGAATGGGAACTACGCTTAGCAAGAGCTTCTCAGAATCACATATTTATTTAGAAATCTAAACATAGACGGTAAAATTTCTTTGTGATCAAAGTAACATTTTAAATAGCTGTTGTTTTTTTTTTAAAAAAAAGTCTGCCTATTGGGAGAAAGTAAAAAGGCTGTGGAAGGGAAAACCACTGCTGTCTGGTCATGCAAGAGTTCAAACGGGGTTAGTACCATCAGCTTCCATCTTTCTTTAGCAGGAGTGACAGAGCTCTTGTGGTGGTGACAATGTGGCAATCTCTGTAGCAGTGATAGTAATGACAGCTCTTGTACTGCAGTAGTGACCATGGCTCTTGTGACAGGGCAGAAGGAATGACAGAGCACTTCTGCAGCCACTTTAGCATATACATTGAGGCAGCTCTCAATTCGTTTTTGTTCAGTGGCTAAGTTGCTGGAAAAAAAAGAATTCTCATGAAATTTCAATGTCATATCACCTGAAACTGGCTTAATAAACTCCTAAATTGCAATAGCATGATTAATTTGGATTTAACAGGGATACACCTTCAGTAACAGACAATTTGCCCTCTGTGTCTCATGAGAACATTTAGTCAGGATGGCAGTCCTCAAGAAATCCACTTCAAAAGATGAGGGATATGATAAAGAAATATTGATTGAAATCAAGGCTATCTACTGTACAAATACTTCAGCTTTTATTCCTCATTTTTCCTTTATTTCTGTCTGTAAAGAAAATTTTAAAATTACTTTTCTTCCTTAATATTGTGTGGTGGAATTACATTATAGAATTTTTTCACCTTTTAAAACTTTTGTAAAGACTAACAGAGTCTAAGGTATTATGTCTTCAAGTAGATTTAATATATGACAGCATCCCTTTGTGCTGCAAATTTCAGGTGAGTATGATTTTATAATGTCAGTGCTATCTACTGTACCTTTATTACTACCCTGAAAAGCGATGCTGAGTGCACACATACACAGCTGCTGATCTCCTCTGTTTTTGTAGTTGTCTAAACAAGACAATGATTTTTTTGGCCATTTTTGTCATGGAATGATTGCACTGACATAAAAGATCAGCATAAATTCTTCTAGTCTCTATTGAATTAATGTTCAAATACTAAAACTCTGCTACTAGGTGAAATTAATTACTGCACAGACAGTGAGGTCTCTCATTTTCATATTGTATAATTATACAGATATGAAATATAAATAGCAGCTGTTCAAAACAACTCAAAATAGCCCATACAGCAAATTTCTTCCTGTAGGAGAAATGCTAAGTAGTAGATATCTATATTTTAAGTCTTATTTTTTTTTATCTTGTTGTAGTTATATTTGCATTTTGCTATAATGTGCTTGTGACAGCTTTTGATGGGGGAGCCATATCAGCATCATGAGGATATCAGCATAAAACAGGTTGTCTAATAATTCAAAAGTAAAGAACAAATTTTTATATTAATTTTCCCTTTTTGACTGTAAGACAATTCTGCTAGAGCTAGAACTCAACTTCTTACCAGCATAATATAACACGTTAAATGAAAAAGCACAGACCTGTAAATATGACAGTTTAACACTGATCTGTGGCATACTAAAAACAGAAGAATTACTTTATAACTCCAGTCCAAAAAACCGCTACCAGCCAACTTTAACTTAGAGACTATACATTTGTTGTAATCTAAGCTGAAACACTTTTCACTATGAAAATGTGAGTTAACACTACAAAAGAATTAAAAAAAAACATTTAGCTGAATAAAATAAATTCAAAGCAACTGAACAACAACTACATTTTCATCAAAATTAGCTTTAAAATATTTGAAGAAAATTCAAGTAGAAAAAGTATTTGCTTTCTACTGCTAAGTGAACAGAAAGGGTGCACAGCCAAATAACAAATTTCTTAATCTGTCATATTATCCAAGGGATATCCTTGGGTTTCTTCTGTAATCACAAATGTATCTCATAATTTCAGCACAGGCCTGATAAATATACACTTGAGTAAGTGATTGAAATGTTAAGTTCAATTTAGTGCAAAACTTTGTTTGATATTCTCAAAAGAAAATTGAGTTTCTATTTATTCTGGTGAGCTATTGAAGTTTTGAAAATTGTTAAATATTGGATTTCTGGTATGCATGCATGTAGAACTGTGGATTGTTAGCTAAAAAGATTGACACAAACACCGTTATATGAATAACTTTGTTTTTACAGTTTGTGTTAACATACCACATCCTTCAAAATTTTTGATAATGCATTTGTTAGCATTTCAAAGCCTACCACTGATTTTGAGAATGCTAACCTATAGCTTTTAAAAAAATCATGAAGTGAAATTCTCACTTCATTAAAATAAATAATGTTCCATTATTAATTAGACTTTCATCTGGGTTTACTTTTATACTTTAAATGAAATTTGACGTTTTTCCAAAAGGGGAGTAAATGTAATACCAGTACTCATTGTTCAAAGTTTGGATTGTATAAAATATCAGTATGGAAATATACAACCTCTGTACACTGGAACATAATTAAAAAATACAGGAGCTTGCAGCTACTAGAAAGTTACTGAACACATACACAGTCCAGTTGAACTGCATCTGAGCCATTTTTACTTAGCATTACTTAGAGAATTAACATCAGACTGGGCCTAAAATATATCTTGCTTTTTCAAAAAATGCATTTTTAAAAAAGCTTGAATGGTTATGCAGGTATGCTTTATTTTTGATATTCATTAATAACTTGGAAAGATAGTTATAGTTAAAAATAGAAACCAAACAACTGAATTTTGCCTTTGATTATTATATTTTTTTTTTTTGCTCTTCATGAAGCATACCTCTTTGCCATCTAAAAATACTTAAAAATCAAGGCACAGAAGACAAACCAAATGAAAACAGCAGATTTTTTTTTGCAATCTAGAAAACGAGTTCATTTGAACCCAACAAGGCCTGCTCAAGCACAAGGGCTGCTACATGGTACAGCAGTGTTCTCTTCTGTGTGACCTGAATTTGTATTCTGAATGAGATGGTGCTGACTCCAGCAACAAGGGGCCCAGCAATGCCAATTTTGCAGGCTGCATCACCCTGCTTGTCTTGACTGAAGCAGGATGCCTTGCTGAGGCATCTGTACTAATCCAGTACACAGGCTGCCTTCCTCAAAAACTGGCCTGGGTACCAACTTGTGGCACAAATGTGTGCTCTCCTAACCCTGAGTGCACTGAATAGAAGATACATCTAGTCCTTCACATAGATTCAGTTCTTTCTTAGGGAAAGCTTTAGTTGAAATATTTACAGATTGTATGGTTGGATCACTGACCTACCTATGGTTTCCTATACTTGGCTCTATTCCATCCCTCTCTAGTTGGGACAAATGGAGATAAAAGAATACATTCTGGGTTTTTCTTCACTTTAAATAGGAAGATTTATATTAGTGTTGGAATTGAAATAATTAACCAAAGTAATTTTCTGACTTGAAAATAATACTGGGAAAATGTCTTTGAGCTCATGGGAATAGGTTTCAAGCCAGATATAGGACCAAAACACTAAAATTGTAAGATGCATGTACCAATTTTTATGACTACTACGTGTACATTTGGTGAAAATGATCTCTTTCTCTCTATATATGAATATATTTGTTTAAATTAATTCTATAACATTTTATTTCTGTCCTTGATTCATGACAGAATTCATAAGGACAGGCATTCCATGGAATGTTTGGCAGACATTCAGATAGAAATATTGAGATAAAACCAGATATCTAGTTATCATTTTGTATTTAACTATGGATTCCAGTGCATAATCAGATGAGTGTCAATATTCTTGCACATTCTTATTTGTCATTAATTTGATACTGTTAATGAAAAGAATGAAGGTTTTATAGCTACAGATTTTTTTAGCATTTCAACCAGACAGGATTGTTCCTATTATAAGCCTTATCTACTGCATTTTTACAGTTAAAAGAAAAACCTTAGCAATAATGTTGTTTCAGTGACCCTCACATGAAATATATATATCCATTTCTTTGAAGAAGCCTGTCCTTCTTTACTCTTTTCCACCTTTATTTTTACCATCCTCTCCAAATACAGTCAAGCAAAGCATTCAAGTGCATTTGAATGGTGAAAACCCTATGAATAATGAAAGTATTGTAAAGATGACTATTTACGTAATGTCAGGCTCATGAGTGTGTCTGTGCATGGCCAGGACTGGATCTTCCCAGTCTTTACAGCATGCTCTCACAGTCTTACAGACTCAGTGCTGCCTTATAAAATAATAACAAAAAAGTACAATGGGCTTCCTGAGAGAGTTTTATTAAGAGGAGAAACAGACATAGCTATGTTTAAAGATGCCCTTAAATGGACTGAAATATTAAGAGTACTTAGTACGCTGAGTATAAATAGTATAAATACTGTGCTGTGAATAACACTTTGAAGATCACCTACTTGACTTTATCAGTATTGTATACTTCAGAAGTTTCATCTATTTCCTATTTCAGTCACAAACAGAAGTTGTGCCTTGTAACATGAAATAAACAGAGGCTTTAGTTAGAATAGCTGGCTTTACAGGCTATTGCAGAATCTCCTGCTGGAGTTGTTATAGCCAAGGATATGCCAACATCTCCATTTCTAAGGGTTTATAATCAGACTGTAAAAATAGGCTTTAGACTCAAACTGACAGCTTAAGTCTCAACTCAGAACCAACTTGTTTTAAAAGAACACGTTTCCATGGCTATATTCTCTCTTCTGTATTAAAATTGAATGGCTTAGTTTAGCTTCTGTAATGAGGGCATCTGATATTTTGTTAACACAACAGCAGCTCTGAACTGCTAAATAGAACCCTGTCCTCAACATACCAGTGGGAACACATCATAATATAAGAGGGTAGAATTTTTTTCAGTTTCCTAAGTAGCACAACAGATATGCAAATACTTTTTTCCTGCTCCTGAATCTGTAGAGACTGAAGAGACCTCAGGTTTGCACAAAAGACAAAGTGCAATGTCAAAATATCTGTATTGGAAGCTCAGTCAGCTGAGCTGGATCTCAGTCACATGAAATGCTGCCTCAGCTGATGCATTTTGTGCCAGATCTATGCTGCTTCTGAATTTAAGTTGTTGTTTGGGGGGTATTCTTGGGGTCTTTCTGGGGAGAGGTTGTGGTAGTGGTTTTTTTTAATAGCACCAATCTGGCTTTAGTCATCCCAAGACAATGCAAAATATATGCTACTCAATTAAATCCTTGGCCACTTTATACATAGATTTTCCCTAAAGGAACAGCCAGTTTTTCATCTGCATTATCACCTCATGAAAGTATGCCAGGTAGAGACCAGGTGATCTGCAGGTTATAATTTATCTGCAGGTTATCTGCAGGTTATAATTTCAACTCTCTACTTATGAGGTTATCTCTACAGGGTGAAAGAACTATAAAATATATCTCATAGTAGAAAGGAAAAATATTCTATTTTATATATGGTATGTTTTTATGAAATATTCTAGCTACGCCAATAATGGACTGATTATGCCATTATGTTGAACAGGAAAAACTAAGTGTGGTACTGCAGAGAGTGATGTTTCTTTCAGTCCTTTAATGTAAGTGGAAGCATTAAAGTCTTTTTGGAATTTCTTGACTTATATCTTCCATTTATCTACCTGATAGGTTTGTTTGTCAAGGATATCATACAGTTTGCCCATCAAAACATTAGCAGAGTTAATTTTACATTGCATGCAAAGCTCTGTGAGAGTAAATCAGTATGAGATATGTGAAAACCTGGTATAAGGGGACATGTCTAATAGTTCACCTTATTGCTTATTCAATAGTACATATTATAAAATCATTCAGACAGTGGCCTCTAAGGCATTACTCTAACAAATCTTTTACTTCCTGTTAATAGTACAGTTCTTTTCCTGAAATTGGTTGTTTATCATTCTCCGTATGACCCTGAAGATCTCAGCTCAGAATCTTTTACTGCATGTCATTATTCTCTCTCTGTGATGTTGAAAATGAGGATCAGACCTGGTGGTTTTCAATAGTCATGACATAAATGGTTTCTAGAATTACAGGGAAAAATAGAGCATTGAGATATGTTCCTCGAAGGCAAGGAAAAAACACTTTATGTATACAAACCATATGCATATATGTCTGTACAAGGTTTTTCTGTGCTAGCACAATATTGTACACTGGACTCCAATAGAAGTTATTTTTGGTAGTTTTCCATGGACTGTAGGCATATACACATTTCAGGTATGTAAGACTGGTTTTGCATGCTCAAGGTGTATTACATTGTGTAAGGCAAAGCTATTCCAAATGGTTCACAATAAAGGGTGATAAGCCAAGTGCCATAAGAGAGTTGTGCTGTCCTGCAATGGTCATACCCATTTTTTGGACAATGTTTTAATGCTTTCGATGCTTTCAAATTGGGAATCATAACTGTGTGTTCTTACCAAGCAGCTTTTAACCAAGGCAGACCTAAGAACCCCTTTAGGTGCAGCAGCATGTTTTTTGCTTTACACAGCTGTTTGTGAGTGATGAAAAGGTCCCAGTACAGGCAGGACAAACTGGCTCTGGAGTCTTGTGTGTGTTTTATAATTTTCTGTTATGCTGTTGCTTTCCTGGGTTGAAAGCACACAAAGAACTCAGTCACAGTTCACTGTCTGACTTTTGATATGTGACACTCTTGAACACTTTTTGCAAATAACTCCTGAAAGAAATGAAGCACATGGCAGAGCAAGTCATAGGTTCTGAAATGCTTACAGGAGCTTGTAAGAGTTCTGGCACAGAGAGTACAGCAACGAATAAAAATCAATATTTTCAATGGCCAAAAAGTTTGTATAAAATGTTAAGAATATAATATAGCCATGTCATATAATGCATATGTTGCAGCATATCTCTATATTGATACTAATGTTGTGAAGATTAATTTTTTGGGAAAGCATGCAGATGATTGAAAACTGAAATGTCACTAAATATTTCTATTTGATGAAGAAACATAATTTCTGTTAAAAAACTGTTTAGTTTCTTTCATAAGTACCTAACTTCTGAGTTTATATTTCATAGGAGATTATATGCTATCGTAAAAATGTAGAAAGAAAGTAGTAAAAAGTGTGAGAAATAGCAGCTACCAGCTTCTGGGTGATGAATTTGCTGGGTGTATCACAGCTCAGAGAATAGTGAAGACATAAGGCTGTGCAAAATGCATATGCTCCCAAAGAAGTTAATAATATTCTTTCTCACAATTAACCATAATTTCCATTTACAAATTGGTAATATTATAGGAGGATCTATCTATATTAAAACAAAATCAAAATTTGTCATAATATGGCTATGATTTTGTAAGTAATTCACACATCTGAAAAGCAAATGAACTGGATGTCTTGGCTCATGAAATGTTTACATGTTAGGTTTATGGATGTACTGTAGTTTTATACTTCACTGCCGATGATCTATGAATAGTACAACATGGTTCTTTCTTTGAAGCTATGAGTAATGGGTGAGATGAAGTTCAGTTTATCATTTTATAAAATCTTTATGCTCACAATCAAGTAGATATCCTTATTCTCACTACCTTTGAAAGCTGAATTCTGTATTGTTAAGGATATCTTAACTCACACATACAAGTCATAAAGCCTGTGACTGAGATGTTTAATACAACGTTAATGAAGATCATGTGGCCATCAGAGAACAGGTGTCTAGTGTAAGCTAATTGTTTGAACAAATTGTTCTATCTATGTTAGAATTCAAATTTTAGATGTTCACCCGAGTCGTGTGTGCATAGGTTTGGCTAGCAGACACATGATTTCATATTTCTGAAACACCGAAAATTATGATTTGGTTAAGTTCTAGGCTCTGTCTGTGTTTTACTGATTTTCTTTCCTGCAAGGAAGCAAAATTATTTCTGCATTTAGGGGAATTTTACAATTCTGTCTTCTTTGGGAAAAGTCATAAAGTCGTGTGAAAGGGGGTTTCCTTGTACTGTTTGTATTAATTGGTCTGTCAATGCCCCAGGAAAGCCAAGCCCCTTGTGCCCTACGAGACTGTCAATGTCCTGTTATGGGGATTCCACTGAACAGTGTTTTGTGTCAGAGGGAAGTTCAAATATTGTTCAGGGACATGCTACAACAGCATATTGGAGTCAAATCTCTTACTACAAACTAGAAAGAAGTACCTTTCTTCTAGTTTTGTTGAGTATATTATCTGCTGCCATTGACTGCTACTACCCTTGAGGGACTCATCCTAAACGGTTCAGAGAGGAACAGACTTTATTAATAAACACACTGATAATGGAAAATTGTGATGGGTTAAGGTTTGAAGATTGCTGATAATGGTTACTGACTGCAAAAGCAAATTTGAAGCAATATACAGGCAAGTTCCAATCACCAATAAAAGCCAGCTTGAGTTAATAGTTCAGTGCTCATGAAGGAAGGTTCTTACCCAATAGATTTCCCTATGGAAGAGAAGACGAAGACAAGTTCAGCAAGTTGACTGATCCCAGAAGGTACTTCTGTAACTTCTCTCCATTCCTAATTCACTTTTATACTATTTCTTTATATTTAGGTGGAACTGCTTGTCTCCCATCATACATTTGTTACTGATTTGTGTAAAATTCTCTCACTTTGCTGTTAAAGATACAGCCATTAAAATAGAGTGCATGGTTGGAGAAAGGTGGTCATACTATGGGGGCAGGTATCTTGGGGCCAGGTAATTTTGGGATGGAGGTGTGAGTTAGTATAACAATTAGATAATGATGGACTGAGTTTATCTGACTAGAATGATGTCCCCACAGTTGCTGGTTCAGCAGCAGGACATCCCCTGGGCTGAGAGCTGC
This sequence comes from Zosterops lateralis, assembly GCF_965231275.1. Taxonomy (NCBI): domain Eukaryota; kingdom Metazoa; phylum Chordata; class Aves; order Passeriformes; family Zosteropidae; genus Zosterops; species Zosterops lateralis. Next base: position 30,450,823 of record NC_139766.1, read on the forward strand.
TATGTGCTGTATCAGACACGTGGCACCAGCACAGTCCCAGCCCTGCAAGGATTACAGCAGAGCCTGGCTGTGGTGTTTCTGCTCTGCTCCACCCTCCGTTTCATCCCTCATGGTGTGCTTAAGGTTGCAGGTTGTGGGGAATGTATGCGGGGAATCATCATGGAGTAGATTTCATGCATGGCAACCTGATTCCATCCAGGAAGTAGCAACTGCATTTCACCTTATAATTTCTGTCCTGTTATAACTTCTGTTAGAATGTGAATATAACTTACCAGTTTTCACTCATTTTACCCCCAAGCTGTCTTCCCACAATGGTTGAGAAGAAGAGGTTCAAGCATGGCTCATAGGTCAGTCTGAGGTACTATACCTCCTACAATATTATTGCACGTGTGTTCAGTGGTGGATAAACTCCACCAGGACTCAGTATGCTCAGTCATGTACTGAGTAGAATTCCATCTGGCTGAGTTGTTGAAGGGCAAGTTTGTATTTTGTAGCTAGATATATAGAATTGTAAAAACCCCTTTTATGTGTATTTGTAGTGTCAGCCTGGAAGGGTATATCAGAGGTCTTAGGATATTTCATATGCAGCATCCTCTTAGAATTTGGAAGCTGAACAAACAAAAAGAAACAGCACAAAGGTTAACACTATACTAAGAGTACATGAAAGGGAGTAGAGAAGTAGCAGCTCAGCAGTTGAACTCTACCCTTGTGGCCTTTGCAAAAGGTGGAAGGTTGTCTGGGACAGAGTGGTCCCAGATGAGCACTGATATTTTCCAGACTGAGTACCAGAATTCTATCTGTTAAATAGAAAGAAAGAATACAGTGTGACCAATTCAGCATCTGAAGTGATAAATTAGAATGACTTAAACCATTTTGTCATATCTAGTATTATAACTGATATTTCTCTTGCATAACCTGCATTTGCTTAAAATAAAGACACCAAATGGAAAGATTACTTAAGATGGACCAAAGTCAGCCATCAAAGGCTATGTTATAACCTTGCATTGTCTTTTCATTCCCTAGTATATCCACATTCTTTGGAATGTAATGGTTGTGATGAGATATGCATTCTCTGTGCAGAGAGAATAAACCTATAAATTCTATTGCATCTATATCTATATCTATATCTATCTATCTATCTATCTATCTATCTATATCTATATATATCAATATAATGCCTAGGAAGAAGTTAAAAAATCGAGATTACTATGACTGTTTTAAGACACTTTGCCTTTCACGGTAAGAAAACTCAGTGTCTGTACCTGATACTATTTCTTTATCTGAAGCTTTGTCTCATTCTGCATTCCTCATTTTACAGAAATTCTAATGATGTGTCCTCAGGGAAATGGACCAGTTAAAGTAAAACACCACCCCTAATGATATTTTCTAACTTACCTGGCTTTAAAAAAACTTTATCTTGTCAGAGACTTCTTAAGTACATAGTTAAATGGAGCCACAAATTTTATTTTCATATTCCACAAGTTTATACTAAAAACTCTGAAACTCCTGTAACAGATGTAATTAGATAGCTAATGATATTACAGCTCATATAATTATAAATTTACATGTTTGTGTTGAATTCCATTTGACAAATATTTTTCACAAAACTAAGTTTAACAGGATGCCTTTTCTGGCTTCAATGAAAATGCAACGCATCATTTCGAATTAACATATAACAGATAAATCAAACAGACCATAACTGGACAATTAGTTCAACCTATCTCCAACAACAGCGGTAAATACTGAATGTGAATCTTTACTGAAAGCAAGTGAATAAATCAGAGGAGTGATTCGAGGCACTGAGGAGCCAAAGCTTCTAAAAATGCTCTCCCTGAGTCTATAATTGTGTTTCAGAAGATCACCAAGGCAGAGGCAGTCTTTGCATTTAGGAGTACTTCACAGGCTAGTTAATAAAGGAAAAATCTGACATTCAGTATCTACAGATGTGTTGCAATGAGGAAATCCAGAACTTATGAACATGACTTAAAAAAAATTCCTATTTTGGAAGTTTTTTGAGCCTATTGATTGATGATTTTGCTGTAAGAAACAGTGAACAAACTTTACCTATTCATCATACCAATGCTATTCACATCCCTCCCTTTCATTGTTCCAGTACTGAAAAGTCCTACATTTCAGTTACTCTTTACAGGGAGTTCTTTCTGTAATTTGAATCAGCTCTGCATTTCTCCATTTTTCTTTCCTGTTTTCTTGAACAGCTCAAGGTGTAAACGCACAATGGCAGATTTCAGTTCATTTTCTACCCCTCTCCTAATAATACCTGGTGTCCTATTTCCATTATCAGATGCTTATGAACAGTTGCCTAATGTTTTTATTAGAATTCCTTATTAAAACCCAAGTTTTTAATTTCCCAGCAGCTCATAGTGAAACACTGTATATTTGAAGTTGGGATTATTTTAATCTGCATGCATTTCTTTTTGTTTATCTATATTTTGTTTTGTCTGACATTTTGTTAGATGGATTTTCTGCAGTAATCCACAACTGGCTTTTGGGAATTCTCTCCTGAATCACTTAGTACCACCATGCACCCCTCTCTCACCTGTTCAGAGTATATCATGCAGCCCAGGTCCTCTTAGACCTCACATCCAGAGGCAACCTACCCACAATATGAAAGCAGAAAATGTTTCATACTTTCGACTGCTTCTTTAATAGAGGAAGAAACTATTATATAAAATATTTTGAAGTTTAATTATCCTGACCAAAATTAAGTTAATTCATTTTAGGCTGGAGCAGTGTTGTATGTTTGTGAGAGACTGGACTATTAGTGACTAATGATTCAAACATTCAACCACTTGCAGTAATCACCCAGGAGTTGTAGGAGACTGGACCAGGAGACTGGACAGTGGCTTAAACAATGGGTTGGCTGCTTTGCCCCATATAGTGGCAGAGTGGCTTCCGAAGTGCAGAAGGGCAGGCACACCTGAGCCTACAAAGACAAGACGGTTCCCAGATAAGGGAAGAGGCTGATAAGAGGAAAATCCAGTAAATTCTTCTTAGCATGTAATTGTACTCCCTTACATAATGACTGAGCTGTGAAAACTCCTCTCTGAAGTACAGGGATATTCACATGTGGGATGAAGGTATTCATTTCAGCTGATAGGCCATGATCTATTCAACTACCCCTGACATAAGAGACAGCTGCAACATCTTAGAAGGTATCAAAGGCTCATAAAATGTCCCTTGATCCAGTATTATATCATCCAGGAGAGCTATGGGGGTGTTCCCACCCAGCCTCAGCATAATATAAATGCTGTGGGCTTAGTTTTTTTGTGGATTCTTTCCTGCCACCACTTGATGGATACAGTCTGCAACCCCGAGAAGAGGACCCTTGGGATGTAGTTGTAATCTATGGAGTAGTGATATTCTTTCTACTTAATCTGTTTCTCTGTTGCACTTTTTCTTTCCCTCTCTCTCACTTCCGTATCTCTCTCCCTACCTCATGTTTACTGTTAAATAAAATCCATACTATTGACTTTGGCATATGGTCTCATTTGCACCTTAATTTGGGCAGAGGAATCTCTAAGAATTTAAATAATTGGATCCTAAGAGTGTTGTAGAGTTTAATAAAGTTACAGAATATTTCTAAATGAACATTTACTTCAGGTGTTTCAATATTTTCTACTAGGTTTAAATTTCTGCCTCTAACAACTTTTTAATATCACAAAATCTACATTGTTTTGCAGGTAAATTTTTATTTTCTGGCATTCACTGGGAGTATTCCATTAGGACACAGTTCACTGTTATATAGACATAAAATATGCACTGTTTTTATGATAGATCAACCTAGTTCAAACTGAGACAGTCAAGTCTTCTAATTCAGTTTTCCCTCAGCCAGACAGACTAACCCACCCAGATACACACAAGAGAATTAATATTCAGGTACCCACATATCTTTGTTCCATTTGTTATTTGTTTCTGTCATATGTTAATCCTCCAAAGCAGACTGTTCTTCTTTCAATAAACTCTCATGGTATTTCTTAGAATAATAAAGGTCCCTTTTATTTTCCAAATTTCCCTAACTAGATCTGGCAATTTTATCAAATGGCAATTGCCTCTCTAATGTTTTGGCTTCCTTAAAATTGTGTCTGCATATGAATAAAACCTGAAAGCTGTAGATATGGTTCCACAAATTGTTTCAGTATTGTACAGTCTCTTCTTCTCACTCACTTTAGGAAAAAGAGAAGTTTAACAATACAGCCAAACTTTTATTTAAGGTCTGCATAAAATACTTTTAGATAAACAATTAGCATTGGATATTTTTTTTTCCCCAAAGTAATAATTTTCTGTTGAGATGTTTGGTTTATATTTTCACAGCAAATCCCAGACTGATATAGACCATCTTATCCAAAAATGGTTACTCATCTATTCAAGTAGAGTTAGGTTCTGGTAAATCCACTTAGATGTCTGGCAATCTGTTTTATTTCCTTCTCAAAAATATGTTTTACCACAGATTGCTATTTTAATCTTTGATCAGAAATTTGTTTTAAAATGTTTCCAAATTTATGAAAAAATAAGAAATAAGCCTCTTCAAAGGAAATATTTTTAGAGAAATCCTTAAGAGGAAATCTCATAAATTTGAGGCCAAGGACTTGTTTTTAGGGAGTGAATATTTTGTTTGTGTGGAGTGACAGCAGTTTTCATCAGTGATGCCATGAAAGTGATTGAAAATTAGTTTCAAGCTCTGATTCTCTTCTATGCAAATTAATGGGAATTGCACAGGTGGCTTCCAAAATCTAGTTTCAAATAGGATAACTGCCTTACAAAGTCAATAATTTGTAACTAATGGCTTGAATAATACTAACACCACTCAGAAAGACACTGAACTATTAATCTTTTAGAAGAAACATGGATTTCATTCACGTCTTGGGTTTCTTCCATGGGAGCTTTCTTCAAGGTTTTCCCACTTGCAAGCTCTTTTCAGGAGTTTTATTTCTAATATAAGTGAATCTGAAAATCAGACAAATACTTCTATTTAGTGAGAACAACATTTTCATACTAAATAGAGGCAGTCTCAGATATTGATAATTTAAACCCGGGATTGTGTGTTAGATATAATGTTTCTAACTTGCCTTCAAATTTGCTTAGTATATATAAACATGCATTTAAGATGAAAGATTGTTCTGCAATACATATTTCCCCTTTTACTGTAAATCCAACTACATACAGACAATTTCAATTTGATATGTAAACAATTAACAAGAGCTTTAAAATATGTATTTTTAAAAGCTGAAAAATGTTATTAATTTGCTAATGGTAATTTCCCCAGTAATTTAATACTCAGAAACAGTGGATTCAGTGCAATTTAGAGAGAATAGACTCTAAAAGTGATACTCTCTTTTGAGAGATTACTTTTATTTTTATTTATGACTCAACATTATGATTGCTATGGATTTTTCCCCATTTTTTCCCAGTTCCTGTGTTAGTTCCTTAGAAGAAAATTTTCGTATCCATCTTAAGAATGTCTGGTAGCAAAATCCAGCTATAGAGGTCAGTAATTTAAGGCACACTTTATATCTCCCACTAGTGGAATGGAAAGATCCATTCCTACTTTTAAAAGTAAAATTTAAAGTTTAGTATTATCAAGAGGATAGATACTTTTTTGCTTAGCAGATGGGGAATGGGTGTGATGCTGCAGATTCTCCTGTTTGTTTCACACACATGCAAACTTCACATACCGAGGTAATTTGTTTCTGGATGATGGTTACACCTTGAATAGCAACAAGAAGATACTCCATTTCCCTGAGTTTGTATTTTGGCTTTTTCAGCTCTAGTTTACATAGCCTAATTTACAGCTATATCATGTCTCAACGGAATAAAAATTTTCTACTAATAGTTCCATTATTTTCTCCATGACAGAATTTAACAACATCTTCATTTAAATGCTAATTTTTTTCAGTTAACTGCAGAAATAACGTGCTTGAAGACAAATATAACATTTCAAGCATTTTAAAAAATATACCAAAATTAATGCAAATCGTCCAAATCAGTCAGTAACTTTGCAAGACAGGAGAAACATATCAGAAATGAGTAAAAAGTGAGAAACACCCTCGCTGATTTAGCTCAGAAACATCACTGCCAACTTACTGCAGATAGATAAAGCAGGATGGAGGGGGGCATTTGTGCCTTTTTGTCCCTCTTTTTCACTGTAATGCCTCAAGTAAAAAAGTATGAACATATCAGCTCAGTATCTTCACAACAAACCTATGTTTTGTATTCTCAAATTCAGATGCAACTACTTTTCATTTTCTGGCTCTTCCACTGCCACACTAGCTAACCAATGGCATGTTATTTAATCCATCTGTGTTTCTATGGAATTAACTTTCTTATTCTCCATGTGTATGTGCACTTCAGTTAGGCAGAATAGCCATTGCCTTTTTCTGAGCTTCATCTACAAGTGGGGTTTGTTGTAGTGCTGTCAAATCTGGGGCGAGGTAAAATCATCATCCTGTCTCTGAATTTTATACTTTGAGCCCTTTTTTTGTTTTTTAAAGGATTTATATGGACAGAAGAAACAATATTAGGAAATAGAAAACCAATTTGTTCATGAACTAAGACAAGGACATGCTGTAAAGTCATATATTGAAACAGATATAGCATATTTATATCTACATTCATTAAGAAAACCATCTGCAATATTATTGGAGTCATATTTTTCACAGATAATATCAAAGCTATTTTAAAAGACATTTGTGCCAGCAATGTGGTTCATTACTATACCAGGGCCTTAATCTTTCATTATTCATAATTAAAACTAGATTAAGGTTTGTTCTGAGTCTGCTATAGATTTGTCCAAGGTGACAGCCATGGGGATTGCTCTATATTAGACAGTACTGATTATACTGATAGTACTTATAAGTTTGAATGAGGCTTTTGAAAAAATATAATACAGAGTTTTAAAATTTTTATATTTCAAGAAATGTTATCTGAAAATACATGGTACTAGCCACTATGGCCCAAGTAAAATCAGTGAAGTCTTGTGAAGTTATAGTCACGCTTTACATTATAATGTATTCTAGTACTGATCTGGCTTTTTACCAAATAAAGGGAAGTTCTGTCCAAAAAAACCCTGCCAAAATGTATGTCTCAATGCTTTTCAAAGACTCATATCTCTTTCTTTATTAATAGTTCTGTGTGGAAAGATCTTGGAGCTGCTAAAAGTGAGGTACTGGTGAAACAAGTTCTTTTCACTTTTTTTAACTCCTATAAGTGGAAAAGAAAAGAAAAGGATGAAGGGAAGGGAAGGGAAGGGAAGGGAAGGGAAGGGAAGGGAAGGGAAGGGAAAGGAAAGGAAAGGAAAGGAAAGGAAAGGAAAGGAAAGGAAAGGAAAGGAAAGGAAAGGAAAGGAAAGGAAAGGAAAGGAAAGGAAAGGAAAGGAAAGGAAAGGAAAGGAAAGGAAAGGAAAGGAAAGGAAAGGAAAGGAAAGGAAAGGAAAGGAAAGGAAAGGAAAGGAAAGGAAAGGAAAGGAAAGGAAAGGAAAGGAAAGGAAAGGAGGAAAGGAAAGGAAAGGAAACATACTGAAAGGATGGAGACTTATTGAAATACAAGAAATAAAATTTAAAAAAGAAACTACCGGGAGGAACTCATGGAATTTTACCAATCACTGCAGCCATTTAATTCTCATTTCTTCTCTCATTTTAACATGAAGTGCCATTTTAACATGAAGTACCATTTGTAACCCAAACATGGGCAATGTGAAATCAGCAGAGCAGTAAATGTAACTCTTGTTCAGCAAACTCCCAAAATATTTTAGGATGCAATCAGGATAGCTGGATGATTTTCCCTGCTGGGAACACTGTTCATACTATACCTGCTTTCTGTAAATCCATACAGGCTGGCAAATGCACTTGGTTGTTTCAGTTCATTAGACAATGGTCCCTTGATGCACAATGGAAACAAACCCAATACTTGATATGTGGAGTGCTGAAAGTTTGTAAGTGGTTACTACTTTTGGCATGTTTCAACAACAACAAAAAAAATGTACTTATATTTCTATAAGTATGTAATTGCTACATTGTGCTGGTCAGCTATGCTTTTAAGCAGCTGAGTTCTGATTTACATGCTAAACCTGCAGTAATGATACAGAGAGGTTGCAGCTATTAAAAAGTACAGGTCACTCTTTTACAGATGCCATTATTCCCCAGTTTAGGACAAAAAGGAAAAAAAAATTGTAAGTTACAACTCCCCTATTTCGCTAGGGGAATAGCCTTTAAATATATGTCTGGTAGGTAGGATCAGACTCCTTTTCAAAATTCATGGTCCTTAACAATGATAAAGTATGAAAAAGTATAAAACTTTTTGATAAAGTATGAAACTCAAATAAAAAAAACATATTAAAATGCAAACAGACAAGTCTGAGACACTGTAGACCAGTTCTTAACTGTGGTAATAGGAAAAAAAAGAGATTTTTTTTCCCCCACCAGTTTCTCAAAATCTAGGGAAGGGAAACAGGGAAGAGTCATCCAAACTTGTTTACACTGAGAAACAGATGTGGGTTATTATGGAGTGTTACTATATTATTAATAAGAGTTTGGTATCTGTACTATTGCAGATACACCTTTCCCAGCTATACTCAAACACAGAATGCTTGGGAGTTCTGTAAGTATTATAGTAAACCTCTGGTTACTTTCCATGGGGATGTCATGGCTGGGATTGCAAGTTATGGTGGTACAGGAAGGAGACCAAAACAGGTCTCTAGGCAGCTGTTCTGCTTCAGTGGAAGAGAAAGGGAGGTACTTCCAATGAGGGCTGAGAAATAACTGAGTAGTGACATTCTAATATTGCACTTTATTTGCTTTCTGGTGCAACTTCAGTGCTTGCTTGCACTCCTGCCCGAGTATTGTGACAGAAGTGTGAGTCAACACCACAAATGTGAGTCAGGGCGCCAGTTTACAATTATGTTGTTGCTGTCCAGCTCCATCAGATAAAGTAATTTGCATGTCTCTCTTACAGAGGGTCACTGATCTACAACATGTATATACCAATAGAAGCTTCTGTGGTGGTAGTTGAGAAATTAAGTGTCAGAATTGTAAGTGATAGGTCATCTCTGATTTATAAAAGAAATTTAGGAGAGCACAGTCTGAATCCATGCATCAAATAACAACTTTCAAATGCACTTGACCATCTGGTAAAAAAATGCTCTTACATGGCAGAATGATTTTGTATGTGACCAAGTAAATATAAGTCTGATGATGGAAAAACTGCAGCTATGAGTTCTGAATTAACAACTATGTTGATACGTAGTGATACTGAATACTAGTAGATATATAAAGTATCTACATTATTAACTAGAAGCTAATTTAAATGTATAATTTTTATGTATAATGAACAGGAATCTCTAATTCTGAATTTGCATGTATCACTAATAAATTGGAAGACTAATTAATCAAATATTGCTGCAATATTAAATAGCTAATTTACCAAGCAAATTGTTTTTGAACTCTTGTGTGAAGCCGCCTGTGGCTATGTCAGATGATACTGTATAAGTTATGTACTGAAGTGTATTTTCACTGCCAGAATACTCTAGTGTAGACCACAAAACTAAAAATCCATGTGTGCTGCTGATAATATAACCCCAGAAAAGCTGACACATTTCTTATTGTCTTTCATGTAAAGCAAAATTTTACAGATAAAGAAATTGAAGATATTGCTTTTAAAGTTGTTTGGGGTAACATATCACATTTTAGTTTTATCTAATTGGAGTGCCATTTAAAAACAAGAGCTACTAAATAAGAAGCTGGCCAAAGAAATGGGGAAGTATAATAAGCAGTTTAAATATCAAGCTTCAAATGTGGATTTTGAAACTCCCAGTAGGATTAGGGTGGAAGTTTAATCCTTGTCCCAGACCAAGGAATATTTTAAAAGCTTAATTATAGAAAATGTTGACTGCAAAAATAGTAATTCTTGAGTAATATGCAGTATCTTTGAGCAGTGAGGAAACAATGATCAATAAAACATATGTTATATTCTGAACTGGGGTATAAAACTGCTCTTAAATGCAATGTGTATAGACATAGCTGTAAAACAAAATAATATCATTAATATATCACATGATTAGATATTAGATATCACATCATTAGATATCACATATCATTAGATATCACTCTTTAAACTAGTGTAGAAGTGTTTTGTTGCCATATTTAGAGACTTGCTCAGGTAAGACTTTTTCAATCATGCATAATATTTGAGGGGGAATCTTCATCAGTAAGGAAATCTAAATGATCTCCTTGTATTGGAGGTAGAAGTGAGCCCAAGACAAGTGCTCTCTCAGCACTGCTGTAGGTATTTCCAGAGCTCCACGGTTCAGAGGTGCTAAGCATAGCAGTCAGATTTCACCTAGACTTCCCCATGATTTAATGGTCTTATACTTAAGTAAGCCATAAAATTTAATGGTGTTGTTTGTGTTTAAAGCCAGAAACATACTTATATACTTTTCAGGACCAAGACCATTAACACCATCATTGAAATATCTGAACAACGCAAGTGAGGTAATAAATAGAACATTTTGTAGAGGCAAGTTCCTATTTGTATTACCATCCCATTGATTGGAGGACAAAGGAGGAGGAGACTGAGGATAAGATTTTTTTCCCTTTCACAAAGAGGTGTGATGCTTTGCTCCACAAGTAGTTCCAAATGAGTCATAGAGGAGCATGCTTTAGCTCACTATGATTAAACAAACTATCATACTTTGGCTGGAAGCAGCTTTCAGAAAACTCACACAGGAAGTTTGTGCCAGATCCTAACTCTGCATTATCTGACTCTTAGCCAATGCTTCAACTATAAGACAATCTGAATTGCTTTAGTTTCCAATCTCCTTTTCCAGACGGTTAGTATTTTTATTCGTTTCCTCATGTGGTGTGAATTTCAATAATTACATCAAGATGATATTAGCAAGGGGAGGTGTGGAGGGAAAGAAAAAAAAATCATTTCAGTGTAATAAAGGCTCAGGACTTTAGGGTCCCTAGTCTACTAAGTTCCCTAGTCTACTCACAAACTTCTGGACTATTGCCTTACTTTTTATTAATAAAGTATGGATTTTTAATCTGGTAGTTGAAAAATGAGAAGGTGAAATCAGGTGCCATAATAGACTGCATAGATTTTGAAGAGCCAAATTCAAACAAAACAATTTAAGTTTCTGAGACTATTACTGCCATCACAAAATTAATAGATGTGTATTTTACATTTTAAAAAATGATGGGTTTTATTAAGTTCTAATTACCTTGTTCAATGGGACACTGACATAACAATTGAGTCGTTTATTTATAGTTGTTTTCCAGCACTTAAAATCTGAAAATTCTTACTTTTATTGTAAGCGGAAACATGCAAGAACATGGTTTGTGACCTCATGAGTGGCCCTAATATCAGGATCATGTTGGAGCATCCGAATCTCAAGAATCCATTCCTCACTTCTAGTGAGAAGGGAAGCAGCTGGCTGCTCATCTGTGGTCACTTACTGAATGCAGCCAGTTACAACCACACACACCCCAATGACGTATTGCAAGATGAGAACTTGATTAAATCTACTTACCAGTGAAGCCACAGAGCAGAACTGAAAAGTTTTCTTCTCAGGGCCTGAGTCGTAGTTACCAGGATAATTGGAATTGATCAAGGACCTTGCTATGCTATGGACTCAGCTTCTCCAATATTCAAAAGCTTACATGCTTTCACCATGAAAGATTTTAAAGTTTATTTACCATACAAGTAGCATTAATCAGTAAAATAAAGGAAACTATAGTCTTTCAGAGTGTATTATGATCAGCTAGGAAATTAAGACTGGGGGTAAGAAATTCTATTTTCATTTTACAGGATAATTGGCAAGCAGACAGCAACTACTGGAATCATAATTTGATTGTGATGGGTACACTTTCACAACCCTTGCAAGGTCCTTGTAAAACTCTATAAAGTACTGCGTGGAAAGTGCAAAGGTCTCCTTGAGTTTCCTTGTTTGCAGATTATCTGTCACTGTCCTAACGGGGACAGCTGTGTATGGCTCTAGCTTTGAATGAAAGTGGTGTAATGGAGTAGCAGTCTGCCAGCTCACAGCTCAGGCTTTCCTGTACTTTTCCTCCTGCAATGACATTTGGCTGAGTTAAGCTGAAATGGCTGTTCTGAGCATGACCCACATTGCTTCCTCAGCAGCAAGGAGCTCTCCTTGCCAAGAGGAGCTCTTCTCACTGTACAAACTGGGTCAGATCTGTGGTAGTGTCAGCTGCAAAAGGAGCTGGGCATATCAGCAGGTTGGAGACCCACTTTCTGTGTCAGAGTAACAAGACTTACAGTCACTTTTTATTTTATGAATAATCTTACATAGATTCCTCAAAGCTATATCCCAAAAGAAATTAAATACCAAAGAACTGTTGAGCAGAAGCAAACCTGTCTTTTAGGTTTCTGAACTACTTTGTTCAGATAAAACATCTGCTTAAATACCAGTTTGTTATATCATTATGATGAATTTTTTTTCTGAACATTACCCATCACGAGAAAGAATTCTAAATGTGGTAGTACACCATAGGTGTTCTCACTTGTAACAAATGTATTATACTACCAAAGCCAGTCAAAAAATTATGCTATTTCTAATGGGTGGCTTATATCTGTAGCAAAACAATATTATTTTTTATCTGGTCACAATGACACATCTGTTTTATGTCTTGATTGAAACAGCAGAAGCACTATTTTATGTTGAATTTCCAATTTTGCTATTTTATTCTGTTTGTCTTCTGTATTGTTCGTGTGATAAGCTCTGTCTTGTTTGAAGAAAATCTCTCTTTTATTTAGTCAAGAGGGTGTGCTAGCAATCTATCTTTCAACTGGCAGAATCAAATATTAGTATACAGCATAAAATGACAATCAAGTATCATCTGAGAAGACAGAAGTATGTCCATTTCTTCTCCTATCCTATCTTTGTTTATAAGAAAAAAGTTGGGTCTTTTTACAGAGAAAGTTTCATATGTTTCCTCAAGGACCTTTTCAGATTTTTCAAGACATAAGTAAAACTATGCTGTAGTCCTAGACATGCCAAATTGCAGTTGGAATATTATAATTATCACCTAGTCAGGCCTATGATATCATCTCTCATTTTTACAACTGATGTCTTTAAGCCTTCTAAATAAAGACTATCCTATGTTAGTGGGACTTAGTTTGGGTTTAAATGTTTCATGGTCATAGAGAAAAATGTACACTTTGGGCTCAATGAAGGAAGGTGAAAAATTTGGAATCTGCTGTGTTTTCTTGATCTTCCCCTTCCCATATGCATTTTTTCTTTCTGGTGCAATCTTTCTAGTGCCTCATTTTACAGTTTGTTCCATTTAACAGCATATCAATAAGCCATTTTACATTTTTTCAGATTATATATGTAAGCATAGAAACAAGTAAGGTTTGGGTGAAGATGAGTCAAATACGGGCATCAGGACAGATAATAAGGGATATTTTGTAGTGTGGAAAATCTAAAAGTCCAAAAAAGTGTGTTCAGTTGTATTGAGGGACATACCCTTCATATGTATGTCCCTGAATAGGGATAGCTTTTATCAGGTTAGCAGTCTCTGGCTGCACATCAAAGAATATGTAAGTGTAGTCTATAAATTATTAGTTCTGTGTTTTGTTTAAGCCAGGTAGCCATGCTTTGGACCACAGAACAAAATAATCCTTTGTAGATAGCTTTGTTTTTAATCTCAGAATTATCACTGCTTGCTACTTTTACCAATTAAATTCAAGTCTACAACTATATGTAAGATAGCTAAAATTGTATATACCACTATGATTTTTTGTAAAGTCCTGTGAGGACCTCTTTCAGTAATCCAAATATTGATTGAAATAATCATAGTTTCTCTTTTGTTGTCACGACCCTGTATTTATACACAGAATCCAAATGAATGAGAATAAAGAGCAAGGAGTGTGACTCACCATGGGATCCCATATTTCCTCTTCAGTCAAGCCCATTTTATTCATTTCTGCTCTCCAGTACCTGATCCAATTCACTACTATTAGGACAAGCTATTCTCAGAAGTAAAAACATGAAAAGGAAAAGAAAGAATAAAAAAGAGTATAATGAAGGGCAGCACTTAGCTACCAGTAAGCATGATTTCCATATGTTACTCATGCCAGGAAGGGTTTATATAAGTATAACAAGAATATATATTGGGAGAAATCTCCAGGTGTTCTACGGTTTTGAAATTAGGTCACCTAAATACATCTTGCTGTTTGTAAAAGGTTTGTCTACCATCTAATAATAATGAAGTGTTAAAGAAATAATTCTTGTCCATTGCTGCAGCATTCAGTGTGGTCATTGATTTCCTCATAATCAATCACAAGTACAACAGTCTTTTACTTTAAAAATTAATTCAACACTTTACCTTTTTAAAATGATGCATGACAAAGGCTTTTAGAGTTCAAGCATGAAATAACTCTGTGATTTTAACCATATAGTTTATTTTCCTTTGTTAGGCGACTTTCTAAAGCAGATTAAAAGCAGCTTGCCAATCTTTCAAATGCTATTAGATATATATTGTTCTAGGGAAAATGTTATTTAAACTCGTCTGAAGCTGATGATCCTTTTAAGTCTGAAACACATCTTTTCAAAACAGGGAAGAGACAAATACATTTAAAAAGTAAGAGGAAAACTTACACAGGAAATGCAGCAGCCTGTTGCTGACCCATACACAGGACCTCACCACTGGAGCAAATCAGCACAAGTACAGTCTCATTAGCTGCTCTGAGACCTGTTATATGTATATGAATCCCAGGCTGCTTGGGAATCTGCTTTTGGCTGCCTCCTGGGCTTCAGACTCATGAGAATGATGTAAAGGATATAACCCTAAGGGATGTTAGCCTGGTTAAGCTGAGTCCTAAGCAGCTGGACTAGAAAATGATAAAACAGTGGCAGAAAGGCTTAGAATATGTAAAAATAAGAAGGGCATCTTCTAAATTTTTTTTGGATTACATGCAAAGCCAGCGGGGAAGGAATGTTTTTCTTCCATCTCTGCTCAGCCCACAATTCGACTCAGGATCAGAAGTTAAAATGACAGAGGGTCTTAAGCAATAGCAGTGTCATACCTGACACAGGCAGATCTGTATCAACCTTGATACAACTGCAAGGCTAAATGATTGCAGCTGTTTGCAGATGACAGCTATTACTACTACTACTACTACTACTATTATTATTAATAATAATAATAAATTACTAATAATTATTATTAATTATTTTCTGCAGAAAATGCATGCCTAGTTGCAATATCAGCAGCCATTTAAAACAGAAATGACATTGGTAAGATTATCATCATCAAAATAATCCTGCTGGTTGGTGATTTTAGCAGAACCTTACAAAACCTCACCTATCAGCTTTAACCTAAATAAATAATTTTCAGCTGTGCTCCTAAGTGAATTCCATGCAGTAAATAGACCCAGCCTTATTTATTTACGTTGCACTGAAAATAAGTTCAAATACTGTAAAGAAATTGTTTAGCACAATAAGTCACATACAGCCTAGTGAGAGATATGTGAGAAGAGTTAGGGGTACATAAAAATATTCAAAGATCTTGCTTTTTAAAAAAGAAATGAAAACTCATCAAGACAGCTGGAACGTAACAGTGACACTGTGCACCTGTTTGTGCTTGAACATGAAGAAATTAAGAACTGTTTTAAATAATTAATGAACTAAATTAATAAGCAGGATGAAAATCCATTTCAGTTCCCAGGGAGAAAGGACTTGATGCTTATATAGACAATTGTTCTCTCCAGCCTACTAAATGATGCAGAGGTTTGTGGAAATGTCCTTAATACAGGACATAAAATAAATTACTGGAGACTCGGGAATTATTTTCTAGGAATGTTTTTTTTTCCTTTATCTGTTCTTGTCAAATTAACATAGACAATATTTTGTATTATTGCCAAGTGGTTGCCATGAATGTAAGTAAGCCTTTTTTTTGAGGCATTTAAAGCACTGAGTTTCCTTAGAAATGATCAACTCTAAGAATCAGTACTTTTTGTTTGAAGACTCTAGACTTTCTTTTGAAAGAACTGCCATTTGATTGTAATTGATCCTGACGTGTCAAGTGTGACTTTGCTATTTGTCTATATCTGGCATAACTGCAGATAATGACCTTTCAATTCTTTACACAATGTAGAAGGTAAAACTAAATCTGGTGTGTTGCCTTAAATTGGCAGTGGCTGTCTGTACTCAAGGAAGTTATACTCATGAGTAAATTAGATTACTGTTTTAAGATATACCAGTAATTCTCTTTCTAAGTATAGAGTGGCATTGGTTAAAAGAAGCACTGTAAATCTTATTTCCAATTAGCTTAAGCCCTATAAACATTCACTGAAACCCTACTAAATCTGCTTAAATTCAAAGACTGTCCGCAATTTGCCAGCTGGTTGTTCCTGTCTGGAGATTTAGCAACAGATATCTGTGGGATGGGAAAAAGCTGATTAGAGATGAATAATGAAGAGAGACCAAAACCCCATTAGGCAGGTCTGAAAGCAAAGTCTAACAAATGACCCCAAGAGATATTTAATAGTGCCCAGTTAGGCAAAGAGGAGTAGGCAATAGAACCTGTTTCTAATGTGCAATACTGTGTGTGTTTGCCTTGCTCTGAGCTTCCTGTGGATCCAGTGACTTTTTACAGTAAGAAAAACCCCCTCATGCTTCATCAAACTGATAAATAATTATTTAGTTTATGGAGTTATATCAATGAATGACAGACAGTCTGGATTTTCATTAAATAGATGTGATTATGAGTTTCACAAACAGTAATAAAAAAAAGACTTTACCCCCACAGAATGCGAAGGAGAGTGTAAAATAATATATTAACAAAATAAAAATATATTAAAAAAAGGTAAATCATTACATTTCCTGTATTCACCATGCTGTCTGTGGGAAAAAAACCAAAAATCACTGAGGCTTTTGCCTATCTCTCTTTTTCTGGTATTAAGTTAAAAAATGTATTAAAGTCAAGAGGAGTCCACTAGGTCCTTGTTTCAGAACTATTCTGCTTTTGCTATAGCTTCCCCAGATGACAAAAAGCATCAACCATCCTTTCAGATAAATCTTCTCGTTGACATGTGTGACACTGGGTAGCTGCGTAATATCTTAGTATTCAAACTTATTCTGTTCAAGTCATTGTGTCTTGCTAAGTATTGAGACCCTTCTGCTCGATATTTTTTTAAAAACATCAACACCACATTTATTTTGCTATTTGAAAAACCTGTGGATGTATTTAATATTAATGTGTATGTTTAAAACTAAATTAATCTTTACCTGAGTAAAAAAAATCCATAGTTTTTTCTTGTTCTAGGATTACATTTCAAAAGAAGAAGGCTCACTGGTGTAATGTAGTGGATTTCATACTCCTAAAATAGATGACAAAATGAAATATCATCTCCTTTTCTGATTCTTCTGTCTAGATGCTTTTTTGTAGAGTGGGCAGTTGGGAATTATGAGATTAGAATTCCTCAGAGGTGTTCTGCTGACATCATAAGCCATACAGCTGAAGCTCAAGTGGTTTACATTGTCATTAGACTCCCAAGATAGAAATGTAAAACTACATAATTCATGGTGTCCCTGTTTGTTTTATATAATAATACACACTCTGAGTTCCTGATTCAGTTCTTAATCCCACTGAGACCACCCCTCCTTTTCCAAAAACAGCTTCTTAACAGCCCAATTGAAGCAACATTTTGCTGTAAAACAAAAGGTATTGTTTTAATTGAAAGAAAAGACTGAGCATTTCTTGAGAGGGGAATATAAAAGTTTTTTTATCTCTATGCCAGTAGAGATAAAAAGGATAAATTGAGGTTTGAAATACTGTTCGTCAAAACTGGATCAACACATGGATTACTAAAGCAGCAGAAATTGACAACTTGGAAGGAATAAATGTCTTAGGTAAAACTGCAGATCCAGCCGAACAGCTGGTCTGAAGGATATCTAGTTTAAGGAACAGAAGACAAAGCAAGATATCTTCTGATTCAACAACCAGTGGGTCTGGAAAAAAATAATTAAAAATTGGGTTTTGTCAAAAAGAGTTGTTGAGATTTGAAATGTGTTAAATGATGGCATGTGCTTTTTGACTCTGCAAGCTGGCATTAGAAAGAACCACTCTTCTAACATGTCCTCCAACCTTCTTGACCCAAATTTCATGATTATAGGAGCTTTAGTGCTAAATTGATACTAAGAGAAAATTCTTGCTGTTGCTTATGTGAAATGATAATTTTCTTTTTTACTCTCCATGCCAATTGCCCCAATTCTCTGGCATTAGGTAACACAACAGGTTTCTAAGTATTGGATATTGAAGCAAGAGAGGGAAAATGTCTGAAAATATGAAGCAATCAAGGAAGAAATGGGTAAGTGTTCAGGCAGATGTTAAGATAAGCTATTTAAATAGAAAACAATATTCAGTGATAATTTAATTACTGTGTAGCCTTCTTCCAGTAATCAGTAAAAAGTTGAATGAACAATGCATCAGAAATCTCCTATGATCTCACCCTAGAAGAAATTTTTCATGAAAAACCAAACAGCAGAGTAGCTCATAGATGTCACAGAGGCTGCTTCAGTATATCAAACTATTTTTAGAAGGTAAAGGGTTTTTATACTTTCAAACATGTTGGTCATGATAAGAATCCTTTAGAAATCCTTCTTTTAAAGGAAAGATATCAGCAAACAGAAAACAGAATAATTTTGCATTCTGAAATGATACTCTTGTTTGTTTTAATCTGCTTTCCTTTTGAAACAGAACTTTGGCAGATGCTATAGATTCTTTTCTAGTTAAAGTACTGTGCTTAGATTGTTGAGAAATTCGTAGCACCCACTCTCAGCAGTGATATAACTCAAAGCAAAGATCAACGGAAAAAAAAATGGACGAATCTTTTTTATGAAATGGCACCAAACGATCTTTCTTAAGGGAATATTTAAAATAGATGTGTTTACTTCTGATAGCCTTGGCATGCCTGATAACAGTAAGCAGATTAAGTATATACAGAAGATCTTTTATGCCTGCTTTGCTTGAGTGAAAGGTATTATGATTGTAAATCAAAGTCTAAATGCTGGCAAATGGGACACGCTGCATAATCCTATTGAAAGGTCTGTATCTTTAAAAAACATCTTAACATAACTGTAACTTGACCATTCCTCTAGTTCAGTTTCAGAAGCAGACACAGGAGGACGTGCTTCCCAATAACAAATCAGTCACAGCTCCTAAAAAACAGGGTTTTTCTTTCCAAAATCAATATATTTTTACCATTAATTTTTATAAACTATAGCATGTGTTTATAAGAAAAATTTGCATCTGTAAATTCAGATTTTAGCTACAATAAGCCTTCAATCTTAAATGTGTAGACTTACGGTAAAATAAATAAAATGTAGGGGGGTTTTTTGTTTTGTTTTGTTGTTTGGGTTTTGGTTTTTTTTTAAGACAGAAGAATACATATAACCTTCTATCTAGAAAAACTGTAGACTAGGCCAAAATCCTCAAGAATTTTGATTGGAGAGAAAATATTACTTGGAAATATTTCTTGGACTTTATGTTACCATTTTTTTTGCATGTGCATTTGATTTTAGATTTTTGTTTATTTTTCTCCTAAAATGGTAAAGATCTGTTCAGATTGGAGCAGTGGAAAAACCCTCTACACTAGATTGCTGACATGACTCCAAATAAAATTACCAAAGTGTCTGGCTGTGATATGCACTCTCTACTCCCAAAATATGAGAAAAAGTTGTTTTTTGACTAATGTTACTGGACCAAATATGAATTTAAGAAGATTCTTATTTTATAATCTTAATTTCTTGCTTGTTAAAAAAACCCCCATATTTAATAGTAACATAAAAACTTGTAGAGAAAAGATTAAAGAAGTCTTGAGTTCGAACAGGCTAGTGGAGAGAACTATATACAGAAAGAACAGAGAGGGCAGAGAAGAGCTGCAATTTTTGAGGAGAAGAGCAAAAGGCAGAGTCCTGGAAATCTGAGAAATGGAAGAGGGGTGCCTTAAAAGAAAGATCTGATTCTAAAGGCCAAGACTGACGCAGTACAGTGAGAAACAATTTCTGACTAGGAACATATCTGGAACAAGGAATAAATGCAGCTGCAAGCTAGAAGCAGCCTGGTTGTGGGCAAGAAATTGGAGTAGAAGAGATTTGGCCAGGGACATCAAGAGTGTCTGTCGAAAATACATCTGAGCCTTTAGCAAGAGGCTGAAATAGGAAAACTAAGGCCTTAAAAGTAAGATATACAATGATGAAGGCCAAATGTAAGAAAACAGATGGTACTTCAATAGAGAAAGATTGGACTGAGTAGAATATAAAATAGCAAGCACAAAGACACACGATCAGTAGAACACATTCCTTTACAAGAACTAATATGGAGTCCAGTCTCTTAATTTAATCTGTGAAATAGTGTCAAGTGTTTTAGGACCACAAATACAGGTGTATTTTGGTAAGACTGTTGAAATGAAAACTTCTGGAGTCAGATGAGTCCTACATGCATTTATACACACAAGATAAGCAATGTCCAATGTTTTCACATGATCAAGGCTACAGTCAGTAATTTAACTGTGGAATAAGAAAATATTTAGACAGAAAAATTCAGGCTTATCCATTTCAAACTTAGCTCTGACTTTTGTAGAAGTATTTTCCCAGCAGCTGTTTACAACAGCTTCCAAAAATATTTTTGTCTAAGAAAGTTCTGATTATTAGAAATAGATGGATACTGTACTCAGTGCGGGGCAATCAGGGACCAAAAAAAGGATTGAAAAGTGAGAAGATGACAGGATTATTTTCATTCATTTTGGCCACAGACATCTCTGGAATTTATGCAGTTATAAGCAGCCAGACTCTTTCCTGTACAAATTGCCCTGAATTTTGCATGCAAGTTCTAAAACCCTCTACTCAGCTTTTCCTTTCAAGTCTAATTTGCAGAACTGTCATTTGTAAATTCACAGTCCAAACTGAAGATGGTTTTGGACTGTGTGTATGGAATGGGTTGTTATCCCCTAAATAGACTGGAATGGAAAGTTGCATCCTACATCAGTGTGTAGAAGATCAATGAAATGGAGTTTTTTCTCAATGTGTCATTCAGTTTAGTATGAAATGGATTTTTTTATGACATTAAGTTTTAGATGCAAACCAATTGTCAGTGAGTGCTACAATTTTAACCGTAACACATTACTGTGTTAGGTGACAGTGACTACTGTAGTTTTGACAATCCCAAAAGGTATCCCAGGGAAGAACACTAACCAACTTGAAATATTGATTTAACGTGTGTAATACCAACGACAAAAAAAAGAAAGTGGCAGTTCTATTAGATCAGATGCTGAAAATCAGTTGTGCCTCACTCCCTGATCTAAGGAGGGCTAAATTTCACTGAAATAACATACACAATTGCTTTAACTTAATTACGACCACCAACTCTCAGGTATCCTTAAGCAGTCAAAAGTTTCCTTCTAAAAGAAACCTTCTAAAAGAAAAAAGACAAGTATTCAGTGGCTGAGGCAATAAGCAGAGAGGATGGCTGTATCCTTAGCAACATTGTCACAGATAAACACTTAACGGAGCTGAGTCCTGAAGCACATCTTCACACAATCTGACACTTGGACTTAAACCTGCTGGAGTGAATTTCCACTCCATTACACTTAAGTGCATTTCTCGTTGATACAATGGTGTCACCTATCTCTGTGGTATTGAAGAGTTTGGAGAAGGGCATGAGAAGCTAAGCTTACAAGTTTTCAGCAAGTGCTGCACAAGAACATCCAGTAAAGTCAAGGATGACTGAACAGCTTGTGATGGCACATGCGATGTACTTAGCTGTGATTCCAGGGTGAAACCCTACTGCAATTCTGACCCATGTCTTGCTAAATTGGTTTGAGTTTACACCTTTTCTGGTTTTTAATACCTATAGTTATTCCATGATGATTGGGTTAAATTTTACAACAAATTTTAAAAGATAAAGGGGGAATCCTCCCCTCTTCACACAAAACTATAAAATAGTACTGTGAAAGGATTTGTATGAAAACACAAAAAATAAAACCAGGATTTCTTCAGAGGTAGTGCACTTCGGGACACAGAGATTTCTAGGCAGCTTTATTGGAGACCAGCTATATGTTGGAAAACAAATATAGTAAGAAATAAGGATCGATGGGTAGCTTTAAAAAATATCCAAACAGTAGAGTAAAAGCAAATTATGATTATGCTGAAAAAGAGAAAACTGAATGTAAAACCTACTATTAATAAATATTTTCTGCCTCAAGCTTTTCATACTTCTTTCTCTCCAAACACACAATGTGTATTTAAGTTTGAGTTTGAGAAATAGGACAGTAAGACTAGTAATATCACAAAATAACAGAAAAAAAATACAATAACATAATTCCTAGTATGTTTTCCATGTTGTTACCGTGCACTAACCTAGCAAAAATTCGTGGTCCTTTCATTTTTCTTGTGTCTACATTTATTTTTTCCTCCATCTCATATTTGTATGTTCTCCCTACCTTTTAGATGTTTCTTAGTTGTTAATTCCTCCACACAGCTGACACACACAGAATGGAAGGGTGAAGAAGGCCAGTAGAATATATCAGCTTTCAAGTGGACTTAGATACCTCACTGCTTCATCTGCTTTTAAAGGTCACAAAGGTGAGAACAAACACACAGTGCCCGAGTGTTGCCTTTTTTTTTTTTTTTTTTTTTTTTTTTTTTTTTTTTTTTTTTTGTCAGGGCGAGCAGTACGTCTGTTCCCATCACTTAGCAAAGTGATAGTTGAGATAATGCTTTAAAGAAGTGGCATGGCAATCAGTTATTATTTCCTTTGTCAGTGTCATGCAGTCATAATATACAGCTTTAAATGAGGACCAAATTAGATGTTCTGGCTACTGAATGTTGGAGAGTCACAGAGAAGTTCACTGGGCTGGAGTAGGATTTTTTAAATTATCCATTCAGTGTATTTATGAATGGGGACAAGATTAATGACTAAATATTAAATAATCACACACTTGGAGAATTTGACTGTGTTGTCCCTGATTAAATAGTTTACAAGACAACTTAGCTATTTTCTTGTATTAATACCTTAATCCCATTGTTTCCCTGTGGTCGGTGCAAGTGTAAAACTTTTCCTTCATTATGGCAAGCTTTAGATTAGCTAAAAGTGAGATAGATCCTCAGGCACCAATGCTTGAAAATTGTGTATACTCAATGTAGTTTTGTTGAGCAGACTCCTGCCTAGATTCATTCCTCAGCTTACACAACATTGCTAAGCCTGCAGAGAACAATGCCTTGTTAAATGACTTTTACAACTGACTGAATTGAACAGATTTTTATATATATGGCTCAAGTAGAAAGCTTCTGAAATTTAAAATTTAATAATTGGAAAAATCTCAAATGCAGAAAAAGCTTAAGAATATTTAAACACTTTAAAAATGTTTAAAAAATCAGGAACACTTTGCTTTAATGACAAACAAGAGCTCCAGTGTCTTGGAATTTAATTATATCCATATCAATTAACTTCCTGTGTCTAAAAGGATCCAACCCATACATTCCAGTGTTACAAGAAAATCTGTTTTGATTTGGGAACCTTCATAACACTTAAAACAGACTTCATGCACACCCCCTGGTATTTTACCAACCTTTGTGTTGGCACTGAATACCACTAGGCAGTAAAGAGTGGAGTGGAATTTTTCATTTCAGCTCCAATGTTTGGAAAGGCAGCGAATGCTCATAACTCCAGATGAAGTGAAAGGAACATGTAGATCTTTAATACCCATGAAATTCAGCACAGAAGAGCACTTATAATGGCTGGTGGCTGTGAGGATGGAAAGGTACAGAACTGTTCTGACCTTACAAACAAATAGATTTAGAGTCAGAGATGATCAGGAAATATGTGTTCTCTGTTCTGTATCACTGATATTTCAAAATATTTCCCTCTTTCAATCAGGGTAAACAATAAAATTGTATGGAAATATAGTTTTAAAAGACAGAAACAGGCAGATCTGGTTCAAAACTCCTTGTACATTCAGCAGAGGTTTGGGAATCAGCCTTCTGCATCCTGCCCCTGCCTGGACTGCAGCAGAAACCAAAACACAGTTTCTATTCAGCAACAGCTAGAGCAGGAAAAGAAATCCAAACCCAGGCTCAACTCATTTATATAATCTCTTCCATCTCTTCTTAAACAAAAACTTTCTGCAAAACTATACTCCTTCCAAAATAGCATTAAAAACAACAAAACAAACAAGCAACACCCCCCCCCCCCCCCCCCACTCCCCCCAAACCAATATCAAACCAAGATAAAAAAAACAAAATTGAAAAAAGCAAGAGGTGGGGGAGATGCAGGCTAAGAATGTGATATTTTAGACAAAGCCATGAAATTTTTCTTGACTCTGAAAAAAAAAAAGATGAAAATTTAGCCTTTTTAAATTTAACTAGACTTTTTTTAATTGTAGAAAGCATTTGCACTTTTGCAGGTGACATTTTGGTTTCTTTAAACCATTTCATTTGCTAATGATACCCTCAGCTTCAATCACACTTATAGCATCAACTGTTTCTATTTATTACTGGTTTGCTCATATTGATTATTTTTATTCTTCTTTATAAAAATATAATAATTTTATTGCACTAGTAATTGCATCCGAGTAACCTGTACTAAATATCAATTGTTACCTACAGAATCAGCAAGGTTATTTCTTGTTTGGGATCATTGGATTGAAGATAACAGGCACTTTTGTAGCACCTAATCATGCATGAAACAAAGAGTGATAATAAGTACAAATTGAAATCCCTGGCATGCCTAAGGCATTTATCTTTGCTGACAACATTTAGAGTACATTGCTCTAAGAAGATGTTCAGGCAGTGAAACCTCTCATCTCAGTAGTGTCACCCCTCTCAAAAATAGCATCAGAAATGTCATTTCTTTTTGGATCCCTGTTGGTTTTAATATATCAAACAAATTATGTTCATATAAGACTTTACTCTTCAATCATTAAAAGAAGAGAAAAGTTCAGAAACTTCTATTTTTTTTCTCATTTTTGTTGTTCTGTATGCAATCAACTCCTGAAAACCTCAATGATTATGAAAAGTTAAGAGTTCCAGGGACTCTGCTTTTCTGAAAACAAGCTTCATTTACTATTAATTTCCATTTTTCTGTGGTGGACAAGACTCTGAATCAGGCAAACAGAGCTGGATTCAATTAAACTGCTCCCTTCATCTACTGAAATTTAGTTATTTAGAAAAAATCCTCAAACACACCTTTTTTTTCAGTTACTCATAAAAAAGCTGTAGAAGTCATACTATTTTTAAAAGATAACCTTACTAGATGTGAGCATGTAGTTCTCACACTACAACATTGTCCTAATATATCTAGATAATTCTTTTTTAGCTGTTTCTGTTTCTTGATCTTCCCACGAACATACCTGAGAACTCCATGATTCCACTCCTAAGTAAACCTCAATCACAGTACACTTTGACAAGAGTGTATTTTCTTAGTAGCACTGTGTCAAGAGGCATTTTCCCCCTCCTTCCTTTAAGTTGACATGGATCCAAATTGCCAAGATTTGCAGGTGTTGAGCTTTAGCTGTAAAGCATTTGCCCACCCACAAAGAATTCCCCTGGAAATATATAGCTATTGCAGCAGTTCTCAAACTTACTCTTGAATATAACAGCCACTCAGGGTCACTTCATGATAACAAAGCCAGAAAGGAATCCTGAGGAAGTCCAGATTACCTTAAAGCACCTATTCTAAATTAAATAGTCCTCTTTTTACTCTATTCAATTGCTCCAAACTTCTGGCTCTGTTATAATGTGAATAAAACTAATTAGGAATGGTTTGTATTTCAAATAGAGTTTTAAAGATAACTGCACTGAATTAAGCAGAGTAATTCATGGAAATGTTTGAAAGAGGATTTAATACAAAAATCTCACATTTGTTAATTTGCACACAGGAACAGAATCTAAATTGTAATTTAACAAGCAGTATCTGCTGCACAGTTGGATCCCTTCTGTCAGCCTACACCCGAGTCTTTGTGGGCAGCAGAGCACAGAAATAGGTTGAAATCAGTAATTGTGACTTGATAACAAAACCAATACATATGGGATCTTTTTACTCCAACAATTATCAGTGCAGGCATGAAACTCTTGGTTTCTTGGTTGGTTCAGGCAGGTGTCACAAAAATAAACAAGACCTTCAGCTTAGGGTATGCTTTTCATTTCTCATTATTGCTTCTCTCAATTCACATTGGCTCTGACTTCTCATTCCCTACTGGTTTGTTCTGCAATTAAGACCTTTGGTATGCTTTGACTAAGAGGATGGTCTCTCTGTGTCTCCTGTGTCCTCATTTAAGGAACCTCAGCCTGAACTTAACCTAAATGTGCCTCCCTCACCTGTGATAAATGACAGCCCTCCCCTCCTTCTGAGCCTGGGAAGCAGACTGAGCCTCAGGTCTGGTTGGGAATGAGGGTTGTTCCATCATCATGAAAACTCCTGAGGTTTTCCTGCTTTCTGTGGGGTCCCAGAACCAATTGCACAGAAAAGGCAAACAGGAACTGCAAGAATACAGTTTTTGGATATTTTGATGATGAACTTGTGTACTTAATGTTCAAATTTCTGTGTCATACTTATAAGAGTAGATATTTATATATTGCTGTATCTTATAGATGGCTATATCTCATAGATCAAAATAATATGTTGTACTATCTTCTAAATTTAATAGATTTCTATTTCAAGCTAAAAAAACATGTAACTCTTTCTTCTTTGAAATGTTGAAGTATGGCTTTGCCTTCTCCTGAACATATGAGAGAAATCTGTCAAATAAAACGGTAATTAAGAGATTCAAAAATTCAACATTAAACAGTCAGTGGGAGCTCACATTACTAATAATTTTTCAAACTTGAAACAGAAAAAGTCTCTTCCTCCACAGTAAGACCAACATAATGTTTCAACATCTCTTTAAAATATTTAATGAACTGGGAGGATTTATCTTTTATAACCAAACATTTAGAAAGCTTCTCCTCCAAATGTAAATACTCTGTTACATGTAGCTAGTTGTATAAAATGTGTTTAAAAACATCTTAAAGGTAGAAGGAATCTATTTATTCATTGCCAGTGAAATGTAGAGTCCATATGTTCCAGTTTTAATAATTAACATCATATATGGAAGGCTGACTGGTTCACACACAAACTAAATAGTTTAATCACTGCCCAGTTGTTAACATGTGAATTGTAATTTCAATCATTTTTGAGAGAAAATTTTCCTCCTCTCCTATTTCTTCTGTATAAGCAGACTGCAGGATATAGCTTACTTAATTTTAATAAATAAAAAAGCTAAAGATTTGCATAAAGATCAGATGGGTTCACTGAGTGTATGGAGAATGAAAGGCATCTTCCATGCTTTCTAAAGTCTTATTTACCACCTGTTTCTCAATGAAAAATTCCTTTTACTGTGTACAGTGTTATGAAGAGGAACTTGCAGGGAAAACACTCCTGCTGTATTAAAAGAAGAAGGTCTCCAAACCTAAAACTTAAACAACTTCTTTTCTTTTATGTGAGGCTTGTTTAACTTC
Source organism: Zosterops lateralis (assembly GCF_965231275.1). Lineage (NCBI taxonomy): Eukaryota > Metazoa > Chordata > Aves > Passeriformes > Zosteropidae > Zosterops > Zosterops lateralis. The sequence continues at coordinate 30,478,355 of NC_139766.1, forward strand.
TCTAGCCAGTTTGGTGAACACTTTGGCAAAAATAGTGTTTACTGAAAAATTCATGTTAGATGAGCTAAGACACCTCACATTCTGGTTCTTTCATGCCTCAAAGAAATCATCCTGCAGGCCAAATCCCACATTGATATTCATTGTATTGTAAAGGTCAAAACCAAGCAAGAAATAAAAGTGAAAAACCATTTCAAAACTTATTTACGTATGAGAGAAAAAGCAGAAACAGGAAGGCAATACAATTTGTTTATCTTTACAAGTCACTTTTTATTAATTTGATGTGCTGCATACTATCAGAATCAGAGACTTTCTAAGGTTAATAGTCTATCAGTCAGATTGCATTCAAGATGCTTTAAAAATATGGTTTGTGTTAATAAATGAAGTCTGCAATGATTACTTTCTCACTGTGTCTAATGCTTGCTTTATTCAGAAGTAAAATGACAACATTTCATGAATAGCAAGTGGTAGTTGGATAGTAATCTAAGAAGTAGCATAAGAGGAAACTCAGAGGTTACAAAACTAATTAAAATACAGTAGTGAAAGGAGAAGTAGGAAAATGTTCAGACATCTGCTTTTGAAGTTTATTAAAAGTATTAGGACTTGTTCTAAACAAAAGACAGTTTCTTTTGTTTCTTTATTTTCAAATGATCAGTTTTTGGTCAATGGAGAAAAGCTAAACATCCATTACCATGGATAGTATTACAATTTATTTATTTAGATGAATTTTACATCTACAGAATATAAAAAAACCAGTTTACTGTTCTAATTAAAGATAGATTTTATTGCATTGTTATTATGCTACCATTGGCAACTAAATAGTTACAATTTTTTTTTCTTCTTGCACCTGAACAATTTTAAAATACGCAGCATCAGAGAAGAAAAAAAAATATATTATATGATTATTGCTAATCATTGATTTTTAAATATGTGTATGCAGGCAGAAAATCTGTGAAAACAGACTGTGTGAAAGCAGTAGACACAGAAATGGATTATTTTCTACACTATGTGGTAGTTACCATGGTATCTCTACCACAAAGTACATTTACTCCCCTCAGATATTACCAGAATAATCTCTTCCTACTTTGGCTTTTCCTTCCCACTCCTCCCCATCAAACTTTTTTACTGAGAATTGCTGAAGGATCATAAAATTTCAGTATCAAGCTAATGAAGCCTCAGGGCATAGATTTCCTAGTAAGTAAAATAATGCTTGGAGAGACAAGGTCAAATTAAAAATCCTAAAAGCTTCATTCATTTCATCAGGCTGGGAGATCTGGGCCTCTCAGGTTTCAGTGGAGTTGCTAGCAAAGGTTATCACAGAGTTATTTTACAGTACTATGCAATATATGTATTAGCTAAGGCAGTAAATGTGTCTTTGTTGAAGGGAAGAGAACCTCCACCCCAACCACAGAGTCAACAGAGATCAATGGTCTTAAAATATTCTTGCTTTCACCTTGTACAAGGTAACTAATCCAAGAACAAAGGCCTTTTGGAATAACTTTCTCTTTGTTTAGGGTTTAATCTTCCAGGATTTGTCTGGATGGTAAAAAACTGGAGAATGCTGAGATCAAGTTCTCATTAAATTTCACTTTCAGTCCAAGAAAAAAAATCTGAATCTAATGCATTCTGAGTATAATGCAATATTTGGAGGACCTCTAGACTCGACAGAGTCAGAGGAGAGGAAGAGGAAAATAAAGAAAAAAGAAAGCAAATCACACTCTAAATAAAAACCTAGGCTAGTTCTGTGTTAAAGATAAAACATTTATTTCAGCCAATAAAGAAACAGATTTCAAGGAACAAAAATATGCCTACAACATCTTACAACACAGCAGGTAATGGGAATGACAAGTGTGAGCCCAGATATTTCAGGACAAGATAGAAGAGGGCAAAGTTAGATAAGTATAGCAACTCACTGTTAAAAGTAAAAGTGAGTCAACAACTCCTTGTCATTAGCAGGCTACTGTAAAGGAAAAATCAATGATTTGGTCAGGCTGGCAGTCTGCATTGCCCACTGCCTGCCCAGTTCCCCTTGGGTGTTCTGTGCTGCAGGAGTATGGACATGGTAACTGAGGGAGAAGGACTGACTCTGTCTTACTAGTAGATTAAGTAAAATATTTTCAGAGCTACTTATAATCCAGTATAAAGCTAAATCAAGCCATAAGAGGTCTGTTGCTTCTATTTCTTCGAAGTAATGGTATTAGAAATATTGTATCTTGCAGCCGACTCCAACAGTGAATTTTCATTTCATTCAGCTCATCTGCTGCTAGTTACTTCTGTTTCCTTCTCTAATAAGCAGAGTCAATAAGTAATAAAGTCATAGTCAGAATTCATTGTGATTGCCTGCAGATTTTAGGAATGTAAATGGTATTCCTGTTATTTACTATTTTTTTTAACATCACTCTGTAGACTGCTTTCACAGATTCTCTTCATTCAGGGTATACAATTAATAATAAAGTACTATCTTCTCTTTCTGTTCATTAATTAGGACAGAAATTAAAGTTATTCCTAATGCCAGTCTTTGTCATATTAAAATTGACAGCTAGAGTTCAGTCCTAAGCAGCCATGCTATGAGGAGTTTGGTCTTTGCATACCAGCATTCAGCTCTAAATAGATGCATTAAACTGCTCTCTCTACTTTTTTTTTTTTTTTCCATAGACATTCAGTCTGTGTAATAGGAGCCTTCCTTCTTATTTTGAATTGTAAGAGTTTGAAAGGTTATCACGCATAAAACTTTCAGTAACAGATAGAAGAATTTTTTCTCCCTGTTTGAGTACTGAAATGTGCTATAAGTTCTTCCTGGAGCCTTCTCTTCTCCTAATCTCTTAGCTTGCCCTCATGGGAGAAGTTCTCCAGCCTTCTGATCATCTTTGTGTTCTCTGGACTGGCTCCATCAGTTCCATGTGCATCCTATGTTGGTTATTTATGATTTTGCCAATTTTATGACACAGGGAGCATGCTATACTGTCTAGTATCATTTGAGATTTCACAAAATGAGTTTGAATTTGCTTATTCTCTTCAGCTCTCTCACAGCACATCATGATCCCAATAAGAAAAGTCACAGCTATAGGTCTAGTATTGCTATAGGACTATGGAAATGTTTCTGGCTTACAGGAATTGTGAAGATAGTTTGTAACCCATACATCTGTTGAACAGACAAGGAGTGAGGATCCATCTCCGAGCACTGATCTCTTTCCCCCTCATGATTTAGGGTGTACATGATGCATGTCTCGGTTGCTGGAAAGCTAAAGACCTACTTCTATTTTTTCATCTTAATGGATCTATTTCTACCTGATTTTTGCTTGAGCAGCTTCAATCTGTCAAGTGTATGGATCCCCAGTTGGACAACAAAAGAAAAGTTTGAATAGTCACTTAGAACTCAATTAAGCATAAAGTTTAAACTTGTAATATGAAGTCAAGAAAGAAAATAAAGGATTTTGTAAGGGACAGGACAGGAAATTCCCTTGTAAACCTAAAAATAGTTTATGGTTATCAAGAGACTGAGGAATTTAAGCTTTGTGATCTCCAGTGCACAGAAAATCCCATATGGTAATTCCTTATGGTGTGAAAGTACGTTCTGGAGAGAGCAAACTGGAGAATCAGTTGCCCCACTCCACCATCTTGCAAGCCAATTGGTGAAATTAGGCTAAGAAACAAATATTTTCTTCCCGTGAACAGCTCTGACTTACTGTCTGCATGGCAAACCCCAAATCCCTTTCTAATTCCATTAAATTTCTGTCTACTGCCACACAGGTATGATGCTATTGCTGTACCATTTGCACAGAAACTGGATACCTTCTTCAAAATGGTGTCCTTCAATGCAGTATCACATGGCTGGTTAGTACATTAATTTATGCAAAGGTAATACAATCTACAGATGTCTGAATTGTCATTAATTGCACTTCAAAACTATAAATAAATACTTTTTTTTTTAAAGTCTAATACCACTTTCTGCTATTTTTAAAAATTTGCTAAGGGTTTGGCTTTTCCTCCTCTCCATCTTAAAATTTTGTGTTCTCAGGGATATGTCTGTGTTTGAAGAGGATTGATTGTTTCACTCTGTAAGAATAGATTCTGCATTAAAAAACCAAAAAATATGTACCTCCTTGTGTACCTCTGTGAGACTTTTATAGAGGTAAATACTTGAGAATGGCAAATAATACAAATCTTCAGTTTCTTGCAAGCTGTTTTGATCTTGAAATCTAACTGCTTAGTTGAATTTCACAGATATATTGCAGTAATTTAAATGCTTTTATCCCACAAAATTCACAAAACCCACTGGTTCTGTAATTATGTTTATCCTTCAGAAAGATGATTTATCTCTTGGTGTTTAACTGAAAAGAGTATTATCGTTTATGATGTTCTTCCCTTGATATATATACTTTGTCTACGTATTGTTTTTAGACTTCTAATAAGAATTTCATGAATTTCACAAATGTGGATATTCATCTATTTGCAAATTGTATGTCTGCATCATCTTTCATGTCCTGTCTTCACACAGAAGAAACTGCACTGGTTTCTGGGGGATTGCTTATTATTTATACTATAACTGCAGACAAACTTACTTTCTTGAAATCTATTGCACTTTGTGAAAGCACAACCAAAATCAATGACATGTGTGAATCAGTTTCATTTTCTATATACAAAGTTCTGAAGTGATTTCAGATTGGTTTGGGATATCCTCCCATTTCCTTTGGGGTTTTTCTTTATATAAAAATACCAAAGCCACAAACAAGCAACAACAACAAAACCAAAAGAAAACAAAACCCACCGCAACAACAACAAAAAACAAAAGAAAACAAAAACCACCACAACAACAACTCCTCCCGCCCCTGCAAAAAAAAAAAAAAAAAAAAAAAAAACAAACAAAAAACAACAACAAACAAACCTGGAAAAAACCAAACAAATAAATGAAACCAAACCAAATCAACCAACAAAAAGACTTAACTATAATCCCCAAACAGAATAACCAATCAGGAAAGTTATACGTTTAAATTATAAAAGTGGGTAAAATTATATATATATAAAATTTATATGTAGTATTATAACACCAAGATTTTATTCCTCTTGTTTTTATTCTCTAAAATGTCTACACTGGGATATGCCTTTCCTCAAAGATTCTGTGGTAACACAGTGCTGAGCTCAAAGGCAGGAGAGACTATTGAACCTCTTTTCATATGTCCTTGAATAGCAGGACAGTTCATCATATTTATTGCCACATAGAACTTTGAAAGGATGTATCAAGCAGCATATCTTGAAACAAATCTCAAAGTATTGCAGAGTTTCTTTTGCGTCAGGTCTCTGAAAAACCCTCTGTCAGGACACTATTTGTCATCCCAATAGAATATATGTGATTAAATATGCTGCAGTATGTATGAATATGTTATATTCCATATTAACTTAAATACATGTTTATATCTTACTCCTATGCCTCCAAGGAGGCAGTCTCATAGCCTCATTTTGAAGCTTTTGTTCAGTGACTTTAAACTAACAGGTGTTGAAGTGAAGAGACACTCCAACACCTGTGCATTGCAGTTTAAGATCTCCAGAGTCTTGATTTGATCTTCGAATAGAGAAACACACTAAGTAGGCTTCTTTCTGCTTATGCTCACTTTTTCTTACTTTATTTGACCACTTCCAGTATCTTTAGATGCAGCTTTGAATTGCAGAATACCAAATACATGCTGAAAAAAATGCTTTCTCTTACTAACATATGTATCAGTTACAGGTAATATCCTCCTTTAACAGCTATCAAAGCTGTGTAATATGTATTCAAACACCACCCTCACCCCTGAAATTCCTCTCCTCAATCTCTCCTACCAAATTTCAAAACAAAGCATGAAAGTCTTTTATCGTCTTTCGTGTGTGTGGTGGTGGAATTCATTTGAACATGTTATCTTCTACATGTATATTTTTTCAGGATAGCTGTACCTTTGCAGGGCGAACCTCTTCACCCTCACAGTTCTGTAAAAATTTCCAAACTGTAGGTACTCCCTTGATTAAATAAAAATACTAGTGATCCCATTACCAGAATAAAAACACATGCATTATAAACTGTTTGAGAAAGAAATTCTTCTGTTTCTGTCTAGATGGCTGTTTAATAAGTAAATAACTGTAATGAATAAATATACTTTAACAAAAAAAAAAAAAAAAAGTTTGCAAATCCACTGAAAGTTTAGCTGTCTGGAAGCAGGTTCACTGAATAGTCACCAACATTTCAGGCCTGAAATTGTTGTCAGATCAAATGTCAAGGCTCATTAAAATACAAATCCTAGGTTTTTCTGCATGGAATCACCGTGTGTTTGATTATATATATATTTTAAGGATCTCTAACAACCCTTTTAATATTCCAGGGACTAACTTCTGTCCTTTGGAATAGCAAAGTTATACTAGTGAATGTGAAATAGTAACATTTTCTGTGCTTCCTGGATCCATTCTGGTCAGATTAAGTGGGGAAAAACCTCAGCAGGCTCTTCCCACTCTCTTAACTTTTGTTTCCAGTAAAAGTTAGCAAATTTAAGTATGAATTAAATAATATAAAGTTGATTATAAAAAAATGTTACTTTGAAATGGTATGAAAATAAAGTGTAACTCTTTTACACTCAATGTTTATTTCTATTGGAATGGAGATTTCAGTTAATTATGAATGGTAATATTTTTTCCTACACAGGAAAAAGGGCGAAGTACAAGGACCATTGAACATTGCATTTTTCCAATGTTACCTAATTATAAGAACACCTGTGCTGAATAACTTTCAGCTGATCTATTTGCAGAGCGTTTAACAGTCCTTAAAATTCCTTGTTTCTTAGCAGTAATGGGCCAGCAATGTTTGCACATTAAGTTGTGTAAGAAATACCTTGGCAGAAACTGCTCAAAATACTTGTTTTCCTTCTTTATATTTAATCAGTAGTTCCTAGCAGGGTGCTTACTTGAGATTTATGCCAATAGTACATTAAATTTTCATGGATATTCTGAGTCATTTTTGTTAAGGGTGAGGTGTTTTGTCTCTTTGCTACAAAGAACTCATTCTAGGGAAAAACCCAGTGACTCACCTAATCTCCTCAGAGAGATTATTTGCATGCCAAAGAGCATATACACTTCTAAAATGTTAAAATAGAAAGTCTTTGTCTCATTCTCTCTCTCTCACTTGTTCTTGCTGGCTTTTTCTTTTTTTTTTCTTTAGTTGGTACTCCTTACCCCTCAGTATACTGGGAAAATTCAAACATCTTCAATATCAACCCTGGTAGGTTCTTCATTACTATCATGTCGAGAGAAATCTGGAGATAATTATTTCTGGATTCTGAGTATTTAAATGTAACAGAAAAAAATCATCCTTTTTCCCCCCCAAGGCTTAGCAGTGAGTGATCATTACAAATCCAGACATAAATGTTAATAGTAGCTCTGGAAGAGTCACACTAATGACTATTAATCATCTTTTGATTGCTCGTATCTGTTAAATTCCTCTGAAGTGAAATAAAAAACTAGTTCTAGCAGTTAATTAGATGAAAGTTGGGGAGACGAAAGGAAGTCAGGAAATGCTTTTACAGTTGTTTAACTGCCACAATGCCACAAAAAATCTTTTGGTTTGGATTACTCTGCAGTTTCTGCTGCCAAAGCAAGAACTTAGCAAAGGACAACTGTGAAGGGAGTTGTGTGCTTTTTTAACTGTATGTGTGAGGAGGAAGATAGATAAGGTTGCAGTGCAGACAGATGTTGTGAATTCAGAGATAAGGTTATTGTAGAAGTTTCTGCAACCTCCATCATGACCATAATGATCCATTCTGAATTTAAGCTGTATAATTTAAACTCTATTTTCCTCTCATTTTGGCATTTCTTTGATAGCTACTGGAAGCATCTATGCTCCTCCTTTGAACATTTGGCTCTGTCCCAGGCCATTCCTACTCATAATCTCTTTTCTTCAGTGGTTTAATGAGATCATGGGTGATCCAGTTTTCTCTGTCTGTAAAACTGATGTTTGTCTGTTTGGATCAGAGTATTTCCATGGGAAGGAAAGGCCTCTGTGGAAACAGTTTTAGTGGTTTAATTATAGGAAGCTCTATATGTTCCTTTATTGTTGTGTTGGGCCGTGTTTTAAAAGTCAGACTCAGAAAGAAAGCCATGATGTGTCTGTAAGAAAAAAAAAAACCTCTGGAATCTTAAACAAATATAAAAATGTGTCATGTAAAATAAAACAATATAAGGTCATAATAATGAAATGTTTAGGATGTTCTTTAGTTTCATCTGTTTGAAAGAAGAATGTGAATGGATATAGATTTCAAATTAGAATCTCCTAAACTACAGTTCATTGTTGCTTAGGTTCTAACACAGGCTGAACCATAAACAGTATTTTAATGCCTGGAACTCCCACTGACACCTTTGATAAGAAACTCAGAAAGGTAACATCTTCACTGCACAATTGCAGTGTATTTTAGAGGGCAACAGCAAATCTGAACTTGACTTTTAATACAATTTGTACAATATTTATAAAGTAGGGAGAGCTTCTGATAGCTTAATTTAATTACCTAATTTCTCAAAAAGGTAATTTAAATGTTTTATTTTATGTCATTGTGACATATTAGTAGCTCTTTCTGTGGATTGATATTCTTAGATGAAATGTAATTTTCCATACATGATTCACAATACTTGGGAAATCTTTATTAATCTTATTGTTGTTTGGGCAAGTGATCCCTGTAATAGCCTTAACCTTATTTATTGTTTACCAGTGCTCTTGCTGCAATAATTGCCCTTAGAACTGCTACTTACATAGAATAAATATGTATTTTTGTTTAAGATAGGTGTACCTGACAGCTTGAGTTCTTTCTAAAACTGAAGCCTCTGGTCATATACTTTCCCCCCTTTACTCCAACCTTATATCAAAATGTCACTTATACAGATGTTGATGTACTCTAGCCCTTGAAAAATATATGTGTTTTCTGCTGAAACAGTCTTATTGATGGACCTAGACCAAATGGCAGTTTGAGAAAGAGCATAATGGAAAGGGAGTGTTGAATATGCACCATGTATGAGTGTGCTATGTGTTTTTAAAGACACGTGCCAGACTGCTGCAGATGTAAGAGGTATAGGAAAACATTTAATATCAAGCAACTCTCCTGGAATTTTTCGCTCTTGTAGGTAGTGGAAAATATTAATTTCATATATAAGGGCTGTACTTCTTTAAGTCAATATAGACAAGAAAATTTCTGGTCTTTTTTCTTTTTCCTTCTTTTATTTATGTATCATGACTGTTTACCTTCTGCTAGTTTTCATTTCTTGCTTTGAAATTGTCCAGCCATATTCCTAGGGCAAGTGGGACATTCCCTGAGGTGTGACTGATGTAGTAGCTATACTCATTCTGGACATTATCCACTCAACTAAGTACCCTCCTTCCCACTTTAGATTTTTCTTTGACTCTCTCAATTATAACATTTTTGCACAATTCCAGTGAAAGGAAGCTCGTGGTCATGCTGAATACCCTTCAGATGGGCACTTTTCCCAGGTCAAATTTTAACAGATGTCTTTTTTCTTCTGTCATGTGCATATGCTCAGTTCATGTTGGAGAAAATATTCTTTTACCTTAGTTCAGTCTTACTTCTCTTTCAGTTTAGGTAGCACTATTTTGGGAACTTCTGGCCTTGTATTCTTGTTGCCAACTTCAATTCAATATTTGCTTTTCCTTAAGACTAATACTGCCTCCAAGGTAATAATGCCCATCATTCCCCATGAAGAATTTTTCCACTATAGTGATTTTCCTTCCAGATTTTTCAAACTTGACAGGTGTTTCTGAACACTGCAAAGTAATAATATACACTGTCAGTCTTATCTCTTTCTCCAAATACTCTTCCTTCTCTTGCCTTTCTTGTACTGCAGAGACTGTTTTCTGTCTGCTCTGACTTTGAGAAAAAAAATTCAGATAACATTTGGATTCTTTGTCATGTTTCTTCTTGTCTGTCTTGGTTATAGGGTCAGCAAAACTGGCCTATTCACATCAGTTTCATTTTGAGTTGCTCATTTAACCATTGTCCCATTGCAGCTTAGATCCTGAAATGACTTTCTATCTCCCTTTCTTGAAGGTGCTCATAAAATGCTCATTTTTCATAAAATCATTTGTACTTGCTTCTGTTTATACTTTTTTTTTTTTTTTTTTTTTTTTTTTTTTTTTTTTTTTTTTTTTTTTGTGCTGAGACTATTCCTGTCAGAACATAATTATAGCTCACTAAAAATAAAGATGTAAAATATGGAGGAAATCTTGGAAATGGCAGTGTTTCAGGTGTGGGTATTCTCCCTAAATGTAGCTGACAATTTAACTGGCCAAATCGAAGTATTGGAGACAATAATAAAGAGAGACACTCGGCCATTAAATCTGTGTCTCAGGGCAGGATGCGTTTCTGGACCTGGTCTCATCCTTAGTTACAGCATTGTGATCAAATGCTCTGTTTAGGTATCTTTTTAAGATTCCCTTTTCCTAATATTTTGTGTGTGAATAGTTCTACTTTGGTACAGGAAGAGTCATTACTCCTCAGGTGAGTAATACCAGTATAGTCCCAGAAGACCTTGGCAGATATATTTCCCTGTTGGTTTATTTTTTTGTTTTTCTCAGCAGAGATCTCGTATTTTTCTTGTTTAGATTCTATTGGAAGTGTTGATACATAGCCCGTTTCTCTTTTAGGTGTTACTATAAACTTTCATCTGTCTCTGTGCAATGTTGTTGAAATAAAAAAGAGAAGTTTCTTTGGACTTTTTATAGTGAAGGGTGATTGAGCTGTCCTTGTATTCTTTCAAAGCACCTATTTTAAACTAGCGGCTTAAAAATACTTGTAATATTCTTTTGATTTTGCCTCAGGTGATAATGTGTCATTTTTGTTTATTTGGATACTGATTCCACTGAAAAACCTCAAGGCAGAACTTCACCTGTAGCCAATTTCAGTGTTGCACATTTCTTGCCTGTTTCTTCCAGTTACATTCTATCAAGCTGTCTTCTTGCACCACTGCCTTGTAAGAATTAGATCTCTAAGACAAGCTTAGAAGATGTGGTGCTGCAGAAAAGTCAAAGCAAAAGTGCAGATTAATTAGATTAGCTTAATTACTTAAAGCTCCATTAATTAGAGATTCATCTTTTCCCCTATACACTAATTTCATTCTTGTTCTAAAGCAATATATGTTGAGTGAGAAAAATAGTACTTCAACGTGAAATTGTAAATAAATGCTGAGAAGTGTCTTTAAATCTCACACCTCAAAAGAACAGTGTTTTGCACCAGGAGGTGCTAGTCAGTTATGATGTCAAATAAGAAATGAAATCAGACTCTATAAAATCTGTATCATTAAAGTATCATTTAAAATACTATTTTTGAGAGCTAGCACAATGATGAAAGAGAGAATAGTATAGATATTCATAGAATCACAGAATAATTTAGGTTGGAAAAGACCTCAGAGATTTTTTGATTTCAACTGTTAACCTAGCACTAGCATCTTCATCACTAAACCATATCCCTAAGCAGCACATCTAGACTTTTCTTGAACACTTCCAGGGATGTGTATCCAGGGATGTAATTCCGCCAGTTCCCTGGACAGCCTGTTCCAATTGACCACCCTTTCAGTGAAATTTTTTTTCCTAATATCCAATCTAAACCTCCCCAGTGCAACTTGAAATAATTTCTTGTCATCTTGTCGGTTGTTACTTGGGAGAAAAGGCCAACCTCCTCCTCACTACAACCACCTTTCAGGTAGCTGTCCTTTCAGGCACTTCTCATAAATCTTGTTCTTTCACCAGCTTTATTGCCTTTCTTATAATTTTATATCTTTTCAGATGCTGGGAACCCTGAGCTGTGCAGCACCAAATGTGCCTCCCACCAGCCTGCAGCACATTATGCAGGCTCCATCTGTAGAAAGGGTTACCCTATTTTGGTCATTCAAGCTGTTATTCGATTCCCTTACTAGAAATTAGTTCTATTCATCATTTTTACAGTTGAACAGAGAGGATGTTTGCATGAGAACGTCTTGCTGCACTTTAAGATAAAGACAAGGTGATGCAGGAGGTGTAATTGCTGGAACCAAAGGGGAGTTACCTGCAGAATCCTCCTCTATAATGAGCAGGGTGAGGTTACCCTGCAGGAAAGAGATTTGTCCAGCACACACTGACCTGGAGGCTAAAGTCTGCATGTGGCACAGCACCACACTGCACAGCACAGGTGTCATACTACTCAGGTTGTTTTGTGGCTCACTAACTCTTCTATATATAAATGGTCTTCTGCTCAGGATCACTACAAACCATTATTTTTAGAAACTGTAGACAATTCTGTATGTTCATTATCTTTCTTGCTAATAAAAAGATTGAAAATCACACTGGTTTGGAAGATAAAATGTCCTTTTGAGTATTGAGTGGCTCCCTCCAGGTGAGGGTTGAGGCACAGAAAAGAAAGAGTGAAAAGTCTTGGCCTCATCCCTTGCCTGTGGTGTTCTTGTTTGGAGAATAAAAGATTCAAGTCATTATATTGTCAATCTGTCAGCTTCTCTGTGCGTGAAGGAAGGATTTTGAAACAGCCTAAGTAGGATGTGAACATTTAAGAAGATCAGGTTCTTTGTAAAATCCCAGAATAAATTGAAATGATTTTGATGGATGTCAACATTTTCTCCCTGCTTTTATGGGGAAAAAAACCAAACTAAAAAAGGTTTATTTACACTTTTTTTTTTTTTTTTGGTGGAACAAAGTATCACTGTTTTATTGTTGTATATAAGCTTTTTTTTTTGCCCAGCCCACGAGTTCCTTAACAGTAGTAACTGAGAGAAACTTACATTCTGAAATATGTCCATCTCAGAACTAGACATGCCTGACCTACTTTGATGACTTGTTGCAGGATGACAGCAGGGAATTTTAATGGTACAATCCTGTAAGACATCTTCAGACTGAAAGCTAACAATAGTGCATAAACTTGTTTCTTAATTGCCATTATTCTATGCTTTGGGCTTAGGAAACTCGTTTAAATATACTGCCACAGCACAGTGTTATGATATTACCATTAATAAAACAGTAGCATTTAGCTTGTTAGGTAGCATTAAATCTCAAGTGCTTTACAGAAAATCTAGGAATGGGAAGACTGATTGAAGGGGAAGAAAACCTAATTTCACCCCCTTCAAAAAATCCCAGTTTACTTCTTCCCTAGCATCTGATAAAATGGAATAGTTGAACTTGAAAAGACAATTCGATTTGAAAGGTTTTTTTTCAGGTCACTTTTCTTATGAAATAAATTGGGAAAAAACTTGTCCCACTATATGGTATCAGTAGAGGTACCCAGCATTCTCTAGGAAAAGTTAATGTAGGTAATAGTTACTGCTTCTGAATTCAGGTATATTTGGCCAAGTGCTGCCCTCAACTATGCCAGTGGAATTTCCAATACATTAAAGTCCATGAAATGCATGATTTTCCAGTGGTATAACTGAGGATAGATTTTTTGTCCTACTGTTAATGGAGTACAGAGGCAGTTTAAGAGAAACCTGAAGTCTTTTGATCTGCTTATAATCTCTAGTAAAAGTACGTGGAGTCATCTGGCAGGATGGAACTCTTCTGCAGGTTATTTCTGCACTCTTATCTATGAGATCACTGTTCAGCAGATTCTTTAATTCATTATGCCATGTGGTACATTATTACATTTCATTGTAGCTCTGAGATCATTTGTCCTCTTAACCTTTAGAGGGGTTTTAATCTAGAATTTTTTCCCAGAGAGGATGCACTAAAAAGCTGTAGAGATTAATAATTAAATTAAAAGCTTTTCTGACAGTTTTTTTTTCTTTTGGTTTTGGTTTGTTTTGGTTTTGGTTTGGTTTTTGTTTGGTGTTTTGGTTTGGTTTGATTTGGGGTTTTTTTGGGATTTTTTTTTGGGTGGTGGTTTTTGGTTTTGGTGGCTTTTATGTTAAGTCATTAAAACTTTTTTTTTATATATCATACTGATATTTTAAATTTACAGAAATTTGGGAAATTCATGGAAACATATAAAAATTGCTTTTAATGTTCATAACAGAAAAATTCATCACTGACTGTGACTCTTTTTTCTATTAAAATCTCAATAAGTCTCTCAGGAGTTAGGAAGGTTTTGATTGACTTCAAAGCAGAATCTCTCTCAAGCAGAATTCTTGTGCTGGAGCTGTACTATGTAGTCCACAACAGGGCCATGGTAAACAAATCCATTCTGATAATCCAAAAGAATGATGGGAAGAAATCACCTGAATACACAAAAAATTGCTCAAGTCAGCCCTGAAAGCCATGGAGTCTATGGAGAACCTTTCTTGTGAACCACTGCTGGAAGTGCTCTCTCCTCTTGTGTTGGTGCTGTGATTCTGTGGCTCTATGCCAAAAGTTTTATAGACTTGAGAATGTTGCCTTTCCCTTTTGTTCGTCTTGCTATTGTAGATTTCCATCATGTGTTTGATGTGCACTGAAGTATTAACAAGGCTGATATTAAAGTATCCTTATTGGTTCCTAGGTGAGCATCACTGGGGGCAAGTGGTAATTAATTTAGCACAGCTATTGTTTCAAGCTTTATGAGTGATTAATCAATTATATTTGTATATGTAAGCCTTGCTTCTTGTTTTAAATCTTTTCTTTGAATCTAAAGGAGACAGATGTGTTTCAAAATTCTAAATGAATCTGTAAGGCTCTTTCTCTGTCACTATATTTCAATAAATGCTGCCCTTTACACATACTCGTCTCAGAGAGTGGTGGCCAAACCACAAACTGTTCTCAGTTTGGGTTTCTTTCATATTCTTGGCAAAGTACAAGTTGGAGACCTAGTGAGATTGTAGTGGAAAGAAAACAAATGAAAACTTTCCCATGTGAACTCTTGCATTCAGCTGCTGGTCTTGGCGGGAAATAGGACAGTAGTAGTTTCCTTCATGGCATCAGGTTTTCTGGCATGCAAATTTTCAACAATTTTCCAACAATTTAGAAGCTCAGTGAAGCATATTATTAAGAGGAGATAATGGCTTCTCTGACTATATAAAGAACTGTTTGGATTTGTTGCCTTTCAAATGCATATCTGTTGTTCTAAACAAATATGACAGAAATTATTCTTACTGTCATTGTTCCATCAGTTCAACCTATAAGAATTTATTTGGGTTTTGTTTCTGGCTTTCCCTGTGTGGAGCTTTTGTTTGTTTTCTCTGGTTTTTCTTTTGGTTGATTGGTTTTAATAGATTTTTCAGGCTAGAGAGTTGATTAAAGTTTACCTGTAAACTGTTTTGTGACAGAAAACTTTGCCCAAGTTACCTCCCAGGTATGTATATTTCCGTAAGAAGCACACACAATTCATCAATCCTTGAAAATTATTTTCAGTATTGTTCCTGTAAAATAGGACTGTGATAAAATAGGACCTGACACTATAAAGGTATATAGGCATGCCTAGATCTATGTGGAGATACATTAGAGATGCTTTCAGAGCCTGGGTTGTCTTTTTCAGGACAGATGTCTTCATGCCTTTAGAGTAAAAATCCCATAAATCTTAATTGACACAAATCACTGTGAATTCATATGATATTTTAAATATATATATATATATATATATATATATATAACTGGCATGGACAGGGGCTTCACCATTTCAGAATAAAAACTTCATAAAACTTTTGGATTTAATTGATTAATACCATTGTACAGTAACATGAGCCAGCCCGTGACGTGAGTAACAAAGTGACTTGATTTTGGTCCTGAAAAAGGCTATTGTTCAACTTTATCTGGAATAATTTAATTCTAGTTCCTAAAACTGAACTATTTCTATGTCTAGATGGTACCCAGACAAAAGGGACCAATTGTCCTGGGTTGTAGTGTAGGATGTACACAAAGTATTTATTCTATCACCATCTTCATGAACTGTTAAATCAGGTGGGGCAGTGTTTTCCCAGGCCCCCTGCCTTTGGGCTCTTCTGCTCATGGCCCATCAATGCCTTGCCCGTGACTCACAGGTAACTCCCTCCAGGAGTTATCTCTGTTTAATGGGCCATCAAGGACCCACTTCACAACTCCTCATCCCATTGTGAGATGCTCTGCCCAGGGGGAGGAGCCAAGCATTCTCACCTAGATATAAGCTAGTATTTGGAACAGTGCAAGGAGCCCTTACCTACTGGATTCCCAGAGGATCAGAGCAACCAGACCTTTCTGCAGGATCACTGCTTCAGGAAGAGCACCTCATCTGGACTGCTCCCACCACCCTGCTCAGGTTGTATTCTGACTCTGTCAGTGGTCCTTTGTGTTATTGCATTTATTTTATTTTATTTTACCTTTTTACCTTTCTTCTTATTAAATTGTATTTCTGACTTGGAGCCTCTCACTCGTTTTTCTTTCAAACCACGACACCAATTCCAGTAGGGACCAATCCAGCTTGCATTTCAGAAAATGAAGTACAACCCCAAGTGAAATAATAAGATGTAAAGGATTGACTTGGAGTGAGTGCTGCTTAGAAATAAGAATATTCATGATTTGAATGAATCTGAATAGCTTAACATTGGGAAAATAACTCTGAGATACAGAGCCATACCAGTTATGTATTGAAAATGGGTAGGAAAGAACCCATTTTCAGTGAGAAATCAATAGGATTCTCAACTTTTCAAATAAATTTATTTTTTCTAGAAGTTCTTTAGAGTGTCTACAAACTGTAAATACCTATAAGCCTGTGAAGAACTCCTGTTTGTCAATTTGGCACAAAGCTGGTAGTTTCTGATTTATGCCAGCTTTTATGCCATTATTTCAGCAATTTTTCAGTCTTTATCAAACTCTCACTTTTCTAAGACACAATGTATTTTGATGCTATGGACCCCTCAGGAGATATTTGATGGAGGGAGCTGGTGCTATCCAGTTACTTAGCTGAGGAAGGAAATCTTTCCTATAGGAGACTATTTTCTACCTTAAATCAAATTAATTTCTTAAACAGATCTACGCATGTTGCACAATGTCTTTGCAGTAATTAATAGTTTCCGAGGAAGATTGTTGATAGCAGAAATAATATTTGGCACCATTTAATTGTATACTTTAAAATAGTTTCTGCAAATATATATTCACCTGTATTTATGTGAAAATGCACTAAAAATCTTCATTTTTCAGAGGGTTTAACGCACTTTTTATGTTCGACAAAACCTAACTTTAGCTCAGTTATCTCAGTAGGTATCTCAACATCTGCCCCTCTCTTTCCTTTTGTCAGTTCCACCCCCTGCTCCCAATTTCAGATGTAGTTTCTCTGAACAGGTCTTTATCAGCAGCAAGCATGTTCAGTCTGTAAGAATATCACTGAGAGTGACTTCTATTGCGGGCTGGGCTTTCAGTGAGGACACACATGCCCACTGCAAACTGAGTGGGGTGTAAGGATACTTAGTGCCCTCAGAGAGTTAGAGTCCTAAAATGTGAATATGTGTAAACTCTGCCTTTTCAACAGTTTGCAACTCAGTCAAAAAAGCAGACTGATTTTTCAGAGGGAAAACAGGCTGAACTACTTAGCAGCTGCTCTTAGGCAAAAATTCACAACCCTGCTTATAGATGGTTAAGTAATGAAACATTGAAAGTACTCTTTATCAAAATGTCAAGTTTGAGATTTAACATTATAGAAATGGAATTTCCCCGGCCTAATTTTTTAATGGCCTTTCTGATTGTGTTTTCCTCAAAAGGTTGAGGCAGCCATCCACCATAGAGAATAGCAGCTCAAGTAGTTACATTTTAGGCAAGTTTTTATATAAGCAAATGAAACTGGCTTCTTTCAGATGGAGAAGATGGTATCTCTGAAAGGCAGGATGAACAACCTGCTTCTGAAAAAGAAATGACCTACCAGAGTACAAGGAGTGCTTAATAACTAATTGCATCATTAGCTGTTAGAACTCAAATAGCCTAATCAGGATTTATGTATATATTGTTGCAAATGTTCTTTAACATGAGTAGATGGTTCAGAAAAACACACTGTGCTATGGGAACAAGAAATGAATCATGTCAAAGTATGATTTTTCATCTTTAATCCATAAAGATCCTCTATTATTAATAAAAATCTTTATTGAACTGGCATACAAAGCAGAGCATAAGCTGTTCTGGATCTGTCAGGACCATAATTACTCTGCTAGGCAATACAGGGGTTAACTGTTTGTTGTTCTCATTAACAGTTACGGAAGGAAATGATCCTTCACTAATTGGCATATATTGGCTTAACAAAACAAGGCTGGCCTGGGACACTAAACAGCACATGTTAGGTAATCAGAGAAATTAAGAGAAAATGTATATATGATGGCAATACAGATGTTACTAATTTCAAATTATGAAGTCAAAACTCAAAGTGATAGAGAGGGATGTATCTAAATTTCCTGGGATTCATCCCTATTTCTAGCGATTTCTGAACATTTGCAGAGAGAATGAGAGAAATTGAAAATAAGGCCTGTATTGGCCCATAGTGAATGGGATTTTCCATTTAGTCATATGTAAGGATAAGGTCCTTTATTATACCCTAAATGTAAGGAAGTGAAAAGTGTAAGTTTGACTGAGTGTCAACAAATCTCTTTCTCAAACAGAATGTAAAATAAAGTATAATTAGTGATTTCACCTCAGGCATATGAAATTAAATTAGTGTTGCATTGTATCTAGTCCACTGAATACAGGCAAGGATTTTTGAAGAGGTGTCTTGTCTCTGCCTCGGCCAGCCCTGACACCTCGACAGTAAAGGGCACGGTTTGACATGGAACAAACCATTACAACTTATAAAAAAAAATATAAAACAAGGAACAAATACATACATAAAACTGATAAAACCAAAACTGCACCACTACAGATTTGGGTATTGAAAACAGTGGCTCAGTACAGTTGATAGCCTTGACGTTGTTCAAAACAGTGTATTGGGTTCTAAAGTTTTTAGAATCTTTGCTTCTAAAGTTTGTTTTCTGCTACACAAGTGGGTACAGTATTAACTGCCAGAAACACAACAAATCATCCAGGAGATTACAAAAGCTTCTGAGATTGTTACAGAAATATGTATTACAAGTAAAACATATTAAAGTTCAGACAGAAAAGCACGATATATTCTGGTATAAATGGTCAGGCATATAATTCAGAATAATTTAAAAGATCAGAAGTTGACTCTCAAGAAAAGGTTATGGTATGCTGTGTAAGATTAGTTATACTAAACATGTACTAGTATGATGCAAGATGAAGTACAAACATCTGCGTGACATTATGCATCGGAAATATTTTGGTTCTGTTAATTTCCTAGGTTGATTTAGGTGAAGATAGAATAAGAGAAAGCAATTGACGTAGACTGCATGGTTATCACCCCACATACTACAAATTGTCCCACAGACCTGGATTTAACAGCCAGGACACTTCACTGTGTGGTAATTCTCAGTCAGATGCACGCCCTGCTGACACTGCAGACGAGGTGAAACCCTTAGCTGTGTGAGCGTGAATGTTCATGTTTATTCCAGCTGGCTGCAAATGGTAGAAGGAAAATATTGCTGCTGCTAATATTTTTGGGACATTGTATGGTATGCTTTCTGAGAGGAAACACAGGCGGGGGCTATTTCACCTCAGTTTTCTCTGAGGAATTATAAATTGCCCTCATGAGATACTCAGTAACACACACGAGATCAGCTGTTTATCAGCCTGTTTCAGAAGGGTTAGTGTAATGGATTCTACAGAAATTTTCACTCCTTGTAACTTAAAATATGGGTCCAGGAGCACCAATATATGAGATTCAGTGCAGCAGACTTTAAAGAAGAAAGGAGTTTTACCAGCCAGCAGAGGAGGAAAGGGCAGAACCTTTTCCCTTTAAATTGCAAGGTTTAGCTAGATTAAAGAATTACATTTCTACCAGCAATCTGGTCAGGAACTGTTGGAATAAGAAGTAAGGAAGATGTGGACAGCAACACAAAAGGAAGGACATCCTTCCTCTGGCTTTATCTATACAGAAGCTGAGAGGGTTTCAGTACAAATATCAGTCTTTCATGACTTTGGCTTCCTCATTTGAGATCGTTTGGAAATTTCTTCCCATTACTTCTCAGTCTTGTGCAGCCAGAATAAGAATAAGGTCTGATGATTTTGTCTTGCACATATCAGCCTTTCCTTTTTAACAAAAGGATAATTAAAATAATTTGCTTTTATTGTGACTGAGAAGAGAGTATCCCTTGCTATTGTATTGATTGTTGTCATTTTCAGCCATAGGTAAAATGTTTGGTAAGTAAGAAATTTCAGGCAGGCAAGCATTCCTGAAAGCATTTTCAGCCCTCTTCTTAATGGTGTCTGGGAGTGATTTTAGGCAGCAGGCAACAACAGAGGTGTGAATATACTGAGCTCCTACAGCCGTGTGAACGGCATTGATTTTCAACCTCATCAGTGCCTCATGCTATGGGAGAAAAGCAGAGTACAAACAACCATCTGGCATCAAATTAAAAGATGGTTGTGCTGGTAGTACTTGCCTGGAATAATCAAATGAAAATTATGCTTTTCTGAAGTCTAGTTCAATACACTACTGTAGTCTCAGGCAAGTCAGCAAATATGTAGATTAATTCAGCCTCACTTCTTGCTTTTTTTTTCCTTGCCTACTTTGAGACAGATTATATTTATTGCATAGGCCAGCAGTACTCCAAACTACAACAGGTTCATTCTTTTAATGTCAGTTGATTTTATGAGCTCACATTTAACAAAAGAAGATGCAGAGTAAGGGAGTCATAGGTATTTATGTGGAACCCAAACTTTTGTTGAAAATTACAGAGGTAAAACAGGATATATAATAACTTTCAAAGTACTGGGTTGAGATGAAAGGGAAAAAATAATAATGGAGGATACTGATCAGCTGTTGCTCCAGATTTAGGGAAAGTAAAAGAACAAGAGATGTTAGCAGAACAAAGCCATGTACACTTTAGTCGAAGACTAGCAGCATGCAAGACTGTCAGTCTATGCAGGCAAACTGAAGAAATTCCAAAAGTATGTGTTAGCAGGCTTGGGAAAGGACAGATGCTTAGCAGACATGTATTCCGAACAGGTCCTTTATTTTTGTTGTCCCATCCAGTATGTAGTTATGTGTTGAGCTGGGGTTTTTTTTGTTGTTGTTCATGAATCCACTATATAAAAGGTAAACCACAAATGTAATTGTTTCTCTTGTGCAACAATCAGAAATTTCTCCCTTGTGTGATGCTGGGAGAACTGTTCTGTGCTGTAAGATTTCAGTGGTGTTATTAAAAAAGGACATTTGTCTCACTCTCTGAGTTCCTTTACGGGAACAAACCTTATCTTTCTGTCTATTTGTAATATTAGACAGAAAATCACTTTTCTTCTGATATGACCATGTGTCCAAGACAAATTTCTGCTGCAGCTGAAGTCCAAAAGCACATAGTCCCTGCAGGGCAGAATTCTCATTAATGTCTTTAAACAACACTGTCTTCCCGAAAGATTGTGCATTTCAGGCCTTGTTTAATATCATGGATGCTTTAATACAGACCTACTTTCAGTGAAAGGGCTGCCTTAAGAAAAGTGTTCCTATTGTTACAAAGATTTAATGATTATTTTCCAGACAAAAAAATTTCTTTTTTTAATTTTATTTAATTTTTTATTATTATACTTTTTTCAATTTTAATTTTTTTTTAAATAATTTTAGGGATGACTTCAGGGAAGACAATTTTTTTCACATCAATATTAATTATCATTATGAATTATTACCTAATGATGGGAAAAGGTGATGAAAGAGAATACATATATATATATATATATGAAGATTTTGTAAACCTGGTGAAAGACAAGATAAATTTCAGAGAAGATTATTTTTTTCATTTGTAATTTTTCTGTTATGATGAAATCTAACCCAAGGGAAGGATTTTTATAATTACCATTGATGCCAAGATAAAATTTGAGTTATTCCTTTAAAAGTTGCCTTCAATCCTCTCCAAACTCCTAGTAGAACTCAGTTGAATGTTTTCTAATACAATACTATTTAACACAACCACTAAAATAAGTAAGTTAAGTGTCTTAGGTAATTTTTTTTTTTTTAGTATTAGGAAATGGAAAGGACTCCTATCACCACATTACCATAATGGAACTTCCATATAATGTAACCTATGGAGTTTTTACAAAGGTTATTTCTCTGTACTGAATTAAACCGCAACATATCTGTAAAAAGAGGAGTTCATTGAGCCTGGAGCAAATAGGCATTTTACACTAGTACACTAGAAGGAAAGCTCCAAAGGTTTCTCCTACTCCTGAGAGTAAGCAGCATTTCTCCTTTGCTGGGCAGTGGTGCTGTGTGCACAGGTACATAACACCTGCACTGAGCAAGGACAGCACCACCTACTCCATGGTAGATGACTTGTCAGGTCTGGTGCCATATGGTGACAGCACACAGCAGTGACAGGTCACCCTTCACCATTCCATGGGGTGGCAGAGGCAACATGTCCTTTTCCAAGTCTGCTTACTACAGAGTAGCTCATCCTTGGATTGCTGCTGTTCTGGGCTGTTTGCCCAGAAGTCTTCTCAAGAAAGACTAAACCCTGACAGCAAGAGGAATCATCATCCATCTGCCTCTCTGTGGGGACAGCAGAAGACTCAGCTGCAAAACTGTGCTCAGTGTAATTCTCTGCGGTGCTTTAAAGAACACACCTGTAAACATGACAAAATGGCAATGTCCCTGAAGTACAGCAAGAACATCTGTTGAACTCGGGTGGCTGATCGAGATAACCAGTGATGTGCACAAGGAGTGAGAAAAGAATGAATAGCAAAGACCAGTAATATGCAAACCAGAAGCTTGATATTCATTTTGTCACAGTAAAATTGTCATTTTTGTGGCACTATTGATAAACCTGAATAAACCTCAGCCAGACAATTGATATAGTTTTTTTGGGTTTTTTTAAGGGTGAAGATTACTGGCTTTAGGTCTCTCCCACAATGGTGTCATGGCTGGTGTAATTAGGTTTCTTGCGTTTGCACCAGAACTTCAGTTTTATATGTTTGCTTCCCCAGTAACTTGCTAGCTCAAAATAAAGGGGAAATTTTAGCACAGAAAGCTTAGGAAGAACTAGCATGTAGCGCTAACTCTTGGGTAATATGCTTTTCATTAATGTGCTGTTTAGAATATAGGTAATGGAATGGTAGCTCCAGTTAATTTTTACTGAGAGTGAAGATTGTCACGTCTGAAAGTGTTGTAAATGGATCAGAATCTTCTAATTTGAATCTGCTGCTACCTGTCTGCTGAGGAAATTAAATAGATGTTTAATGTAGATTTTTCAAGAGAATACACTTAAAACTGCAGAATTTTTTTCCATTAATATTCCATTTTGAATACAGGTAACAGCCAGTGCAATGTAATTTTGCATTTGTTCTATAGAACATAAAGTACAGAAGGGAAATGGCTGAATTAATACCATAAGGACTGAATTTATATCAAATGTATCATTGTTCTCTGGTCTACATAAGTAATTAAAACTGGAAAATAGAATTGCAAATAAACCTTTTGATATGACATCAGCCAATCTACTGTAACCAAAGGATGACAGACTGAACCATGCCTTTCACTAATCTGATTGTGAATGAGTTTTACAGCCACAATTGTACAATGAAACTTACTTTTAAATAAATTATAATTTTTATGCAGTAGAATAGATTGTTTTTACAGAGGCTTATTTTATAGACATCAATCAGTGATGGCTTAGAGGAGTGATAATGCTGATTTTATATGAACATGTATTTTTCATATCATGCAGGAAGGAAAAAAAACCCATGTAAGGTAATATATGAAATTACATGAAGTATATCTCCTCTGTTTCATGTTATAAATCATTTAGTTAATAACACATTTTGGATTTAAAGCATTGCATATCTTCTAATCAGTAAGAGCTGAAATGAGAAAAATTCTCTAATGTTTTGAGTTGAGGCTTACACAAATTATAGGTAGTGCCTTTATATACTGTTCTTCCTTTTGGGGGTTACAAAGCAGCTTATCCAGAAGTGGAAGAATATTACAACCCAGCTGTGTTTCTGTTGTGCCCTGTACCTGCTTTTGAGGACTAAAAGGTTCTGGCTGCAATGTAGCCCCGGTTTTGTACCTGAGATGTTTTGGTTTTCTGAAACTCTTTTCCCAGGGAATTTTTGGTAAACAGAAGTGGTTTTGTAAACTATACTATGTTATTAATTCCTTTTCCTAGGAGGGACTTCTTGATGTCCCTCTGGTCTGACCAATGTGATTGAAGAGGTTTGCCTTTGTTTCACCAATCAGATTGGTCTCTGTAAAATAGTATATAAGAGAGACACATCCCAAAAATAAAGGAGTCATTTTCAGCCTTCTGAAGTTGGAGACTGTGTCGTTGTGGTATCAAAGAGAGTCAACTGCAAGATGTTTTCTCTTTTGGGGAGGTGGCAGTGATTCTGCACATTTATATTCCAATCCTTTTTGTGATCTTGGAATGATACATTGCCATGCTGCACAGTGCCCAGGGGGTTACAATTTCAACCCGAAATCAGCATTTCCTGGCTAGGGAGCAATTAACTTGTAATGTTACTTGCATTTTAATACCTTTGGACTGATCCTGCCACTATTAAAGAAAACATCAAACTGGCACTTATTTCAAATATTGGTACCATGTTATGTAACACATATAATTGTATTTTATATCATACATAATGATTTTATGCTTTCTAGGCTGCTCAGATAGAAGGTTTTGGGTTTTTTTTTTATATCTTTCCTGTTTATGTTTAGCATGCTATACCATTTAATGAGGAAAAAGAGATTTAGCAGCATTATTAATGGACAAATTAAGTGTCAATTAGCACTTATATTATAACAACACACTTTTAATCCACAACAGAAATTTCGTTCAGCATACTAATCCATGCTTACTTGCTTCCATTTGTGATGTTAATATTTACCCACAAATTCTAGAATGAATATGGAAAACTTTTAGGTAAAAAATTCTGTAATTTTTAAAAGAGTCTAAGGTCTCAGTAAAATATCTTCCTTGAAAATGTCATATTCTAAAAGCATGGTATCAACAGCATTATTTATTTTATTGTCACAAATGCCATGGATTTCCTTGGAAAATAAATGAAACTAACAGTTTCAGCTGCCCCTCTTAGATATATGCCATTTATATCTAACATATTTGGTGTTTATTTGTAGATTTAAATCTCTTTGTAAACCTAAAATTTGCCAGTATTTCCATTAAGGCAAAGTAGTAGCATTGGTATCAATGTCTGACTTAAAGAAACAGAAAAATTCCATCATTTATTACAAGAAATTTTTTTTTCATGGAAAAAATATCTATCTGAAAATACACTATTTGAAAATCATTATCCCTAGACTTACTGCTTGTTAAACAGAAAACCTGGAGTTCTGAACACTGAATAGTAATCATGTATTTAAAAAAAGTCCAAACAGTTTGCTGATCTTTAATAACTGAACTGAAAGCTGGTGGCTCTAATACTTGCGACTTTTTTGTCCCAGACTTGCTTCAAGCCTTAGTTCCTTCCTGACGCTTGGAAAACATCAAGTTCCTTCCTGTTCATTGATTTTTCACTTTAACCATGTACCATGAATGCAACAAAAAAATGTAATTAGTTTAAATTAAAATAACTTTAACTTTGTCTTGATATACTTCATGGATATCATAATGCTCACATTATTGTTCGTAAACATATGCATAACCAATAAATATACTTTTATAAAAATGTATACAACAAATGTGTCTCAGTAAAAAAACTTGAACTGTGAAAAATAGGAAGAAAAAGTAAGGGACTGCAATGTCTCTGAAATGCTCAGGTAGGGAAACAGCACCCAGGGGTCTGATCTGAACCATGTGATTCAATGGATAATTGAATGAAGTGCTCCATGTTGAAGTGCTTCAGAATATGCTTCAAAATTGGCCAGCTGGAGATAACTCCTCAGGTCTCAGATTCCAGCCTGCCAGTGTTTTAAATCAGCATACCGTTCCTCTTCCATTATTTATAGATGTTTTGGAATAAGCACTTTTAGGAGGAGAGACAAATTGTAAAGCTCACTCACCTAGGTAAACAGATAATGCTGGCTTTCCTTATAAACACAATTGTCACAACTGCAGTTGTGGCACAATCTTGCATATTGTTTTTGGGAAGGAAGTGAACAGAAGCAATTGAGATTAAATTAAAACAGAGCCAAAGTATTAGGAAAAACCAATTCCCTCAATCTTTATTATGACTAATACATTAAATAAGTCAAGTCATGATTGCACAGTACTTCTCTGTTATCAAGGGGCAATAAGGACTGTGTTTGAAGAGTTAGGGGTCTGCAAAGGTGCCATTGAACTGGACAGACAAAATGCTAAGTTCCAAACTCCCTCATTAAGCACTTTAGGAATTTAATTTTTTTAAAAAAGCATCCTGAGAGTGTGTATGGATCCAATTCTAGGATTCACCCAGTGGAACAAAATTGACTGGGAATAACAGGAATATTTAATTCATCTGTTGACTCTGTACATTTAGCTTGCAATTAGAAAAGGACCACTCTGGGACCTAGCAAAGGAAATGAGGTACTAGTGTCTTAGAAGAGAGATACTTCTCATAACATTTTCTGTATGGGACTTTGATCTAGAAATATGGCCCCAGAAATTCCTTTTCTCACTACCTTGGTAAAATTTTTACTTGTTTGGTATTTTGTTAAAATATATTTATGTTCATTTTGTTAAATATGCTTTTTTCATACAAAGGCTTTTTAAAAGTTGATGTCTCTAGTTCTGGTATACCCAGACAAACAACAGCAGCTTGGGTGACTAGACATGCAGATGTTTACCACAGCAAAAAATCAGTCTGAGAAACAAACATACCATATTTACATCAGGATATGGTGTGCCACATTTAATTCAAGACCATTCTTCAATATCTGAGATACAGTTAGTTTATTACAATGTGTTATGAATGACAAGGAAGTAATGAATATTAATATTGTGTCTAACACATTCTATCACTTTGTCAAATACCTTTAAAGCTTAAAAGACCTTTGTACTTTAATAATGGTAATTGAAAGACTGATCAAGAAAGGTATATGGTATGCATTTGGGACCACCTACTCTGGGAGTTAGTTTTGTCTTGTTTGGTGACTATATCATGATCTGTCCTCCATTTTGAGTAAAACCAGTAATATCATAATTTATTGCATCTTGATATTTCCAAGTAGTGGAATGGAATGGGTTCTATTTCTCCAGCAGTGGTCATTTAAAGATAGTTAGCATTCATAGACTATCTGGAAGAATTAGTGTAGTTAGAAATTATGTATAGAGATGAGTGAAATGATTTAAGAGCTAAGTTTGTCACTATGCAATTAACATATGTCTTTCTAATGATCCTTGCATTTAGCTAATGAAATTTTTTCCTTCTTTATTTGGTGTATAGTTTAAATGAATATTGCATCCTAACTTGCAATTTTCATGTTATAGCCAATTAATTATATAATTTGTGATGAATACTTCTATTCAGTGTTAAAATAATTACATTTTTTGGTATGCATTCTGCTGTTATTGATGATGATCAAAACTGAAAATTATACAGGAAACATAGTAAGGAGAAAGGCCTTTAAAGAACATGTAGGCCTTTTTATGATAAAGGTAGCTAGAGTTATTTCTATAACAACAAACAAGTGAAGGAAACCCAAGATAATGTAAGTGTTAATTCACTTCATGCAAGAAGTATTTGATTGCACGTCATGTTTTCTTTCAACACCTATGTCCATACTTCATGAGCACACAGACAAAGAAACCAACCACGTTTCCAGCAGAGAAGACAGAAGATGGCTTTTAGGTTATCAGATTTAAGGTCAAGTGCTTCAACAATATGAGTGGCTATTATGTATTTTAAGGGGTTGTTAGGAGGTGGTTTGCTTTTCAAAAAGCAAGAAAAGGAGGAAGGACTGAATACAAATTTATCCTTCTTTCATCTGCTGTGAATTGTTTTACAGACAAATTTTACAGAGACAAATGACAGTTTTTACTTTGCCTGAGAGTACTTGTGTTCACTAGGAACCTGAACCTGTAACTTTTAACATCTAAAGTGTTTCCTTTATATATATTTTTTTTAAACTGGCCAAATACAACACTTTTTTTTAGCATTTTAAATTATATCTTACTATTTTCAGAAAACCACCTTATTTCCGTCTGAATTTTTTCTGCATGTCAAAGTTTGTCCTGGAGTTTCAAAAGGTGGCCTCTTCTCCTTTAATAAGTGTATTTTGATATGTGTAAAAAATACTCAACATACCTAAAACGTTCTGTTCAATTCCCCAGGCACATTATTCTGCTTCTGCTTTGGGGTAGTATAAATATAGTGTGTAGTAAACTAACTGAAGGTACTGTATGAATTGAAAATGATCCTGTATAAAATATATGCATTTTCTGTCCACAGTCAAATAAGGGGAATGGTATTTCCTATGACTGTATTGAATTTCTTCAAAGAGTCATGTTTGTGTTTAAACATTACCATAAAACTATAGAATCCACACATTCTTAGTTACATATAAAAACACTTCAGATATAAGAAGCCTTAACTGAATATGTACACGGCTTTAAAATCAAAAACTTGTAAGACTGTAATTCTTATTAGGTACCAGATGCTTTTATACTTTGCAGACCAAATATTTTTTTTTTTTTGTAAAGCCCCCAAATTTGTTGTGATTTTTTCCAGAAATCTTTGGGTTTCTTCTTATTATTATACTAGTCCTTTAAAATACTTACCCATTGTTTCCTGTAAGGAAAAGATCTCTCCAGTATTAAGCTTCATTTTAATCTCATTTGATGGAAATTGTTTTCTTTTATAAATAAAGGCCTATTTATATTAGTTTAATGTCTCTCACAAGCCTCACTGATCAGTGGATGAAGTTAAAGAATCACCCTGCTCTTTTGTTCCTTCTGGTTGTTTTTCTGCTGCAGCTCACCAGGCTAGTTCATGAAGCAGCTGCAAAAATTCATCTCAGAGCTAGAAACAGTGTAATAGAAAAATAAGACCCACAGAAGGAAGAGCAGGATCTGCTTTAGACAATGCTCAGATTTATCTTTTGTATCAGCTCTGGCTGGGATTCACAGAATAATTCAGACCAGTCAAAAAATAAGGCTGATGAACTCCTGTGTTGCTTGGGTTGATATTGGAATGATACACCAAAATTAATAACTATTTCAGGGAGCTGTAAGGCTAAAAATCCTCCCTACCAAAAGCTTGCTACACAAGCATGCAGGTCTTTCTAAAATCCTGCAAATAGGAAGGAGACAGACCTGAAAAACACTAGTTTGCTTTAAAAAATAGATGGCCTAGAATTTTAATAAGTTGCCACACACATTTTGTGTTTGGGCATGATTATGGGAGGGAAACCCATGGCGCTTTATGTCAATATCAGGACTTTCATTGACCTTAAGCAAAACATTTTCATTTCAAATTATTAATTATTCCAACAAGGTGTCTAACTGGGGAGTTTAGCAAGGAACACATGCAGAATTTTAAACTTGTTTCAAAGCTCGGCAATATGATAAAAAAAATTGCACCTTAATCATATGAACAAATTCTCCTGGTTCATACAAATTTTATAGACTCACTTGAAAACTGACCCCTTTTCTGGCAAAACCACCTGTAATTTTTTTCAAATTTTATCATAGGGAATTAAAATATCCAGAGAATGAACTTCTAGTGTCAAGAGTATGCAATTTTATAATATATATTTATTATATGGAGAAATGCCAAAGCTAAAAGAGATTAAAATAAAATAATAACCTAATGCTCATTGGCATGGCTATAGACTGATAGGGGTGTAATTATGGATACCTATGAATGTGATTTAAGACACAGTAGAAGCCCCTTTAATCATGTTGTTCTTGATGCCCACAGAGATCAGGCACCCACATGGTCACAGGTGATTTTAAATGAGGAAGTTTCAGCATTAAGAGCTGAGTGCAGCTGTGAAATACAAAGTGATATAAGTTATACAGGCAGTAAATGTGTTTGTATAAAGTCCTCTTTAACAGGAAAATATCATGGGCAACAGAAAACTGAATATATTTTTTAAAAAACATTTTCTTATACCTTCCTGGTATTTTACCCTTCCAAAGAATCACAATTCTTCCTCTTCAGAGAATAATTTCCACCTAGCTATGTGTGTTCCCACCTTAAAACCTCTTGTCATAAAAGTGTTTCTTGCTTAGTGGGTTACTTAAATATCCTTCACTGACTAATTGCCAGAAGGGGGATAATAGCAACAAAACTCCACGGCTCTGTTAGCCTTTAATGAAGATGGTTTATTGATGGAGGAACCGATTACATGTGGGAAGTCAGAAATCCAATGGCTCATTCATTAGTACTTTTCCACACTTTTGTCTGCAAAATCAGGAAAGAGGAGTCAAAAGTGAATGTATAGGTAAATGCAATCAGTTTGCAATTGTCTTGCTGCTTGATTTTTGATAATATAGTATTTGCTTTATTTATGTCCAAAATTCTGATGTATTTTTTCTCTAATTTGATGAATTGGCAGAGACTTGCAGATGAAGGAAATAATTTACATGCTGCAAACAGTGCTGCAAAATCTCTTCTAGGACTGTGATAGATCAATACCTTTTAAAAAAATCATAGAAAGGTAATTTGAAACCTAAAATACATCAAAAGCTGTATCTACATTAGGGATTGCCCTCACTTACTCAGTTCATGTCTTGGGGCATTTGAGTTGTATTCCTTTTTAATGAAAGTACACTAGGAAATTTGCTCCAGGACTTCACATGTACTCCTCCTGTGAATGAGTATTCACTCAGTCAGATTAATTCTACTCCAAAGTAAAACTTTTTCAAAATACATATATGAATGATTGGTCTCCAACAACAACCTGTTCTGTTCTATAAATGCATTCAGACTATGCTGCTTACAAAGGTAAAAGAGATCCTGAGCAGTAACAATATATTAGATAGAAATATTGAGATATCACTTGCTCATGGCCTAGATTTATGCCCACAAAAAAGTGCATTGATTCCTTGTCCTGCTGTGCTGCCTTTACTGCAATTGTAATTTTAATTGTATGGTATATTTGCACTCTATGTTGCTGTTTGGGTAAATAAGCCTAGAAATCTGTGGGAGTTTGACTAGTTAGGATGGACAATGTCCATCAACCTGAGGCCATGGAAAATGGGAGTATAGGCAGGGAAACTTATGTCCAGGTTATGGAGTGAAGAGAGGGGTCATGGGAATTGTTCTGCAGATTTGGCTGTTATAAATAAGGTTATGTTTCCAGTTCTCATTCATGGTTGATTAAGTTAGGTTTACATATAAGATTATGCCATTCATTCCCAGTTTTGATTGGACCCTGTACTCCCAACATTCAATATATAATGCTATGTTTCCCCCATTTTGTGTCTTTTGGATTTGACCCTATATGATGCATGGCTTATCCCTTTGTTTTTTTACCCATTATTAAAGGTCTTTGTTTCAGGCAATCCAATTGACCTGTCCTTTTATTTGCCACATTATTCTTGGCTGGCCTGGTCCCGAGGTTGCGAGGCAGAAACATGACAGAAATCCTCGTTGCACTAAGATCATTATGGTTGAAGATAGGTTGAAAGGTAATTGAAATAAACTTTGGAGTAAATAGGATTGCACCAGTCTCTTTCCTTTCTGATTTTTTTTTTTTAATCTCAACTGTGCAAAATGGGAATTTTCAAGGTACAAGAGTAGTAAGTTCTAGAGAAGGTTCAGATGATGTAACACGAATTTTATTTTATCTATTGTGCAGACTTTCATTCACTCTATAAGTTTGTCAGTCGGTGAAAAACAGTTTCTCATGTAGGAAAGAGAATGATATATCATAGAAGATGTTTCGTGTGAATTCCTTCTTTGCTCAGTGTAAGTCTTACCTGGACTTATACATTTTTGAGAAGCTGTCTCTACTTGGCAACTTTTTCACTTTAGTAGATGGACATGGAGGCACACTAATGTTAACACATACAGTTATTCAGGAATCTTTAAAGGGATACTGGAACTGTGTTTCTTAGAAATTGTGCTTCCTTGTTCCCATAACTGGATATATGTATGCATCCAAGGAGAAAGGAAATACCTGAAGAAAAAGGATACACCGACCATAGGCTCTGCCTTAGACAGATTTATTGGATGGAATTACATTCACAAGCAGAACAAATAGGTTAATTTATTTTTATCCCTAAGTCGGCTAAGTGCAGGTGAAGTAGGTAATCTAAGTTGAAAGAGACAAAAAATAGTGTTAATTAGATTTTTAAAGGCTATCTCACCCCAGCTGAACTTCTAAACAGAGTTTGTTAAATTTTGAATAAGTAATACATGTGCTTTGGGGTTTACAAACAATTAGACTTCCAGATACATAACTAATGAGATGAAATGTACTCTATTAATGGTTGTATCAATTGGTAATTAATAATTATATACAGGGTTTTTTTTCAATATTTATAGCCATAAAATTAACTCAGAGGTCGAGGGGTTCAAATAACTGGGAGCTGACATGGTAAAGTGAGTCTATGAAATGAGTTCAAACATTTCTTGATTAGTTTTTGTTGGTAATTATTAACTATGAGATTTCAAGAGATACAATATCAACATTTTTGGAGGACAAGTTGATTAGTGTATCTTGATGTTTGAAGTCTCTGAAGTCCTTTTTCACTTTCCATATGATGCAAAAGGCAATTAAATGCTTTTTGAATAACTACTTTTAGAATTAAGCCGTCAGCTTCACCTTTATATCTCTTATAAGATGATATTTTCTTCTTAGAGTCATGGTCTTCTTACAGTATCTTACTACAATTATTTGATGGTCTCTAAGGCTTCGAAGTTGTGATGGTTCAGCAGAAACATAGGGCTATTTTTATGATGTTGCATAAAAACATCATGGTAGGGGTTTTGCATATGACTGTGAGGCAGTCACAGAGTATCTGAGTGTGGTAGGAAAAGAGAAAGAATGATTGCCATGGAATCTCCTTAAATTTAAATGTTTTTTTTTCAAAATAGGATTTTAAATTAAAAGCTCTGTTTAGGGCGTCAGGGGAAAGAAAACATTGTTAATCCCTGTCTAAGTAGGGGAGGGGTGGATGGCTTCTTCTGGCAGCAGTCAGAAGAAATAAATTCCACACAGAATGGAACTTAAAAATCTGAAATTATTTAAGTAACTTGAATTTCAATTGCACTATCCTAGTCTTAAAATAGAAGTTCTATATACATTCATAAGTCTGCCCTTTTGTCGTTGTTGGATTGTTGCATGGCATAGGGAGGAATTTGGATTTTTTTCCTCTACCATGTCTATTTCTCCCTTCTGGAGGAGCTGATATCCATTATCCTGTTTTTCACTGAAAATGAGAAAACAAACTTCACAATGCTGCTGTTTTCTGAGACAAAAACTGTGTTTTCTGTTGCCCAGTGCTGCCAAAGAATGTGTCTGAAGCATCTAGCCTTTGCCTTGGACTTGGTTTTAGTGTTCTGCTAGAAAGGTATTGCAGGGGCAAAGGTCTCGCTCACTCGTTGCATTATAAAGATGCTACCAACTCAGCTACTCTTAAAAGCATCGGGGGTGTACAATTTGTCTCAGTTTTGCATCACTTGGCTGAAGAGTTCATTGAAAACTGTTAGGTAGGGATGAGGGAAATATTTTCTGGTTATGGAGTGTTCTCTGAAGAGGCTATGATTGAAATAATGGATTTTTTTCTAATGCTGGAGTCTTTATGCCTCTTTCTTGTATGTAAAGCAGTGAAAGATCTTGGGAGCTTGGGATTTTAATGTATTTATTACTATTTCCAAAGAATATGTAAAAACAATAATTTTTAGGCAATAAAGATATTGTGAAAAATCTATTACAAAAACTGTGACATTCAAGCTGTCAGGGTGGAAATTTATTTGCGTTAGACTCCAATGCAAAAATAAAATAACATCCCTATATTTAAATTTTCAATGGCTAATGGAACTGCAAATTATATAAGAGTGATTGTTGTATTTTCCATGAACTCCATTAACTGTTTCCATGAAGATAATTGAAATAGTTTTCTTCTAATGAAAAGGTGAAAAAAAAAAAAAAGATTCCATAAATGTCTAGAAAGATTTCAGTTTTTAGAAAGACATCATGTTACCATGACTGGATGGTTTTAGTTGAGCATTTTAAATGTTTTAATAAAATGCTTTCATTGGCAAAATTTACATTTTCATTTGCATTCATTTGCCTCATTTTTTTCTTTCTTTTGGCTTTAGAAAGAGAGTAGATTGCATTTCTTTCAAATTTAGCTATCAAGAAATTTAATTGAGTAGTAGAAGCTTTGTTCTCAAGCAATTCATAAACTAGATGAATTTAAAATGGGTGTGAAGAGTATAATTAGTCGTGTCAATAAGTGATATCAAGATTCTCTGAAAAACGCAGTGAGAATATCATGGAGATAAACAAAAGATTTTACTCCTCTCACTTGTCTGTTGAGTATCTTAATGAGTATTGACTAATTTAAACTAGAATGTTTCTTTTACCCCTGAAAAAAGCAAAGTAAAACAAGCAATCATAAGATGAATTTAGCTGGTTATCCTTTTGACAGGTGATGTGCTGAAAAAGTCATGCACCTTGTGTACCTGAAGAGCATTTTTCTATCCATCAAATGCTTGCTGTCATGTGATGCTTATTTATCTGTGAATAAAAAATTTGTTACAGCAAATGTATTTCAGAATATGAATCTTTAAACTACAGTGCACATTGCTCAGGATGTGTCAGAGCTGAAACCATTCCAATCATAAAGCCCCATGGTACTTCTTATCTGTATTTGCTGAACATATTTAAGCAGGCTGCTAAAATATAGCTTTGGGGAGATGGATCGTGTATGTTTTTCAGAATGTAAAAAATAAGCAAGGGCACAGCAGACATATACTGCACAGAAATCTACCTCCTTTTTCTGCCTTTTCTCATTACTATCAGAACCTGGGACTTGAATAGTCATTCCACTTTACAATTACTGACAATTTCACAAAGAAATCAAAACTTAGAAGCATTTAGTTTCTACCTCCTTCCTATTTACAAACAGATTGAATTTTTAAAAGCAATATAGAAGTAATTTTTTTAAGAGAGCAGTTTAAAATTGCTTTTAGAAAATTATTTTTTTACAACAATGGAATGAGAATTATATAAACATTGCCTACAGGAAGGACCAGCAACAGAGAATGTAAAACACTCCTTTGAGATAGACCATCGTTGGAAAGCTAGTGTATAGAAAGGTTTAAGAAATTTGAACTATGAATAATTTTCTGAAAATCAAGTATGGCATACTGTATCTTCAAAATCCGCAAACAACAGCAACTTTGTTCAGGATGCCTTTCTGTGAATTTATGTGGTTTTTAAATAAATAAATTTCTGAAGAGAAAATAGCTTTCAAATATTGAAGTTCACATGGATATAGCTGAAGGCAATATAAATCTACCTGTGCTCCTGTGAAGACCCTTATCCCTCAGCCATCCTTCTATTATAATAAGAAAACTAAACTAACTGTCCAAACCAAAAAGGCTGTACTTGCCAGTAATTTAACTAATATTACACAGAACATATAATTGTTTAGAGATAGACCAGAACGTTGTTTTTGGAAAAAGGAAGAAAAACTGACTTTGTTTGAAATATTCCATCTATAAAGAAAGGGAAGACTAATCTGAAAAGACATAATGGAAAAAGTGGGTGCCGCAATTAAGTTTATTCATGTGGAAATGGCATTTCCTGTAGTTCAAAACCAGAAGTAATGACTCCTCTACTCAGATTACCAAGGACAAAATAAAAGAGGGGTTTTTTTTTTGCTTAGTTGTAACAGCAATGGAGCACTGTGTTACTACACAGTGCAGATCTGATCCAGAGAGGGCCTAATGCAAAAACAATTGTACAAAATTACTTTTCTAAGGAGCAGAAAAGACACTTCTTCAGTACTGCCCCAAGCCTTCTGTCCAATTGTCCCTTTATCATCTGATTCAATTTGTTAATGCAAACAGGGGATGCCAGTGCCCAGTCTCTGGACTTCCATGGCTTTGACTTCTACTGGGGCTGCGTTATGGAGGCTCCACAGGGAGCTCCCTTGCCTGGATCTGCTGTGGGTGCTGTGTGGGGGTTTGTTGCAAAACAGCTGCCTGAGAAGACAGTACCAGTCAGCAGAGTGGGTCAGTCCTGGCCAGGAGTCAAATGTGAGGATGAGGCTAAACTGTAAGGCAGCACAGCTGTCACTGTGAGCAGAGCAGCACAGCGGGGTGGCAAAGGAGTCACACATCCCACCTTTTTTGGCTGCTCACACCCTCACCCTGAGTGCCCATAGCTATTTCTGTGACTGTACTAGGGAAGAATGCTGTATCAGCTGCCACCATTTTCACATGAAGAAAATGCATTGCAGGAAGGCTCCTATGCTCTACTGACAAGGGTCTACAAATAACCCTTAAGAGTTCAGAGGGTGAAATTTTGCAATATATACTGTCCTACTGTCTTACACCTTAGGACATTAGGATGAAGTTGAATTTTTTTTTGCATACATGAGAAAAACTTACCTTCTTAGGTATGACAATAACTTCTGAACATTACAGAAAAGCAACAAGGGGAAAACCCCTCTCATATTTAGTTTTATTCTCCAGTTCCATATTTACACATGAAAAGCACACTGCTGATTTATCATTAAGTTGGGGATTCAAATTAACAAGATGCTGTTTCAGACTGAGTGCTGTGTTGAAGCAGAAATAAATGTTGTGTTACAGCCAATTTCAGGCACAGTGGGGTTGCTGCAGGGTGTAGGGATGAGACATTTTCTTATGAGTTTCCTAGCTGGAAACTGAGACTCAGTGTGGAATTGGCTTCCTGTGGCCAAGAGATTGTGTAGGTGGGCAATCCCTCAATGAGTCTTCTGGGCATGAGCTTATCAATACTCTGGCAACAACTGAAATGTCCACTCAGGGAGTCTGTTTCTTTTTTCCATTGTCAACTTTGCTCCTTCAGTCACTCATAGATCTGTTCCCAGATAAAATTTAGCATCCTTCCCGCTGTAGCCTGCAGATTTTCCATGTGTTATTCAAAATATGCATTATTTCACATGTCATTTGTTTCAAATATTTTAGTATTTGCTTCAATAATTTAGCAAAGAAACCCTAAATAATAAGAACCCATATGAAAAAGCCTGTAAGGAAAGAAAGAAGGTAGCATGATTGTGATTTTATCGATTCATCTGTGTTACATTCTGATTTCATACTGATTCTTATTTGATGTCTTATGGATATATCCTTCTGTTTCCCTTACATTAATAGATGATGAGTTCCTCACCCAGTCTAGAGAGTTTGACTATCCATTTTCCCCATTTTCAGTCTGATATAAGCAAAAGGCATTATTTTGATTTCTTGTGATTCTATTGAAAAAACTATCCTGTTTCACTCCTTCAGGTATCAATACCTACAGAGCCTTCTGTGATGCCAGGGAATGGCAGACCTGATTTTCATCAGTGGCAAGAAGGCAGTTATGCAGATGATTAATGATTCCTGCTGCAGGAGTACCATCCACTGGTGGATACACTCCGCTAACTAACTTCAGATTTCTCTGGCAGCATGATCTATAGCAGGTTAACATTTGTATTCAGTGTGCAACTCTCACTTTATATTCAGTCTAAGAGTAAAAGATGGCTTGTTTTTAGCCTTAGCCTTTATATGTTCTATTATTTGTTTTGAGAAATTAGAAGAATTTCCTTGCTCAGGGTAAAACAGAGGTTCTCTGTTCTTCTCATAATTTAGCTTTTACTCTGCGCTGTACCATTTTATTTTTTACTACTTTGACTGTAATTGTTGTATTTCTGTTATCTAAGTTCTTTGCTATTTCTGCCTCTACTCTTTTTCTATTTACACTGCCAAAAATATATGCAAACATCGTTTGAGACCTTAACTCAAGAGTTCTAGCTAGTTCTTATACTACATCCACTGCATTTCTAATGAATTTTAATCAAGAAGGTAAGATTTTTTTCTTCAGTCAGGAAACTGAAAATATAATAAAGACAGTAAAGAATAAACACCAGTTTTTCAAAAACTCCAACAGTAGTGATTTTAAATCTGTCAGATCTGAACTACTCAACTAGTAGTTCCTCACCAGCACATTTCCTCCCTCCCCTTTTTTCTTAGTTTAGGAAATTTTTGAGTAATCATTGCATTCAAAATTTAGATAATAACTGTACCTGTTGAAGATACTGAAATAAAACTTGCACACTTTCTGCAAAAGAAATTTTATGGTTAAAAACATAAACCTAGAGGATTTCCTTCTGTAATGTGGTTAGAACCTTGAATATGCCTGCCTGTCTGCCTCCTTTGACAATTTTATTGTTTTTGTCTTAAAAGTGTACTAGATTAATTGTCACAAGTGTGCCTAACAATTAAAACAAAATCACAATTTATGCATTTTTAAGGAACGTGTATGTTTAAACAGAGTTACTAAGTTACTAACTCTGGAGTGGAAAGGACAGTTCATATCATCAAGAATAGGGAATGTGAGCAGAGTATGAGAACAGAATAAAAAGTACAAGAACAGTCTTGGTATTCACCAGTGCTGGTTTTGGCTGGGGTAGAATTAATTTTCTTTACAGTATGTAGGGGATATGTCTTGAATTGTGCTGAAAACAGTGTAAATAACACAGGGATGTTTTCATTACTGCTGAGCAGCCTGTACACAGAATCAGCGCCTTTTCTGCTTCTTGCACTTGCCAGCAAGGAGGCTGGGAGTGCACAAGAAATTGAGAGGGAATGCAGCTGAGACAGCTGATCCCAATGGACTCAAGCAATATTCCATACCATATGGTATCATGCTCAGCATATAAAACTTGAGGAAGAAGAAGGAAGGGGGGATGCATTCAGAGTGATGGTGTTCTGTCTTTCCAAGTCACTTTTAAGTATGATGGAGCCCTGTGCTTCTGGGGATAGCTGAACATCCGCCTGCCCATGGGAAGTTATGAATGAATATTTTGCTTTGCTTGTGCATGCAGCTTTTACTGTATATATTAAGCTATTTCATCTTAGTTCATGGGTTTTCTCTCTTTTACCCTTCCAGTTCTCTCCCCCATCCCATTAGGGGGAAGGGAATGAGAGGATAACTGGTGCTTAGTCTCTTGCTGGGATTAAACCACAACATCACCTATATTGTGCAAGACACAAGCTTTAACCCTACAGCAACAATTTTAGACAACATGACTTTATCATGGATTTTCTATACCCTCTGAGCTTAGGCTGGGTTCATGGTTCTTTAGTGCATAAGCCTTTCTTGGCAGCTTAAAAGTGCCTGGGAAAATTTAAGAAAAAAGAATGATAGAGAGCACTGTGGATTGAGGAAACAAATTTCTCTCAGATCTGGTCTCAAACTTCTTTACTTATACAAGATTTATCTTTCTAGTCTTTTTAAGCTGATTGTCAGCAGTGTCCAAAGAAGAGGAGAGTGCTTTTGTTATTATCTTCTTATTTAGGAAATATAAAACAGTGATGCAGATAATAGTGAATTCTGTATTTCCCTAGGGATGAATCAAACACGGCATTGGGAAAATACTTTCAGTAGAGAAATGGATGGATTTTATATTTTAGTCAGATGTCTCATACAGTGAGTGTGGAAAAAAACATGGCATATGATGGAATTAAAGCAGGAAGAGCACTGCTTTGAGGATGTGTGTTAGGCAGGTGGCAGGTTGAGAAAAGGGAGGCTGGTGAGGACATGGTCATTACATACTATTGCCAAAAGTCTCAGCAGTTATTACAGGCTGAAAGTCACACTGAAGAAGTTTGTGAGGAGAGACCATTTTCAGAGGCAGAAACAAATATGCTTACTGACCCTTGGCATGAAAACTGTGATTTGCTTTCTGTTTATATCTTAACAGAAGTAAGGCTGTCATTTTACTAACCTGAATTGTGAGTATTTTGTGAGGACAAGTTGCTTCAGGCCTACTTCTTCTGGCTCTTTCTGTTTCATACTTTTTTTCTCTTTCTGAACCTAGAATAAAAAAAGACAGTGACAACTGCCAATGTGAGGTTCTAAACAATTGAGATTTTTGTATTTAACTAACATTCTAATGGGTTTGGTTGTTTCTGATATGCTCAATTTGTGCTGAATCTTGTGACAGAATTTTTTTTACAGTCCTACCTTGTTTGTATTGAGATCAAAAACTTACATTTTTAGACTAAAATGACAGCTGGAATGAGAATAAAATAGCAGGAAAATAGCAAGACTTTGCACTGTGAATTAAGTGAAATGAATACATGTACAGCTGTACACCCATGCACCACAATCTAGAAATTTTACAGAAATGTTTCCCCTATGATATTTGCAGGATTCTCCTCCCCCCAGAAAACATCCACTGGACGTGGTGTTTCGTGAGTAGACTTCAAATTCGTCTAACGTACATGCAGAATTCAAAAGTAACCATGGGGCCTTGGGATCACCTTATTTGAGATACCTTATTCATGAAAATTACAAATGGCTGTTTGGCCTACAGCTTTTGAGAGGGCTTTTAAAGAAGGCATAAAAATTAAAGCGAAATTCCTTTCAAAGGAAGGCATTCATGCTTAATGGTAAACACATGCTCCACATGCCAACAGTAGTAATAATGCCAAAAATACAGGAATTGTACAGTACAAATACCTCTGCATAAAATAAATAAATAAATAAATTATAAGAAGATAAATATTCCTTTTTGTCCTTGTGCTGTATGCAATTGAAAGAGAAGGAGGTGGAGCACGAACATCATTGTTTTCACAGGTGTGTGTCCCCACAAGGACCAAAATATTGAATAGTTACAGCAAATTGGTCAGACTTCTGGCCTCACTTCTGGTTAACACAGTAGAGATGAGGGTGATTGGCCTGCCTGGATAGAGGTGGTCTCAAGTATCATTTTAAACTGTCAGCAAGGACTAAACTCTTCTTTCTCATCTTTAGCCTTAACATCTGTCACTAGACTGGAACAAGCTGACATTTATGTAGCAGAGCTTTCCTGCTAATGCAGCTGCAAGCTTCACTGTGCCCCCTTTGCAGCTCATCCTTTTTTATCTTGTGCTTATACAAACAATGCTCAGCACCTCTGATGTGTAGGATTAAACCCTTAAAGCTGGCAGATTATATTTGTAAAACATAACTTCTGCAAAGCAGGGTATTTGGTCTGTGCTAAGCTTATCCCACTGTCTTTAGTTAATTCACAAATATCCATGTAGGAACTTTCAGATTAATATGTCTGTAGGGCTTATCTTCAGAGATATGAGCAACCAGCTCAACCTCACATCTTCTGCGCTTCAGCGCAATTAGTTGTGAGTGACAGTCAGAATGAGAATTACAGTGCACATGCTCTACATTTCATCCAAAGCAGAAGAAAGCAAAAAGTAGCAAAAGATACAGGAGAAATTCCTGGCATGTTTGCTAAGCAATAGTGTCAAACTTGAAATATCACTTCTGACCTCTCTACATTATTTGTATTATTAATATGTAACAATAACAGACATGCCTGAATGTATTGAAATTCAAGTCCATAGATAACTTTGTTGCAGTAACTCTCTTTAAATTTAATTTTTTTTTAATTTATTTATTTTTTATTTTTTATTTTAGGTGGGCTCCAACCAGGTATATTGTGTGGGCTGTATCCACTGCAGGTTATTCCTAATTAATATATTGGCTTGAGAAAGAAATAAAATAGAAAACAATAAAAAACCTTTGAGTCTGAAAAGCTTTACTTACGATGTGAATACATCCAGTCTTGTATTCTGCCCCAACTCTAATAAATTATTCTCAGGGCCTCAAGTCACAGCATATGGGGTGTTTATTACCTGCATTTTACCTGCAAATTAAATTGAGACACAGCAGTTGGTTTTTTTTACAGAAAATTTGAAAAGGGGAAGATCCTAGAAAGACTGTTTTAAAGATGAATTAAGTTGCACATGAATGCTAGGAATATTTACTCAGTGATTTATATCTGACATGCTTCCTGAAGCTAATACTCAGCAGGTATCTTGTTTGCATTTGAAAAAATGACACAGTGTAGAGACATGTGTAAATCCTGTGTCAACAGCAATTATTTATAACTCAGTTAGGCCATTACAAATGTGTAAGGAGAATTTCATGTAGCTTTTAAGGGAAGTTATCTAAAAAAAATCCAAATAGTCTGATTCACGTGCATACTAAATTCAAAAAAATATTAATTTGTAAAAAAATCAAATTTCCCCACTTGAAATCTTGACATTTGAATTAAAATCATGTGAGCTATTCTGATTAATTAATTTACACACACTAAAGAGAATAGCAAACACTTCTAAATAATTTACGTATCATATACAGTAGAAAAAAATTATAAATATTTCAGTGTGTCTACTTTATTGTGTATGGGAAACTGGTATTTTTAGGCTTTTTCTGTCTATGCCATTTCCATTGCTAAACATATGTACAGAAAGGGGCTGAGAGTTATTTTACAGATGATCCCTGATACTCATGGTGAATTTTAGAGAAGTCTCCAGCTCTATTTTCTTATCATTATACTTTTGTCTGTTTGTCATGTGCATGCAAAAAGGCTTCTCATAAGCAATTAACTCTTGCTTCAGGACTGCAGTGTGCATAAAAAAATAAAATTATAATCTCTCTACATTTTCCTTTTCAGAAATTCTCAAATTTATTTCCTCCTGGTTAGCACCTTTCACTTATTCTCCCCTCCCTTTCATGGTCTGTGTGGCAGAGTTGAGCTCTCTGTCTTCCCACCTCAGTTCTCTCAGAACTGTTTTCTCATCTGTACATCCACTCTCTTATACTGCTCTCTTTTTCACCTCTCTGATAGACATTTCTGCTCTTGAAGCCTTTGCTCTACCAATTTCTCTCTCTATTTATCCTCTGCAAATTATGTGCAGCCCAGTATGTCACTATAAGAACATAATATACTGCTCTGTAAATGCTTGTGCTCTATCAATCAACATGTCATCATCAGTATTGTTTGATGTAATCTCCTCTTATTTTTCACTATTGTTGCCAGTACTTAGGTTTTCTATTAACTGATTTAGCTGTTCTTTCACTTCCTTCTTTAGTTATACTCAAAGAAAAAAAAAAAAAAAGGTGTACCAAAATATGAAGAGAAGAAAGCTGAAATAGGTCTTGGGGAATTTTTTATAATTTAAAATCTTTAAGATACTTAGAAACATCAGAGATTAATTTTGAAATACTGAGCTTCTTGTAATATTTTAGCTAGAGAGACTACCAAAGCTATCTACAGAGGAAAATAAAGTCATTAAGGAAACTCACTGAATATTATGTCATATTCATATCCCATGTTCCTTAATTCTGGAGATAGAAGGACACAGATGTCTCAATCAGTTATGGTCACATTTATTTATTAAAAAAAATTCTAAGCAGCAGATGGGTGAGACCCACTGTTTTTGAAATACAGTGAGCAAGAAGTGATGTATTGAAATTGTTTCTGGCTTGGTCTGACAGCAGCTCTGTGATTTAGTGTCTGATCCT
Organism: Zosterops lateralis; assembly: GCF_965231275.1. NCBI lineage: Eukaryota > Metazoa > Chordata > Aves > Passeriformes > Zosteropidae > Zosterops > Zosterops lateralis. Next base: position 30,521,773 of record NC_139766.1, read on the forward strand.
GCATTCTGACCTCAAGCAAAACCCTGTTGATGCCAATGGGAGTCTTATTTCTCTAGGAACTGCAATATTGGATTCTTCACTATGTGGCAAAATTCTGTGGGATTCTGGATCTATAAATGTTAATACTTAAGATTTGTACATTTCAGAGCAGTTCTGTGCCTATATTTGCTGGAAAAGGTGACTGTTCAGAAAATCTGTCTTTTTGCACTTGCAGTTATAAGAAAACAATACATTTTTACAGTCTTCAGCTAAACAAATTATGGAATGGGAAATTAAAGGGGAGAATATATAAAATAAATAAAACAAACACTCCTCTTAATTGCACGATACTGGAGGCCCTGCTGCCTCCATCTGCACAGTCTCAGTCATGGCAGTTTCAGAGGGAGATGTGAGATGTTGGCATTGACACAACATTTTCTGTATTTTTCCTGCCTCTTGTCACCCATTTCAGGACTCCTGAACAAATTTTAGGATTCTTGCCTTCCATCTTTGTCTCACCCATGCCTAGCTCTGAAATGTATACTAACATTTGTGACGATTCAAGTTTACTGATTTTATGAGAAAAATTTGGGGTGTCCCTAGGCACAAGATTAAGACTATAGGATGTTTAGTTTATGAAAACTCTCACCAGGAAAACAAGACAAAACCCCAAAACAGCCAAAAAGGAAATATTGACACCTGATTCTGCTTATGATCAATATATTGAATTTTGTGAATCTTCTTCATCTGCTTTACAGTTTGTAAGACAGCTGTGATATAATCTCAGTCTAGATACATTGTAAAGCTTCAAAAAATGAATAGACTCTTCCCCATAGTTTTTGTCTCTCTCTGTGCATGATTAGGTAAATGATCAGAGCATGACTGAGATCTACAGTAGTCTGCTCAAGAACAAATTTGGATTAAATTTAAATTAAAAAAATAAATAAAAATGGAGTCATTGGGATTCTATTCCTTGGGTCAGGATCCCTTTTCTTCCTACATTCTTTGGTACAATATTTTGGCTCAGAGATTCTGGATAAATCTCTTGACTTTGGGCTTGTTATTTTGCCCTCTTTACACAGGCAATTTAGTTATATATGGCTGCATTCTTGATCTGACATAATTAAATTGTAAATGTTAAATGGATGTTTAGATGTTTGAGTGAGACTAACTCATGGAAGAGAGTCTTACAATGTTCTAAACTAAAGAAGGCCAAGGAAGGAGTGATATTCATGTCCTGGGACAGTCAGGTAGACAAGCATCTTGTGACAATTTTGTTAGTATTATTGGACATTCCATCTTAAAGAAACAATAAAAAACGTTAAAGTACAGCAAAGATCAAGGAAAAATATTTGTGTTTTATTTAATTAATCAGACTAGCATTTATTTATCAAGTTCTGTCACAAATAAGAAGAAAAGAAAATTAGAAGGTAGAAATAAATAGACTCTGAAAGAAAATCAATTTTAAAATAAAACAATTTACATCAGGGATAGAAAACAGTCAGCAAATGGATTGGATTTGGTGGATGCTGGATTAAAGACATATACTATAATTACAGCATTACTGTCAATAATTATTAAAAATTAAAGCAAATGCAAAGTTTTATGAAAGACACAAAAGGATGGATGCTCAAAAGGGCATATCTTTACTTTTTTGTTCCTACTGCCAATGTACTCAGACACACACAAACTCACAGAAACACACAGAGAAATCAACTTTCACTTTGTTCTTATATTGAAGACAAAATGGATTAAAAAGCCCTGGCAACTAAGGCGCTTATTCAGATGCTTTAAAATGGCCAGAGGCCCTACTAATATGTAGAGTTGTTAATGGATATTAATTCACCTTCCAGTCATTTTCCATACAGAGATTTACTGTGGTTTACAAATAAAAATGCTTCTGTCTTGGGAGTGTGAGGTCTGATATGCCATATGTATGCACTGATGGTTAAAATGCTTTTCCATTTTAATACTCCTATTTTTCAGTTACTTTTCCAAGGCTGCAATTTAAAACTATGTGATGTTGAACAAAAGTTTTGCAAACTAAAAATATTTTGCCTGTTTTACACCTTCCTGAGAATATTTCTTCACATTTGTTGCTTTCAAATAATAAAGTGTGTCAATTCACTGAAATTGAAAAGCCTTCAGAAATAAAATGTATGTTATGTATGTACACAATGTATGTGAGGATGTTTTAGAAAATGATTAGGTAAAGGCAATGCACTTTCTTGTGCACCTTCACAAGAAAATGAATTTAAAAGATCAGTTCTGGCATTTACACAGGTGTTGGACAAAAAGGAAATAATTTTAAAATTAAAACCCATATTGAATTCTCTAAACTTTTACCTTGTATAATACAGGAGCCCGCAATAGAGGAGTGCTAATTCTTTTATGTAGGTACAGGCAGAGCAGAGCAGCCTGCTTTGGTTTCTAGAAGTAGCCACTTACTTTCCATGGACTGGGTATTTATGACCATGTGTGACCTCCCCCAGACCACTCTGTCATTTGAGAACTGCTTCTTAGGCCTTGGCCTTGATGAACAGCACCTGGCTTGAGCTCCTCTTGAGCTTATCAGGAACTGTCTGCTCCTAGGAAATGCTGTCTAATGAGCTCCTGTTTTTTAATGAAGAGCCTTGGAAACTTATTTTTCTTGCCAGATAACAATCAAAGTGGAAAAACATTTTTTTTGTCATCGAACTTTTAAAGAGTTACCTACTATGAGTTTGACCCACACTTCTGAGGGCCATCCTGGCAGAAAAGTGGCTATAATTAATTTGAGCGAGACTGCTCCTCGAAGGTGTTTTGTAAATCAAAAGGTTTAATAAGTAAAAATAAAAAATAACGAATGTTAGAGAAAACAAAAAAAAGCTGTACACAGGTGCCTGAGAAATCTGACACCCTGCTACAAACACCCCAAAAATCCTTAACTTCCTTTTGTGCTCTGTCATAAATACTGAACGTTTTAGGAGGGATAACCTGGTTTGCGGCCAATAAGATCCTCAAGGGGTTTTGAATTACACTCCCAGAGCCCCTGTGCTGGCACTGAGCCCATCCTTGTCAGGAGGGTATGGAAGAATCTAGGAAAACTTCTGAATATGTGTAAAGGTCAGCTGAAACTCTTTCCCTATTTGGAAACACCTGCTGGGGGTGTAGGAGATACTTTACTACGACCTACCCAATTTGGATGAAAAATTATTGTGACTAAAGCCCACTCTCTTATGATGCAATAAAAAACGGCCCAAAGTGAGAGACCCTTTGAGCCTTCCTGGACCAGCCAGGCTGCAAACAGCAAACTCATTATGAAGGGGCACCTCACAGAGCCAGCAAACCCTCAAGTTTTCTATACTGGGAGCACCAACATCACACACCCCTGATGGAGCCTGGGCTGATACCCCCACTCCTCAAGGCTCAAACTCTTTGCTGTTGAGATGATGCAGAGGCATCCAATGTGAGCAACTCACTGAATTTGAGGGGAATTTTTCACAGGTGCATCTTGTACATATTTTTTACGTCTGTGTGCATACAAATGAGATTACTCTATAGAAAATGAGTGTTGCTCTCCTAGATTCTTAAGTATTTTGGGTTTATTAGTATGTTGGGCTATGAGATACTGCTGTGCTACAGTAAATTCTATATTAATATTTTGTTAAACTGGGTAACTTAAGTTATGAATTAAGTGTTATTTAGTGCTGTTAAAAGTTTAAGCCAGTTAGTCAAGTCCAGAGCTCAGTTTAGCAAGGGGATGGTCTTTCTTATTCCTTTTCCTTCCTACCTTCCCCATCCCATTCTTCTTCCCTGCTCTCCCAGCCTCCACACAGGTTGACTTTTGGTTTAGATGGATTGATTTTAGATTTTAGGCTGCCCTCCTTTGAGTGCACTTTAACCATCTCCTAAGTAGTAGATAGAACCTTTTCAATGAACTTTGTCATAATTTCACTTTTATGTTAAATCTGCTTTTGCTGATACCTTTTGAGGTGATTCTTTAAGTGACCTTAAAATACTCCTTTGTGGCACCACAGAGGATGGAATATATGAGAATATTCTGAAGAATATAATGGAATACATATAACCAAAGGTTGTGACTTGTATGCATACAAAAAACATGTACAACATTCCTATGGGAAAATGTAAGAACAAGTACTACTATGTGACAAAAAAATTGTATACTTTAGCCAAAGACATATGGGAAAAATTGCATATTTCCTAATGACCAGCTTGAGGCTGATTATGTGTTTTCATGAAAATCTTTCATCGATATTTGATTCTGGGATGCTGATGCAAATTTTAAAATTAAAATGGCTCTTTTTGTGTCTACAAGGTATTTATTACTGTAGTTCTTCTGTTCTGTTAATAATGTGAATCACATATACTTTTTGTAAGTTGAACAGTTGTACTTGCTCTTCGCTTTGCTCTGGGGCATGAGGCATGGAATGGTGAAGTAGTGGGCCATAACAGTGACTAATAGCAGTATACATCCTCTAATCTTGAATAAAGGACAGTTAGCTGGTTCTGTTGTAGTTAAACAGTTTTCCCCAAAGCAAAGGAGGTTTTTGCTGAGTTGATCAATATCATGCATCAGCTATTACAAGAAAACTGGTCAGACATAGTTACCAGTAATAAAAAAATACTGTGACTCAAATAATAAAAATCAAGACAGATTTTTTTTTACATCTATTGTGCACAGCTATAATAGCAGTTTAAACAAAAGCTTGTGAATGATGTTATTTATGGAAGATCAACACATTCCTGTACTAAAAAATTAAAAAAAAAGCTGCAATAATTTTGACAGAAGTTTGCCTATCCTCTACATATAACTATTTAAATTACTGAGTTCTGTTATGGACCATGTATGGTCCTTCCAAGCTTGTCTCCTGGCTAGCTCTGCTCTTCAGATACCATATAAACGAGTTTTTCCCTTGGGTCCAGGTTTCAGACAGAGATGTGACATTGCTTGGAAGAAGGAGCAGCTCACACTTGTTGTTACTTAGGAAGGTGTTTATTCAGCGCAAAGACCCAGGGTGCCAGAGCATGAGTGTGAGTGAGGATTTTGGCTCTTACCTGCCCTTATGAACAGGGCGTTACTGATGGAAATGAGGGGAGTGACTTAGGTACAGGGGGCATTGACATTGCCATTTTGGGGCAAAAGGGGTGTGGGGATACCTGAAACTTTGGCTGAGCCACCTGGCTTTGCCCCAGCCATCAAGAACCAGAGAATGCCCATAGATAAGATACAATAGACTGGGACAGGGCCATTGGGGAGATATACATTGGGGAGGGCCAGGCCTATTGGGAAGATAATGACAGGGTTTAGGGAAAGGGGTGTGAGGGTGGATGAACTTTCACAGAAACTCAATATTAAAAATCATACAGAACTTTAGAAAACCCAAAATGCACACTGCAACAACCACGGATTCCCTCCATCTTCCTATTCTTTGATTCACAGCTTTCTTCTGTCAGCATTTAGCTGACACCATTTCGATATGTTTTACAGGGATTATCTTTACATTCCAGTAGATTTCAAGAAAAGAAAGAAAAAGGAAGTCTTGAATCCAGTCCTCTCTTCATACTACCCTCACCAATTGCTTTTTTTTTGACTGTAATTGGTTCTGTATCCTTAGCTTCTTCACCACTGATTTCCCATTGTGCTTCCTGAAGTACCTACTTACTAGTGTTAACGATCTCTATTTCCTCAAAGCTCTCCAGCCTCTTCTGAATTCTCATCCTTCTCAATCCGATGCCCTTAGTTGATCATAGCCTCCTAATGGCAGCCTATTTTCATGAATTAATGCTGTCCTACTTCTTCAGTTCATGTTTCTTTACCATCTTACTCACTTATTGTCTTGTCATCTGTGAATTTCTGTCTCTGCCTTCAAACCCATCCTATGATTGGGCACTAAATTCTAAGACTGCACCTTACCTACCACAAAGTCCTGGTTGTCTTGTATAGAAGAGCCTCTTACATTAAGAATATTATCTCCATGGGTTCTAACCATAAAATTTCCCCTGAATCACCTCCTGTATTTGGCCTTGTCCATTTTCACTTCAAAACACTTTATAGGCATGTGTTTGGCCTAATCCACAGTCTCAATAAAAACTACCGACCACATGACCTGTGAAACTGTGTGAGAAAACCCAGGGCTATGCTATAAATACAGTACTATTAAAGATGTGTAATGGATTTTGGTGATTTAACTTAGGTACTTGTTCTTTATTTGCGAAAGTGTGTATTTTTCTTAGACTAATATCTTAAATGTTAATATTTACTTCTCGATTGCTTTCGTGGTGAATCTAACAGATACTTTTAGGCAGTCAAGTAGAACATGAAAGCAGCACAAAATTCATGTGTGTATTATGAGGTCATGTTTGTCAATGTGCTCTGGGTAAAACAACACTTTTCAATAGAACTGTAGATACATAGGGGAATGTGTGCATGGGGTCTTTTAGTAATAAAAATATCATCCTAGTGCTCAGAATTTAGTATGCAGTTCATAAGTACACACAACTTACAAACTTATTTTCCCCCTTGAAATATAAAATAGCATTAAAAACTTAAATAGCTTCCTTGGGTAACTTGAAATTTAAATGGAAGTTTTATCAAAGGGTTGGCAGAATATATTTAGAAATATCTTCTCAGAGACCTCAGGAAATTACTTTTTCTTATGGCTCTGATTAAATATTTCATGGCTATACATGCTTATTTATTTGTACTTGCTATGTCAAGATAAAAAAAAAAATCAAACAAACAAGCTCCTCTTATTATAGTAAATACACTTATTTTGAATATGGTCCCTGTCAAAACCAGAAGACCTGACCCAGGCAGACTGCTGACTCTGCAGGGTGAATGTTGTCTCATGCTAAAAATGAACATTCAGGGGCATTTCTCACTGACAGCTTTGGGAGCTGGTTTATTAATTTAACACTTGAAGAAACACATCGGAGACCAGAGGCAAGTTGTTATACTGAAAGTAAGAGGAAGCATGTCTAACTTCAGAGTTTCACATTGATAGAGAATCAACAGTAGATAACACAAGCTGTTGTCTTTTCTATTTTTAAAATTAATGACCCCTTCCTTTATCTCAAATAGATGGTATAATATATCTTCCATGTGCATTTTTGATTACTAGATTTCCTGTCATTAAACATTGATGAACAAATCTTGCCAAAGGCCTAGGTCTATTCTATCAGGTAGTGTGTGTCTATCATAGCCAGCATCCCTTTTTAACATCCTTTCTCCTCAAATTTTACTATTTTATTATTATTTATCTTAATAGTCTGGTCCTTAACACTCTTAAATCTTAATTTTTTCCCATAGTTTGAGTCATAACAGAGTAAAATAATTTTTTATAAAAGAAAACTAGAAATCAAATCTTCATTTATCTGGTAGAAAAAGTAGACCCTCTACAAATTCCATTAAAAAATTAGCTCAAAAAGTCGAGATTTCTTCAAATTTCTAAAATATGTAAATCTTATGTTATGTTATTCCTGGTTGTTAGTCCTTTTGCTGTAATTTTGATTCTAAATACATTGGCCTCTGGGTTGTACAGCCATATGCTGAAAGACAAACCCCCTCAAAGATCTTTACAACATTGTCTGATGCTATTAACATGCAAATAACTGTATGCCTTTTTATAAACCCTGTGTGAAGTCACTTCTCATAACTGCCTCTGTTGGGACCAGCTCTGGCTGTATGTTAGGATAGATGGCATTACCAGTTTCAGCTTCCCTCTGTAAACTTCCTAAATCCTCAATAACATGCTAAGAGAAAGCAATTAATCACCCTGCCAATTTTAACAGGAAACAATTTTTGTTGACGAATCATAAATATGTCACAATAAAAAATTTGCATATTTTTGGCTCCCGCAGTTTTTCCAAATATTTGAGATTTGGAAAAATTAAAAAAATTATATAGGAATTGATGGAAGAAAGAGAAATTTTGTCTTCAAAACTTATAAGCAGTATTAATTTACAGCAAATGAATTTCCGCTTCATCCAGAGGAATTCACATGCAATTCTACATTATTATCCACACATTATGGTTTCTCTTTTAACTTCAATTTTTAGGTTCTTATTAAGTATTATTAAATGTTTTCCTTTTTTTTTTTCATTTCACAGATGACAGTTAAGCTTGGCTAAATCTTTGCAGCTGGCAACTAAAGAAAACAAACGTTATGAAATGGACTATTAAACCTCAATATAATGATAACAATAAAAGTATGCACAGTTCTATTAAATAATACTTTTTAAACAAATATTATCTTCTTGTGGTTTATGCTTATGTTCACTGAAGTAAAGCAATAGATCAGTGGACATAAAAAGGTGAGCAAGCCTTTAAAAATCAAAGTGAGGCAGAAAAAAGAGATAATATTAAGTTGTTTATACTGAAGTTAATAAACCCTACATTCTGAGACAAATATCCTCAAACTGTTTGTTTAAACAAGCATTAAGTTTAGCAGTACTACACCATAACATGATACTCCAAATTAAACTTTTGCATCTCAAGTGACCTTTATTGGAGTTTTATAGTTCATAAATTCTTCACAATGGTGCTCTGTGGAGTAGTTTTAATAAATCTTGATTGTACTGTAAATGTTACAGCACGTACTTAAAATGGCATCTCCAGTCCTAACAAACACAAGTGTGGAATGATTCCCCAATTCCACATGGACAGTTTTGGTTCAGTATTCATGAAATTTTGGAAAACATTCCAGTAGTGAGGGGGAAAATGCCAAAAGTAACCCAATGGTACTGGAGAAGAAAAACATCCTTGATAAACATATTTATCAAAGTAGATGAAAGCACACTCATTTCTCATATACCAGTAGGAAAATCTTCTGCCATTTACAGAGCTCTTAAAGTACTCCAGGATAGCTGGATAGAGACAGGATTATGTTTTCCATTTTCTCTTTTAAGACTTGATTTCCTGGCAAAGCATCAGATACATAGAACTGTAAACTGTGCAATTTGTTTCACTTGCTCTAGTACACTGGGAAAAGTGCACCTTGATAAAGTGTCTGCTTAATCTCATTTATCTGTTGACATGATTTTTTTTTCTTGGAAAGTGGCATTAAATAATATACTGAAAGCACCCTGGTAATGTGTTAAACTACCTACTTTGATATTATTTTTTTTCCTGCTGTATATGCTCCACCCTTTTATCCAGCTATTTATTTGCTTATTGGCTTCTTAACATCTTTTCATATACTATGTATATTATATCACATACGATAGACAAATCATCAACTGTGAGCCATCATTTTGAGGCAGCCATGAAATCCTCTACCTTAACAACTTCAATCTACTTAAGAGTTTATTTATAAATGTATTTTCTCATTCTTATGCATATAATTTAGTTTCTTGCATACATCTGAGAGCTTTTTCCGGTGTTCATAATTTTCACGATTTTTCTTTCTTGATCTCAGCTCAAATTTTTGTCCTTTCTCTATTTTGTCTTTTCTTTTCTCCAGATGCAAAAACATGAAAAAAATTGTCTTTTCTCCCTCAGTCTGTCAAAGGTGTTTCTATTCTGATAAATTTAAGCATTTGAAAGGAAAAGTTTTCAAACTTTGCTTTCTCTATAGATGTTGCTATTGAAAATAAGCCAAGTTTGAAAAAAAACTCCACATTTCCATGAACGTTAAATTATGGATTTTGAAGTCAGAATCCTAAGCTTTTACTTCTTTTAAGAATCTTATTCATAAAAAATGCACAAGTTAATGATGAATTAGTTAAAAGAGAAGTACTGCCATGAATGTTCTGGTCCTTCCCTAAAATAAGCAAAATCTACAAGATCTGTAAAGCTCTGTTTGTTGCTTGAGGGATGAATAGTGTGACTTTGAGAAAGTGTCATTACTGATCAATTAATTTGCTCATATTGAACAATATATATGGTGCTTTGTAATGAAATAAAGATAATATATTGGATAGAGAGATACAATCAAACTCAAATCATAAATGTTAAGGTCTGGTATAAATTATTATTACAGAAAATCTATAAGAAAAAGATTTTTATAAGTGGTCCTGTAAGAAAATATATAATGCAATATTAATGAATCTGGGTTACAGACCCATTATTAAAACTAGAAATGGGGTTTTTTAGCAGTAGTTAAGTGTTGATCCTCAAAGACCATTTAATGATGAATGACATATTCAAAATATGGTCTATTTTTCCTGAGGATAGAAATATGCAGATCAAGGTATCTGAGCAATTTAAGAAAGACAGAGGTTAATAGTCTCTATAATTGCCAGAACCTGTGATGAGTACTTAAAGCAAACAATCACCTTGCAATATAAGGTATCTATAAATTACACCACGGTATTAGGAATGGGAGTTGTTCTACTACACTGCTTTGATGATATAGCCTATGATTACAGAATGTGAATGTTTTTTCCATCTGTGTCAACGCTTTATATTTATTCTGTAAACATCTAAACACATCTGAAAGTATTGTGAATGCAGACAGCAGAACATGATGTTTAGTGAAGGTGAGAATCAAACTATCCTTATTTTGTTTTCTAGATGCACTTATAATTTTTTGAGTCTTGTGGGGAGAATTTTTTTGATATTTGAAAGTTTTTGGTGTTGCAGTTTTGATTTTAGGTTATGTTGAGTAAAATTTTTAAGTGTATCGTCCTTGGAATTTAGTATATTATACTTGATGATAATAAATTCTAGCCCATGAGTCTCAAGGATTTGATTTGTATTTTCTGAAACAAGGATTGTATTAGATTTGGAAGTTAGAGGAAACTTCTAAACTCTTTCAGCCTTCTTTGTTTTTATTATTTAGAGGATATCATTCAGGGAAAGCTCAAGTGATACTGGATTCTGAGTGTACGAAGAGCTATAGCAAAATTTCTGGAAATCCCTTCAATCCTGAAACAGAGGAGACAGAAGTGGAAATGGAGGCATGGGGAAGCAATTTTGTATGGGCAATAAGTATCACTTGAACTTTCTTTAATCAGGGCAAAAATTAGTCAGCTAGGGGTTAACTATTATACCTCTACAGTGATCAAGCTGGTTGGCCAAAACCACTCCAGAGCCCAGACTCTGAGATGTTTAGCCTTGTGTAGATTTTCATAGTTAGGAACCAGTTCTAAAATAATCTCTGAATTAGGAACACCCATAAAAATGTGTATTTGGAAATGTTGATGTTGCAGCATTTTTCTTTGTGAATACCTTTCACATAGAAAAGCAAAACTTAAGTTTCATTGAGGAGGGTTTTCTATGAAAAACATGCTGACTGAATGCCACCCACAAACAGGAAACATCCGGTTAAGGAATCCTCTTCTCATCTATAACCATCACTTGAAAAACATACATTCCAAAACATATGCAAAGATTTATAGCAAAAATAGATGACCCAGAATAATATGTATTAGGCTTAAATAGAAGCCATTCCAAGCTTGATTGACAGTCTTTTTTTTACTGCCTACTAATGTGGAAGTTGAGATGTGTCGAGTGGCAGATTTTACCTGGCTAATAATAAATAATTGTTCCACTTCATATGGAAAAATGTTTTGGAACTGGTTGTTATGAACTTATCTTCTTGGTAACAGAAATTGGTTTAATCTCCCATCAGTAGAGAAAATAGCTCAAGGAAGAGTCATCTGAGGGTTCAAATAGAATTGTGCCCAAACAATATGAACATAGCTTTCTGAAAAATAATGACAATGTCGATAAAAAAAAAAAAGAAGTCCAGTTCAAGTCCAGTTTTCTACTTCATGCTTCTATCTTATAAAGAGGATGTGGCATCATGTCCCTCCTTAAAGAGACTATTGGTTGTTTACTTTTAAAATTATTTTGGCACATATTTTAAAATAAAAAATGAGAAACCAATGAATTTTAAAGAAATGTTTTCTGACTTTTCCTTGTCAACAGAATTTGGTTAGTAGAAGCTCCTCTCATGTGAAAAATATTGGAAAACTAGGCCCTAACTCCTACTTTCCTAAGTTAAATAAAGAGATGCACATCCATGAGCAGCAACAACAAAGTCAATTCCCTATGAATAATTTCATTCGTGTATACATGTTCCCCTAGAGACTGAGGTTACATAACTCTAGGAAATCTGTCCAGGTTTGACACACATTCCAAAACACATGCTATATCCTTCACTTCATCATAAAATTTGCAAAAGTCCACTGGAGCTACACATAAATATTGTATTGTTGTGTTTTAACTGAGTATTCCATATTAATTGTGACAAGGGGATAATGCAACTTGCTCTGCATAAAAACTGCTCCTGACTACATTTCAAGTTTCATTTTTTCTTCTACCCTCAAAGGTTTCCAAAACTAAATTCCTCCAAGCACAATCTTTATTCAGAGCTCAGTTTCTGGGAGCTCAGGGTAGGCTTGTGCTTACTTCTCTTGCAATTTTCAAGCACCAAAAAGCTATATGTGCTGAAAAGCCTTGCATCATGTTAAACGTGATAGTGGTCTTGAAGTATAGAAAAAGATTGCTGCAGAGAGGAAAGGGATAAACTGCTTTCCATATCTGAAATGTGTGTGACAAAAAATAAATTAAAGCAAGGTAGATTAAGGCTGACATACCTCAGAAGACTTTCTATCTTTAAGGACCATATTGCTTTGGGAAAGTGTGGAAGCACCAAGACTGGATGTTAGACAATATCTGTCAGGCATGAACGAGGTGCACTCGATTTTGGCTTGAGGAAAGAAATGGAGTAGATAATTTCCTAATGTTCCTGCCAGCTGTGTTTTCTATTATTCTTAGTGACTAGACATTAGAAAGAAATCATGTGTGATTTATCTATGTGCCAATGGATACACTAGTTTCTTTCCATTTCAGTGATTAATTGTTCTAATGTAAGGCTCCCAAAACTTTATACTAAAGCTGGTGAGACTTTTTCATGGCCAAGAAGTTGTTAAAATCTGACATCCAATTCCCCTTTAAAGTAGGTTTCAACCAAATGCTTCTAATAAAACTTTTTGAAGTTTCTCACGCAAATTAATTAAAAAATAAAATCTGATTTCTTTGATAGGTGCAATAAATTCCTCATGTACGTGTCAAATTCCTTTTATTTTTTCCTTTCAGATTTGAAAAAGAAAAAATTTTAATTATTTATGAATGCTTCTGTCACTGTAGACAACAGCATCACAAGAGACTGATGGTGACATGTACAAGTATAGTAAAATACTGTACCTCATTTATGAGTGATTAGACAAGCTTGTTGACTCGAGATAGGACAAGGTTATTTTTCTAAATAAGATTTTATAACAGTGTAATCCTTTTGTAATGTTCTGGGGTTTTTTAAAGCTTTTGAATATTTTTTCCTGATACTCATTTTTTCATTTATTCATTTCTAAAACTTGCACAATATCATAGTTTCTAAGAAAGTAGCATACATTTACCTGGATAATTAATTTGCAAGAGGGAGGATCTGGTCCAACAAGCAAATTAAACAAAGAGGTAAACCTAAGTAATTCTGGAAGGGATGGAAGGAGGGAAATGAGTGATAATTCAAATTTGCAAGGCAAATTCATGGCAGATGACAACTGAAGGTTACAGTAACCTTGAACAAAATTACTCATACAAACATATATTATAAGGATGCTTTTCTTGCATTGTTTCCCTGTAAATAGTGGGAATGTTGCACTTTTCTGAAAAGTGTTTCTGTGGGCAATACAAGGTAAGCCTATACATAGGTTCTGGTAGGTCCCCTCTGTAGGGTTGGGGTACCAAAACAAATTTGTTTTTCATTAAAATTCTGATCTTCACTTTTTTTAATTTTCTAGACTTGAACATCCAGTCCAGAATGTATTTTATTATTGTTAATTTGTTCCTAAGTCATAGAATTAAGAACTGCATTGATGTGAAGTGTAATTGCAGCACTTCCTGGGAGAAAGTGTAGCTCTAAAGAACCTCACATTTTCCACCAAGAAAAACTGGACGTTGCAGTTGATTAGAGAGATGTGAAGATTATACCATTTCTGTTGCTCATTCTGTTGCAGGGCCATAGCTCTGCAAACACCAAGGTGAGTGCAAAATGCAAGGAGGAGGTGCTGCAGGCCAGAGGGCAGATTCCTCTGCAGGCCAGAGGGCAGATTCCTCTGCAGACTGTGGTTAACACCAAGGTGAAGCAGCTGCGCTCCTGCTGCCCAGGGAGGTCCATTGGGGAGCACCAGGAGCCCCTGAAGGGCCCCATGCTGGAGCAGGTGTCCCTTTAGGAAGCCCCCTCTGCACCTGTGCTTCTGGCAGGACCCATGAGCCATGGAGAGAGGGTTCCACCCTGGAGCAGGTTTGCTGCGGGACTTGTGATCCAACAAGGGACAAACACTGGAGCAGCCTGTGCCTGAAGGACTGCAGACAGTGGAGAAGACCCACACTGGAGAAGCTGGTGAAGACTGTGTCCCATGTGAGCTTCCCCCATGCTGGAACAGGGGAAGGAATGGCAGATAAAATATGTAATGAACACAGCTTTCATTCCTCATGTTTCCTGCACTGTAGTGGTGTGGTTTTTGTTTTAGCAATTTTAAGTATATATTTGTTCCTTGTTTTATATTGTTTTTTATCGGTTGTAATTGTTTGCCCCACGTCACCCATATCCAACCCTTCTTGGTTTTACCTTAACCCTAGTTATGTGTCAATCAAAAGTTATAGAGCCCCTGGGTCTTGTCTGTCACTTTGGGGCCTCTCCCAGAAGTCTAGAAAGTTCCAGTGAGGGCCTCAAGGGATTGGACAAAGCTTTGGCTGTCTCCCCACCCAAGTTATTGATTTGTTAATATGTGTCATTTACCTGCAGAGCCAGACCCACATGATCCCTGATTTGTCCTCAGTTAAACCCATCCCCGAGTTCCTCCCCCCAATAAAAGGTGTTACTTTTGGGGGTTTCCTGCTTTTTTCCCACTGCTTCTGCCAAGGGGTAATTTCTGCTGAGGAAGATATCCTGAACTGAGGTTATCCCCACCAAAGGATGAATTAAGCCAGCAGTTAACCCTGAACAGCCTCCCTCTTTCTTTCCTGCTGTCGTCACTTCACGCCTTCCTTTAAGATGTGGAATACATTAACATATTTATGTCTACAAGACCACTTAAAAGTAGTGTAATTCTAATTTGAGCCAGTAATAATAACTTCAAAACATTTCCAGTGCTTCCTATTCTTATTTGAGCTGGAAAAACAACCTGTCTTCCAAAAGAAGGCCTCATGGATGTTTAAAACTAGAAATAAATAAAAAAAAAATTAAAAGACAAAATAGTTATGTATTTCTGATATTTTGGAATATCAGAAAAATATTCTAGAAAAGCTGAATTACTTGAGAAAGTTTGCTTTAGGCATTTTGAATAGACTCTTACTCTCCTTTGGGTGAGAGAACCCCAACAGAGGTGTGCATACAAAAACTTCAGAGGTAAGTGCTTTGGGATGGTATCTCCAAGGACACAATTCTCACTCTAGAAGCTCTGAAACATCTAACACCTAGACACTGATTTGTTTTCGAGTATGACAGAAGGTTTTCAGTTAGTGGATGACAGGTACCTTTTTCCAGCTGTCGCTGTGTTAAACTAATGACTTCACTGTATCCTGCAGTACAGATTTATGGCCATATGACTGGTACTAGATGTATCAAACAGAACCGTCCTTGGCTCTAAAAAGAGCACTGCAGTAGCAAAAAGGTGGAGAGAGTGGACCTGGCTATAAGAGGAACAGCAACAGATAATTGTTTCTATCTTGTGTTTTTCTGAAGAGAAATATAGTGCCTCCCTTTGAGAGACAAAACACCCGCATTCAACTTGTGCCAGATCCATCCTGAGCTGTTTAGAGGTAGATTAGAATTAGTCTGGGAACAGCACTGTATCCACTGTATTTGAGCTGGTTTCACATTGCTGGAATGGGGGTGGGGGGGGTGGGGGGGGAAAGTACTAAGCAATTATTAATTAGCTGTTAATCCTCGTCCAGCAGAGGCTGTCTTGTTTCTTCCTAATATGCAAAAGTGTAAATATTGAGTTTCAGAGGACTTCTTCAGTGTAAAGATGCATTTCTACCAACTGTGATGTAGTGAATTATTCTGCACTGCATGCATTCCAGACTCAAAATTTCCCTTGCCTAAACTATTGTCTATTTTCTATGCATAAACTTGTCTCAGTTTTTGCATGCTCAATTATAATTTTTATAGGTAGTAAATTTTAAACCTATCTAAAAATATCAGCTTAAATTATTATTCTCATTTTTATCCAGTCGCAGAGAAAATGATGAGAAAAATAAATCAATGTCTGATAATATGCTATAAATCTTTGAGAATTTCTGGTGGGTTTAAGAGTGTTCTTGTAAAATAATGTTCTGATTGCACTGAGAAATGTCAGCCTAGGTAAATTATCTGAATAAAAGTGGCAGGTAGATGTTAAGATAGTTATTCTTGAGGTCACCTTGAAAACTGTACTGGAAACAGGCTCAGTCCCAGTCTCACATTAAAACCCAAGAAAGTAAAGATATTTGCCTTCCTTCTGTTTCTTGTTTTGTTTTGTTTATTTGTTTTTGTTTGGTTGGGGTTTTTTTTGGTTTTGGATTTTTAAAAATTATTTGAGGGCAGGTTTTGGAGTGTTTTTTTTGGTTTTCTTTGGTTGGTCTTTTTTTGTTGTTTGTTTTTTAAAGGAAAACACTGAAGGGTGGATTTTGATTTCAACATGTACTATAAGATATTGATAAATTCTAATTCCCTAGTGTAACCTCAGGCCTGTCAGTCAGACAGGATTGCTGCTTCAGACCCTAAGATAAAAACAGTTGGATTCTGTGAAGGACTTGAAATATGCAAATAAAAAGTATCAGATCAAAATATTGGTAGGTGTGAAATGGGGGGACAGTGGCAGAGTACTGTTGGTTTTAGATGAACGCAGACAACTTATGAGGGTCAAAAATGCAAGCTTTTGCTGCCCAGCTATGGAATCAGGAATCAGGTCTCCTCTCCTTGCCTCTACAGCACCTGTGCTGCTGTGGGTTTGTCTAAATATGATTCAAGCCAACCTCTCTTTCTAAACCACTAAGTATATAATTGATGGTGAAAAAATTGAAAATCCTTAGTATTTCTACTCAAGTATCCTTATCAAATCAAAACCTCTTCCAGTAATCTTAAGAAATCATGCCTACAGAGATGACATCTTCTTCCTACCATTTTCCCTAGCAAATATGCTCTTTGAAGTAGCTTCAGAGCAAATCTGAGTGCTCTCTTTGTACATAAGATTCTTCAATCAGATAAGAAATCACAGAGCAATTTTAAGAAATATTTTTACACTTTTCAATATGAAGATGTACAAACCCCTCTTGTTATTCTCTTTTCTGATCACGGATCAATATATATTTCGTTATATGGCCACATAAAGGAAACAGAGTATGTTTTAACCACTGTATTTCCATAATATGCATGTAAGAAGAGGGAGGTTTACATGGTTCCTCCACCACAGTTTTATTGTGTCCATTACATCTTGAAAAGAGAAGGTAAAGCAGTGCAAAATAAAAAGATGACTAATGCTACAAGAGAAAATGTGACCTTTCATCACTGCATCAAGAATATTTATGGTATTAAGAGTGATAGAAACAGAGTTGTAGATGTGGCTAAAATAAGATGTAGCTCACCTTCGTACACTGAGATAGGATCAAGCAGATGTAGATCATCATTATCTATTGTTGATGACATGTTTTACCAAAACAGAAAATTACAAAAAAAAAAAAAAAAAAAAAAAAAAAAAATCAACACCTTTGAAAACTGTCCACAGGAAGTGCTCTCTGTTATGGAGAATTTTCTTTCCTAGAATCCAAACTAAAAATATTTTTATACATTTGGAAAATAGATCTACTCTCTGGCTCTGTCTTCTAACCAAATTATCATCTCTAATATACCTAACTAAATGTCCTCTACCAATTTTCATGGTATCTAAATTTTTAGTTTCTTTACTCACAAATCGTATCTCACTCATTTTACCTGAGCTTAGTTACAGATTCATGGCATAGTATTCTACCTGAAGAAGATTTGGACTGTTTCTCCTTTGTCCGCAAAACCAGGTTGTTGAGGAAACTTCCCAGTCTGGCCATTGATGATGCTCTCTGTCAGTCACACTCCCAACACCACAGACTTCCACTGCTGAGACCAAAGTCCCTTTGCAAAGGGTGGCTCCAGTGGCCAGGGGGTCCCTGCTTGACTCCCAGCACCCCACTGACACAATCAGACCAGGCTGAGTCTCACAAGTCTTGTTCCATAAAACCATTTATTCACGGTACAGGAACACAGAAAGAGCCTGAGCTGGTGCCGCCAAGGAGGGATCCCCCAAAACCCCAAATCAAAGTCCAAACCATGCAGAAGTCTCGCTCTTCCTTCTGAGTTCTCTGCTCCTTCTGTGTCTCCTTGCACCCATCCACCTGGCTGGCACCACCCCTGGTTGTCCCTTTTGTTAACCAAATGTTGGCAGTTCATGGCCTTTTGTCTCAGGCTCCCACCCAGAGCTATAACTGCACCTCCAACAGAGCTACCAGATGTACTCCTCAACACTGCTAACTGGCCTAAGAGAATGAACTTAATATGATCAGCTCTTGGGAGAACTAAGAAGCGGCTACTATCTAAGTTTCTAGATGTTTTAGCATTCAAAAATTCAATTGAGGAAGTGAAGAACAATTGATATGTACATTTAAGTGAATAGTTATGTGAATGGAAACTATAACTATACTAAAACTCTACTACAGTGTCTACTATACACTACTATAAATACTATAACTATACTACAGTGTATAATTTTTTCTTTTTAATACAAGGTTTGCTTTTATTTTGGGCATTGTAGGCAAATTTGAGGGGATAGTTATAGTTAGTTAGAGATCAGGAATTAATAAAGCTTATGTTTTGTAAAGTTATTTTCTTAGTGAAATATCAGTTATTTTATTTCATATTCTTAAATATATTTTTCTTCTACTCTGTTTCTTCCTGGTTAAAATTGAATTTATTAAAGATTTTACTCCAGGGAGCTTCTACAGATGCAATTTTGTTTCTTTGTTATCAGAAAGACTTGAGAAGAGATACTATTGAATACTTCAATCTTTTTTGAGTCTTAATCTTCTCTACTTCACTGTTAAGCAGCTAGCCTATGTTTTGATTTTCTCTTTCTGCATTTAGTGAACCTTATCTTGTTTCCTTTTATGTCACTGTGCTTTTTTGATCTTATCCCTAAGGGTCTTGAGCTGTTCCTTTATATTCACTTTAAAACCTATAATCTTCTTTCCACTTTTTGTTTGATTCTTTTTGAATTTTCAGGTCACTGGAGAAATTATGATGCCTCTACAATAGTTTCTTACTATTCTGCCATTCCTTGCTTCACTTGCAAATAATCTACCACTATGCATTAAATACCTTCTCTTTCAGTAACTTCCAGCAGTGCTGCACCCTTGTGCCCTTAAATTTTTTTCTCTTCTCAGTAGGCTGTCTCCAATACTCCAGGAAAAGGTGTAGTTTAGCTTCCCCCTCAGCCATCACTATCCTGCTTTTTTTACCTTCACAATTCTTTATTTCTCGCATATTTTCTGTATTCTTTCAGAATTTCTTTTTCTGATTGTACCTTTTGTTTACATGTTCCATCATTTTAGTTAGTTGAAGCATCATCTAAAAAAGAAGCATCCTTTTAATCTCTAAACCAAAAATTGCCTGCAAAATATTCCATGCACTTACTGTGTCATCCTACTTTGCCCTGTAGGGTTCTTTGAACAATTGCAATCTCCTTTTGCTACAAGACTTTAATTAAAAAATAAAAAAAGATAACCATTTTTTCTTCTAGCTTATGTGGAATATGTGAGTTCTTCTCTGCATTTATGATTCTTTTAGAAAATAAAATAATTTAGGAAAATTCTCTCCTTTCCATGAACTTGTGAAAAAGTACATTTTTAATACATGGTACACCTTTCTCTCTTGTTCTTACGCCTGTTGTTCCTGAGGAGATTGCATCTCTATACCAGTAATGAACCTCTGTAATTTAGCTCAGCAACTTTCTAGGATGACACTTTCATTGTTTTGGCTGTGTTTTTTAACAAATATTTCTCTCTACATACTCCCAAGCTGAGGCAGCTGCGTAATAACATCCTAAAGGCTGATTTCTTACTTGACCCTCTCATGACTATGATTCACTTCTGCCTAAATTTAGAGAGAAAATGGGCTTTTGTGTCTGATTTCTTTTCCTCTCTCTTCACTTCTGAGATTTTATCACAGATCTAGGCTATTTTGAAATCTCCTCCCCTGTGTGCACTCAAAGATCTTCCTCTTCTTTTCACAGCCTTTATAAACCTTTTTTTGCTGCCTCCTTTGTGTAATGCCATGCCAGATGTCATGACACCTATTTACTTTCATTAGTCATTTGAAATGTTCACCTCCGTCATCTGTCTCCATCTACCTCTATGATCTTATCACACTGAGCTGCTATCTTCTGTCCCACCACTCTGCTGTCAGATCCTTGAAGTCTTTTTTATACTGCATAAGATTCAATGTAACAGTAGCAGGGTACTAAATATGTAGCATGGTGAAGTAATCCAGAGGGATAGGGATACCTTGCTTGTTTTTCTGAAATAGCCTTTTTATTTTGGGTACTAGCAAGAGCACGTTCCTCAAACTAGGTGTTGTCTGCACGTTAAGGCAGCCAAGGTCAAGACCTTCCAGAAGACCTCTAGGTAATGATTTTTCTTTGCAAATGATCTTTGGTGCCAGTACAGGCAAGAAGTGATCTAGGATTGATGTTCCTATTTTAGACTGTTTCACATGTGGGCACGTTTTCTTTCAAGAGGAGGTAATAATAGAAAACTAAGAATAGAATGAGTCAGAACAAAATTAAAATGTAACCTTGACTTTCTTGCCTCTTAGTCCTTCAGGAAATCACATGTGGATTGTACAGATTGCTGGGTATTATATACGTTCATTTACTTTGAGTCCTTTTTGGGAAGCAGAAGACATTATGTCTTTTCTGTTGCAGAGAGGGGCAGCTGAGTCCAACCCTGGAAGCACTGAAATAAGAAGAACCTCAGGAGATAATATACCTCTGGGACATGATAATTATAGGATTTGTGACTTGTCTTTCTCACTTTTCTATGTTCAATTTCTGCTTGTCATAGGGTTTGGTCACTAGTCTTCTAGAACCATGTACTACTCAGTGCAATAAAAAAGACAGATGTGGGCCAAGAAGAGCATAATTTTAAAATGCATAATTTTGCAGCTGTACGTTTTTTTTGTTTCTTTTTTTTTTTTTTTTTTCCACTGAGTATGCCACATCAGTGTATTTTTAATTGCAATGAATAAGATTTTCTCTTTTTTTCAAATGTACAGTGTTATACTTGATTAGGTACTGTATTTGGCAATGTTTACCTTACTGTGGTCATGTGTTACTCTGACTGTTAAAGTTATGTCAGCAAATATATTACTTTCAATTTTAATTTCATAAGCCCCATTTTTTGCAGGTGTGTAATCTGATCACAATACTTTTCTTCAGGCAAAAAGTTCTCTAACATTCTCACCGCAAAACCTTTTATTTATTTTAATTAAAATGAAACAGCAATTTGTTTTTAAAATATTTTATATTAGCCATACCAAACTAGAGATAAATTATCCTTGCTTTCTTTGAAGCTTTTGTAATTTTCCAAAGGTCAGTAAAAAAGCAAAAACCAAAAAGGGGTTCAAATGATTAGTTTAAACATATTCAATAGATATTTTAATATTTGCCATTACTTCCATGTTTCTAATGCATTATCTCATGCTAATTGGACTATTTTACATCAAAACTAATCTTTTTAATATATTATGGTTCTGCTATTCATGCCAATTTTGAAGATATCATTTGACCCATACAGGAACCAACCTTTCTAAGACATTTCAGAAGTTGTCACAGCTGTCTAAAAGTGAACTGTGCAACTTAAGGACAGTATTATCAAGAATCAGACCCTGGAAACATCCATTCAGACTGAGGCCCTGCTCTTCAGTCACACACCTGAGACTTGTACAAGAGAGTGCTGACTGTATATTTTATTCCTAATTATCTAGTGCATGACAGTGCAGAGCAATCACACTGAGCAGCACCTGGGGTACACTTTGCCTCTGTTACTTGCCCTGAGTGTTACCTGCTAACAGAGAAACCTGTTCCCTGAGAGTGGCAGTGTCTGGTTCCTAAATGCCAGTAGTGCCTCAGCTCCTTGTGTTTGTTTCCAACCCAGATGCAGTCAACATTTCTGCCAGTGTTAGACGTATTATAAAATCTCCACTATAATTCCTCTTTAATTAGCATCCTATTATCTTAAATTGCTTCAACTATTTTTTTTTCCTCAAAATCTCCTTCATTCTTTCTGTAATACCCTTTTTTTTCTGGTAAAATTGCCTCAGTATTCCCCACTGGTTGGATCTAATACAGGTTTTTTACTTTGTCTTTTAATAGCTT
Organism: Zosterops lateralis; assembly: GCF_965231275.1. Taxonomy (NCBI): domain Eukaryota; kingdom Metazoa; phylum Chordata; class Aves; order Passeriformes; family Zosteropidae; genus Zosterops; species Zosterops lateralis. The sequence goes on from NC_139766.1 coordinate 30,544,144, forward strand.
ATTCAAAAGGCTAGAAGAGCTCAATGGGCTCCTGGTAGAGTGCAGTAATATCAGTGTTTGTGTTCTTAGGGTTTTTCTTTCTCTGGAGCATAATGGTTGAACTAAGTCTTGTGGTGAAGAGCAAACCCACTGGGCTAATGGCAATAAATTTGAAAATAGTGAGAGGCTTGTTCATTCAGGTTCAATGTGTGAATAGTTCTGCACAGGCCTAATTAGGACCCTGGTTCTCAATAACTAATTAAATATCAGTTTGGTTTTCCAAGTGAAAGGATTAAGGTGAAAATGTACCATTCACATTTATAGTAGAATAAAAAATGCTGCGTTTCTGTTGGTTGACTGGCATTATAATGAACTCTGTCAGAAATACCTTTAACTGTGCCCACGTGAGGCAGAAAACTGAAATGTAGCACACTGCCTGCAAGAAATCTCTCGTGGCAATGATGTGGTCACTTAATAAGCTGAGGCTGACATTTTGTTCTTAAGGAAGATATCCCTTAGCCTCTGGAAAAATGAGCATTATTGTGTATCAATAAAAATAAAGTTAGTGCCATCATTTCAGCTGGTAGTTTGTCTGTTTTGACACCCCTCCCTCACTTCCTCACCCTCAGTTATTTCATGGATATGATATCTGAATGCACACTGCAATATGGGACATGTATTTTTGTACTTTAAGGACTGTTATTCAGATAGAAGGGAATGTTTAATTTTAGTAATCTAATCAACCTAAAGCAGGTACCTTGGATTGCATATTTTATGAGGTTTTAAACTTATGAAATACCTTTGGCTATACCCACCAATTTCTTTGAAGTTTCACTACTTCCCAAGGCTAAACCCCAGTTCATTTTTTCCCTCTTGATATAAATATTTCAGCATTTAAAATTATTTAAAAATCTTTTTAGGCATTTCATTTCTATTACTACTTTCTGACAATCCTCATATTGACACAGAAATATAGTTCAGACAAACATTGCAGAATATAAGGCTAGCAAGGTCAAGAAAAAAATATCAGACTTGAAGATAATTTTCAGAATTTTAGAATTATGCAGTAGCAAGTATTTCTTACTATTCTCCAAAGCAGGATTTCATATGCGCTATTGTATAAAGGATAGAAAGCTGGTTTTGCCCTGTGCCAGAATAAAGGTTTAATGATTGTCCTGGTTTTGCTGAAAATTAGGAAGGAGAATGGAATTTCATAGGTGCCAAGAAGTGATTGCTAAGGACAGAGGAAGACCTGAAAGAGGTCATTGCCTCAGGCAGTACATTCTCTCAGACATACTGATGTGTCCTTACTTTTACTCTTCCCACTTGTCTGTATGAAAAGCAAACACCATGTTTCTGAAGCGCCTTCCTTCAATTTTCTTCCAGTTCCTTAAAAAAATTCAGTTAAAGTACATCTCATTTTTTCCTTCTACACCAGTATATAGCTTGGATGAGACAGTGCAGAAGGTTTTTTCCCTCAAGGTTTTGAGATCTAGACTTCATTAATTTCTAGAACAGAAAGGGTTTTTGTAACCTAACCTCTTTTCTTTGTTACGCTGGTATTCCTATTTCCAAGTTCATTCAATAAATCATCGTAAAGGGTGATTGATGTTGTAAAAAGTCCCCTACTGAAATTATGCATGCCTGCCTTCTATTCCCTTGCAACTTCTTTTTAAAGATTTCTGTACATATTCTACTGTAAGCTAAAATTAATTAACAAATATTTTCAATAATTTGTTTTCTCTGTAAGCATAAATCTGTGTAAGTATTGAGTATAGATTTTTCCTATATGATTAAAAATTAATAAAGTATGTGATTTTATTTATATTCTCTAGGAGAGAAATTGTTCTATGTTTTACCCTCTTTCATGAGCTGATCATTTCAAACTTCTCGACTGAGTGTTTTTATTCCTACAATTTCTAATTCCTACAAGTTTCTAATAGACCACAATTACCAATTATTTCATTATTTTGTAACATACTTTGTTAAAATTCTTACTTCATCAATCACATGCCAAAATTAATCAAATGTAATTGACCAAATTAATTTAAAATTAATTAATTTGAAACAGAAGGTACTGCTTGAAAAAACATCTTTTAATATAGACTGGAATGGGATCTCCTGGCTTTTGACCATAGTTTGGTACTTTTCATATCTGAATTCTTCAGAAAAATCTGTGAAGCTTCACCTTATGGTTGAAGACCACAGCTAACCTAATGTGATGAAGCCATCCTCAATAGCCAACAGATAAAAACCCCTGCCTGTATTGTCCAAACATTTTGAAATATGGATAATGCTGTCTGAATTTGGGTAATCTGTAGACACCTTTGGCACATCTACTTTTAATATCATCTTTGATCTTTGATGTGAACATTAGGAAAGGTGATTAAAGGCTCATCGCCCAGAACACAGAAGAGTGCAGATGGCAGGGAAACCCTAAATCCACAGGCCCTGGGGGTGATACTCCAGGTGAAGAGGAGTTATCAGAAAACCTCTCTGGGTCACCTTTTGAGAGGGTTGAGAAGGTCGACAGTTTTTGGATAGAGGTGTGGCACTGACTATGGGGTGTGGGAAAAAACATCTTGGAATTGTAACTTTCTTATATAGAGTATTTAGGGAAAGCATTCAAGGTGGGAAAAGGGAGGGATCAAGATGGTTTGAAAAGGAAACGTAAGGGAAAAAGAAAGGGAAAAAGGTGATAAAAGGGGTTGATTGCATGTAAGCATATTTCCAGGCAATACACCTGTGTGGGTGTGTTCTGCACTGATCCCTCCAGACTGCTGTCTTCTCATTTAATGCCATTTCTAGTTGATTTTCTGGTAACAGGACTCTACTCTGTGAGCCTGTGTGTGTATGGATGTCCAAGTGCCAGCAATGGGAGTGGGGCCATTGGTTCACAGCCCTGAGTGCCTGGAGACCCCAGAGATCATGCATGTTGTGTGGTAGGCACACCAGGGTGTGATCACAGCCTACACCCAGCTAGACATAACTCTGCTGTATGCTTACATGGAAGACACACCTGAATGAAATATGGATTTCTTAAAAAAAAAAAAAAAAAAGCATGGAGGTGGGGGAAAAGATGGGGCAGGCTAGTTTAGTTGTATCCTATTAAATACTGGAAACAATGAGCAATAAACACCCCTTAGTTGTTTCTAAGACTAATTAGAATGTTTAAAACTAATCACACAAAGGACACATTCCCCTCCTCCTCATGTTATTTGAAATGACACTAAATCAGACAAATGCATGCTCTGTGGCTCAGCAGGTGATAATTGAACCCTTACAGATTTGAAGTGCTCTTGTGCCCTTTTGCTCTGGGCACAACTCCATTTCAGAATTCATTTTTTTCCTAACTTAAAACCAACTTGCATTACAAGCTAGCCATGTAAATTGAAATTACATGTGATGGATGCTAAATGGAATCTGATTAAATATGAAGAACATGAGTTCAGCTGAGAAGTAGTAATAGTGAAGAGACTAAAACTGAAGTGGAAACCCAGAAGGCATAAACTAAAAACCGCGGTGTGTACCTGAATCTGATCTCCAAAATGAAATAAAAATTGAACAAGAGATAGTTTTAGACATATGAATATATATGAGTAAAATAAAAAACAATGCTCCTCTATACCTAGAACTTCTCTATCTCTACCCGCTTCACTACAGCTTGAATTTTATCTGCCTGCTCTTTCTGACAGGCTTTGCCTGCTTCTTCATTATAGTACTTTCGCATTTTATGCTTTTCACTCTTTAAGTGTAAATGTGAACTGTTATTCCTAATACTGTCTCTGTAATTCTACTGAAGAAAAGGAAACTTAATATCTAAGAACTTTTGTATTCTTATAGGCAGATACTGCTGATCCATGAAAACAGTAAACAAAAACAGCTTTATTACTGCTTTGCACAAAGGTTTCAGTGTAGTTACAATCAAGTTTTGTTATTAGCACATTCAGAATATTTTGCATTCAAACAGTTATTTTAAATACTTTTTGTATTAAAGTCAACCAGGAAGACAGTCTGTGCCAAAGTACGCTGGTGCAGAACAGAGGAAATTTTTATTAGGATTACAGAGTAAGTCACTTGCTGAGCTCTTGCTGCCTTTATGGACTGGATTTTTTTTTTCCTTTATCTTTGAAAGACAAAGAATGTAATGCAAATTTCTATTTTATGTGGCTTGCTGAGAAGATCTGAGTCAACTGCTTTATTTTTTGTTTTCCAGTAGGGAAATATCAACCCTAATTTGTCAGATTTTTGATAGAATAGCTGAGCATGTGATTATGTATATAATGTCCTGGATCTAATGAGACTCATTCAGTGCTTTAGAGTGCAATTATTCACTCGTTGATTGGCATATAACTGTCTCGATTTGAAAATATGAAGCATCATTACATGATTTCCCAAATTATGCACTTAAATGTATCTCTGCTGTGCATATTTCATGCCACATGAATAATTTCTATATGTGCCAATGAGTGTTTTGGCTACACTTACACAAACAATATGTAGGCTACCTCTAGGCTCCTATGATATGAAACAGCTGTATCCCTAGTAAGAAGCATGAGCAGAACTATTAATTTTCTCTTTCTCCCCACAAACTAGCTTTCACTGTAATAGATACATCTTCCTTTTTCTTTTTTTTTTTTCCCCTTTTATTTGGCTCCCCCTCAAAAAAAAAAAAAAAAAAAAAAAAAAAAAAAAAAAAAAAAAAAGAGACTAATCTAATATTAGCTTCTTGGGGAAAAAAACCATCAAGACCTCCCTGCTAGGCAGAAATGAAGAAATGAATGCCAGAGCACAAACTCCTATCTCACAAGCGACAGGACAAAGGCACAGAATTGGGCCAGATACCTTTGTCATTCAAAAACTATCATTAGGAGAGACAGATTGACCACTTCTATTTTGACACTGCATAGCTAGATTGCATTTTTAATTAATAAGGAAGAGCTTCTGAAATGGTCAAGCCATGTTAAAAGTATCATGTGCAATGTCAAAAAACTCCTTTATCAACATTCAAAGATGTTTTTTACCTGAAAGTTTATGTATGCCATGAGTTTCTAAATGGGCAGTCCTCAAGTACATCATGGTGAGTCAAAAGCAAGGCTTTAGGTCAGTTGAAAAAGTGAGTGAACAGGTTTTGTCTTTGTCCTGGGTTGTAGTGTATTTATTTATTCTATCACCATCTTCATAAACTGTTGGAACCAGGTGGGGCAGTGTTTTCCCAGGCCCCCTGCCTTTGGGCTCTTCTGCTCATGGCCCATCAATGCCTTGCCAGTGACTCCCTCCAGGAGTTATCTCTGTTTAATGGGCCATCAAGGACACACTTCACAACTCCTCATCCCATTGTGAGATGCTCTGCCCAGGGGGAGGAGCCAAGCATTCCCACCTGGATATAAGCTGGGATTTGGGACAAGGGAAGCAGCCCTTACCCACTGGATTCCCAGAGGAACAGAGCTACCAGACCTTTCTACAGGATCACTGCTTCAGGAAGAGCACCTCATCAGGACTGCTTCCACCATCCTGCACAGGTTGTATTCTGACTCTGTCAGTGGTCCTTTGTGTTATTGCATTTATTTTATTTTATTTTACCTCTTTTCCTTTCTTCTTACTAAATTGTATTTCTGACTTGGAGCCTCTCACTCATTTTGCTTTCAAACCATGACAGTCTTCTGTAATAAATCCATCCAAAGCCATCATTCGTTCAACAGGATCACAGAGCTATGTTGCAGAAGGTATTGACATCATTAATACAAGAAAAACCTCACACTAAAATAGTATCATTTTTACTGGTTCTAGGTTGATTAGAAATCCTTTCCAGAAAGATCTGGGCTCTGTTGTTTAGTTCCATGGTAGTCAACATCCAGAGAAATGTCTTAGGTTTTCCAGAGGCAATTCTCTAAGGAAAAAAAAAGACAATACCTATAAAGTGAAGCTTTGCCATGAAAAGATGGTGTGGTCCTAATTTAAAGGAACAGAATGGAAAAATTCTGTTAATAGTCCACAGGAAATCTGACAGGCTGAAGGATGCTTTTGTGTTGATCTTAATCTACTCAAGATTAAAACATACAATGTTTTCACCAGTGACTGTGCCGTCTAAATTCCTGATAGATCTACAGAATTTTTTTTACTTTTGCCTAGTGATCATTAGGATCCTGCCATCTTTTAGCATCTTTTCTATACATTTGAAAAATTCAGCTAAGATTGTTGCAATGCCCTCCACCCCTTTCTCTTGATAGCATGCTCAGCATTATTGCCCTTGAATCATTTCACTGGTGAATAGAACAGCATCATCTGTCTTGATGTGAGGGACACCTCATACATACTGTGGACTTCCCTTAAAAATAATTTCCAGTCTCAGATTCACATGAAATATCCTTGCTGTTGGAAGATAAATCACACTTTTGTTCTTTGAATCAGTGTAATAGCCAGCTCGATGTCTCTGCCTGACAAAAATTAAATTGCTCTTGGTGTTGCTAAGGTTATATTCCCTGCAGCTCTTTCTTGCTACAGACATTTCCATTATTCATTTTGTTTCCAAACATCTCTAATTTCTCATTGCAGATCAGTTACTCTGGTCTCAGCATGTCCTTTTTTCTTTCTTTTCTCAGGGTTCTAAGGACACCCACTGGTCCTCAGTAGTCCTGACTAATCTCCCTGGGGCTGCACACTGCCCATGGCCCCACACCCCATTTCAGCCCAGCTTGGGACCATTGGTCCCTGTCCCAGAGATGCTGTAGGGGTGCAGGTCTCCATTCCTGCCTTGTTGTGACCTGAACAGACCTTTGTTGTGCACTCTGGGTAACTTGTGTCCTGGATGCCACTTTCAATGTACATTGTGGCTTGTCTTCAGTCTTGGCTTTTTTTCCCTTCCCAGTTTGTTCCTGACCTGAGTGGATTCTGACCACATTCAGGAAATATAATCAAAAGAGGTGACCACAACCAAAGAAAAATGAAATTTTATTTTTTTTCCCAGCAAGAGCTATGGAGAGGCCATTTTCACTGCTTTTTTTTTTTTTTTTTTTTTTTACAAGTGTTTATAAGAGCATTTATGCTTTCATGATGATATTTTTTACCTTTTTTTGCTGACCTTACTTGTTCTTGAGCCATCACTTTTATGCCTGTATTTATTCATCTGTCTGTTACTAGGAGCCAGTAGCAATATTTTCAGTGAAAGTCACTCAGCTTGAATGCCCATTCACCTGAGATATCTCAGGCCTTGATATCATATAGCAGCCATTTAGATTTCATTAACTTAGGAAAATGGGTTCATTAACTATTTGGACAAGACAGACCACAGCTTGGTCTTTCCTTCAGATGTTAGGTCCTTTTTATTTGACCCTTGCTGTAACTTGTCAACTAGTTGTAGTTAAGTTATTTATCATATAGGGTGTTGTTTACAAGCTTATTTTCACACATTTTCTTAGCCATTTATATGCTCTCTAAAGAATTATATTTTTTTTTCTTGATGTTTTAAATAAAATTAATTTTGTCATCCGTATTTTCATGCATTTATCATCTAGTGGGTTTTAGAACAAATGTTGAGCCTAGGGGGAAAGAGATAAAATAATACAAAGTATATTAAGAAAAGCTCCAATTACATGTATGATTAAAAGAAGTTTCTCACTGTGTAATTATATATTTGTATAACAAAGAAACCAAACTTGAAATCTAAAGAAATTAAAGGAAAAAAAGGTATAAGACGGCTTAACTGGATTAATTAAAACTTTAAGAAAGCTTTTAAAATAAAAGCTGAGATGATGGAAAACAAGTAACCTCTTGTAGTTTTAGGCTACATAAACTTGAAGTGGTATGGGAACTTCAAAAGTCTTCAGTGGTACAAGTGAAAAAGTATTTAGGGAAAGAAAAGTCATCTTTGTATGGTGAGAATAGGGTACAAATATTTAAGAAACAATATTAGGTCTTTTTACCTTGAAACTAAATATGGTTAGTAATTCTGCAGGAGAGAGGGATGGAGCGTTGTCACCCCAAGATGGAAACAAAACCCAAGGTGGTTGTGCCCAGCTTGGCCACAACAGTGAACTGATGCTCTAAAAGTAAAAAAGTCTCATGCATAAACCTGAAGATGAATAAGAGCACTTGCAGATCAAATTGAAAACTAAGGAAGTGCAGCGACTGGTTCTGAAAAAAAAAAATTGTAAATATGTCAGTTTATCTGGTGATTATGCAGACATCTTTTTTGAAAGCATTATTACTATGAATATTAACAGAAAATCAGAGACATTTGAGCTGTGATTTACAAAAAATCAGATTAACCTGTTATATTTTTATATGAATTTTGAATTTTAAAAAGGTAGCATCTTTTTATAAAGATGAAAAAGGATATTTGATAGCTATAGGACACACTGATACAGTGATACATGCACTACTCTTGTGAAACTGCTCCTAAACTAATAAAGATTGTCCTTAGTAGCAGTGAAAGGTAGTTGGAGGAAGTATCTAGTCAACTTTGGATAAACCATCTAGAAACCGTATTTTTTATGAAGATGCCATACCTCATCCAAGCTGCTTTTCATCTGGCTCATTGGCTTTGACATAGTACCATGGTTGTATGGTTCATGAAACAGAGATGTCTCACTCCGAACTGCAAAAAAACTATTGGAACAGCACATTAATCAGTCATTCAAGCATCTCTACTTTGCTGTAATCAGACTGAAAAGAAAAATAGCACTATTTTTATTCTTTATATTTCAAAGCAATTAATGCCACAAGCTGAGTTTCTCTGAATGAAACTGATAAAACTCAGAGATGGTAATATTAGACGAGCTTAATTTTGAAGGGAAATTGATTTAACCTGTATACATTTCAGATTTAGATCTCTATTCCTGATTGCATTGGTATAAATGAAAAGCAAAGTGAGCCCAAAGTGTTATGTCAGAATAGAATCAATTTACTTCTATTCTGCATTTCTATTAAAATAAAGCTAAAGACATCATTCAAAGCCAAGGAATTATAATGTAAAAGACAATAGAAAATTAAGTCTGTTGATTTTCATTATTTTCCATTGGACTATACCTCAGAGGTAGTATTCTTTCAGCAAAATTACAGAAAATACTATCAAAAGAAAAGCTTCCTTTAGGAGAAGACATACTGCATTGCAGATGATTTGGGAAGCCACCAAAACTGCCAAATTCAGGTAAAAGCAAGTGCTAACTTACTGATTATCACTATAGTTGTATTCGGTCTTTACAGCATTAACGGATTTTTCTCTTTTTTTCCCTGGGGAGAGGTCTGCAGTGGTGTCTAGGTGTTTAGAATGTCCTATCTGTAGAAAACTTTGAAAATATAAGTTTGATCTTTTTTATGTGCAACTTAAGTATTTGAAGGTTTCCCATTGCTTCTACATGTGTTATTTTTCAAGGAATGTAGTGGAAGAAACCCTACCTTTTAATTCAAATAAGCAAAAATAGAAAAATAGGTTTACACTTCTTTCTTATTCATCAGCTTGGATACTGGCAGAACCAATGATAACCTGATATAAACTGGAATTTTAGGAAACCATTAAGGTTTCCTAAAATTATCATCTTAACCTAAACTTTAACCAAGACAGTCATATCTCAACTCCAATAATAAACCGTAAATATTTTTAATGTTAGGCACAACATACCTGGTTAGGGTATTGCACACTGCAAAAGACACTGCATTCCACTGCCTGGAATGATCAGATAATTCCCTGACCTTTGAAATCTGAGGTTGTTGTCTACCTTATCTTCTTTATTAACATCCAAAATCTGGATGTTAATTGGCCTAACTCTGATCTCTGATCTCTACTAGCCAAGTAAAGCCTAATAAGAATGAATCCATATGATGTTGCACATCAATTTGAGGCCATAGAAAAATCACTAAACATTCTTTCCTCCTACAATCAAGTTATCGAGGCTCTTCAATATATATAATGGCAAAATACTATGTCTCTAGAATAAATATAATATTTTTCTGTAACTACAGGAAACAATCATATGAAAGACAATAAGTATTGATTTTTTAGGGTAAATAGTACCTTTCAGTTATCTTCTGTTCCTCCCCTGTAGGGGAAATTATTGAATGTAGAAATTGTGCCTTGCTCTCTGGTGCAGTCTGCACATGAATGAATGTGTTGGTGGGACCATGCCCCAGAGCATAGGATTTCACCTACAATAGCTATGAACTCAGTACTTCACAGTTCTCAGTGGACTCATAAGGGGTTTTAATGTCAGTTTGGTTGTGATTTTCTCTCAGAAATTAAACATGGGTCAATAACTATGTTTCCACCACAAAATTGTTCAGGGGAAGATTCTTATTTGTAAAGAATTACCTACAAATGCTTTATAGAAAAATAAAAAGGTCACAATTTCTTCATGTGTTGTTTTAAATTGCAAGAAAGAAAGTTCTGCTCAGTGTTCTATCACCTAATTCAATCAAAATTAATTCCTCAGCCTGGAGTCTGTCATTCCTTACACAGCTGAAGTTTAAAACCCTGGTTTAAAAATTTCATTCCTCTCATAATATTTTTTGTCTTATTCTTGCCATCTTCACATTTGTTTGAAGGATTTGGTTTTGGTCTAGCTGGGGTATGAAGGAAGGAGTGAAGAATTTGGTGGTATTGTTGATACCAGTATTTTCCACCAGACAGTGTCTAATTGCTGTTCCAGATGAGTTACACGTGCCAGAAACAAGCAGAGGTTTGTAAGCATCAATTTCAATATTGATGTTGAAACACTGTGAAAGAAAGAACTCTACAACTAATAGCTGTTAGAGCAATATGTATTTATCAACATTGAGATGCGTGGGAAATAATTTCACCAAAGGCATGCATCCCCATCAGGGAACTTGCCCTCCTTATTATTCTCTGAGGTCTTACATATGCATGACATTCTGTGGTCCCCCTTCATACATACTCATTCCCTGACCCTGCCCATCCTTGTGTGGTATGGTAATTACTCCACGCCCTTCTGGGCATGCTCAATTCATTGTGATGGTGGTGGTCTCCAGGCCATGGTGGTGGTCTCCTGGTGTTCACCTCTTCACCTTTATCTCTGCCATGCATGTTTTGGCCCTCTTGGCACATTTTCAAGGAAATATATAATCTAAGAGTCTGTGCTCTTTTCTTTATGCCCTTAGCCCTGTTATTTTGCTGTTTAGGCTAGTTCTTCTAACTATTGCCAAGACTCCCAGTACTTGTAGTGCTTAAAAATATGCAAAAGGGTAACAGTCACAGCATTCAGTGTTCACTAAAAGTCTCCTAAAATGCAATTCATATATTGTTATGTACTACTTGAAATACATTCTAACATATAGTATATGTTCTTAAATCTACTATAAAGAATCAGCTGAGATTTTTCAAATCTATCTCTCAATGTAGTTCAGTTTAAACTTTTGTTTGCAACTCCCATAACACTCTCCTGTACCAAAATAAATAAATAAAAAAACCCCAAAAAACAAAAACAAACCTCTTTCAAATATCTGCAACATTTCCTTGTCGCGCCTACCCCCAAGAGTAGGTCATCCTTCACGAGAGTAGCTTTGTCAAAATAGTTATGTGGTCATAGCTCCACTGACTCAAATTATCCCCTTCTTTCAGAATTCACTTCTGCTGGTACCCTTTTTATTTCTTTTTAGCTTTAAAATATATTCTGGCTATTTTAATATGGTACTTTCTGGAGGTTTGCTTGTTTGTGTGTTTGTTTTTAATGTCCCTCGCTCTCCAATTCCTCTCTTCAGGAAAACTTAACACTATTCACTAAGAGCAAAGATGAGTTACATGAAATACTCAAAGATATTGAAACAGGAACCAGAGAAATACTGAAACAGATACTAGAGAAATACAGAGCATCTGCTGTAACTTTACTTCAGTTTTACTGTGTTTATGCATGAGAATAGAAACCAGTGCTTTTTAAACCGTGAAAGTTTAAACTATGAAAGGACAAATATCTTTATTGTAAAGGCTGTAAGTTAAAAAATATATGAATGTGAATAAGCAGTGCTATATTGTTACAGCATTAAATGCATAAAATTCATGGTAGTTACGGTAGTATTAATTTATCAGTAGTTATGGTAGTATTAATTTATACTATTAATCATAGTATTTTGATACTTAGATTAAATAATTCTCCTTATACATGTTGCTGCAGTTATTTGACTGCATTTGCAGTATTACTGCTTTGCTAAACATAAGAAACCAGCAACAAATCTCTCTGTAGTATATGTAGACTATATATTCTAGTTTAGTCACTCCAGCTGTGGCCTCTTCTGTACCTAAGGTCAGACTTGCACCTTATAACAAAATTTACTAACCTTTTTTTATTGTTTTTATGAATTTTTCGAGACAAGACAAGACAAGAATTACTATGTGAGATGAACTTTATCTGTCAAGTCATGGCATAAGCACCTGAGTACAGAAGTGAGTTGTGTATTACAGCAACTACTATAACAGGAACACAAGAACCAATAGAGGTCTCACAAGGAGCAGTGCAAGAGCACCAGTGCCCTGACCTGAACTGCCTTTGGTTCCCTCCTGTCCCAAGTGATTACCTGAACAGATGGTGACCTAACTGATGGACTAAATGAACTCTTCTGTCATTGTGTAGACACTGGTGGACATTTTACAGACATTTTACAGGGGTGGCCCAGACTAGAGGAATGATCTCTGGGTATTCTATCAAAGGATGAGAAGAGGTGAGTACCTTCAGGTTTATAGTAAATGTCTGGGTACTTCTTTGGAGGGAATTTCTCACAGCCAGGGCACTGTGTGAGGACACTGGCATAATAAAATACACTATCTCACCTTGCAGGATCTGCTTCTAATTGGCCTCTTCCCTTATCTCGTTCAACACCCAGCTCATGGCCTCCAGTTGAGGGTGTGCACCCACTGTGGCTCTTACTGTGTGCACAGTCACCCACTGCCTTTGCAAATGGCTGACTGCTTTGTGTCTGAACCATTAACATCCCAGTCTCAGGTGGTTAATGAAGTCATGTTGGGTAATGTTGGACTTGAGCATGATATGAATAGAATGGAACAAGGGGTGGAGAATGTGCTTGTTTTGACTGGGATAAATTAATTTTCTCCAGAGTAGCTGTATGAGGCAATGTTTTGGATTTTTGCTGAAAGTAGGGAAGTTTTCATTATAGTTGAGCAGTGCTTACTTCATCAAGACCTTTTCTGCTTTTTGCCCCACCCACCTGTGAGGAGGCTGTGGGGGAAGAGTAGGGAGGGGTCACAGGTGAGACAGCTGACCCAACTGACCCAAGGGATATTCCAGGTCATATGGCATCATGTTCAGCATATAAACATGAGAGTAGAAAAAGAATAAGAAAGCAGAGGATGTTCTAAGCAATGGTGCTTGTCTTCCCAAGTCTTACCCATGAAGAAGCTCTGCTTTCCTGGGAATGGCTGAACATCTGCCTGCCCATCAGAAGTTGTGAATTAATTCCTTGATTTGCCTTCCTTCCACATCTTTTGGTTTACCTATTAAACTGTCTTTATCTCAACCCACAAACTTTCTCTCTTTTACTCTTCTGATTCTCTCCCCATTCCACTGGGGTAAGTTACTGAGTAGTTGTGTGGTGCTCAGTTGCCATCTGGAATCTTTGGGCTCTTTAAATGAGATGAGTGTGATCACAGAAATTGTTTTAACAGAGAGCTTATGTGGAGAAAAATATATCCTATAGATTATATAAATTTTAAGTTTATTTGGTTAAACAAAGACTATAATATGAGACTAACCAGGTTAGTTCCAGTTTGAATTGTCTTAGCCAGCAAAATTATTTTTAACAGTGTCTCAACCAATTTAGGACAATAATCTCTTTCCATTTTTAAGTTTTGCATAAATAGTGGGCAACTTTATGACCCAAGAAAGTTTTTACATTTCACAGGACCAAAGACAGAGTAGTATGTATGAATGTTTTTTTTTTTTTTTTAATTATTATTTTGGGTGTTTTTGTTGATACAGATACAAAGATACTAAACTTGCAATTTGTTGTTCCTATTCACCCTATATTAGGAAACAAGTGCTGCAAATGCTATTGCCAAAATCTGGAATGTGTGAATTTTTATCATTAGTTCATATATATGAGAATATTAAGAAAATCAACTTTTAGCAGTATTTTCCCTCTTTTCTGTCATGAAAACCTCTAAAATTGCCACCTAGTAAACCTATTTTTTTTTCCTGAAGATTAAGGGCATTTGTCTTATTTCCATCTTTACAAATCTAGAGTCACAAAATGAAATAATGGCTGTTTATTTTGGGCTAAGTTCCTCAGATTTCAGTACAAATTCAGTTTTCATATTGTATCTAGCATAGGCTGTTGCAGTCTTTTTGTTCTACACAAAGTGTGGTGAACATGTATTTGAAGTAAGATATACATACCCTTTGTTTCTGGGAGATAAAGTATCTTTAACATGAACTTGGATGTGTCTTTTCTTCAGGCTGAAGGCAATGAATTACTGAAAGTGAGAATGCAAAGAGAATTAGAACTCAGAAAACTATAACAAATACTTTAGGTAATGCCTCAGAAGTGACAGTGGTATATGTTGATGGCCCTGGGCCAGCTTTAAATTGTCCCTTGTACAGGCTAATTCACACTGAATAAGGGAAAGCTTTTGAGCTGATATTATTAGAAACTTAATTTTCAGTCTTGAAGGATATCAGGAACTATATAGTCCATGCATAAAATCCTTGGACTATTCAATTTTATTAGAAAAATGCCATTTATTTTAGATTAAATGGAATTTTCTTTGCATACTAAACTTGAATATATTTATGTAATGTGTAATTGTACTTTGTGGCACTGTAGTGGAAGTAATCTAGTTATATTAGTTGAAGTATTGCAATAACACAGTTATACTACTTTTGGCACTTGTGCCTGCCTAGATATCTCTACAAAGCATTGTACTGGGTATAATGGCAGTCTACTGCAAAAGAGATATGACAGCTGCATGGAGAATGCTCGCTCGTATTCTAATCCTGACTTTTTGAACTTATAGTATGGTGAATTGGGAGAGAAAGGAGAAAGCATATTCGTTAATATAGTTTAGTAGAGATTTGTATCAGTTTTGGGGTGTCCCAATGAAGCTGAACTATGGATTTAAAAAGAGAGATTAAAAATACCACACATTTTCTGGAACTGAATTTTCAAAAGCAGCTGTATATGAGTATTTGGGACTTCTACAATGCCCTTTCACATCTTTGACCCTAGTCAAGTGTAAAATCATGTTTAAATCTCCTGCAATGATTTGATTAAACAAATGAGCTCTCATTCATTGAGCAAGATTTTTAAAAATCTAGAGTAAAATATATATTTAAAGAAACTCAAAGTGTAACGGTAGTAGAAAAAGATAGAAAAAACTCCCATGAAATTGTGGTGATAGAGTAATTGAATTTCAGTCTGCCACCCAGAAAATTCTCTGTATACTTCAACTTTTCAGGGAACTTAGGTGCATTTTTTTAGTCTGTTGCTAGTTACAAAGTAAGAGTAGTTCAGATCTAAGTTACACAGTAACATCAGTCAGCCTTGTGCCGTCACCCCCCTGTGAAACCAGAGTCCATGTGCCATCAAGCAAAACTGTTTGGGGTCTAATCTTGGCATGCAGTCTCATACATAAGTAGAACTCTCTCAGCTAACAGGGCGACAGACTACAGCCTGTCTGGGCTTTTTTGAATGATGGTTTGCATGACATGCAAACTAATACCATATTGCCCAGAGATTACCTCATTAACCTGCAGCTCATCACTGTGAAAGTCTGGAGATCACCAAACTCATTGTTTCAGTCCCTACTTGCCATCAAGCAGGAAAATCTAAATTTTATTTATGCAGTTATTATGATTAGACTTCACTGCCTCATGGATTCACGTGATGGTCTTTTTAGCTACTTATTTCTTGATCTCACTGTTGTTTGCCAAAGACATGGCCCATAAATCAGCTGTGAAATCACAAGAATGGAAGAAAAACTCAAGTACAATATTTTACAGTCGATCAGACAGTTATCACTTCAGTGCTACACACACTTACCAAGATTATTTTATTGCATTTTTTGAGTACTAGCACCAATGTTTATGAGACCAAGGTTTGGGCTTCTCCAAATTTAGTGTATATTTACTTATTATTTTCAGTTTTAATTACTACTGAAAGTACATTATGGCTGAGGAAGGGGGATCAGTATGAACCTAATCTGTTGTATACAAGCAGATGAACTTTCTATTAGGCAGAAAACAGTTTCCATAATTTCCACAAAAATGGTAATGTGGAATACAGTAGATTATTTCAATAGCAGCGGACTTTTATACAGGTTCTGGCATTCCTAGCATTATCAAGAATTAGCAAAATACTTTACCTTCTTTAGTACTGACTGTGGCTTTGTTGCAAACAGGGTCCTGTTAATAAAGGAGGTGAAAAATTTGGTTTCATAGTAAAACAGACTTTCAGAGTCCAGACTGAAATACTGTTTAAGCAACATTCAAGACTAAATTGTCACTGTCATATTGCATTTAACCATACCTGAAATATATATTGGAAATTCTTATGCAACATGATTACAAAGGATGCAGTCCCTAAGAAAGGTCAACAAAACCAAGGGAAAGAAGATGGCTTAAATGTGATGCACTCATATTGCTTACTTCGAGTGATTTATGTGTAGCATAAAGATTACTAAGAATTCTTAAGGTGCATGAAAGGAAAGTATGAAACAACATAAAAAAATATACAGGGTATTTTTTTGAGTAAATAATTTTACTAAAAATGCATACAGTGTGGACACAGCTCAGTAGATTGAAATTGAAATCAGTAGATTTCAATATATAAGCTTTAAAACATTTTTTGGCCAAGGGAACACAAAAAAGAGTGAATGTATGTATGAGGGTTTTGGATTTATTTTTGATGTTAGAAGTCTGTATTATTTTGCTGTAATAAAGTAAAGCTTTTGATTCCGCTTGTTCCAAACTTAGCAAATGAATAAAAAGATATCTCGTAAGCTGTTACAACAGCAGTCTAATTCTACAGCCTTTGCTTCTGCAAATACATAGACTGACAGATAACTTCCATATGAGAAGGCATATTAATGACATTTTTGACTAGCCAAAAATTGGTACATTATATGTGAATCTGGTGATGTTTGATATTTGTTAGAAAAATTCCACTTTCCTATGAAAGAGCTTAGAGCTGAAAGCCAGAAAAAATAGATTATGTGCCTGCCCTGTCAGGTGCATGATTAAAGATGCTACATTTTATGATACTGCATAGAATTTTTTCCAGTGTTAAACAATTGCACATGCTCAAAGGTGACAGAACTAAACTTACATATAAGGGATATAAAAATAGATATAGCACAGAAGTCACTAGTTTTCAAATGATCTGAGATGGCAATGAGGAATAGAATCTGGCTTGCTGCAATGTCTGAGTTTGAAGGATGTTATGAAAATAGAAGAAATTTTTCAATTTTGTTCAACATCACTGTAATGCTAAGAGAAACTACAGAAGTCCTCTTGTGGTCGACACAATAAATAATAATCTTTGGAGTGGAAGGGGAAATTAAAGAAACTATTTTCTGTATAGTGATATTTTCAATGTGGTAGCAAACAAAAAATGTCTGTCCTGAAAAGAGGTTCTTATAAATTCAACCTATGCTCCTTGGAAATAGTTATGCTTTGCAGAGAGCAGTGTTCAATTTATTTTACGGGTAAGTTTGACTGAATATGGTTTAAATTTTTTCTGGTAAAACTATGAATGACTGATTGCTTTTTCCAGTTTGCCATCTGAATAGGAAAAATAAAATGGACAAACTGTTTCTGAAGTGAACAAGAAATGCTTTCCATCAAGATGCAAAGACAAAATGAAGAATAGGGCATACTGCCTGAATGCCATTATCAGTGTCTCCTTGTCTCTTCTGGAAACATTCAGGTTTACCTATGGAAAAACTGCAGAGGATGCACCAAACAGTCAGGTAGATATTCCAGTAGGCAACATTGCATCTGTAAATTAAAAGATCTACAGACAAGTGGACGGACATTAAGATTCTTATTTACCTTATTTGCCTCATTTACCTTATATCTCCATGCAAAAGACCTTTAATAAAAACTATGTACTATTTTCACCTAATGGATATCATTCAGATGAGAGAACTCAGACCGAGCCTGTAAAACCACATCCATTCTCTCTCTATTGCAATAATCCTTTGCATATTTGTAGTATAAGCGTACATTTTACCTTCCTTCTGAGCAGCATTTAGTTTTTAGAAATTATTGTTTTATTATAAGCTGACTCCATTAACATGATCCTTGCATTCACATTTCTTTACATGTGAGCCTTAATTTTCACTTCAATTACCTGCCTCTAAGTGACACCATTCAGAGGCATGTGAAATATTCTAGTCTACTTGGCCCACCTGAAGCCATTTGGTTACAATAGTGGGACATTCAAGGGGTAAGCATAGTCAATATTGTAAAACTTGTTGTTTAGAACTATCTTAGGCAGTGTGTTGCACATATAAACTGTATTTAACTTGACTGAGGAAACCATATCATGATGCTGAATGCTTTCCTTTAGTGTGGTTTGATTATATTTAACCTTAACATTTGTCTGAGAGATCTTATTAGCCAACTAATAGCCCTGACTTTGTTAGATTTTTATGAATTAAAATTCATCTACGGGAGTAATTGGCTGTTTTAGCAATTCTTTAGGAGAAAGCAAGGAGCACTCTGACTTAGTTTGACAGTATTTTTATAACTTTGATCTCCTTCCTCTATTTATTTTAACTTTTTTTCTGCCCCAACTTTCTATTTAGCTACGCTTCCCAGTGAATTCCTAATGAATATTACCCAGCGAATATATTTTATTATAATTCTGAACTGGAATTTCAGAGCCTGGCAATGCAAATTTTTACCAGAATAGGTACTGTGGAATAAATCCAGGCTTTGTTACTTATGGTAATGGGGAATCTCACTTATAACCTGAACAAAGATGTGAGACTTTAACAGCAATTAAATAATTCTTATTAGCTGTAATACATTTCCCAGGTCATGGAGAGATGGAGTCTGAGAGATATTTTTTTTTTTTTTTAATAAATACTTGTACATGTTCAGAACTACTGTTCAAGAAAACCATACAATTTTATTTCAATGTCTATGACTCAGATATCTGATATGGCACCTTATTCATACAGCCTTTTTGTACTGACAATCCTTGAATACTTTCCAAAACAAAATCGTTCTACCTAAAATATTGACATTGTTTGACTGCATTTATTACTTGGACAGTATTCACTGTGCATATAGGTTGTGAACTTAAAGGGTCTTACTGGACCAGTTAAGGTACTCACAAGTTTAAAATCAATTATGTATAGAAATTAAAGTGAAAATTATAAAGAGAAAATTAAACAAATCCAAAAAGCCCAAACAAATCCAATCTGTCCAGTGAAGTGCAATCTAATTTGGACAGAGCAAAGACAGAAATGAACCATATCAATTGGGCAGTGTACAAACAGTGATCAATAAGCCTTTGGTGAAAAGTTTTTCTCCCCAGAAAGTGTTCAGATATTGACAAATTGCACAATACCTGCAAAATTTGAGCAATTTTGTCTGTTTCAAATGAATTGCAATGTAATCATACACCATAAGTGTGAAATTAAAGAGACACCTTTAAGAAATGTAAGGACACGTGTAAATAATTGTCAGGTCTATTCATGGGCATAAAAATCAAGTTCTTCTGCCAAAATGGCAACAAAGTATCTTTCATTCTGTAGGAAAATTATGTTCATTTCCATTTATTTCAAACTGAAAAATAGTAGATGCACTGACACTTTAATGTGCATTCTGTCTCTTGCTGTTCCTCTTGGTTGATCAAAGCTAATTTATAGCTCTGCCTTTTTCATAACTCTCAGCAAAGTATGGAGTTATCAATAAGGAATGAAAATACCATTTTTCCACATAGATGATAAGAGCTAAAATCTCATACACTATGGGGTTTACTTACTGAGTTGTAGCTGATTGGTGCCATGCAGTATAAGACAGTCCACAGTCATTTGTAAAACTTAGAGTAACAAAGAATCACTCCTTTAAAAAAAGTAAATTTCAGAGTTCAGAAAAAGAAATTGATACGGAGATACAATTTTAACAAAATGAAATGGCAACATCTCATAACGCAGACCATCCATAATCTTGATTATGCATCTCAAAGTTGAAATATATGTTTGTCTTTTTTCTGGAGATAACATAAATGAAGACTTTACAGTATAGTGTGTGTGCGCATGTATATGAATGCATAAATATGTATACACTCTTACAATAGAGACAAAACCCAATCAGTTTCTAGATATAGTCATATGAAAATCCCGTTCAGCCACGTATTACACATAGTTCAAACTCTGTTTGGCTTTTTTGGCAACACCCCTTTTGCTATCATTGGCCTGTTTCTGCACACATAATTTTCCCACCCATAGAATGCTAAGAAAATCACAATATTCCCCTTCCTTCCCCTCAAATGAGTGAAATCTTCCCAAAGTAAGCAAATAACTAGTCTATTTTTGGCAGTCTGGTTTGTTGGTGCCTGTAATCACCTTTGCAACCTCTGTGTGGGTTGGAGCAGTTGCCCTGCCATGAGCAGCCTGGTGTGCAGCACTTGGGGAAAGGGCTGTGGACAGGCTGTGTGAGCTCAGGGGGAGGTTTCTTTATGACTTGTGGACTGATGGGTTGTAAGGAGCAGAACAGGTGCTCACAGAGCACCTGCCCTTGTTTCTGACTGGAGGTTTGTGAAACATGGGAATCTGCTCTCCCAAGAGAGGCGGGAGGGTGTTTGTAGTTGTGTGAACAAAGTTTTCTAGCAGAGTGTTGGGAAAGTTATGGGTGTCAACTAACATTTTGTAAGTGTGGAAGGTTGTCATTCATATATGTTTTACTGCCTATATTGATCCTGACTATATTTCACTGATTATGAGTTAATTAGTGTCATTTCTAAATCAATAATCCTGATTTAAAATATGTGAAGTGAGAAGTTCTTTGAGGCTCTATTCCAGTTCAGATTTTTTTGACACTAAATACATAAGTGAGCCAAAACCTGCAGTGTGTGAGTTGTCACTAGCCTATTTTACACATGAAGAATTACGATTTTGCAGTAAGTAATAACAGTACTCTATTCTAGAGCATCCCTGTCTAGAAAGAGTATACACCTGCCAAGTATTATGTATATATATGACCCAAAAGAAAACCCACTCCCTAAAATATCAGTCTATTTCTGCCTATTGTCACTGGGATAAATCTGTTTCTCTCCCTCTCTCCCCAAATACTATCCACAACATTATTATCTAATCTGCATATTTGCCTGAAAAAACAGCTACTAAATCTTGCAATTGCTTCTATATCTACAATAATAAATTTTAAGATTGCCTTGAGCAGCAATCCAGCTGGGGCTGCAGAATGTTATTAATCTCAGTCCAATTCATTGTGGAAGATCAAGCTTTAAAAAGTGGTTCTAGCCCTGTTTCTTGAGCATTGAACCTTTGCTGCAAACACCTGTGAACTTTTCTTTGGTGGGATAGTTTTTCATTAGTCAACACACAGAGCCTGGCTTCACCAGCTTTTGATGAAGTGTAGGTAGATAACTTTAGGTGCTCTATATCACTCATTGGAGGCATCTCTACTGAGTAGGATAAATGATGCTTGACATCTATAGCAGGAATGTATCAGGAGGCAGCCAGACCCAGTCACACCTGAGATAAGAAGAAACACACAGGGCAGTGAGGAGCACCATCATTTTATTGATCTTCAGGAACATTATTTCTTTTCAAAAGCCTAATTTAGGGTGAAAGACTCATACCATTTTTACTAGCAATTGTTTCACTAGACTTTTTTGTAATACTTTGGATAACATATTGTTCTGTCATGTGATGTTTAAGAGTTACTCTTTTATTTTCCCAGAAGGATAGTATATTAAAAAAAGTAAATTATCATTAGCATTTTTGCTTTTTTATTTTATAAATTTTATTTCAGATCCAAATATGGATAAGAGATAAATAATGTCTTTATAGAAAGTTAAAAGTACAGCAAACCATGTTTTCATAGAATTTATAAAAACTGTCCTTTTTAAGGGCTGTTTTTATTATATTAGTAATTGCCTCCATATTGGAAAGTGGTGAAAAATTCCAGCTTGATTAAGAGTTAATAGCAAGTAACACAATTGGGAGAAAGTGTGAGACTAGTTTTCTAGAGGCTGGAAAGAGCTATATTTTGAGTCAAAATCCTACTTCAGTCCCTGAATTCTTTCTTTCTTGCAGGGAAAAGCACCTGAGGGAGTTCACTAACTGCTGCGGAATTATTTCAATTTTTGTAGATGGCAGAGTAAGCTGTAGTGACCTAAGCAGTTGGGATCGTCCTGACTACCAGCCCCTGTCCTATATGGAAAGGAGAGTGGTGAAGTTAAAACTGCTGTGAACAGAGGTCTTGCACAGGTGGTAAAAATGTCTTCTCTATTTTGGATGCAAACCCCATTTTCTTTTGATCTTTAGGACTTACATGAAGAAAAGTTAAAACTTTTATAATTGAATTGGTTGTGAGGTATGATAAACCTGCTTTTCATAAAGCTTTTCTGTTTTGAAACTATAAACTTCTTCATAAAGGAAGTGAAATTCTTCTCCATCTCTGAAAGCTGAGTGGAGTTCAACAATTGGTTTAAAGTAGAAAGAGACAGTGACTTTTAGCTTTTTCTCTAGAGTCTAGTAACCTATGTGAAGGAAATCTGGGTTAAGTGCTGTAGAATTTCCTCTGGGAGAAGCTTTACAATACTACAATTTCTTTTTTAGCTTTGCAACACAGCAAACTCTTTGGAAGTCTCAGAAATAAGCTTAACAAACAATGAATTCAGCTGAATACTCACGATGAGACTTTTGCTTGTTGATCATGGGCTTACAGAAGATTGTGTGTTTAATCTTTAGCGGTCGGGGTTAATTCAACAAAGTATCTTAGATCCACAAAAATGTGTAATTAAGATTTGTAACTTTTGAACACCAGAGTAGATAATTGTATTATATTTGTATTTTCTGTATTTCTCATCAGGTTTTCTGATAATTTCTGTGACTCTGAGAGTAAAAAATATAATTTATATCTCCTTGTTTAAGTTTCTACTGCAGCCTAGATTAAGTGTCTGTCAATATGGCAAAACAATGCCCCCATCCATACAACATTGATGTCAACAAATCAAAATCATATTTTCTGACAAGGACAACATTTCATTTTATACAATACCTTTCTGGAACAAAGTGGCCTCATTTTCTTATATAGACATTTATCAGATTTTCTTTAGTGTGCAGCTTTTCCCTTTGAAATAAAACTTACAATGCTATTTAAAAGACTTCCCATTTTTTCTTTTAATCTATTTCTTTTAATTAATCTTTAAAAGATGGTTTCATAACATTAAAAATATAATGGAAAATTTACATATCCTTATACAATATCTTTGCAAATGGGAACAGAGAGCACTGCTTTATACAGCTTTAATTCTTATAAGAAGTGATTTATCTTAGTGACAGCAAAATGTTCTTTCATTAGTTAACCATGAAAGACACTTACCCTTAACAGCAGAACTGAACATGGTCTTGCAAATATTTTTCACATGGTAGCTTATGGAAGGCAGTTGAATAGAAAGTAGGAAACAAAGTTCCATGGGAACTTACAGATATGCTGGTCTGCATCAGATAATTAGGACAGAACAACCCTATACTTGCTAATACCAAAATAATTTGATCTTGTTACAACTTCAGAGATTTTTCACGTTCCAGCCAAAGGATTTTTTTTTTTTTTTTATTAGACAAGGATGAGACTCCTTGACATTTATGAAACAACTGTAATTATCCAGAGGTAAATCTGTCTCTTAAAAAGATTTCATACTTCTAGAAGCTTAAATAGTAAAGAGGAGAAACAATGCCAAAATATCTGTTTATCAAAAAGTGAACCAATTAGCTCTTGGTAGGTTCAGTTCCCTTTGGTCTAAGAGGAATGAATGAGAAAAGTTCAAAAAGTGTACTGTGATTGTTTTGTAACATGAGTATGTGGAAAAGAAGGCTTAAAACAGATTTTGCCCTGTGGTAGGGGAGCAGCAGAACTAGGAAAGGGTTGTGACTAGAGTTGAGACAGGGTAATCACTGCTGTTAGCTATCCTTGTGCCCTTTAAGAGCTCTTCCTAATGTCCACCACTGTGCTCCATCGTGTATTCCCACCACATTGCCTAAATACCAAGTTTGGTTAAATCATTCTGAAGAGCTTAATGAGGCTGAAAACTTTCAGGATTTAATAGAATTTGCAGCTGTTATCACCTCATTGCTCAACATTTTCATGTCATTAATAAACACACTAAGTACTGGTACTTCTTTTCAGATGATTAGTTCCTTCATCTTAGAATTGGCCTTTTTCTCTGTGTGTTGCAGCTAAAAACAGATGAAATTAATCCAATCTTTGATCTTAGGGTTTGGTTTTTTTTTAGAATTAAACCAGAGTGAAATTGTGTACAAGGAAAGGGAATCAGGCAATTGAGAGACATTTCATAGTGTTCATATTAAATGTACAAAATATCAAATAAGTTGTTCACATTCTTACAGATGTGCTTCTGAACTTAACACTGGGATGCGTTTTTTCAGGTCAAAGTATTGCTTTGTGTTGAGGCAGTGATAGATTATTCAACTTGACCTTGATAATACTGACAAATCACAGACAAGGTTTCTTTCTAAGCATGACTAGGTCATGGGAATATTTTGATTCTCTTTTTCCATAAAGAAAGGTAAAAGCTGAGAAAATTGAGGAAATTGAAGGATTTGTGAGTAAGCAGTTTAGAATACTTTCTGGTATCTTATAGGTGACCTCCATTGTGGGTAGCTTGTTTCCCTTCAATTTTGTTGTACAACAACTAGTAAAATGGACTGATATTTTCAGTAAAAGAAATATTTTCTTCTTCTCATGTTCAGATTCAAGTATAATTGAATTTCAGTTTCCAACTTGCACATCAGAAAATACCAACCAGGTTACGTAAAGTCTCTCATTTTGTTGTATCTGCCTGTAAATAGTGCAGGAGGGTTTTTCAGCAAATATTTCTTCAGAAATTTTTGATAATGCTGTAGCAGCTTATGAATGTTCCGTAATAAAAGTCTCTGATGAGACATAGAGAATACATTATTAAAAATTGTTAATATAAAGATTGTTCATATAAACCCCCCATTCTATCAGCAATTTGAATGCCAAGCTGTACTCTAGTTACTCAAACACATCTTTGAGGAGATAAAGGTGATAAAAATAAATATCAGATGCCATAGATGTATGTTCTATGACTTTTCCATTTCCATGTTTGACCCTTCTGCAGGCAACACAATGTAATTTTTGTGGTAAAAAGCATTTCTGTTTGTTTAAATAAATTTTATGTAAACTATGGAAAACACAGAACATTTCCTTGAATAATTTTCAGCTCCTAATCTATTGTTTATGTAAAATTTTTGTTTTGAGAATCTAAATTTCATAAGAAATCAAATTCTTAACAGAAAATGAAACAGAAAATAGTCAGGATGTAAAACGTAGCTTAATATTATTAAAATTTAGAAGGAAAAAACTTTTTTGTTTATCAAGTTCTGGATATGATATACAACTGTTAGAAAAGTAATGTGAAAACAAATAGACAGTGGGACTTAAAGCCTCTAACTGGTTGCAGAACATATTAAGCTACTGTGAGATCCTTACCCAGATTGGTCCATCAGCTCAGGAATTCTCCTCCAAGTTCTTCATCTCTGCATATTCTGGGGTCACATTACTTATTTAGCAAAGACACTGTCATGGTTGTGATTTTGGAAAGCTACACTGAAGCACTGTGGAAGTGCGGGTTGGAACCTGAAATATCATGGGCCACTTAATACCTTCAGCTAATCAAAAAGCCACCAATTTCCTCTCAGCTGTAATTAAAGCTGATCTCAACACTGGTTTGTTTAAAGTTCTTGTCAGAGTTTTTATATAAGATATTTTAATATATTGATCACTGAATATATGTCCTTTGACCACTCTTATTTCATGTTTTGTTTTTATATAGCAGCTGATGCCTTATCAGATTTTATGAGTCGGTAGAAAACCGCTATAAATTCCTTATGAGTTGGAGTGTAAAGGATATTTAAAATTTATTTTTGGAGTTTCTTGGATTTTATCAGTATTGAATTTGAATATTTTAAAAGTAGACTAAGTTCCTTTAAATTTTACTTATACTTAAGGCACTGTTTCCTACTTGGGTCATTTTGAATTGAAAATATTGGAATTTTGATTTAAAAATGAATTTTCACAATATCTTTTCTTGTATCATTCACATAGTAATCTACACATTTTGAAAGGAAAAATCAGACTTCAAGTAATTTAATGTTTTCTAATGAAAGCAAACCAATTTTTGATTAATCCAAAATTAATTTGATTGGAACACATTCCAGAGCATAGATTTAAGCCTGTTTGTTTAAGGCTTCTTTGTTCAATTTATTTCCATGCTCCCTTCCTCCTGAGCCCCCTTTTAACAGCAACCTTTCTTAATACTCAAAAGCTTTGGTGTCCAGGACTCTACTAATAGAAATGGAAGTGTCTTCCTAAATTGACTTCAGTGAAGATATGCCAGTTTATACCAGCTGTTTCTTTGGCCTTGTACCTTTTTATTTGGATAAACCCAGTTGATTTTCTGTATCCCTGCTCCCAATTTGTTTCCAAATAAGCATCCCACACTCCAAGGCCATCTGCTGTTGGTTCTGAGTTAATGGGTGTGCTTTAGTGCTAATGTCCTTGGAAAGGGATGTCATGCTGTCACTTTGTGAAACTGGGCTCCTGTTTTCTTATGAAATTGAATTTCTAACCCTAATGAATTAACAAGTTTAAATATTTTTTTCCCCCACCATGCTCACAGATGTGAATCATAAGGGCACAGAGAATGCTATACAGATCCACAGTACAGTCTGGTGATCGAGGTTTAATAACCCTTTTTCAAACAAGGATACAGACCCATTAGCAGGGGGGACATCTGTTCAGTGCTCAGACTTAGAGTGCACTGAAAATAAAAGCTCTTTTACCTATGATGGGGAACCAGTGTCTTCACCAAAGTGAAGAAAACATATTCACAGAACTATTTGTAGTAAGGCCCATGTAAGTACTGTAAATATCTCCTGGAATTTCAAATACAATCTTTTTTCCAGATATTCTTTAAAAAATATATTTTTGGTTGATTTTTCAAATATATGTACTTCCTATTTACCTCAATGTTATGCTTTGGCTTTAAAGATATTAATTCTGGAAGAGAAAGCTGTCCATAAAAACTCCACAGGTTGTTATCTCGTGCATTAGGTCTGTATTTAGACTACTGTGTTTAGACACTTTGAAAGCTGCTAGGATGATGGTAATTATGTGTCTTCTGCCTTTCTATTGATAGGCAAAAGTAAAAGAACCATCAGTACTGTTTTCCAGAAAAGCAGCACTCTGTGCTTGCAAGTGTAGCGATGATCCTTTTGTAGAGATGATTTTAACATAACCATAGTTTATGCTGGAATAACCATAGTTTAAGGCTGGCTTTTGTCAGGGGGCTTCTCACATAAGGTTATGATTCATGATTATTCTTTTGGAAATAAATGTTCTTGTATCAGACCTGGGATTTGGGCTGGAAACTACCAGTATGCAACAGCACAATAAATTCCCCAGGCAATGTGGGGTAAAAATGAACAAATCCTCTGGACACACAATCTAGAGCACCTGGCATATTTTACCATTTATAATTTATTTCTCTTGGAGGTTGGCTAAATTTTGACCTGTCAGACTTCACTCTGGATATAACAGTGCCATTTCAACAGGGACAAAACTACCATGGTAGATAAAATTTAGTGAAAATTTTATAGTTTGTGTTGACCAAAATTATAAATAAGTCCATACCTGGTCTAGAGAAAAGGTGTGCCTTTGGGCAAGCTGTTTATGCATTGGATTGGTAAAACCAGGTGAAACCTACAGTTTCAGCAATACCTACAGTACAGGGCAAAAATCCAAGGAAAAAGAGTGCTTTAACTTGAAAAAAGGGAAGAGGGAACTACCTCCTGGTATCCTACTTGTTTTGCTATTAGGTGCTTCTTAGAACAAAAAGTCCCAGATAACCTTTTCCTTCCATCTTCTTGGTCTTATGGAATGCATTTTTCTTTTCCAGTTTGATTAAGTAATCTCAGCCATTACACACCCACAGCTCTTAACTCTGATGACTAGCACTTCATAAATTTTATTCAAGGATGTAGCTTTTTTCAGTAGACTATGCAGTTAATGGAGTTCTCCTTCCTATACAGGAAGGAATGGAGCTTGAATGACCCCACGTGCCTATATTTTGTGCTATATTAGTTCTGCCTAGAATATTCTAATGAAAAAATTGAATACTATGAACACTTTTGCAGACTGTACTCCACAGAAGGATTCAGCAGTGTAAGTAGCTTTGGAAAGAAATGCAGTTAATGAATCACCATTACATAAGCTACTTATCTCAAGAATAATTTGTTTTGATATTTCTGTAACTGCCAGATTTTCTGCTAGTAATGGTATTAAAGATAGAGATGAGGAGAAGCCCTTTTAAGTTATCTTAATTACTGCAAGTCAAAAGTTGCCCTTTTGAAGATATATATTATTTAAAGTGAATATTTTATTGTGAATATCAGAAGGTCAAATAAATTAAGTTATGATGTTCGATGTTATTTTTTTCTTTTATAATTATTTCAAGGCACTCTGCTGCTTGCTGTAGAAGAAGGAGCAACTATTTGCTGGAGAACAAAACTGCTCCATGCTACATATTACGTACAGTGCTTAACCTCATTTCGTACCCTTATTGTGCTTAGTCTACTTACTCCAGAGCCTGTCAAATTTTCTGGGAGATCAATATAAGAACAGAAATGATACTGATAAAGATTTGCGTACTGATATCATGATTAACAACAATCTGTCAGTAAAGAAAGGACAATAATTAGGTGCAATGTAAGGCTCCATCTGCCTTAAGGTATTTTATTACTGTTAAATGAACATAAGGGATAGTCAAGTCCATTTGTTATTAGTAGAATTACTCTCAATGGTTCAGTCTGTGACAGGTGTAACAGAGACAGGTAACCATGACAGCCAGGTCATCCTTTCTCTTAGCTGGTTAAAACTAAACTTGATTTATTTCTGTAAGTGAGATGAAAAGAGAAAACCAAACATCCCATGTACTCCCTTTTCTGGGAAGCCTTCTAATGAAAGCCTACAGTGAACCATCCTTTAATCCAGGCATTAAAAATACTTCTGAAACTTTTAACACTAGGAGCTGCATATCTTGGAAGAAAACATACTCTATCTCAAAATGTATCCTTTCTCCTGTTTTACATATTTTTTCATGTGGATTAGTGGAAATTCACGTTTATTTTTCACTTCTCCAAGTGTTAAGGTAGATTACGTAGCAGGGTAATTAACTAGCAAGGAAAGCATTTATACATTCTCCTTTTTTGTGTCCTGTTAATTACATGAAGCAAAAAGATATTTATTGGAATCAGATTGATATAGTACATCAAAATTCAATTAAGTTTTGAATTTAGAGAAAATTAGGAAATTTTTTGCTAAAACAAGGAGCAAAATATAAAACATAAGCAAAATGAATCTAGAAGAAAACTTCAAAATATCTGAAAATTTTGATATTACAACATATGAGGAATATTGAGAATTTCAAACATTGAACAAAAGAAAGAAAGGGAAAAGTATATCTTCAACCAAACTGACAATTCATCATCAGAAGTGAGTTAAATTTGTTGCCTTAATGCTTAGATGGACTACTAGGCTCAGATAAGGAGTGCGCATCTAATAAATTTTTTACAAAACTGCCTGAACTGAATGAGACAATGAGAATGACATGCCTTTTCTTCATTTGATAGCAGCCCTTCAGAAAGAAATTTTGTTTATTTTTTTTTTACAAAAGAAGCATTAATCCTGAAATTTCTATTTTCATATATTTCAATTGTATTTCAGACATAACACAAGAGGAAAACATTTTACCTATGAATTCCAGAAGGCTTACAAACTGGATCCATTGAAGTGAATGATAAAATATCCAGTTAACTCTACAAATAAAATGCAAAAAAAATGAAGAAAACAACTATAACTTTGTATTTTTCCTCTAAAGAAAGCAAGATTTTCTGAGACACAATACCAGAATCATTACTTCAAAACAATCAGTGCAGTTCTTGAACTTTGTATCTTCCATATTTTCTTCAGTACAAATTTGCCAGTTCATAAACTGCCACAAAGAAGAAACAAAATGCATTCTGCACCAAGTAAATCTGAATCAAAAGAATTTTCTTGAACCTAGTAAATTCAGTGGAGTCACAAGAAGCAGTTTATTGATCAAATGTTGAGTGGAGTCTCTGAACTGATTGATGGTGAGTTACATCCTTAGACTTCCTCCCTCTTATTTATGTCCAGGGTCTTAGAGCAAATAGTGGTAAATGGAAAACATTAAAATCATGTTATTCAAAGGTGGAAGAAGATTAGATACTGAGACTTAACCTTGTATAAATTTATAAAGACTGCCTCTCAGAAAAAGGAGGGCATCTCCCCACCTCTTCATTTATTTAATACCAGTTTAAAAAATACATTAAAAGCTATTTCAAAAACAGGTCTGCAACTAGCAACCTTCATGGAATAAACTGGAGTATTATTTTTTCCCATTGGGAACATCTCCAAATATTTGTTAAAAAACCCCATAGGATGAAAATATTAATCTCTGAGGTCAGAATGGTTCAAACCACTTCTTTTATACACTACAATCAATGTAGTTCCTAATAGCAGTGCAGTTAGAGCTCCACAGAGTTCTGTGCTGCTTCACAGGTTCTTAACTGAAGTAGCCCTTCTGGGTTAGTTTGAACATGGCGTAAATTGCAATTATGTTTGTGTATTACAAATGTGCAAACAAAAGGACACAAGTGCTGAAGGCAGGGCAGGATATCATTTCCTGTCATAACTTGACTTTTTTTTGATTTTCAGCAGGTAAGATCCATGTTTTGCCAAATAGAGGCCTGTTAAAATTCCAAGTATTTTATATAGAGAGCAGTTAATTTCCATGGAAATTGTGTATAAAACCTCGTTTCTAAGCTACTATTAATTATGATGACGTTTAAATCTACTATATGCATATCATGCAATTCTGATGTAGGTAAGTAAGATCAGAAAATATTATACACCATTTTTGCTGTCACAAAAAGTCCATGAGGATGATAAATATACTTCATACATACATATATACATACATACATATGAAAAAATAGTAAAACTATCAGAACTCTAACCACAGAATATACCAGATATTAAAAACTCAGAACAAAGTAATGAATATTTGCTGAATATTTTTTGATGACCTATATTTTCAGCTCATTTGCTTTGCAGATAAATGATTCATCCCATGCATTGCACCTTTGGAAGGCTCTCTTACTTGTGTATGCTAAGATAAATTAGGAAGGCTAATGAATTCACAACTACTTCTGACTAGAGAAAACTTCCACTGTATGGGTTCAGAAAATGTGGGTTTGGTATAACACCTACTCTAAGAATAAAGAACTTAATTCTTGTAGAAAACAGTATGGCTTTGATAGCCCAGACAGACATTCTAAAATACGGATTTCCAAGATCACAATGTATGTTGCCAGTAGCATTTTACCATGTGAAGAGCCTTTAATGAAATCCAGTTTATAGCTGTGCATTTGTTATGTATGCTAAGAAATCCTAGTGTGCAGAGAAGTGTAGCAAAGTGAACTGAACAAAAGGTAGGTTCAATGGTCTTCCACTTTTACATTCCTCCTCCAGTGACATGGTGTTTCTAAGTAATGTAGAAACATGAAAGTGTGCTTTATGTGAGTACTTCATACTACTACCTATAATATATGCATAATATATAGGAAAAATATTAATATTGTATTATTGAAGACAAAATAAGCTCAGGTAATAAAAGTATTAGAAGATGTATTTGTTATATTAGTTCACCTGTATTAGTTCACATTTGTGTTTGAATCTTAATAGTGGTGGAAGTATTATAATTAAGCACCTACTTCATAATGTAGCTTTTGATAAAGAATTAGGTCATTGATTTATTTGAAGTCTGGATTTATGCATTGCATTTTTACTTCATTGTTGGATGAATCGACTTTATCTTATGTAATAACCCTTTGAAATCTCTGAAAGATAGAGAGGGAACTTATTAGACACTTTCTATTCTAGTGGTATTAGAAATCAAAGGATACTTTAAAGAGATTTTAA
Organism: Zosterops lateralis; assembly: GCF_965231275.1. NCBI lineage: Eukaryota > Metazoa > Chordata > Aves > Passeriformes > Zosteropidae > Zosterops > Zosterops lateralis. The sequence goes on from NC_139766.1 coordinate 30,576,387, forward strand.
TAACACAGTAATTAAGAATATTTAGCATTAGTGACAGTCAAACCTCATAAGTATTGTTCTTTGAGCTATAATTAGAATGCAGCACCTGAGTGGGTATCTCATGAGATATGGCTTGCTTTCCATGACATTTCCAGCCGTTCTGGATTTTGAAGACTGTCATATTTCATATTATTTAAACAATTCTCTTATTAACTGTTTCACAGCCCTATTCAGAGCTGTTATTGTGACCATTCTAGTTCTTACCAGAACATAAAAGTTCAAAGGCAGACAAAAATTGTTTTGCCTGTAACAGGTAATAGATTTCTCTTCAATTCATCCACATCCTCTTATGACAAATCTGCAGAGCCATCTTATGCATCTTCTGCACACAGTTCTTCAATTGGACAGCAAGGAAGAAGATATTTTACTATAAAACTTTCACAAAGTCTTTCAGCTCTTAGAAGACATCCTACTAACTGACCTAAAACAATATACACACACACACAAATTCTTATTGTATTAAGAGCAATTCAAATTTAGCCAAACACAGCATGCTTATTCCAAGTCTTCTTAGCATTCTACTCTCTCTGCAGCTGAAATCCTGCATATTGTTTAACACAGCAGAGTCCTCTTCTAATGACAAAAAGTAGAAAACTCCATGCATTAACACAGCAATCTGGGCAACACCAGCGGCAGGTGTGGGCAGAAAAATCTCACTGGTGCTTCATTTTGCATGTAGCCACAAATGCTCCTTCCCAATGGCCCTCCAGTCCCCAAGCTGTAGTCTTAGACTCCTGTCAGTGTTCAGCTGGTCTTGTCTCTTCCTTTCCTTAATATTTATGATCTAAATGGGACAACATAATTCTTCACATCATAACACTGCAATCTGCCTTCCAGGAAGCATGTGGTTAAAGAAATTACTTGAGAAATTACTTTTTATTTCTTATTCAGACTTGAAGCCAAACTCTATCACTTATGAGCTATTGTTAAGTTTCAGAGACAAAGCCAAGCATTACTTGAGCCTCCAGTTCTGCATTTATTTGGCTGTTGCCAACTTTCTCTCGTTAGGGTCTCATCAGTCTTTTTATTTTCTCTTGAATCAAAAATTTTATGCTATCTCTTTTGAGCAGATGGGACATTGATACATATTTTTCCACATTGGGTGTCATATCACCACTGCTTTTTTAACACAGCCTTTCCAATTACCTATATTTGCTTCTTTAATTTTAATTAATACCCCTTCACAAATTCTTCAGAGAATTGCATAATATATATTCTAAATCCAAATGGATATATACTCACATCCTATTACTTTTGCTCTCTTTTGTTAATCTTAGAATGAAAGCACTAAAACTTTCTGACTTCCTTTACATGCCTGCATTGTAAGTAAAGCATCAAATAATTAATCATTGCACTGTTGGGAAAAACTAGTCTGAGAAACACACTGACAGGAAGGCATTTCACAAAATATAGTAACACTCTGGACTCCATTCAAGTCAAGGAGGAAATTTGATACTGCGCATGACTCCAGAGGTGAACTGAAAATAGTTTGCTTTCCCTAAATCAGAGAAGAGTGTTTGGCTACAGATTAAAGCAGAGAATGAATGGAAATACTGATGCAAATTGCAGCTACAGGTGAGATTTACTGCATCTATGGAAAGTCTTAATCTTTTGGCTGCATGTGAAAGGTTGGATAGGTCAAATACATCTCCTGCTGAGAAAGTTGCTGCTAAACCATAACTAAGCAGCAATCCATCTCTGTGGGCTGAAGTGCTTTGTAAATGAAGGGCCCATGTGGAAGCAAATAGATAAGATGTCAGCAGTTATCATCCGGTAACAGGTAACTAAGTCCTTGTGCTTTGCAGTGACAATAGAACCTGTTATGAACTCCAGAGACTTTGCTCTGTCCATTTCTCTGCTACTCATCACTCTGCCTTCCCCTATGTGAACCTATTTCTCAAGGCATTTGCGTCTTCCCTCATGCTGTTCATAAACAGTGCCAAGGCCATATGGAAATTCCATTCTAACACTATTTATTCCTTGTTTACACCTTTCTATTGTCCTTTATTATTTAGCACTCCCAGATTGTCTAAATCATAATACAGTAATGCTCTTCCATAGAATAGCATTATTGTTCTATAATGCTATTCTAATGAGGTAAACAATTATGCAGGAATGAGATCAATGATTTTAATAGGAAAGAAAAGAAGAATAGAGTTCTCTTTCACTTTAAAATGAGAATGAATTTAGAGGATTTCGTTTCTCTCTCCTTTCTCAGCAGGAAGGATTTCACTTTTTAACTTCACTTTTAGCTTCCTAAGCCTTGTATTTATCTATTTTTCATTATTTTACATCTAAAGTAAGGCAAGTTGTTTTGTTACCCTGTCATAAACTTACAGTACACTCCTTGACCTTTGTTCTTGCATTCAGGAGGGCAGTTACCTTTTTCTTTAGCTGAATCTTTGGACAACAACTGATATACCAAAAAAATTGTTAACAAGAGCCCAAGATCTTAGAATGTGCAGAACACCTATCCTGCCATTTTAGAAATAAGTTTGGATTTAATCTTAACACTTTAATTTGTAATCTTTCTGTAGTTGCTTAGTTTTAATCTTCTACATAAATTAGCATAAGAATCTTTGTTCATATTCATTTTGGCAGAACTGGTAGTATGTGATATCTGCCCAGAATTTGCTTTGTCAGTGGTTTCAGTATCTGCACTTTGTCAGAAATATTTCATTTACAGTTATGAAGGGAGCAGCCTAGATTTGATTCATGCTGCAATTTTTTTGCATTTGCCAAAAGAGCTGGAAGGCAGGGTTATACTCTGCTTTCATATCTTGTTTCAACTAATAATTTTAGACTCACACATCACATAGTTATCTATAAAGAAAATTAATTGAAAGCAAAATAAAGAAAAAGGAAAAAAAAAAAAAAAAAAAAAAAGCAACATTCCCCCAAGTATTCCTCTGTGTAATACTCATATATGGTTTGAATTCATACTAGTTACTGATGACTGAGAATCAAAACAGTTTTGTCTAGCATAAACCACATAACTTGAAGGATCATTTATGATAGTGCTGTCAGAAGAAATATTGAAGAAGGCCCTTTTCTATATAAAAACTCCTATTTAGCTAAATTTCACTTTTTGGACTTGTTGGACTTTGTTCATTTACTCATTGATCCTTAGGGAAAGGTTCTCTAACTAAAGATCTGAAAAGAAGATGAAAATGCATTCTTAATGCAAAATTATATTTTGCTTTGGACATTCACGTGTCCTTTTACTTTTCTTCATGTTTCATTGCTTTGATCAACTGAGAAAAACAGGTTCTTAGAATTCCTCCATTATTTTTAGTGAACACCTTAATTACCCATCTACACAGTACTCTTTAACAGTTTCTTTCAGCATAATTTTTAATTTTTTTTTAAAGATATAGAATTCTTGGTGGAAAGGAATTATTGTGATTCAGCTGCATTCTAAACCTTCAGAAATTCTAGAATTTACAACAGTTTCTTTGATGAGCATTCTGAAGATAAATTCAGTCAGGTACTGAGTATTTTCTTATTTTACTCTCAGGGCTCTGGATACTGTATATAGTTTTTAGTCTGGAGCACAGTTTTGTACTACTCGTAAGATATAGGTGTGATGCTATCTCCTCTCCAGAGCTAAAGATTCTTTCTGATATCCATACAAAGATTTTTGGGCCTTTAGGTGACTTCTCATACAGAGAGAAATGCTAAGCCAACAAACACTGACTGCTCTTTACTTTTGATGCTGCATGCTCACTATACTAAGTGCTGTCATATATTGGCAGTTTTGAGAAATCTTACATCTTTCAAAGGTGATGTTGTTGTTCTCTGACATATTTTATCTGACAGATTCTCTGCCACTGCTTGCTTTATAATCCCCCTATATCTTGAAATATAGAAAACCACCTAGAAGCATGATTTTGAATTTGTTTTAGTCTATCCATGTGGAAAATTATAGTGCAGTATTATCTGAGGATATATGATATTTTACTTTTTAGGTATGATAGTTCTAATAAAAAAATACCAACCAGAATGCTTGAGAAACAGGACTGAAAGTTTAATGTGAATGGCACAGTACAAAGCATCTTGCTTTGGGCTGCTTTTTTCCAATGTCTTGATGAATTAAGAAGAAATTCTTGTCCTGAGTTAACTGACTGTTTAAAAATATTATTTTTGTGATGTAAAATTATTTCAAAATGATTTTGTAAAATATAGAGTTATTTATGACTTTTCCTGGAAGTCATGCTTTAGGATGTATCCAAAACTTTCCTCCTCAAGCTGGAGCACTACAGAAAACTCCTTAGAAAACAAACCCAAATATGTCAACTCACTAAAGAAGTCAATTGTTAAGATTTCAGCTTTGGTAGTTAAATGTCATCTACAATGTGTTTCAGTCATTTCAATGAATGAATTTTTTTGTATCCAAAGGTTAAAATCTTATGGAAAAGTTGCTTTTCACTCTTCCCTTCTCATCAGTTAAAAAAAATAATGGCACATGCTGATGCCTGGGGTACATATTCTTGCATGAAATTAATTTCTATCAGTGCATCTTACTGAAATGCAATATAAAAATATTTTCACTGATATTTAACATTTTTCAAGCAACTGGAAATTCATATCTGTATTTGAAGGAATTTTTGATGATATCGTATGCTTCCTAGGTTCAATTAATTTAATCTTGAACAGTTCCCAGAATGGGACAATGTCTATGAGCAACAACAATGGGACAACAATGGGACAACAATGTTCAGCTTCTATGAGCAACCTGTTCCAATGCCTCACCACCCTCACAGCAAAGATTTTCTCCCTAATATCCAATCTAAACCTAAACTATTTCACTTTGTAGCCAATCCCCTTTGTCCTGTCACTACACACTATTGTTAACACTCCTTCTGTCTTTCCCATTCACTGTTCAAGTTTTTAAAAAACATTTTCTAGAATAGGATCAATTATTTATAATGTATCATTCTGCATGTGAAAGCTTTTATATTTAAGAAGACATAAAGAAATTATTCAATTTTGATGCTATTTTTTAGCCATTCTCAAGCTACAAGGATTCCTTGGGCCAGGGAGTACCATTAGATGAGATAAACACCATACAAACATGGATATACTGCTGCTAAAGGCAGCATTTTATTTAATTTTTTTAAATAGGTAAAGTGTTTCTGTGCTTCAGAGATATTTCAGTTATTTTGCTTGGAAGGACATCAATTCAGGCAGACTTATTATCTCTAGCCATGCCAACTCCACAGATCCACTGATCCTCAGTTGCAGGTGGGTTATCAGACTGACTTAGCCCTGTGGGAACCCCAGGTCCAGGCTACTTTGCTCAACCTAATCAGCTCTGCTGCTGGAGTACTCGGGCAGAGCAAGGATCCTCACTGAGCTTTCACAGCAGCCACAGTGAGCATGGCAAGAAAAGTGCTGAGCCACAGTTAATAAGCTCGGCTGACTCTGAACTAACTTATTATGGAGAACTGGAAAGTTTCTGCAGTGACCTCCATACCGTCATCATTTGGGGTCAGGAGTATTTCAGCTCACTGAATAATAAAGAGCTGAATAGATGCATGAGGTCTTCATTCTCTGTTGTATTTTTCTTTTAATACTCTAAGTCATATTTTGGACTTCTTTATAGAAATCCTAGGATGTGAAATTACATTTTTCAGACTTTTTTTATTTCTATTTTTCTCTCTCTCTTTTTTTAAAAACTTCTCAACTGAGAAGCAATTTCCTTTGTTTGCTTATTCTGTTCTAATTCAGCTAAGTTAGCCAAGAAGATAAGTGCAACTAAAAAGAACATTCCACATTTCCCATTTAAAAGTGGTAATCCAAATTAAAAATGTGGATTTTCATCACTTGCTATATATCTATTATTTTTATTTGTGTTATTTTCCTGTCACTGGTCTTAAGCTGTTATTTTCAGAATAGCATGAAGCTGTTTTCTGAAAGTTCTGAGTTCAAACCTTCCCTTATAAAAATGATATCGTAATTCAATACAGTCTCCTTTGCTTATGACATAATCTGATTTGGAACAAAGGGTCTTTTACAAGATTCCCAGATGCATTAGCCCCTTTCAATCAGCATACGTAACTTGCTGCTCTAAAAGGCAGTTTCATAGGTGCTAGGACAGGTCTTGAACACCAGATGACAGAAAAACAGGGAAAAGAGACTGAGAGTAAAGGGAAATAAAGGTTTTTTGAAGGAAAGAAAATAACAAAGGAAAGTAATGGTTCCTACCTCTTCAAATTACTGGTAGCATGGGTTTGCTGCAGCTGGACTTTTGCAGCTCTCACAACATATCAGCCTTACCTCAGCAGCTGTAAGGCCAGCTTACCTCCGCATCACCTTGCACCAGACTCCACCTTTTGTAGTAAAGAGCATTTCCCTTTGGACATTTTAGTCCTCACAAAGTCTCCAGCTAAGCTTTGGTTTCAGAATCTAGAAGCTTCGTAGATTTGGGACAGATGTTCACCAATTCAATTTCTTACCTTTTTACAGCAATTTATGAAAACCTTTCATTTTTTCCCTGTCACTCAGAGAAACTGAAAACTGGAAATAAACATGTACAACAAAAATAAATTATTAACAATAATAATTTTTATTTTTATTTATTATACTATTTATTATTCTTCTTCCTTCACAATTTTGGAGCAGATTTTAAAATGTACCATTAGAAGGTTTATTTTTAGCTTATGTATCAAATGATTTATCCTACTTTCTTCAATATGTTTACATTATTGATATTGGATTGATAGTGGTGGATAAATATGTAGGAACTTATTTTAAGCTAATTTCTCTGTCATATATGACAGATATTTCAGATACATGCCATATATGACAATATGTAAGTGCCTATGTTCAAAATTCTGTTGCAAGGTTTGAAAAAAATTGTTAACATGAGCCTACTAAAGAATAGGTATACATGGGAAGTTTTCAAAAGCTTATAATTACCATATGTGATGATAAAATTTGCCTCAAATATTCAGAATCATTTCAAGGCTAAGATTTTGCACCACAGATATAACTTCAGTCTTTTGCCTACATAATATATGAGGCAGATACTTTTGCCCTTTGGACATTCATCCTATAACTGATAAATGTTAGACATATGTCAGGACTTCCATACCAATTTGTAGATCAAAGCAGGCCAAACTAGCCTCAAATAAAACTATAAATTAAATGATGAGAAAATCTAAGAACTCGTGAGCCCGAGTCTGAGATGTTCAATTCAGTAATGATGATCTACACACTAATGTGTATACTAAGAGAGAAATTAACAACAACAAAAAGTAACCAAAAAAACCAAACAAAATAATCCTTTTCTGTTGAAGAGCATGTCTCAAGGGAATGAGCAACTTTTAATTGAGTTTTGAAATATTGCCTTTGATTTGTTTTAACTCTGTAGCAAATAGGTCACTGTCTGATTAAGCCTCGTTAACAACTTCCTGTCCAGGGACTGGAAATCAGTATGTGAAATAAGATTTTAAAAATAATTCCATGTATTTTTAGCTATAATTTTAGAAAAAAAAAAAAAAAAGAATGCAAAGAATTAAAAGAAATTATGTAGACCAAGATGGTCTTTTTAGAATACATTCGGTTGATATGTTATGAATTTATTTTAATTTTCATCTAACATAGCTCTTCTTTTCTCATAATATGTCTTTTTATTCTTTGCTCTCACCCATTGCATCCACCACATTTAACCTGTGCCAGTAGCCCTTGTTCTGTCATGGTGCCTGGGGAAGACAGGGGTGTTGGTAAAGCAGGACTAGATAAGAGGAGGAGAGAGGCACCAATATCTGCTAGACACATTGCTTTGAAACATAGTCTTTGTTTGATAGCTGTTTTTCCCTGAGGAAGAATGGGATGTAGGATCTTTGCATAGTTGGATTCTCTCTTCCACATGTGCATGGGGACAGACAAATGTGAAAATTACGTTTCTTCTTTGATATTAGAGGTATTAGAGGTCGTTTATTTGAACCATTAAGTTTTCTTTTTTTTTTTTTTTTAAACAAACCAAACAAAAAAGTGTTCCATCATAAGAGCCAGAGCTTTTTTTGTGAATTATTTAATTATGATATAATTTCCAAAGGTGTCCAACAAAGTAGACCATCTCTGCTCCCACTGAAGTCAGCGATTAACTCACTACGGATATTTGTGATAATAAGCCATTGTTTAGGCTTATTTCATTGTTTCTATAGTTAAATTCCTACTACTGATATTGTTTATTTCTTTTCAAGTTTAGATGTGTACATGAGCAGACAAATGAATAAGAATGATAAGAAAATATGGCTCAAACTCAGATTATCATGCATGCTTGCACAATTTGAAGTATTTCTCTTAAAACCCACACCGCATCATCCAGACTCCCCTGTCAAGCAATTTTAGGACTAAACTGCTTTTATGTGCATGTGAAACCTGTGCTATGTTTGTTTGCAGCAGAAAATGCCATATTATTGAGATAATATTTTGTTGTATTTGGGATAAATTCTAGAATTAAATAACTTGAAATTTTTATAACAAAAATTAAAGTCAAGACAGGATACTTAACAAAAGTGACTAAAAGAGAAAACAAAAAAGGAAAATAGCTCATAAAAACAGGAGAGTACATCAGATATTTGTGATAGCCAATAATGCAATCTTTACAATAGCAGAGGATGGAATCTCAGTGTCAGAGCTTTTCCTCTGAGTTATCATATGATTTTCAGCTCTTTTCTTTCAGACTTCAGGGACCTTGAGAGTGCCAGAGGAGGTTCAGACATAAAATGATTTCTAGTATAGGTATCCAGAGATAAAAAACCTGCATGTTTTAATTATTACTTGTGTATATTTTAGAGCTCCACAGGCATATTCCTTACTCCCAGAAGTTCTAACACCTCAAGATTTTCATTAGTTTGCACCCAGCTCAAGTCCCTAAGAATGCTAAAAAACATATTAGATTTTTCCTTGTGCATTTTGACAACAGGGATCATACCTATTACAGGTACATGCACATGTATGTATGCAAATACATATAATTAAATGGTTACTTGGTTATAATTTATTAATGAGTGAAAGAAAATCCAAATAAAAACGGAATAGGAGTTTAAAGAGAATAAATATTAAAATAGCATTTTGACCAAAAAACTTGAGGAGAAACAGACACATAAGAATGGAAAGAAGAAAGACTGAGGTGCATCAAAATCAAAAAAGACAAAATTAAAAAATTACTGGATTCCTTCTCTTTTCCAATCTATCTTTCTAATTACTCTCAGTCAATGGCCAATACACCTGTTACACCTGAGAAGGAATAATGAGTTGCAGCAATGCGGGGCTGAAGCAGCTCAGTGGGAGAGGCTTGGGGTGCTGGAGAGCCAGCAGCACGGGGCAAGGGCCACCAGACTCATTGGCTGTGACAGTGAGGGGAAACACAAGTACACTGAGTACATTGCAGGAAGGAAGGGATTATGCCTCCCCATGTAGCACTTATTAGAGAACCACTAGAGTGTTGCATCTAGTTTCATGCCCTACTGTATGGGTGTTTCATAATGGACCCTTCAAGAATCATGACCGAAAGCTGAACAAGAAACAATCAGACTGGATATAAATTTTTAAAATTCCACTGTGAGGACAGTATAGCAGTGGGTAGGTTTGCTCAAAGATGTGCAGTTCCTATTACTGGAGGTTTTTGTGACCTCACCTGATAAGGCCTGACTGGCCTGGTCTGATCCCAGCACTTGAACAGGCAGTCAGACAGTGCAGTCTTTTGAACTCTCAACATGAGTTATCCCATGATCTTACATGCACTGCTGTTGCTTGAAGGTTTCAGATTTAATCAGTAACACACCTTTAAAATCAACAACCCATGATCCCAACTATCAACTCAAATTGGTATTCAATATTGAAGCAAATTTTGGAGCTTTATTAAATATCCAGTCAAAGGAAGACTGCACTATTCTGTTAGGTCAATGACTTCAATGGATCAATAGAACTCACTGGGTCAAAGTCGTGCCTAAATGTATTCTATCGATTTTGGAGATTTACCACTGGAAATACTACATCAAGTATTTTCTCTAAGTATTCACTGATTCATAGAGAGCAAAGAAACTCCATAACTGAGAAAAGAGAATAAACTTGCTTGTTTATTAGTTATGGTAGAAACTATTTATTGAATAGTTTCTACCATAAGACTGTTTGCAATTTATTCTGGGCATGAGACCTAAAATACGTGTCTGTCTAGCCACCATATGCTTTCACTTTACATAAATAACAGTGAAAGTTTTCCCTATCTTCATATATTTCTAATCTTTACACAGTAATGAGAGTATATCCTGGTGTAAGTCACTCTGTTAGAGGTGCAGTTTGAGCTTTGGGTGGGAGCCTGAGATAAAAGGCCATGAACAGCCAATCTTTGGTTTACAAAGGGCAAGAAAACTGTTGGTGCCAGCCAGGTGGATGGATACTGGGAGACACAGAAGGAGCAGAGGGCACAGGAGGAAGAGCGAGACTTCAGCACCCTTAGACTGTGAAGGTGTGAAAGCCTGCAGATAGCTTTGTTGGAGGTATCCCTCCTTGGAGGCACCAGCTCAGGCTCTATTTTACTGTGCTGTGAATAAATTGTTTTATGGAACAAAACTTGTGAGACTCTGCTATGGGAAGCCTGGTCTGACTGTGTCAGTGGGGTGTGCAGGGAGTCAAGCAGGGACCACTCTGGCCGCCGGAGCTGCCTGCTGGGAAGGGACTTTGGTCTCAGCAGTGAAGTCTTGTGTTGGGAGTGTGACTGACAGAGATCCTCTTGAAAGCTCAGGCTGGCAAATTATACTAAAGCCTTAACTTCAATAATATTTTTGAATAAATTGATCACAAACTTTCCAAGATTAAGTGTGGATTTATTCTCGTGACCAATGAACATCACATAGATTACAGTTCAATTTATAATTTAAGTTGTGCTTTTTAGTTAAATTATTGTAATAGAGTATTAGATAGGAAATTAGGCACATAAATCACAATATGAATTGTGAAGCATGAACTTGGTACAAAATTAATTTATATTTACTTTAAAGATTTAGCAGTATTTCTTCTGTCATAATTTATTTAGTCTATAGCTCTCAGTGGTGGAAATCACCTCTGAGTAGAGATTAACAGCAAAAAATCTTTCGAAATAATTTTTCAAGACTCATGTTCAATGTAGGATTGTGAAGTATTTTACATAAAACTGGAATAATTTTTCTTTGCTCATGACTCAAAATATTACAAATTGTGAATTACTGTCTCATGCTATCAGAGTCATCCTCTGATTTGGACAAGTTCTTGTTGACCTCCTGTTTTAGAATCCAGAGACAGAAGTAGATTTATACATTTAATTTTATTTAGCTCAATTCCACATGTATTCACAGAGTTCTTCCAGTCCCAGCACTTTCCAATAACCTTCAGAGGTGCATTCTGCATTTACAAGGTTATGAGTTTAATAAAGTTTATTGAAAACAGTGTCCTTATTTCTGTTTCTGCCAAAGTCTAAAGCAAGAAGTCCTGGCAGACAGTAAAACCTGCCATAGAATATTTTCTCCAATAAAAAAAAATTTACATTCAAAAGTACCTGCGGTTTAGCAAGACTTGCACTGTGACATGCTTTTTTCATATTTTCACATACCTTCTTTCATGAACTTTTTGATAGTTTTTTACAATTTATTAAATTTTAAGGAAAGTTGCTAATGATGACTGACTTGAATCACTTCAGGATACACATGAAGCATGTATCTATTGTTCTGGTAGAACAACAAAAAAAATCTTATTTTCCTAACCATTCAGAGTTTTATACACATAAAGAATATTATCTGAATTTAGGAAAATAAATGCTTAAATACTTTGTATGCTGAATATAGGATAAATTTAGTTGTATCTTTTCTTGTTTACCAACTGTGATTTAGTTACCCTAAATCCAGTTCCAACACACTGAAATAACTTGAATTCACAGGGAATTCCTAAAGCTTTCAGCCAGTATGACCAGCCTGATGCATTTTTGTCTGTGATGTCCAGTAGCTATTTTGAAACATTAGAATGATGTAGAAGGATCATATGATGGAATCAGAAAAGTCAAGTAAGTTCATCTGTTTCAATGCTTCTAGAACGGAAGCAGGAAAAGAATATCCACATTTGAAAAAAAAAAAGAGCCTCAAAATGAGTGTGGGATGCAGCCTACTAAACAATTAAACAGATAAAATTTTCAGTAGGTGGGTAGAAAAGTGTTTTATAAACATTTCCTTACCTTCTTAGTTTTGGTGAAGACAAGTCATCAATTCTCTAGAGAAAATTGAAGATATTTTTTAAAAATTCATGGGATCAAACAATCTTTGATGCCTTCAGATCAATCCCTTAAAATTCAATAGGCAATATCTTACAATGCATTTGTTTCTGTCTTTCAGTGCAATAAATGGTTTGTCATGAAAGCGTAAGACCATCAATAATTAGACTGAATGAGATGAAGTATTATTAAAAGCATTGGACCTCTAGAGCTAAAATCATAATTCATAATATGAAATGCTGACAGTATAAAATACAGAATTTGGTAAAACATAAGGTGGTACTCAGCAGTGATAATACTGGACAGGTCCTTGTTCAGCTGTCATATTAATAAAGCACAATTAAAAGGTGGTTCTATTCCATGCCATCTGTGCTCTTCCACACCTCTTCTCTGAAAAGACTTCTTTATTTTCTTATTTTAAAAGTTGGTTATCCCTAAAGAGAATATTTTACAGCAAATTGTTTTACACTGTAATCATGAAGAGCTTATGTCAACTCTATAGAAAGCAATAAAGATATGCATTATGAATAACCAGGTATTTGAATGCATATTTAATATTCTATAAAGTAAACCTCTACTGATATTCAAAGGTTAATATGGCTTTGAAAGGAATTATGAATTATTATTGATCTATGTTGTTTTCTGACAAGATTATTAATTGCTTTACTCTGGTCTTTGTAAAAAAAACCACGAAGAGATAACTCAAAAACAAAACAAGGACACTGCAGATTTATTGTTAGTCTTCGTACTGCCACTAAAATAGTCTCTAGAGATTTCAGTTTAAGGCTAGTTCTCACTATCTTTTCCAAACCTTGCCTATATTACCATGTATTGTAGTTAGTATAAGAGATAGTATCTGCTACAAGCAGCTTCATTTGTTCTTTTAGGATTACAGTTAACAGCACTCAGCCAAATTCTCTTAGCTTTGAACAAATGGGCTAAATGAAGTCACCCACACAGGAGGCAACCATAATTTGCCTGGGTGTGTGCCCAGAGCCTGGACAGGAGGTGGGAGGACAGGAACCCTTAACTGAAATTCTCCTCAATATTATAGTTAATTTGCATGTTCTGGAGCATGTTGTGGTTATACTCATACAGTCATTCACATGCATGTAAAGTTAAAGGACAATATTTGTTGGTTTTGTTTGCCATTTATGGATCTGCATGATCCATTAGTTGGGCACCTAAAATTCAGACACTGTATCTTGAGCCTGAACCTGCAGATTTGTAATACTAAAAATTTACATAAACCCTTACAACAATTGCACTGCAGTATCTGAAATTCACTGTTTGGTCTTATCTCTTTCTGAAGGAACCAGACTTAAGTTTCTTGCAATATAGAAATTATTTTGCTTCTAAATGCTAGTTCATGTGACTGGCCATTTGGGCAGCTCCCTATTGTAATAATGTACTAAAAGGTAAGAGCTGTTGGGTTTTCAAATGAGGGTTTCTGAAAAACTGGTGCCTAGGTTTTTATTTCAATTTAATTTCTCAAACTGGGCAAAAACTGCATTCTCAGAATGTTTAATGCATTTATATTAATCTCAAGATAAAAGCAGACATGTTCTTGGATTCAGAAACCAAAAACCAAGGCTACTTTCTCCTAGATCAATGCCCCTAAATTCCACAACACAGAATGGTAATGCCTCTTATCACTTCCCCATAAATATGATATTGATGGTATATGACAGCTTCACAAAGAAGTAGAAAGGCTCCTACTTTATTGTCACTATATCCTTCTCACACTGCTGTCACCAGGAGCTGCACTAGCAGGTCTGAGCAGCATGAACAGAGAGTAAAGACTGTTTCCCCTACCCTGGGGCAAGTGGAGGGGAAGTGGAATCATATTGTCACAAAACTGCGATGTGAATGGCAGGCAGATCTTTCTGCCACTTATAGTCTGCCTAGTTTGCTCTGGATGCAGTGCTGTTATGCATGTGCAGAGATTATTGCATGTTCTCAACAGTGGTGGCATCATGGGATTCTCTGATGTTTCCCTGATATCTCCCTGACTTAAGGCAACATCACAGCAGAAGTTCAACAGGCTAAAAAGGTCTAGTTTCTGAAGCTGTGCACTGTGCACAAACACCTGAATTTACTTGTTTGGGTAGTGCAAAAGTAGATATCAAAATGAAATTGATAATTACATGTTAAAAAAAATGCATTTGTTTGACTCCATTCTAATTTCATTTCATGTATCAAAGCCGGTCCTCTAGGTCTGACCCTGAATTTTTCATGCTGTTGCCACAATAGTAACACCATTTCATTGCAGTTTCAATATAGCCTCCATGGAAGGCTGCAGCATTTTAAGTCTGATAGTCATCGATCAAAAAGCCAATTATTAACGAGAGATCCAGTAAATGCCACCTGAGCTGATCTTTGTTTATGTATTCTGAATGCAAAACAATTGGGGACTGTGAAGAATTTTCTAACAGTTTTGAATTTTTAATGATAATGACTGTAGCAGGTACAAATTTTACATTCCCTTTTTTTCCCTTTAGGAATCTATTATTATAAGAAAAAATTAAGAAGACAGAAAGAAACTAGTATAATATTTTAAGGAGCACTTAAAATATTGGTTATGTTACATTGTGATGATCTAGAGTAAAATGAAAAAATAAGAATTACCTTTTAGATTTATGTTCACTCAGAACTTTCTATGCAGTCTTTTGTCTCTGTACGTGGCTGCAAGAATCAAAACATTTTTAACCTTATATTTTCATGTTCAACTGCATCTAAGTGAAATAAAAAATAATAGTATGTTTCATAAATAATATTAAAAAATCTATGTTTTTGTTACTTACAAATTTCATGAGAAATTTTTAATAATTTTAATTTTACAAATATGTTTTGATACTATATGTTTGGATATTATGTTTTTCAGGTTTTGTATTATTTTGACAGAGATTAAAAAGTAATACTATTGTCTTATACATGCCTAAAAAAAGCTACTGAATAGATTATCTTGCCATTGGTGTTTTAGAATTAAAACAAAATACATTTGTGTGTATTTTGAAGAGTAAGCATAAAACTAATCATCTAAAATGCAAAGTGATCTTCATTAGAAATAATAAAACTGTACTTATTCTTTTCTATCACTCTGATTTTTTATGTTTTTCTAATGCATTTCAAAAATAAGCTCCAAACCTATTCACTGAGAATCGTCTTTATATTTTACGTATTAGATTTTCATGTTTCTTTTCCTGCTATCTTTCTCACATTCAAGAGCCCTGGTTTTTGATGGCCAGGCAAACCATATTAATCAGTATGTATTGTTGCTGACATCAAATTAATCATTATCTGAATTTCTCTTTATCATTCAGACTATTTTTCTGATTTCAAAATTATGCATATTAAGTTTATTAAGCATCGTTACTCTAAGGTCCATCAAAACTATCTAGGTCCATTCTGGTGATATGCAACATTCAGTGAGGCTGTGATTCACCAACTCACATAGATAAATGCTTTTCAAGAGGTCTTAGAGCACAGAAGGACCTATGGTAGATTTTATATTACTGCAGAAGTTGTTTCATTGTCATTACCAGACACTTCAAAGAGATTTAATTGCATATTTTCACATCTCATGTGTTTTCAGGGCTATTTGCAGCACCAGTATTTCTCCTCTTATGTCAAAAATAAAACATAAGCTATGAATATCATTTCATTGCTGCTTGCTGTTGAGAAAATCAATGGTACATGACGCTTTTTGACTTCAGTAACACTGAAAATGTTCTTTTTTTGAACCATATTCTCTATTCAAGTGGTATGAATAATGTTTTCATCTGAAATTATTTTCGAATAAGAAAAACATATGAAATATATCAGAATGATTTGTTTTGGTGATAGCAGCAGTTACTGAGGTGACATTTTAGGTGTGAAAGGCTCATTCTCATTTCTTGCCTTATCTCCAAAGAAAAAGGGATGAAGGGGAAGGAAGTTACCCAAAAAAACTAGTTCCTCAAGAAAAGGAATCTTTCACGTCCAGCAAGTAGACTTCCATTATAATTACTTGGAAAAATTAATCATTATTATTTGAAATCGAAAAAATATACATCAGTTTCTATTCAAACTAAGTTGAGGTATGATGAGTATAAAGCTATCTCTGATATAAGTGGCATTATTTTCATTTATTGAACAGGAAAATTCATGTTTGGGGGAGAACCGTAAAGAAAACTGGGATCTAAATATTCCAGCAAAAATATTATTTTATAGAAATGCTACCTTCTCTCTATAATCTGAGGATTTTAAGGAGTAGATATTGACTATGCAAGTGTCTGTCCACACATGTATTGAGGATAATCCTCTGCTCTAACATATGGTGAATTAGTAGCCTTTCAGATAATTTAAACCACTGGCTTTACAAGTAGGCAGCCAGTTGTTAGACATGTTCCCAAATGGGTCTTTCATGTTTAATAAAAAAAATATTAATTTTGTAGAGGATGTTGGGAGCAGAGTTCTGTAAACTGTCCAAATAAATGGGATGCTGGATCCTGACGCTTGGAACTGAAAATAGATTAGAAGGACATTAATTTGGTTTTCAGAGGAGCATTGTGAATCAAAGCAGAGGAAAGGCCTTCCTCTCCCTTCCCCTCAATTTATTGGCAGATTCAGACTGTAGTTCCAATACAAAGATGTGTGGCTTGCCTTGGACCTTAGTTGTGTGTGAAGGAGGTAGGAAAGGGCTGTGTGGCAGAGGAAATGGATGAGAATGATGAGGGGTGAGGCCCAGTTCAGCCCATGTGTTCTTGGGTCCTAGTGAGGCTACTCAAGGTCTACAGAGGGCAGATGGATCAAGTCATACAGCAGAGTGCACTCAAGCACATCCGAGGTGTGCTTGAAGTAGCTAAATAAAGATGTAGAGCTGCTGAAGGTTGAGTATTACAGTAGACTGTAATAGCATGTGGTCATCATCTTTATAGAAGATATGAGCATCCTGAGACCACAAGTGCAGTCCATTAATTCCAAAGCCAGCACGAATAACTGCCTGCAAAAAAGTAAAAGAGACGTACTCATGGCTTGTAATGCAAAGAATAATGATTTGATTTTTCTTGTGCTGTTTTTGTATTTTTTTAATACAGTCTTTTGAGAGAATTATCATGTAATATTGAAATAATTAAACTGGAGGTTGTATTTGAGGCAATAATAGAAAACCTATGAGACAATTCAGGACATGGAATTTACCCTTGAAGTTTAGGTCATCCCAGCAAAGCTATGAGAAACTCTGGGAAGGTGTTAAGGGTAATATGACCTTTAGAAGTCTCTTGTTGCTTCTATAAAGAGGCAGAAGTCTCTCAGGTTTGTCCTTTTTTATATAACAGATGGTGTAGAAACTACAGATATGCTTGAATGTTTAAAATAGTCCCTAAGGTTATATCATACATGAAACACTAATTTTTGGTATTCCATTAGTTCTTTAAGAATTGCTGTAAGTCAGTGCCCAATCCCTGACAGTGGCCAGCACCAGAGGCTTCAGGGTAAGATGCAAGAGTGTCTGATCTGAACAACTGCAGAATAAAGTGCTCAAAACAAAAAAGTTTTGGGTTTTTATGTGTTGGGGTTTTTTTTCCTTAACAGAAATTTGCTCTCCAATGCTTTGCTTATCCTCTAGGGCACTGCCTCCTTATCAGCAGTAACAACAAAAGGCTATCCTTGTATACAGGACATACTTATCTGAGAAACAGCTGGATTTTTCAGGCCAAAGGGTTACATTTTTATCCAATGGGAGCACTGAGCCTTGAGCTGTCTTTGTAAGATAAAGAATTATCAAAAGACAGTGTGTTTGACTTGAAGAATTTTTAGAATCTGGAGCTCACTAATCATTGTAATCTAAAGTATCCTGCATGTAATGACCTAAGGATGTGCCAGAAGGTTTATTACTTAATCCGAGATAGTTCTAGTACTGAGCTGCCATGAGAAAGAGCTTCAAGGTTAGAAATCTTAAAATGTTTTTTTGTTGCACCAGTCATTGCTGACTGATATACTAGTGTTAGTTTTAGTTTTCACTTAAAATTCTTCCAAAAAGTCCTTTTTCCTCTTAGTAATTGCAAGTTACTGATAATATGCTGTGAGAAATGCCTCATCAGTTTCTGAATCTTTTCCTAAACTTCTGAGCTATATATTGCCCTGGGACAATGTGTTTCACACCTGTGTTTTGTGGCAGAGACAGTACTTTGTGCGCATTAATTCCTGGTAATAAACACCATTTTAAGGATTGAATATTGCAGTTAGTAGTGTGAACAATTTATTATCCCACAGCTGTGGAACACATATTGCTGAAACCTGGAGATGTGTTTCCTGATGTTTTGTTAATTACAATTTGAATTTTTTACAGCAACCTCTAAGGAGAAATTGAAGTAGAAGAATAAAATTTCCCTTTAATTTCCTGAAAGAGAAGTTCCTTCACAGAAATCTATTGCAACAATTTTTGTGTTAAAGATGAATGCAAAGGAATAATTTAGAGTCGAGCTATAAAGCCACACAGGGTCTGTAGTTTTACATTGAGCATCCATACTGCTATGGCCAACTTGGGCATTTCTCAACTTCCACTCCTTTCTTCATTTTCCCAGGTGTTTTTAGATTCCTGCCAAAGCCCTGGTCCTGGCTCTGCTCCTATCCCCATTTTAAATCTAACCATACCCCTAGAAGGAGCTGTTCTCACAAAGGCGGAAGTGTGATGTATGCTTGGCAGCACGAGAAGAGGAAAAGTGGACAATGGAACTGGATATTTGGTATTTGTCTACAATTTTAGCTGAAGCTGACTGTAAAATTTTAGAATCTACTACTTCAGTCATTCCCATCTTCCTCCTGGTGCCAAAACAGCTGTTCACACAATGAACCAAGACAAGAGGTGTTCCAGGGCCCTGGATCTATCCCTAAATAAAATTTTTGTTTTTCTGTTCACCCTAAAGAGATGGATTTGTTAATCCCAGTGACTATGGAGCCACACAAATATATATACTGGCACAACATGGAGAGAAGCTTGACATTGGAAGTGATTCAGGAAAAAGCAAGAGCATGGTCTCCTAGAAAGAATGTCTCATACATCCTCAGCTTCAGATGAACTAGTGAATATTCATTCCCATGGGTAGTGCTGCTAATTTCAGAAGACTGGGCACAGAGTAAGCAATTTACAGTGTAGTCCTTGGTTTCACTACAGCAATTCACCCTTAATTACACCCTTTATCCCATGTTGCCTCTCAGACTTCTATGTGTGCACTGTTGCCAATCTGTTACTCACCTGCATTGGCACAACGAGAAGGGTTGGTTGTTAAAGTTTTTTCATTGATATTTTTTGTAGAACGAGTCTTTAAAATAGTTAACGGATTTGGTCCTGTGAAGTCTCAGAGGGTTGCTAATTTCATTTGGAATGGAGTCTGCTGTGCATCTCTCAAGGCACTCAGCCTCTTAAAGGATTAGACCATATTGTAATGCCATCCATTTGTGTCAATATTTTATCAGTAATACAGAGATTATGCATAAGGTTGTCTCTTAGCCTGATTAACTGCTCTACTGGAAAGGGATCTTGCATCTTTATGACCTTAATAATCTAGAATTCAGTTTGATTTACACAGTATTAAAACACACAGAATAAACACAGGCACTCAAAATTCTGAGAATTAATACTGTCTGGATATCATACACCCATGCAATGCATACAATGTACCTTTAAAGGTCTGCTGGAGGGAGTGTCTGACAGGGTGGACAGGAGTAGGATAGAAGTTCCCCTCCAGGGGATCAGATGTGTACCCACGATTTGAGATATTCTGTTGCCCTACCAGACACTGTGGATAAGCCAGAAAGTCAAATGGGGAGAATAGAAGGAGAAACACAGCTGCTGCTTATGGCTACTGCACTCTTCTGTGAAGGGAGATGGAAATTTTGATCTTGAGGAACTGGAAAGAATAATTCCTTGTCTCAAGGCTATGCTGTCGAGCCAGAGAAGAAAAGATGTGCAGCTATCTATTCCTACAGGCTAGGTCTTTGAAATGACAGAAGCCCAAAGAGGTGACATACTATAGAATAAATATTGTCATTGGCTCTTGCATACCGGAATAATACCTACATTTGATGTGACATGAAATCACATCACATTCCCATCAGGGAATGGTTTGTTCTGCTTTTTTGGTCTTAGTATTCATTCTTATGTTTTTATTTTCCCTGTCCGTCTATTGTCCCTGATATTCCTCCCTCTTTTTCTTTTTTATTCCCCCAGACCTTTGCTTTGCAACATTGCACCCTCCAGTCCCCCTGCCTTGATATTACTTCTTTCCCAATCACCAGACATCCTCATTGAAGGAGCTGCCTGGTTTTCCTTCTTACTCCTTCTTACTCCTTCTTCAAAACCCTTTGCCAGGAGGTACTGGAGCTGTGACTGACATGTGGTGGCACTGCTCAGTGTCCTCCCAAAGTGACAGTGCAGCAGTCCTGCCTGGACAGAACCTCAGTGCTGAGTGGCATGGAGTGACCTGGCCATGCAGGGGAGGCAAAGGGCAGCAAGACAGAACAGAGGATGTGAGTTGCAGTCCACAGGGTAACTCCAGAAGCATGGAATTTGGTGTTGGTTCACAAGAAGAGACAGAAGAGGAATTTCTGACTCACTTTGAGGAACAGAGTGTAGTGCAATGATTCAGGCAGCACCAGATGGAACAAATGTGCCTTGGGGCAGTATTCCATCCTGATCAGAAGACATGGAAGGATTTTGCATGGGATAGGAAAGTGGAAAATATTTTGGTGAGAAAGAGAATGCATCTTGAAGAGCAGAAAAGTATAGATAGCAGAGAAGTGGTGGATATAGCCATTTGTGAGCTTTAATCTATTTTAATCATGGAATGTACAATAAACTGCATGTTTACTTCTAGATTTCACATTATTTACTAAGTTTCTTCATTAGCACAGCAAATAATAGAACAACTTCCACAGAAGACAATATAATTTGATTTAGAGTGATTGTGAATTTTATTATAACTTTATTTTCCTGTATGATTCATTTCTAGCCACAGTAATGTCAGTTTATGATGCTGTTTTAAAGTAATCATAATGTCATTTTCACTATCTCTTTTGGAATGTTTGCTGTCTTAGACATATGTCTGGTGACATTTAAATGAAATTCTATTTAAGTGCATTATGTGCATAGGATAAAACTGTAAACCAGATTTTTAATGTGCAAATAAACACTATACTGTGGCACTGATGAGGGGTATTTTCAAGGTTATACAATGCATTGATACCATCAGAGCAAACATATTTTCAATATGGAACAATTTCATATCAGCATTTTTTCTAAAGACAGATACAGAAAATTGAATGCTATACAGTGTACACTATTTAAAGATAAGGAAGATTTAATATTGTTACACGTAAAAATTATCTTCCATACTCAGAGAAGGATTTGTGGATGCTCAGACACGTTAAAACTCTTTTTCTTTTGAATGTGAAAATATTGAAACAGCAGAGGTTCTACTGCTTTGGAGTAAGCCCTGAAAAATGCTGAAGTCTTGATGATCTGGTTTCGCACTTGTTTGAAATTGACTTTGTCTACCAGGATGTACTGCTGTCAGCTCAAGGGGTGAAGTTTGCCAACATGAGCCAAGTAATTCATCTTCACTGAAAGAAGTTCTCATAGAACTACACCCTAGCTTTGGAAGGTTTGTGTTACTGTAAATGGATGAATTCAGAGCTAGTTCGATGATAGGTGATTGCCTGGATGATATAAAAATACATGTTATGATAAATAGAAAGCATTTCTACTTAGCACTTGGATTGCTTATCAGGACAAGGACATCTTGGGGTGGAAAAACCCTGCAATATTTGCTATCTGGGTTGCAGGAGCCACAGGAACATGAGGTAGATGGGAGGCACAGTGGTATGCAAGGGAGCACTTTTACCAAGAAAGTAAAACAACTAATAATGAGTAAAACAACTAATAATAAAATTTGCAAGGTTAAATGCAGTCTTTCATTAAAGTAATTGAGAGGTAGAACAATCTTTCTACCTGGTTATCTATCAATATCTAGAGCAATACATATTTAATTGCTCTCAATCAAAAGAGTTATGTTAATCAGTTTGTCAAATATGAGACTAGGATGATCAGCACTTCTAAAGGGGATAGGGATTTCCTTAAGTGTATTAATTAATCATAGAATTAAGAAATATTACTCAAAACTGATTTGATGATCTATCCATTTTTTTATTTAAAAACCCACTAAAAGCTTTCTTCTCCTTAAGCTTACTGCTCCCTTTGCATCATTAGCATTTTTTCCCAAGCTTGCTTGCCATGCAATACATGGTGATTCTGTGGGTGTGAAAAACTCTGCTCAGTCTCCTGAACACTTTGGAAAATATTCCTATGGCCATCTCTGGGGCTATAAAACCAATTCACTGGAAGGCAGACCCTTACTCCTCACAAGTTTCCAAGTTCTGTTCAGGAAGAACCAGTTGTATTTTTCAGTGGGTAATTTGCATTACTTTGGGCTTCTCCAGTTATTCCTGGGAGGAACATTTTTTTTCCCCTGCTTAGCAAGGACTTTTATCCAAAAGAAATTTTCAGAATGAGAATAGAGGCAATCTTTCCACTCATCCTCTCAGCAACTGTCTTTAACAAAATACATCATAACTTGCAGAAATTACATAAAGAAGTCATACGGACTTATGATTCCTTGGTATTTCTAGAACTTTAGGAGGATGAACTGTGCCATTATATATGTTCATTCTAGGTCAGGACACAAAGACACAATGTTTTACCCCTTAACAAATTGAAAATGTATAAATGTAAATCCTAAGACAGAATCACCTTTGATTATACCTTCCACTTTTTTTCATTAATACATTTATAATCCACTAATTCCTTATGGCTAACTGGAATGGAATTCCATTTCCACTTTTCCAAAAGAAAATGTCTTTTTCATTCAAATAGTAGAATTTCTTTTTCTTTCATTAGAGTGTGAGACCTTTTTATGCTGCGAAAATATTTTGTTTCAATGTTTTGGAAGAACAGATAAAAGTTGATCGAAGATGATTCAAAGCTTTAGACTGTTTTATGCCATTTCCTTTTGATGACCCCACTATTGAAAGTTTGGCTCATCTGGTCTCTAGGCTGTCTTATTAACCATTGGGTTATGGATTTTTCTGATTTCTTCATCTTGTTTTAGTGAAGAAATCCACCCTGGATCTAAACAATTTTTCCAAAAATGCTTGTTATGACAAATGGTTTTGATTTTAACGAGTTGGCATGTCTGACACAGAGGTTTTGTCAACAATTTTACCAAGAGCAAATTATAATTTCATTCATGATTCAGTTGTGATAGTTCCTTACACCCCTTCAGTTTAGCTGTCATGTTAAAGTGTCCGTCTCACAGCTCCTTGCTTGTGAAGAACAGTGATATTTGCATATCTGTCATACACTGAATTCAGCTAAAGGAGACACATAGGCAACATGTTGTTACTGATCTCTGCTTTGTTTATGAGAATCTGCCAAGTCTCTTTGTAAAACACCACCAACAACAAATTGCACGCAGTTCAAATATGCATAGAAGTAATGTATTATTTGTTTTTATTGGACTGCAAGTTCCCTCTTCAGCAATGTGGCAGTAAGATTACCAAACGATAACTTCCTGAGTGCCCCTTTTGCCCATCAGCTCTGGGCCAACTCAGCTGGCTACAGGCAAGAAAAGTCATTTTAGTTCCAAAATGCAAACATTTTTCAAAATGTCATCCAATGCCAAAAAAAATAATACTTGCAGAGACTGAGCAACTACTCCATTTTCAATCTCTATTACTTTAGCCATTCGTTTGGAATAGACCTATTATAGCTGGTCATATTACAGTGTCAGCTATTTTAAACTTACTATAGTGAAGAGTTGACAGTATTTTATTGAAAGTGTTTTCTGTAATACTGCAAGATCCTTTATGCTGTCCCCAAATATTATTCCTTAATAAACTAGTCATTAGTACTTTATCAATATTGTGCTCTCAGAGCATGACAATGTGTTGGATGTAAGCTTTGAAAAATTTAAATACAAGAGAAAACCATTAATACTTTTAAGAGTAAGTAGGATTGCTGGCTATTTCAAGTGTATAATGTAGATATTTTATAGCTTAAAAAAAATATTTGTCACTCCCTCTTGTAACTGTCAAAATCATACCTTTAGGTGTAACAATAATTGCTTTATATGCATGTTAAAATTAAGACTAAACAGAAACAAAAGGATTTCATATCAAGGGAAATTCTATCCTTGCATGAATGACATCTATTCCCATATTATTCTTATTTGACAGCCGTTAACAGGAAATGAGAAATGTGATGTCAAGTCTTGAAATTTGAGTTCCAAAACACTATGATAGTGAAGCAAATCAGTAGAAGGTTTTGCTAGCTGGTTCACATTGACTGTGTCTAGCATAAATTAAAGACGTTACAGAGACCAGAATGTTCCACCTTCTGATACATCCCTTCTTAATAATCTAAAATATATTGAAGCGATGAGTCGACATTTCTTTCTTTGTAGTATTTATGATCCTAGAAATTGAGACAAAAGCTTCTATAACTTCTCTAAAAGAGATCCTGTGGAAATATGGTGAAAAAAATACCCCCAAACTTTCACTCATTAGCAAGAGAAACATTTACATGCACAGTGTTCCTCTTGCAGGAAGGAAACATAAACATCATGATATTATTATTCAGTATTGTAAACTCTTCCATGTCCTCTGAACCTGCAAAAAGGAGAAGACACATTGATGGCTAGATATAATTTTACTTCTCTTCTTTGCTTGGGGGTCACGTAGTATTGAATTGAAGTTTAAAGACAGTGAGCTTCTTGATCTTTAGTTTTGTTAATGGCTAAGATATCCAGAGCAAATGGCCAGAATTTACTTTTCTAGAAAACTTTAATTCATGTAATGAACAGTTTTACACTCTGAGGTAAAAACTTACAGTTTGTGCCCCCACTCCTTCCTCCACCCCCTGATCCACCTCTGAATCTGTACATGCTGCATATTTAACAGTAGAGTAATTATTAAGTTTCAGCAAAATTCATATATAGTTTCTCTATGTTCATGATTCTGCAGGCTCAGACAGCTGTATAGATACAGCAAAGCTGAAAAAATTGCTTGCTCCTCTAAAATAGCAAAAGAAAAAAATTACATGGACTTATTTCCAACATGACAAGCCATCTGCAATTTCCACAGCAGCTTTCCAACCGGAAAGTGGGCAGTAAATAAGCACATTGCAAATATCGACCGACACATGCAGTGAGTAATTACAGCATCAAGGTATCACTGATCTAAGTGGCAAAAGTTATTGTAGTTAACCCGCAGGGCAAAAAGAGCCATGCCTTTCCATTAACACTCCTTGGTACATTATCTGGTTACATTTAGAAACATGACCCTCGTTAGATCTGAGATCTGTCGCATTTGTTGCAGTTCATCTGAGATATAATGTTCTTTCTGCTACATTGACCTATTCAAAACCATTTTGTTGTCTGAGTTTTGTGACCTCAGATGTGACCTTGCTGTAGTCTGAACTCATCATGGGACAGTTTTTCTCCTGGGCTTTTTGGTTATGGGAGATACTGTACCTCAACTATAGGAGGGTAAAATTTTCTCTCTCTCTTTTTTCCCCCTTACTTGTGAAGATGTTGGAACTTTGTGGGGGTGCTGGAATAGTATCATAAGTTTCTTAGTTGTAGGTTTGATGTGATTTGGACTTTAACCCTAGCCAGGTAAAGTTACTGTCTTGGAATGTGCTTATCAGAGGTTGATAAGAGTTGCCAAGACAACTCTAATCCTCTGCCCTGGGTTTCGATCGTCCTATTGTGTTTTCCCCCATCCCATTGTACTTCTCCCCCACATGTCCACCATCCCCCAGACCCCAGACCTTCAGGAGAGGTGTCTGACAGGGATTGGTGAGTCTCCCAGGGCCACATCCCAAATCCACCTGATTTGTTAATGTTGTGTATTGCGTTTTGACCTTACCCACCTGGCTTTGTGTGATTGGTCTCTGTAACTTGTGTCCACCCCTGAGATTTTGGGGGAACAAAAACCCCCTGTAACCGAGGCCCGGGGTCACTCCCCAGAGGCACAGGCCTGGAACCAGGGGCTGCCCCTGAGTTACCCGAATAAAACCTTTTCTCCCTGAGCCTCCGGAGTGTCCCCTCTTTCAAACCACGGCCGAGACAGCTAAGGCAAAGGTGCTGCGGAGCCAAGGACCCACGCAAGGGTACTGTTGGGCGTATCACAGCTAGCAGGGTGGCTCAGCTGACGCTGAGCTGACCTGAGAGACAGATACGCGAAGCAACAGAACTTTAAGAAACAGGCACACAGTAATTTTGTTTCTTGTATCTACTTGTTCAGATTTCTTCTTTTCTATCATATGCTTTGAAAGGTGTTCAGTGGGTTGCTTTGTTTTTCTTCTCTTTAGGGGACAATAAGAACTTGCTTTCTAGAAGTGTATCTGAATTTCCAAATAGTTTTTAAAGTGCCTTAAGTTTTCTACTTTAGCAAACTACCCATTTGCTGTTTTTTTTCCTGCAATAAAATGCAACCAGCACTTCTCCTGCTAAAAGAGATGCAAAACGAAAACAAGTTTGAAAGTGGGATAGTAATTCTGTTTTGGGTCCTAGTTTTATATATATTTGATTTTCTGTGTGAAAAATTCCATGTATCTCACAGATCAGAAAAAATACAAATATAATCCTGGATTATACCAACCAAATTTGACTGAATAAGTTAAAGAGAGATTAGATTAATAATACCTTTAAAAGGTAATGTAAATATAAAAGCATACTGAATGGTTTGCTACTGCCATATACCCTTGAAATAAAATATGTTGCCAGCTGAAATAACATATTTGGCAGATATTTGGCCCATGTCTTGATTATTACATAAAAGGCAGGCAAGTTAAAATTGAGGTTTCTTGTGCAGTTTTCATTTTGTTAGATATTGAAGCTAGATTGTGTGGGAAAACTGTGTATGTCTCTCAGATTCAACTCTAGTACCATTTTTATTCTGCTCTTCATAAAGTAGGTGCATTAACAGAGTTTATGAGAACAAAGATAGTGATAGTCAAAAAAGAATCAAAATTTTTTATTTCTTGCAATGATTTTTTTATTGTTCATTTTGATCATGTTATGTAAAAGAATGAGAAAAAAACTGATATTGTTATATATAATATATATTTATAAAAATATATGCTTATGTGTATATAATAAGAATATATAGCAAGAATTGAAAATAGTACACACTTTCTTTAGTCTACTGCTAGACATGAGATCATGCATAAACATACAAATAAACATACAAATAATTACAGTAGGAAACAAAGTTTGCTTTCCAAACATGCTACATGCATATGGGCAACCACTAGGAAAAAATTTTAATTTTAATAAGATATTTTTTCTAGGGAGAAGCATTCATGGTTACGCTTTGGAAAAATACAGGAATTATCTTTAGCTACAGGAATTTTCTTAGTTCTGCTGGTTTGGGCTGGGATAGAGTTAATTTTCTTCACAGTAGCTGGTATGAGGCTGTGTTTTGGTTTTGTGCTGAAAACAGTCTTGTTAACAAATAAATGTTTTTGTTATTGCTGAGCAGGACTTAGCACAGAGTCAGGGACTTTTCCTCACCTGACCCTATCAGTGAGGAGGTTGTATGTGTGTAAAAGGTTGGGGTGGGAGGCAGCTGAAACAGGTGACCCCAACTGACCAAGGGGATATTCCATACGTTATGGCATCATGCCCAGCAATCAAAGCTGGGGGAAGAGGAGAAGGGGGAGAATTCAGAGAGGTGGTTTGTCTTCCCAAGTCACTGCTAGGCATGATGCAGCCTTGCTCCTCTACAGGTGACTGAATACCTGCCTGCCCATATGGTGTGGTGAATAGATTCCTTGTTTTACTTTGCTTGTGTACGTAGCTTTTGCTTTGCTTATTGTCACAACACATGAGTTTTCTCACTTTTACTCTTTTGATTCTGTCCTCTATCCTACTGAGGTGAGTAAGGGCAGCTGTGTGGTGCTTAGTTTTTGTCTGGAATAGAACCATGACTGTACCCAATATGGGGCTCAAAGGTTTCAAGATAATGACAGATAATACTGGAAGGTGCCATATTTATAGCTGCTACTGCTGTTTCGCTACTAATCAGCAAACTTCTGTGCTTTCCATGAGGCTTGCTTACCTCACTGTATATTAGAATCGAGTTTGCTGCTTTTAGCTTTGCTGCATGCTGTACTGTTGTACTGCTGATCACCTTCCCGTGTTGTGCTGGGAGCATTCTGATCACAGCAGAGGCACTGTGGCTGGTCTGGCAGATGGGCAGAGCATTGCTGCTGTTTCTCTGCCGCTGAACTGGAAAGGCTGGAACTCCTTTGTGGACTTGAACCGAAGAGTCTGGGACTCATGGATGAGTCCACGTAGAACACCCTGAAGCATCTGTGGCCTTGGATGAGTCCAAGCCACAACAGGTACACATCATGGTTATGTCTGTGGCACAGCAGGTGTACCTCTAAAGGGATTTTGGCCCAAGGGGAAGTCCATGCTGCAGCAGGTATGAGAAGCATGAGTGACTGTATTCGCGGTCATGCTGGAGCTCCTTAAAGCACATTACCATACACAAGCCCATAACAGAACAGGGACTCCCTGGAAGGAAAGCAGCCTTGGTAAGGCCTGTTGGAGCAGGTTTACTTCTCAAGGGACGGTGGCTGTGGGTAAAGCCACACTGAGCAGGATTATCTCTGAAGGTATTGTGGGATGTGGAGAAGGACATGTTTGAACAGCTGCATCCCAGGGTGACTGTGGCTGTGCGTAAGTCCATGCCTGCAGTAAGTACATCCCTGGAGAGACTGTGGCTCATAAAGAAGGCTCCACTTGGAGTTGGAACAACTCTAAGGGACTACAGTCTGTGGATAAGCCCAAGTCTGTGGAGCAGGGCCAGGAGGGGAGGCTCACTGAAATGTCAAACCCTGTAGTTTGGTTCGAAGGAATCAGGGGTTGAGACTGCAATGGAAAAAGCTTTAGATTGCTGAAACTCGGGATTTGAGTTGCATGTTGTGGAAATTACTGCAGCAGGAGTTCCTTGTTGCTAGCAGTTTAAGAACAAGTGGAGGAGTTTATTGCAATGTTGAACTCTATAAAGTGGTCCAAAGGGACCAAGGTGGAGATTGTAATGGAAATACCTTTAATTGTTGTAATCCATTATTTGAGTTGCATGTTACAGGTATTACTATAGCAGGAACCACCCAAATTGATGGAGAAGAAGCCTTACAAGAAACAGTGCAAGTGCAGCAGTGACTGGACCTGAACAGCCTTTGGTTTGGTTCCCAGGAATGCCACACAGCACCTCTTGTCTCCTCTCCCAAGTGACCACCAGAACAGATGGAGTCCCAAGCCTTGGACCAAATGAATTTTGTGGATATTTTGTGAATATTTGTGGACATGTTACAGACATTTTACAGTGGTGGCCTATAAACTAGGGGAATGGTTCCTGTGGAGGCTCCTGCTTGGGGATTGACTGGGCATAAGTCACTTAGTTGCTTTCATTTGCATCACTTGCCCTTCTTGTACTTTATTTCTTATTTTTCTCTTGTTTTCCTTTTAATGGAAAAGTATTATTTATTATTAGCAACATTATTATTATAAATTATAATAATATTTGTAATGATTATTTATTTGATGTAATTATTGGAATTAATGTTATTATAATGCTATTTCTATGATTAAACTGTTCTTATCTCAAGCCATTGATTTCCTCACATGTACCCATTCAATTCTCTTTCCCTAGTACTGCTGGAGAGGGAGTTGGTGAGCAGCCGTGTGGTGTTATTGACACCTGGGATTGAATGTTTTCATAACTAACAGTTCACTTAATTTTTATTAATTTAAACACCTTTTCAAATGAGGATTGTGCCTGTATTTTCAAGGGAATTTTAGTAACTTTTGTAGAAGAAACTGTAAAGAATAGCAAACTATCATTTCAAATGGCAAAGTGAGCACTATTTGATAAAGCTTTTAAACAGTTTAAAAATTTTATATAATTTCTCACTAGAAGAAAAAAATATTCATAGACATTTTTAAGATTCTCTTTATATCCAGAGTTGAAAGGTCTCTAAAAGAAAATTCATGAACCTATTGCTCTCTGTACACTGAAATGCCGATACTAACATGCATTCATACTTGGGTATAGAGTGCATTGAATT
Source organism: Zosterops lateralis (assembly GCF_965231275.1). Taxonomy (NCBI): domain Eukaryota; kingdom Metazoa; phylum Chordata; class Aves; order Passeriformes; family Zosteropidae; genus Zosterops; species Zosterops lateralis. The sequence goes on from NC_139766.1 coordinate 30,606,854, forward strand.
TTTTGTCAGATTTTCAGTAGATTATTCTAAAATAGTTATTGAATATAGATTTTTAAGGTGAGTTACCAGAAATGGTTTTTGGAAACTGCATATGCAGTGGCCAGATCTAGTATATTGGACAGCCATAGCAAATATGCACACAGATGGCCAATTAGAGCTCTAGAACATCATCCAAAGACTGTAGAAGTCAAAAGAAATCTTTGGACTGACATTAATGGATGTTGGATGAAATATCCAGCTAAAATTGTCAGAGGCAAAGTTAACCTTCCTAGACCACAAATACTCCCCAGTCGTGCGAAAAATATTAACAAAAATTTCACAGTGTGGTCTCACGTAAATGAAATCAAAGTTCACCTGGAATCAGTGCTGAATTAGCAAATCTGAATAGTTTGGACAAGGCTGCTTATTTGGATCATGGATGTCTGGCCTATGTTCTGGTTCGACTCATGAGAATATCACTGAGGAGAAAATACCACATAACAAGAAATTGAAACACTGGTATAATTGCCAGATGATGACAGCTTGATGGGAGTTTCTTTCAAAGCAGTGTTCCCTGTAGTGTATTTTATAATGAAATCCCTGGAGTCCTTGGTACCTAATGAGCTAAGGCCTCTAAAGAGTGAAAAAATGATAGAACTGAACAGCAATGAGAACTGAAATTCCCTCAGATAAGGGTCCTGTTTCAAGCTCTGTTGCCGTGTAGAAGTTAGAATCTCTGAAAAACTCATTTGTACCTCTATAGACAAATCCATGGATGGAGATGTGTGGCAATTTTAGGTAAAAGGTGTTTAAGAAATTCTCTCAACTACAACTGACTTCAAATTTAGCGTGGGGAGAAACAGAATAAATAGCCCACCTTCTGGTAACATATTAATAGCATGTTGAAAAAATTAAATTAAAGAATCATTTTTCAATTTTGAATACACTCAACTGTATGGTGTTAGGTTTTTGCCTTGAAGAGCTAAATATGTTTTTTTTATTAAAATTTAATTTCTTTAATATTACAAAAAAAAGGAATAACTCATGATCACATATAAGATATCTGGACAGGTTATATCAGGAACAGAATAAGCATGATTAGAACACTCTCACAAAACTGTTCAAAAGTTTTAAAACTGCTGTTTCTTAACCACATATATTCCAGATAAACTGTGTACATCCAACAAAAAGGGTGAAATACAAGAATACTACATCTATACAATAGGAAACATATGTTAAAATTTTGACTCAATGTTAGAGAATGCTAAGCACAAAGGTGGCTTGAAGGGTTTCATGGAACAGCCTAACAACTTAAATCAGATGCATATATTTTCCTGAGAGAAGATCCCAGGCTTCACTTAATTGTCTGTCCTGTATGCAAAGTTCCTAAGAGGAAATGTTTTATTTTTGCACATCTTCACTGCATATTTTCCAAATAAAAGTAAAATTTGATACAGCTATAATTATGCATATTCATTCATAACTACTGGGAAATTGAGCATTTTGCTTAAAATATACTAAAGATAAAAAAAAATGAAAATAATGCTATAATTTTATATCTTAGAAAAAAAAAAATCCATGCAAAGCCAAATGTCCATGTTTTATAGAGCTCTGTTTCATCTTTAGGTTACAATTTTAACCATTTTCTTCAAAACACTGAAAAGGAATTACTATAAATTGATAGTAATAACATAAATGATAGTAAATAACAGAAGCAGATAGGTTCTGTTACTGTCACACCAGATGTTCTTTACTCTCGCATCAGATATTTTAGGTGTTGCCTCTACAGTTTTAAAATGGTAAATTTTAGGTATGTTTTTGCAGTTTTAAAATAATACTCACAAGGAGGAGAAAATAATTAAAATATTTGGAATATACTCATTAATCTCTCCTTTAACAATATCACTCACTCCCTTTACTATAGACTATAGAAAAATTTTAAGAGGAAAATGTTAAGCTTGACAGTAACTTAGTTATATTAATAATTATAAAAGCCATTCTTTCTAAAGTAAAAATATAAAAAAATACAAATATATACTTCTAGGGTTTGGGGTTTGTGTTTTTTTAATCTGAGCCTGTTTTTTGATGGCAAAAAGATGTATGACAGAACCTGGACAGTTCACTTGTCTCTCTGCCGCAAACTCACTCCAGCACTGTAGGAGAAGTTGTTTTCCAACTGAAGCTGACATAAAGCTGTGATAACGTCATGTCAGCCTAGTTAAGCAAAAAAGAGAGAAGTGAAATAAAAATGAGGAGGCATTATGCAGGGAAATAAAAACACATATGGAGCCTAACAGGAGGGATATATGCTTCAGTTGGTGCTGAAGCTGAGAGTGTAGCCCAAGGTATGTAAACAAAGACAGTGCAATAGACCAAAGCTGGAGAATCTAAAGATTTTTCTGCATTACTACAGGAGAGGTCTTAGATGGGTTAATCAGTTAGAAATTAAAAGTTGACATAACTTTGAGACGACTGGGTCTATAATTCCTCTAAATCAGTGTCTCTAGACTTTTTTTCCATTATCAGCTCATGTTAAAATAATGAGTAACCATTCATAACTTTCTCCAATCTTTAGGTTTAGACTTTTACGGTTGGTTTCTGCCTGAAGGTGAATTTGTCCATTCATGGAGGAAAGGTTATTTAGCATGGATGAAGTGAGAGACCACTCTAGATGTTATGAAAAATAGACATATGAGATAGTAATTTTCATGTTAATGTTATATCTGACCTACATTATTCTTTTACATAAAATTCTCAGAATGCTCTGGGTCATAAGCCAGTCACCACATATTTTTTAAAAATATTCTGTCTTGGTGAAGCTTTGTGGCTTCTGCAGATTCTAAGACATAATGCAGTTTTCTTTGGCATCAGAGCTAAATTAATCAGTGAGGCTTTCAAGTGGTATTCAGAATCAAAATATATTTGTATCGAACTTTGAGCATGGGATTACATTTAGCTTCTAACGATACAGGGCTAGGAATATCTTCTATTTGCAGCTTCCCAACAAGTATCATCTTTGTAGACTTATGAGAACTCTACACAGATTCTCATATTTAGTTATTCTGCAATCAGAAAATCCTCATCACTAATGAATATACTTCATTTACATTAAAACCACATTTTAGTCTCTGATCATCATCAATCTTTCAATTCTGAGTTAACCATTAATTCTGAGAGAAACTTAGAGTGATGTATTTCAGTGTCATTTGAACTGGGGGGAAAAATATAGATCACAGTTCCCTTAACAGTGCTTTGAATAGGGAGCTAGGACAGAAGAATATATTTTTTTGGAGAGTTTCTTTTGTCTAATTTAAGAGTGTATCACAACTGCTGTCCTATGATGTCCACATATACAACACATTTTCTAGGAGATAATAGGACTAAAAGGTGTGATGGGACAGAATAGATGAGCAGAGAAGAATTTTTCGCAGAAATAGGAGAAATTCTAGACCATTATTTTTCACAGGGAGGCCACAGACAAGCTCAAGCCCCTTTCTCTAACCCTTTTTATGGGGAAGTCTTACTGAAATACACTATGAATTCCTCTAAAATGATTTCCTGCTTGTGACAGAATCTAGCCTGCCCTTTTCAATAACTTTCAGAGATAGCTTGAGTAAGGGTAGTAGTGCTGGCAGGGTGCAGAATCAGAGGAACTTTCTTATAAACACTTATTTTAGAGTGAGTTAGTCACCTTTATTTACAAAAATAAGAGGATGAAAAGAGAAAAATGACAAGGAATCATGGTTTTAAATGGAAATAAAAATCAAGAAGTGATAAAATCTGATCAGCATGTATGGGAAAAAAGATGAATTAGAATGCCAACTTCCTTCTTGCACTTCGAACTCTACACATAGTGAACTGTTTGTTACATTATGAGGTTGTCTGACCCTTTGAAGAAACAAAGATGTCAAGTTTGGACTTGGAGTGTTTATTATAGCTTATCTATTTACAGTATTTACAGGCTCACAAGCCGTGGGCTTAACTAGCTGTGGGGTGCTGGTCCCTCTCTGGGGAACCTGTGCCCCATTTTTGGCTAGCTCTGGCACTGCATTAAAAAGTATAGTTTGGTATGCTAAGATACCTTTCCTTTACCTTTGGCAGGAGCGTGGCAGTGGCAAGGAAGAAGAGAGGACTCTTGTAAGAGTTTATTCCACACGGGTTTATTCCACCCAGAGGTGGAACTCACAAAAGTGAGTTTCCCTCTCTGATCGTCTCTTAAGTATGGGGGTGGGGAAAGGGAAGGTGACAGTCTGGAACCAATCCAGAAAGGAGGGGGGAGTGACCCAGAACACAAGGAACAATCAATAGAACCAATCAATCAAATTGAGGGAGGGGGAGAACCGGGATCCTGCCAATCTCTCAATGGCCTTCCTGGAATTTTCCAGACACAGGGCGAGGCTGTAAAATGATGGACAGGACCCATCACTCAGGAGAAACCAAAAAAGGTTTAACATGGGGTACATAGGACAAACCATTGTAAAACAAAGAACAGAAGCATGCAGAAACTTAGTAAAAAAATGCAACACAACAACTAGCAAGCTAGGGAAACGAGGTAAAATGGCGAGCTCCCAACTCTTTTTCAAGGTTATTTAAACAATAAGTACCCAAAACCAAGATGACACCTCATTTATGTTTTTGACCCAACAATGACCACCCAAGGTCCGTGATACGGACCTTATTCACCCAATTACAGAAACCCACTAAACCCATCAAGAAGAAGGAAGAAGAAGGTGAAGAAGAAAGACAAAGACAACACCCCAAATCCTCCATCTTGACTCATATGAGTCAAGTCTCATTTACTATACACTAAAACCTTAAATCTAAGTTTCTCAAAATAGAGTCGTCCCTGAGCAGAAGAAAGGGAAGTTGCTTTATATATGAGTTCTCTAAATGTAAATGCACTCTGCTTCACCATGTTTCCATGCTGGTCCAGTTGATGTCTATATCACCACAATTTAAGGCCAGATTGAATAGCTTTACTCTGATTCACAATAAATTCAATTGATGATGCTCATCTCAAAGTAAGGAATTGTTCAACATAGTGGATGGTGATACAATTTAACAGTGAAGTTTCAATCATGTTCAGGTACGTGTTCAGGTAGCAAAGTCAATTTAAGGACAAGATCCCTCTGGAAATATGTAGTGCACGCAGTGCTCTGAGCTGGGCAAGAGATTCCTGTTACTGTCAAATTAACACCACATCATGAAATGTGTGTAAGCACTCTGAGTTTTGCAATGAGTCTTCCTTCTAAGGGAACATAATTCACTAAAGCTGTAAGAATTTTCTTGAAAGAATGAACAACTCTCACATCTACCGTGAGGAAGAACAAGATAAATTGTTCAATTTAAACTATTCTAATTATTTTAACCCTTCTTTTTATGCTTTTTAGGATGATCTGTATTCATAAGAGGTTGTTTATGTATTCAGATTATTAAGCATTCAAAGCTCTCCAATGTCTTGAGGAAACAAGGAAAAGCAGCACATCGTTGGAAGAGATTTCAACTTTGAATTTTAAAATATACTCCCAAATCAAGTATGTTTTATCACCACAAAAAATATTCTATCCCTAAGTTTATTTAATAGATTAAATTCTCACTTCTGTCAGCAGAATAGAACACAGATGATGGAATGAAGGACAAATAAAACCCAAAGGCATCCAGAGGCCAGGAATAAAGAACAAAGAAGTATATTTTAAATAAACAAATATAACTTTATGTAGTATAAGTTGAATAGTGTAACTATTCCTGCATTTATTTTTGTATTATGGAAATCAGTATTGGCAAGATATTCCTTATATCAAAAGAGGAGAAACCAGTTTAATCATAGGGTTATGAAAGTTCTATGATTGTGCTGACTGTTAAGACTATGCTAGAGCATACTATGAATATTTTAGTGGTGTATATCAGTATCATTACTTAGACATGCTGTTCTCAAATGAGGCTTAGGAATTACTATTCTGTCTTGATGCATTGCCTTCACAAGTGTGGAAGGTAAACACCAGATGATCATTTAGCTACACAGTGATGCTGCAAAGCAAATATTTCAACAGACTGATAGAGGAGTGTAAAAGAGCAAGGTAAATGTTTTTTTTTTTACTCAGGTCAACTAGAAGTCTATTAAAGATTAATCTATTAATATAAAACCAGCAAATACTGATGACAATACAAAGTAGACTACTAGCTGCTGTACAAATATTTTTATTACACATTAGTACTGAGCAATTAGCATAAAGATGTTTTACTGTAACAACTCCACTCCCTCACCAGTTATACAACAATGCAAGTGAGTATAAAATCTATATTAAATTCCTCCAACATGTGGCAACCAAACTGTTTATAAGGAATGAGAAAGAGACATAAAAGGGAGTTTAAAAATATTCTCTCATGCAGTAAGTTTTATTAAAATATTGAAATGGCATTTGACTACGTGGTGAATCAAGTTGTTGCAGATATGGAGACTGATTGATAGAAATGCATTCTTTTCAGCATAAACCTGACTCAAATCAATTGTATTGAAGTAGAAAGAGAATTTTGAGTATCATGTTAAAGTAGATAAGATACCATACATAAGTCATAAGGCAACAGTGGCAATGATGTGAGGGAACTGGTATAAAGCTGTAAATCCATAGGAGATAGAACACAGGGCAGAAGACATAAAAGAAACCTGAGCCGAGTAATGAAGAAGTAAAGAATGTCTTGTGTGTCATCAGTGCAGTGTAAGATACTTCCTCCCCAGAAAATATATATATATATGTAGAAGCTGGAATATATGAGGTTGTGTTTGGACAATGAAAAGTTACAATAGTCTATATTAGAGTTTCTTCTGTAGTTTTTCTTCTTCCAGTTTGGCATCCATGACACCTTAGAGAATGCATCAGGTCAGCAGTGTGAAGAGCTATGCCTGAATTGCAGTCCCGATGGCAGTCCCTGCAGTGTGAGTGTTCCCAGCTGTTTTCTTTTGAGGTGCTCTAGGGAATGCATCTTCCTTCTCTCTCCTTCACAGACTTGAAAAAAACCCCAATGTGCTTATTGCCCAGGAGAATGTTCATATGAAGTCTCACCTTTACCCCATGTGTGAGGGGAGCCAGTTACGTGGGTGGTGGTTTTTTTTTTTTTTGTTTTTTTTTTTTTTTTTTTTTTTTTTTTTTTTTTTTTTTTTTAATTTAATTTTATTTTATTTTATTTTATTTTGTCCTGTAGACATTAACAATAGGAGTATGTATACTGTGCCAGAAAACTCTGCTACATCTCCAGGCTCTGATGAGGAAAGGCTGAACCTTCAGCATGTTCTCTCAACTTTTCTTTGTTCCGCCTGTCATTCTCTCCCTCCTTTAACTGACTGTGTCTTTGTGGTATGGGCGTTTTCTGCTTTATCTCTGTAGATGCAGAAATACGGACAGAAGGTTAACCCAGCTCCTCAGTTTTGTCAACTCCATAGTTTCAAACTTCCTGTTGATGCAGAATCAGGGTCTTGACAGTAGTGTCAATTTATCAGAAGCACGGGTGCATCTGGTCTCAGATGAAGAGTTCAGCAAACCAAGCAAACCACAACCAGGTGTGATGGTGGGGTTTTTTGTTTGGTTGGTTGGTTGGGGGTTTTTTGGGGGTTTTTGGGGGTTTTTTCCCCCCAGTTTTGTTTTCTGGAAAAACAGCTGATTTCCCAATGCAAAGGCTGGTGCTCCAGGTTTTCTTTCAGGGCTAATGACTCAAGCAGCCCTGTTGCCCTGACACATATGAATAGAGTTTCAGAGGCAATGGAGCTTGTGAGTGTGAGAGGATGCCGAGAGTTGCACTGCCACACTGCCCCAGGCAGAACACGCTCACACCAGGATCTCTGCAGAATGTTCAGGACATCTCAGGGCATTTTCTGTTCTGCTTGGCTTTAGGGAATAGAATGTGTTAAAGTACCTGGTCCAATGCATTTCTTATAGCCATGTGTGGTATCAGTCAGAACACATTCTGAATGCTTTTAAGAAGTTTATTTATAACAAGAGCTGGATGTGAGTTTTCCATTGGAATTTCACAAGAGAAAATGTGAAGAGCTTCTGGAAAAATAATTTCTGTGAGAAGTATTTTATAATACCAAAAGATCTATTTTCTTTTCAAAAATTAGCAAATGCTTAATTTAACTTTTATTTGAACCGAAGCAGAGAATTTTCATTTAGAACAAGGACTTCAAAGAACAGGCTACGTATCCTTAAAGCATATGGATTCCTTTATAAAGCAAGAAATCCCTCTAGTCTGAATCCTTCATATGGAGCAGTGCTGCATCTTCTGTAATGTCCCTTGGAGTTTGATGTGAATATTATCTCACAGGGTAAGAAGGTTTGCAAGAAGTCAGGCACTACAGAACATATTGCACATGAAGTACACCACAGGAAAATTAAGTTTCATTTCTTAAGTGATTCACATCACTGTGCTTCAGGCCATTTCAACAATTCAAAATGAAACATTGCAGTTCTAGTAATGCCAAAATACTCATTCAAAAATGCAGTGAAGAGTCTGGATTTTATGGGACACTATAATATAAAAAAATACTATTTCTTTCTCTATTGATAGTTCAATATAAATTTTCACTAATGCAAAACATAAGTGAAATTTTTCTCATTGAAATTTACTTCAGGCTAAAATTCTATTTTTAATTTTTTAAAAATTTGTTTCTGGTCATTCATTATTATTCCCTTACAAAATATTTAATTTCAGGATTGGTTTATCCTGTTAAACATTTGTATGAATAATGTGAGCATTCGTGTGATGGAAATGAAAATAAACTTTAAAATATATGTGAAATTATTCTGGTAATAGTATATTTTTTTTTCAACATTTCTTCCTGTGCTTCTTTTAGTCCCACACTCATAAATCAATAAACTAAGGAAAAGCAGATTGCATATTAGTTAGCGGGTTAGAGAGAAAGAAGATTTTAAACACATATCCTGATTCGTCATCATTGCAAATACTACAAAAGGTATGGGTCATGAGCAAATATAGATTCCCTGTGAAATACCAACTTGGTTGTTCCTAGTTAATTTGGTGCATTTTGATATTTGGTTCAGTTTTTGGTTTTGTTTTTCCTTAAAAGTTAAAGACATTTAGAGTAATTAGAAAAGGTTAGATTCAGTGAAGAAATGAAAGGAAATTAAATTCAAATAAAGGAAAAAATGTTGCCATAATGAGTAAAGATTAATATTCTAATGATTCATTTAGGGCATGTGGCAAAAAATATGTTCATATCTCTGTGTTCCAATTTGTTTCTTTTGTAATGTTAATACTTCCTTTTCTAAGTACACTAGATACATTCGATTTTAAACTTCTCTACAGTCCTGGTCTACATTTTAAAACTTCCACGTTTGCATTAAACTAATGTAACTAATATCCTGTGAAGTTCTTTGTCTTGTGTTTTCAACATACTAGAACATATTAGAAGTATTTTCTGTATAGATCTCTAGCAACCAACAAAGCAAAATATATATAAATTTAATTTTTGGAATAAAATTAAATTTGAAAGCACTAGTACATGTCAATGAAAACATCAGCCAGTAAAAATATATTTTACAAGTGTTTCATCTGTGAAAATGGTAAAAGAACATATTAAAATTATTTCAAAATGTTTGTTCTCTGCTAGTTTTAAGATATGTTTTTCATATTGAAATTTCAGAAAGTGATGTCAAAGGAAATCTACAGATCAGGACTAGAGTCATCTTGTTTCTGTTCCATGAACTAATTGCTTAAATACATTTTTCATTCCTCAAAAGGTATATTTTCCCATGGCTGAGTTTTATTTAATTGTATTTATTCTAGTACATCCCTACTTATGAGTATTGTCTAATCTTTCCCTGGAGTGTCTCAGCTACTTGGTGAGACTGTGGCAGTGAGTGTTTGGTGGGGGAAAGCAAGGGTAGCAAAATGGAGAAGAGCCACAGGGACTGAATAGAGCTCCTGATGTAATAAAGGAGAAATTTAATTAAAATACACCTGCTGTATGTAGTCTGCCAGTATTTAATTATACTAAGTGGCCAATTCTTATGGATGAGAATGGCTATTCTCCTTATTTTCAACTAGGTAAAGCACAGTAATTCAAACCTGCCCACTGTCCTTTCAAGTTCAGAGCCTCACCATTTGTCACAGGCAGCTTTAGTAAGAGTGTGGTGTCACAGCACACAGCTTTGGAGGAGCTTGATTTAGACCCTTTGTTTTAAGGAGATTCTTAAAGAACAGACAGGCTAAACTAATGTCCGTGTCTTGAAAACAGGATGAATGAAAAGACTGTTTGAGTATTCTGGACATGTAATCAGTAACTTCCAAAAAGAAATCCAAGGATTAATTCATTATTTGACTTTTCCTTTCATAATACCACACACTTTTCTTACTTGTCTGTCTATTCCCTGGAGGTCTGCTGTCTCTGCTTTTTTAGGTCAGGCAGTGCAAATCTAGTGTTGCTTTTAACACTTTTGGTGCTTAAGATTACCCTTGGCTAAAATCAGTGTGGCAGTGACAATCAATGCATGCAATGAACTCCAATTTGGCAGACATGACAGATGCTGAGATAAAAACCCTTAAAGCACACAAAGGATAAGGACTGACCAAGGACTGGATATGACTTAAAAGCATTGTTCACAATCTTCTCCTTCTTAGCGATTTTTCTACCAAATCCTGTTGACATCAAAGCCAGGAATTAAAATCTTTGGAGTATGACCCATTTCAAGGTTATTTTTATCTAGTACGTCAAAAGACTACAAAAATAAGAAAAGGTGATGTGTAATAGAATGTGGCACTAAAGAAGATACCAAAAAACCCTTAGTAACTTGGTAATTGATATTACTTTACACATAAACTTACCTGGCATAATGCAGAATATGCTAATATATATCCTCTACAGTTGAATAAGCACTTCTTTAGCAGGTTATATACCTTTGAAAGCAACAAATATCAATTTAAATAGCTAACATTTATATCTGAAAAAAAACTAGAGAAGAGAAAAATGCAGTTTAGCAGTGATAATGTATTAGTAAAGTGTAAGTGAATTGTCAGGGCATCACATATACAATGCTAATGAGGCAGAGTACATCTTGTTGTAATACTGATGGAGTCCAAATATCTTTTACATTAGCATATTAACTGTCACTCTACTCCAGTATTTACGTCTAGACAAACCTCAGCCTATGATAAGTAATGACTACTTTGCTCAGTCTCTTAATACCTGCTGGAAAAAGCTATGATGGAAGTAACTCTTCCCTATGTCCTCCATGTCTCATTATAGCAGTGCAAGTCTCTGAAAGTATTATGTACTTAAAAAAAAAAAAAAAAAAAAAAAAAAAAACAACAACAAAAAAAACCAAAACAAAACTCCAAACAAAACCCCCTTCAGATTAATACAAATAATGAATTTTCCTATGGTTGCCAGTGCCAGCTAAGGTTCAAGTATCATATTCTTGCCTTCTGCCCCACCTTCAAACCTGTTAGACTTGTTTAACTCAGACTTACAGGCTTCCCTGGATATTTTCTTCTATAGAGTGTTGGTACAGTATTTTCCATCCCACACAGAGCTGAAATGTCCTTAGGGTGACAGCTTATCAATTGCAGGAATCTAAATCCCTTGTGTGCTAAATTATGTTTTTAATCAACTCTCCTTTGCTTAGCAATCCATGACTACTCACTAGTCCTTGGCCCCAGCAGTCAGTGCAACCCAAAGGCTAGATCTTGTCACTAAAAGTGACTAAGAGCTGCTGTTACACTTCTACTCAGTTCCGCTCAGCAACTAATATATCTAAGTTTAAATTTAAACTTCTTGATTTATTATGTTCTGATACCATGAAAATCTCAGACTAATCTGGTCTCTAAGGATCCTTCAATGAGATGAAGAGATTATAATGTAAAGAAATGGAAAAAAAAATACACTCTAAATTAAATCTTGATACAAGCTTAGCTGTCTACAAAACAAATCCTTTCTAAATCATATTATTTAGTTACTTTTGTATTTTCTGTATGGCGGAGTTATCCTAACACAATGTACTCCTCTATGGTTATTACTTTCGTTCGATTGTTTCCCTACAGGCAAAAATCTATTGGTATCAGGAAAGGTACCCAATGAATTCTCAAAGTAATTCTCATACGATGTAAAGAACAATGCCCTTATTGCTCTTAACAGCAAGTTACAGCCCAAATCTCACCTACCATCCTCTCGTCATAGACAAGTCTCAGAAAGACAGTTGGAGACATGAGGCTCTGTGGAGGAGTTAAGCGAATATATTCACTGTGCAGGAGTCTAGCAGTCAAGGATTGTTAGGAAAGGAAGAAAACCCAGCCTTTCCTTTAATTTTCTCGTTTTGATACATATCTCCTTTAAGCTCCAGAGAACAGACAGACAAAACAGACTCTCTACTTTCCAGCTGAGACATTTAAAAATGCTTCTCCATATGATATTGAAATTTCACTCAGAGAGTATATAAGACTATATAAGTTTAATGCGAAAAGCCTAACTCTGCATTTTAGGATTATGACAAGAAGATACTACAGCAGTTGCTGACATGAAAAAGACGTATACTGATTACTAACTCCCTTTCCTCACTAGAACAGGGATTAGGGCCAGTCTGGCAATCTCTTGTGTGACCAAGGCCTCTAAATGTGAGCTTATAGGCAGATCTGGAACCCTGAGATTTTCTTCCCATGTTCTGGAATCTGAAGATGCTTTTGGAAACTCTATTTTCAAGGGCACATTGCTGAGAAAACAGAAGTTTCAGGACAACCCCCAAAATATTTGTTATAGTATTAATTTTATGCAAGGTTTTGATCATCTCTTGATTGTCTTAACTGAAATCAGACTTTTGATTAATGCTAACTGCATATTTTTAATATCTAATAATAATGCAAGGTTGAGATATGCTAGCAAAGCATCTACCCTAGCCATTCTTAGAAGAGATGCAATTTGAACTGTTCAAAAATTGTCAGTCTACCTTTCCAAGGCATGGTACTTCTTGGTATTCCTTTCTTCTGTAGCCCTCACAGGAACATTCCTGCCTGATTTGTGCATGTCTGGATGGTACACTGACACGTGCCTCATTCTGGTACATGACTTCCAGAGGGCAGACTTTGTTTGGCCTGCTTAGGGGGCTGCTTGACAGATCTGTTGGCAGCCAGTCCTGAAGGGCAAAGAGTCCAGGAAGGCTTGGCATTACTCAAGAATTCCTCTAAAAGACACAGAATCAGGATGCCCCTGTGTACCAAAAGATGAGTTGATGGGGAAGGAACCAGCCTCGATGAATAGAGAACTTTGGCTGGAACTCAGGACAAAGGATGAGAGTTCATCACCTTTGAAAAAATGGCCAGGTCACCCAGGAAGACCTCAAGGATGTCACAAGCTTAAGCAGATGGAAAATCTGAAGGGCCAAAGGCCTCTTAGAACCTTAATGATTCTATGATTACACTGAACATACAAAACTATTGTTATACCTGTGCACACAAAGGTAAACAGAATGCTTGCTGTCCTGAGGACCAGGGCTATGGAGAGCATGAAAAGGACATCAGAGTTTCCTTTGTATTGTGGGTCCTGAGCTGAGTGACGAATTTGGCATTTCATGTATCAGATAGAGAAGCTGCCTTTAGAACATGGCTGCTGGTATCAGTCACTCTGTGCAAGCAGCAGTTATCAGCTTTTTAATAGATGGTGGGAAGCCAAATGCTGAACCTGAGAGTAAATCAGATGAACAAAACTCATAATGATAGAGAGAATGGTTTCTGAAGAAAGATTGGGTAGAATTTGACCCTTAGTAACAAATGACTGACAAAAACGTACATATTTGACTGGAAGATGCCATTTGAAACTGTTTCTTTAATTCACTGCAGTACTTACTATTCATACTTTCTAACATTCAAAATAGTAACTTAATTTGTAGCCTAATCTATATTAATAAAACTAGAATCTTTAAACAGTTCTTTTCTCTTCTCAGAAGAAAAGCTTCATATGCCTTTATTATCAGTGATAGGAAATTTCATTTCCTGAGCTGGCCAGAAATCTCTGTTGAATTTTTTGCAGCTGATAACTTGAAACCATTCTTTTCATTGCAATAAGCTTCTTCTTCATGTCTGGAGCTTTTTTTGCCTGTGTTCACTTGTCTCCTGATGATTTTTTTTGATAGAAGATCTCCTTTGTTTCCTGAACATATTTGGTACAATGCTCTTGCAGATTAGCTTTTGTAAAAGTGTATTTAAAAATTCAGTTTCCACAGAAAATAAATCCAAAGCTTCCATCTATGAAGTTTATTAAAATAGTCTGTCTTCTCTCTTATCAAGAAAAAAAGGTTTTGACTGAGTTTTCAAGATTTTTGCTTTTATGTTCCAGGGCCCGTGTTTTTAAAATGCAAGAAAATATTGATGATGTTAAAAAAAAAGTCAAATAAGTATTGTTTTCCCTTTGTCAATATGTTGATATTTCTCCCTATGCTTTGCACATTTATAATGCTTTATGAAATGTGATGAGAGAGTATTATGAAATATATTCTTTTTCTTGCTGTATATGAAAACATTCAAACACATGATGCAAAGAAGAGAAGAGTTTGGGCAAAGAAGTAATAAATTATCAGTTAGACTGATAGTGAAAATTGTTTTTGAAAGGAAAACCAGCATAGAAATATTTTCTCAGAGTGATAGTTCTGTGCATGCTCTTTTCCAGGGAAACCGTGTGCGCATTTTCCCTCATATTCAGAGCAGATTTAGTCATCGAAAACTACAGCTTAACGACAAAATAAAAATATGTTTTGAAATTGATTATTTGGTACTTAGGGAAGAAATTTCATAGCAAAGAACAGTTTGATGGAGAACGTGCATTTATTACTTCATATACAGTTGGACCTGTCGATCATAAGGGTCTTTTCCAATGTAAATGACCCATTAATTCTGTCCTATGATTCTGTATGCTCATGTCTTGGATTTCAGACTCTCTGCATTTTAGCCTCCTCAAAGAATGAGAAAATCAGCCTGAGACCTCTGTCTTCAAATTGGAGCTGTTTAGCTAGTTGAATACTAAAAAATAATATTACAAATGATGCTTAAAATAAATCAGGTGCTTTAACAAGAGACTTACCTCTTTTTATGATGTTGATGTACATCCTGAGAAATTTTGTTGGATTTAACTCTCAGAAAGGACTATTTAACTATTGAAAAGTAATAATAGTTCAACCCATATGCTTTCTAGTACTGAAGAAAAGCAGAAAGAAAACCAGAATATACTCTGTCTTACAGTAAGCAAATCATCTAAAGATACTGTCCCATTTTGCAGTGGTGGGTGGGAGGATGTTTTACACCTGTTGTAGATAAACTAAGAATTAGATAACGAGTGTTTTGGGAGAACCTTGCCTCTCACATTAACTGAAGAGGATGAAATGATCCCTACGTGGGAAGGAACAGCTGTGGCATCAAGGCTATATGTATAAAGATGAGAAAGAATATATTTCCAAGGAAGATATTTGGATTTCATTGAACATGACAAATACTGCATATGGAGCTTTCAACTGGTTTTCTCTTTTAAAGATCAGCCTTGCTTTAAAGCTTTGAACAAAAAAATTTTTCTTGTTCCCTTACATAAATCCTTTTACTGAACTGGAAATTAAAAGATCAATATTTAGCCCTATAGCCTTTGCTTGCTCACAAACTAGATTTTCAGCTACAGAAAGAGAGCTGCAGCTCTCTTGCATGCATAAAAAATGGCAAGTTAAATATAAAGGTAAGAAAAATTTTGCCATTTCTTGTTTCTATCCTTAAAGATCAGTGTGGGCAATTAACTATCTGCAAGACATATGTACTTGTTAATCACATATAGGGCATGATCTTTATTTATGTCCTGTTTGTGATATGACAGAGGAACCTGGTTCATCCAGGGCTTGAAGTGACAGTATTTTCTTATATCAAAAAAGAAATGCATTCTCCTCTCAGATTTTACCGCCCAGTTCTATGGGAAATGAAGGCGCATTCTCAAGTGAGCAGACTTTTAGCACAACAACAGCCTTTTACAAAGTATTACATTCCCACTTATAAAATGTGGCAGCATTCAGTTTTTAACCAAACATTTTGTAAAAACACCTCATGAATGTGTAAATTTCCTTTTTTTTTTCAATAATGGATGATTTTATAATAGAATACAGGGAAGAGAACAGAAAGGGTTTTGCAACAATAGAAGAAAAATAAAATGTACCTATTGGGCCATTAAACAAGGGCATTTGGTGTCAGAACTGCTAAAAGCCTGAAATCACTATGGAAGCAACTAATTATTTTGTTTAAATTAATGTCTCTGAGAAAAACTTCCAGAAAAAATACAGAGCTTAGTGAATCAGAAAATGTTTTCTGGCTGCCTATGTATTAGTCTTTTTTCCATTAGTGATAATTTTCATTCTCTTTCAATAAAATCATTCCAATAGTGATACATCTTAAAATTTAGTAAAAAAAAATCACAAGTTTTCCATTACTTTTTTTTTTCCTCCCCCTCCCCCCCTTGAACAACTGAACAGAGGTCATACTAACTTTATATAGATCTGCTATTTGATAATCTATCGCCGAGTTTTGTGGATTACATGTGTAATGCAGACTGTGGTCCAGACATCTAAACTCAACAAACTGACATTTCTTTATATTTCCTGGAAATTAAGGATTTCTGAAATGTCTAAAACCATTTGAGAATTCTAGACATATTCAGAAGCCCAAAGGTTATGCCCTTCCCAAAACTTGTCCTATTTTTACTATTACACAAGGAAACTACGGAGCAATACATCGTACAGCATCAAAATTTGTTTCAACCTCCACTTGGCCTTGCTACCTTCCCAACTTTAGTGTATCTTTTGCTTATATGGTGCCTGGGCTTCCTGCAAACAAAGGCAACCATCATTTAATATTGATAAATGTATCAAAAATCAACCTATTTTGGTGCCCGTTTTCCTCATTCCCTTTCCCAGAATGATGCCTTTGCAGGAAGGACTTTCCTGGGAAATGATTCTTATGTGTTGACGGCTGTAACAAAGCTCATCTTCCTTTCACAGTGAAGGCATTTATATTGATCTATCTTTTTTATTTAGGATGAGGAGCAGAAAACAAATCCTCTTAAACACCATTATTCTGCTATGAAAGACAACAACGACCATATCCTGACTTGCATTGTGCATGAGAAACTCTCTCAACAGTGTCTGCAGCTGCCCTCCTTTAGCAGGGAGAATTCCTATTGACAGAGCTCCTGCAGCTTTGCAGCTTCTCTCTGTTACCATGCACTGTTACTAAGCAAGACAGCTCTAGAGAGGGTGAGCTGCACAATGAAACTGATGCAGAGTCAGGATGGGACAGAGACAGAGATCCTTAGTGGAGCTCTAACTTCTGTATGAGCCCTAATGAACCAGGCTGTCCTTCTGCTGCCCCATAGTGACTATGCTCACAGAAAACAAACTCAATTTTTAAATCCATCTGATTAGGCATAATACGCATAGAAGTCAAACACTGACAGGCTTGTTTAGTTTTTTCTTGTCTTCCACATAAAATATCATGTTGTGAAGTTCTGCTTTTGTGGTAAATTCAGTAGAAGGTTCAGAGAAAGATGATTTTGGTTGAGTAACCAAAAGGGTGAAGTCGTGAAGCACTTGCTTAAAAAGGCTCCTTAAAGTGCCAGCCTCTTTTAAAAAAAAAAGTTAAAAGAAGGAACGTAGGTATGAGAGAAAAAAGGAAAAAAGTACATAGCATTGAATTGCTGAGAGGGAAGTATAAAATAATGTAAAATAATAATGTAAAATAAAGACAGATGAATAAAACATTTAAATAAATTATTTTCTAACATTATATGACTGACAGAACATCTCACATAGTGAATCAAATTACAACCATCTCAAATATCACTGAAAATGACAATGGTGAAAATAACAATGGTATGTACAAAGAAATAACATACATTAATGACTTTAAAAAGATGTTACATGCTGCAGTGTAATCTATTGACTCATTTTTTGAACCTCTTCCACATTAACTCAATCAATCCTCAATTATGAATGTGAGAACAACAATTATAATAATGTAACGTAAAGCAATACTTAATTGTAAGATTGAAAAACTTTTAAGATTTTGCTTTTGCTGGCTTTTTTGCATAGATTATGTATAAAATTACAGCATTTATTTGTAATGTTCAGCAACAGTCAAAAATTACTTTGTTTTTGATTGTAAACTTTATCCCATAGTTCACAAATAGTTTTGATTTCCCGAAACTGCTGAAAAAATGTACATATTTTTTCCAATTCTACTTGCAACAGATCAGAAAAGTTTATTAAGGTATTTTGAGGGGAGAATTTTATTAAATATAACATGATCATAATGGATTTTATGCAAGTACATATGTTAGCCCTCCATTTCATTTCACAAGTTAGAACATCTTTTGAACTTATTTTTTTCCTTTTATTTTCCTATATAAAAATATTTTGAACTGTATGCATATCTTACTTGTACATTTGGTATTTTTTATATTCTTTCAGTGAAGAAGCATTTTAGGGTCTGTCTCATCTTGTCTTTCATTGTAGACTTACTGTATCTCCATTTGTATGCTATCTACAAACATATTGAATCTATTTCTTTTATGTTGCATTGGTTTAAACTGGATATGTACAATAATAAAACCAATAAAATGAGAGTTCCTAGTCACTTTTTCCTTATTTTAATCTTTCTGCCAAAATGGCAGTTTGTTTTCTTTTCCAATTTTTTTTCTAATACTTTAAAACTACTTGCTTTTGTTCTTGCTTTCGTTCTCAGTCACGGCCATTGGTTTTTGGTCTCTGGTTTCACCTTTGTTGTCTTTTTAGGTTTCTCCATGTTCCAGCCTGTGAGTGACTCACTGTATCTTTGTCCCTGGAAGAAAAATTGTAAGGAGCATTGTGTAAAACAAGTTCTGTCTTTGTAATGACCTATTTGCTTTCCCCGTTTCTGTTGAAAGGATATAAAGGGGTGCTTTATTGAGTTGAGTAACTTGGCTTAAGTAGACTCTTTAGTAGACAAATTAGGGTTTCTTCTCATTTTCCCCTGCATTTTGCTGAGGATATTTTTCTGAAAAACTTTTCAGAAGAACTTTCTGAAAACGTTCTGAGCTCAAGTTTTTTTTTTTATTAAAGAGTACTCCAGTCCATCTTAGGAAGAATGTAATTACATCAGATTAGTACCATTTCAGTTCACATTTCATTAAGAGCAGTCACAGTTTTTAAGAACATTAACCATATTTTTCCAGTTATTTAGTTGGTGTTCCTTTATAGCTTATAGGTTTTTAAAAGAGATTTAAACATTCTCTGATACGTGGCTATTGCATATGTGAAAGACTGTTCAAATAATGAACTTCTGGAGTTCTACTGATTATCTGTATTGATTGTACAGATAACTGCCTATATTTGGGTTTGTTTTTTTTTTTTTTTTTGAAAACTGAGCTGTTTGGTGACCAAGAGAGCTCGGATATGTTATATAAGCAAGGGGAGATTTTCTAATAAATAAAAACCACAGGTGGTACTTGTTTTGTTAGATTTTATATACTTGTAACATAGAGGAATGGGAATGCTTTATATTGTTTACTGTGATCCCCAGAGTAGAATATGACACTATTACAATACAGAGAGCAGCTATTTTCCTCTAAAATTTGAATAGAATCATAGAAGTTAAGAATTTTATGGTATCTTATTCTCTAACCTTTTATAGTGCATTGGTTTGGATTAGAGGAAACACTCTCTGCCATAAGTAACATTTACCAGAAGTTACTAAAACCTCATACACCTATGAAAAAAAACCCTAAGAACAAACTAATGGAAAAGACATGTTGGTTGTAACTTTCCAGAAGCACAAGTGGCCATTTGTGCTGTTGTGTGAGTACTCAGTCAGAAACATATTAAAAGGCCCCATCCATACACAATCTGGATTTCTAGCAAACCTTAAAGCTGAACATTTGTACTGCAGGTCACTAATGACTTGTGAAAATTGAAAACTTAGGAAACTATAATTCTATTCATTGCAGAAAAGTGCTTTTTCTTTTTTTCCTGAACACAGGATTTAGCATAAGGATATGCAATTAGAATATTCATAGAGAAGTAACACTAATATGATTGTTTGAAAAGCAGGACTTGCCTTAAAAGAAGTCTAACTTGTTCTCTCAGGAATCCTGCTGGAATATAGCTGATATAAAATGTTAAATACTATGAAAAATCTCCATCAGGTCCTCATTTATTCATATTGGGTGAAAGCCAGTGCTAAAGGCAATGGAAATATTATTCTAGAGCTGGATTTGGCCCAGATGTCTGTCCTGTTTACACACGTGAAAAGCTATTAAACTTATGGTGCTTGCAATGATATAATTTGAGGCCAAGTCATTGTTCTTGTGGAGGAACCTAAATTGAACGTCAGGCAAAATTTGACCATTGTATTAATGTAGGGAAAAATCCTATTCAGACAACATAAAATGTGTGTATGTCAGTACATCTGAACAGGAAATTGTATAAGTGCTTTACTTTTTTTATTATGTTCTGGGTTTGCAGATGGATGGATTCATGCACAGGGCATATTGATTGGGTTAAAATCACAAATGTGTCAGGGTCGTAATACACTATTCTCTTACAGTGTATGAGACAAGAGATACAGAAAGGATTTAGAGGAAAATGACAGGATGATGAAAAAAAATGATGCTAGCAAGACCTTTAATTTTGGTTTACTGAAGAAATCAGATTGCAAGAATGACAATCATGTAGAAGGAGCTCACGTTCATTCAGAGAGGTGAGGGTCAGAGCTTAGGCAGGAAACTGGCAGTGGAGACCATAGTGAAAATTCAGATCCTGGAGCTTGTTTGATGAGTAGTTGACATGTTAGATTATTGGTTAAAGAAGAAATCAAGTTTCTGAAATTCTGTTTTAAAAATGATAATGGAAACTGCATAATTACAATAACACATATATAAAAAAAAATAGTTTTAACCACTTCTATGTACTGGTGTGTAACAGGGGGAAAATCAAGAGTTTCTTTTTTCAAATTACACTTATTGCACATAAAATAAGAATATATTACTCCTGTCTTCAGAGAATCTACCAAAGTTTTATTTTATCTGAGCAGGTTAGACTTAAGTGTCACTTGATAAAGAAAACTTTGTGAGCTTTCTCAGTTGAAACAAGACCAGGCAGGCTGTAAAGGTCTGAATATAATCTACAAATATAACAACATTTTTTTCCTCACTTTCTGAACATAAACTTGAAAAAAGATGATGTGGAGAAATTTCTTTTGGTGGGAAGTGCTTCTCTGAAATGATTTGATTTTGCTGTAAACAGACTTCTGCAAAAAGCTTTTCATGCCTTGTTGGAAGTAAATCCCTGTTTTGTTCCTGGAGCTGGAACTGGCATGATGTAGATGGCTGTAGCTGAAGTCCCTAAAAGGACACATCTTCCTGTAATGTAGACAAGACTGATGACCTCTGCTGACTTGCTGGTGGGAGCATCTGCTCTCACATCAGGGGCTCCTCATTACCTGTCCCCACACAGACCAGTAATGATTTTCAGAGGAAATGAAGCTGAGAACAAAAGCCATCTCCCAGAAATGAAACCATTAAGACTAGATAGTGGTAATAATAGAAGATTTCAAGGAGATTAGAAAGATAAAACTCATTTACAAATGAACTGATTTTCACTGGAAGTGGTATTAGGAAAGAACAAACTTCAGATCGTTTTAATCTGAAACTGAAGTTTTCTCTTTCCTCCCTTCCACTCTCCTCTGCAGAAATAACCTTCAGGGCAAGAAAATACTTTGGCTTGGAGAAGTTTGAGCATTGTTGAATACTGTAAATAATCATGTTTCTGTCACTTTGGAATTGATTTGAGACTAGTTCTTCTCTGCCAAAATGCTGTCATGCCTCCCTGCCATCCTGGTTTCCTTGTCCTCATAGTCCTGTTCTCCACTGCTACCTCACTAGAGGAACTGGTGTGCAGCACAAAAGCTCTTGCAGATGCAGGTAATGGGAGCCATGCTAAAAGAAATTTCAATTTTTTCTTCAATTCTTTTCTGCTAACAAATTACTTTCCAGTGCAATATTCAGCTAACACGTTTGTTTCATGTGGTAGCTTTCTGAGCAGTGAGAGACTTGAACACATTTGCAAAGGTTTTGTTGAGTCAGAATGACTCTATATCTTCTGTGAGCTCTATGAGAATTCTTCCCTATAATTTGAATTTTATATATAGTATTATTCTCAGAAAAATCTCAAAAGGTTGTAATTTGTGATATTTTCCTGGCTTAAAGTATTTTTGTAGATTGTTTCTTATTCTGCATATGTACTGTGAGAGTATTCTCTTCTAACAAGATAAATCCTCTGTAAGTCTTGAAATGTTGGTCCTCTGTGGAAAAAAAATTGCACCTGATGGTAGAGGTTATTTGTTCTTTGCAAAGAATTATGTCTGACTCTAACTCATTAAATTATGTATGGTTCCTAATGTTTTTAATGGTTTTATTGATTTTCAATAAGTAAGGTAATAATCTTTAAGGTAATAAGATTATCTAATAAGTGTTTATATGACAGACTGTAATGGTCTAGTTTCTGAGTATGTACAGTACCACAACTGAAAGCATAATGTGGCAAAATGAAGCAGTGTTAATTTTTTCTCTGATTTTATAATTTTAATGGGATAGAAAGAAACTGAAATAATGAAATTAAATGGATTTAAAATTTGAAGAATCTATTATTTAATTGGATAGTCAAGTTTTCACATAATTAGAGAGACGTTCTTCCCCTTCTTTTTATCAGTGTTTTTCATTAGATGTCTAAAAAAACCATGTTTTAATTTGTAGTTGTCATCTATTAAACCTTCCTTCTTTTTTAAAAAAGCCCGAAGTATATTTGAATTACTTAGATGTTAAAAGAATGACTCATTGAAGTGCATAGCAAGATTTGCATTAAAATCAATAGACCTTTGACCAGATCTACTGTACTGCTATATGAAATAAAACTTGGCTTCTGCCAAGATTTTTAAATAGATAACAAGTTATAAAAATGTTTTATTTATTTAATCACATAACCTGATTATTTTCTGCTCTGTTCCTCAGCCTGCTATTATTTTTCTACATTTGTGTCAATTTAATTTAATTTTTATACTCTGATTTGTGGTGCAAAGGAATTAAAAAACCCACAAACTCTGTGTTTGTGTTCTATATTCATATTTCTTGTCTTTTTTTCATGTTCTCCTTGTAGCTATTCTCTCATTTTGTATCTTTTTCAAGCCACAGCTGATGGCAAATTAAGATATCGGATATGAAATATATAAAATTTGAAATATCACTTTAGCAGTCACTCAAAAAAGGCTTTTAAATGACACATTTGATTATTTTTCCCTTACTCTGATTTCAATATTAAAATCATTACAAATAAAAGAGGATTAGAAGTTTAGGTTTCATATAAATATTTTTGTACTGTGATATATCTGTCCTTGTCACAGGTATAAATCTGATTCTGGAGATCTTTTCTGTGAAATGTCAGTTTGTATCAGAAAATAAATTGCTTGTATGTTGTTTTTTTTTAACAAACATAAAGAACACCCTTCTCCCTGTTCTTATTTTCTAAAATGAGCAAACACTGATGTTGGGGTATATTCATTTAAAAAATATCATCTTGCAATGGATGGAGTGGTTTGCGACAGCCATCCCATCACCAGGGCACCCCACTGTTTACAGAGAATTCATTGTTTAGAGTGGTTTCAGTTTCACTGTGGTTTCAACACTGCACTGGAGTTGGAAAACAGATTGGCATGAGAATGATTGTGGTTTGAATACAAGTTTTAGTCTGAATGCCTGCAATTACAGAAGCTCCCCGGACTCACAACAATTGTCGAGGCAATAAAATTCCACTAAAGAGTGAATCAGTAGACATCAGGTATCAGGCACAGAATTGCAATTCCAAAATTGATTCTATTCAGAGGAATTGACAATACTTTTATTTTTCATTTTTCATTTTCAAAACATTCAAATATTTTTAGGTGTTTTGATAACATTTATATGAAAAACATGGAAGTTGTTGAAAAAGTTCTCTTTAAATAGATGCATAAGTTGAGGCCTACAAATCTAAAAAAGGCCCAAATAATCAAGTTAATTTGCGTAATTTACCTCTGAGCATGTATGTGCACGTGTGTATCCGTACATGCATATATATATGTGTGTAGGGGGTTTGGACTGGGCAATTTCCAGAGGCCCATCCCTCTTCAACTCTTCTATCTTTGTGATTCTTTTTCTCCCACTGCTATTTTTCCTAGTATTCAGAGGAGTATTTTACATTAAAGGCCAATCTTGCTGAGAGGAATAGATAAAAAGTATGTAAAATAAACAACATGTGGTAACAAATAATGTTATTTCCAGATTTTTCTGCTTGCACATCTTCCTTAATTTTAACATATTTAAACAATTTATCAATCTTAAATACTTCTAGGCTTGTTTTTCAATAATAATTTACTGTTGTCATTTATTCAGTTTATATTAATATGAACATTTTCATTGTTCAGTATAATATATATCCTAAAGCAACATAGAAAGCAACAGGGATTCTAGAGAAATCTTGAAAAAAGAAATATCATGATTTGTTACCATTAAGATCAATTCTTTTATGTCTTACAGGATCCTTTTTTCAGAAATAAACTCTCCACTCTAGGCATATAAGACAACCAAATATCTCACATTTTGAGTTCCTCTTTTGCTAATAGGTATAAAAGAAATAGTTATTGAATATATCAAACTTCTTTTGTGTTTGACTGTCCAGTATTGTAAAAAAGAAGACTGTAATATATTACATAATTATTTCAGTTTTAAATGCAATATCTTTGGAAAGTTGACAATAAAATGTGTGTAACTTACAAAGGAAAAAAACCTATTGCATAATTATTATAATTAATGAAGAAAATAATTCTAATTACACAGCCAGCTTGAAAAATCATAATGAGGAAAATACACAACATAGATTTATGTATTATGGGATATTACATGCCCCAGCAACTATAGATGTAGAAAGCTATGAAGCATGACATGAAATACTGACAAATTAAATGACTTATCAGTTTAAAAAAAAAAGTAAATCCATGTTGAAAAAGGGTATGACAACTGATCATTCATAAATCTTTTGAAAAGCTAATTGGCTGAATTTCTTTGGTAGTCCTGATAGCCCCGGTAATTTGGTAGTCCTAGAGACATCTGTACACCATGTTTCATGGATAGAGAATATGGGATCAAACAATGGAGAGTACTAATAATGAAAAAAAATACACTAAAAATGTATAATATAGTTACAAAAAAAATGTATAAAAACAAGTACATTTTCTTAGTACAATACAATATTTGGTGATTTTACATGAAAATAAAACAAAGAACTGATTTCACATGAAAACTTCCCTGTAAGATTAAAAGGAAATCTTTAAAGTTTTAAGTTAAATTGTGATTACTCTGACACTCAATAGATATTTTTTCTTCTGGTGAACTGGTTGGGATGGCCCATAGATTTTCTCCTCATGTTACATACTATTTAATGAATATCTAGTATAAAACCCACTGTATTTTCTAGAAAGACAGTTGTGTCACTCTGTTGTACCTGAAATTCTAATTTTCAAGTTCATTTTACTACTACTAGTAGAAAAATTCAGAATTAGTTGTGGATTTCAAATTTCAGTTCTGCCACTTCTGCCCTGGACTGCTGTCTCTCGTCCGTCATGAGTCTTGCTTTTACAGGGTTGAGTACAGAGTGCAATGTCGTCATCCTTCGTGAATAAGGTGCAGGAAATTGTTGAAAAGAACTCCAATAAAGTTAGATGTCATTATTATTTACAAAGCTGGACCACATTCAGATTTTTTACTACTGCTCTACATGTTTGTCCCATACATCTGTGTAAGTATTAAACAGTACCTTGGCTCAAACACTGCAGTTGCACAGGAGGAATCTGTTCTGTCTGAGGCTTCTACACCTACAATATATGACCCTGAAATTTTTACTTCCAGCTATAGCCCAATCCCTGGCTAGAAGATCTCTAAAAATGTAGTTCAAAGCTACTGAAAACTCTCCCTTAGCATGTACACTTCTATTCCCACTAGTCATGAGGCATGTGCTACGCATTTCAATAAAGCCAGAGGAGATGATCCAGTTTAATTTCCTTTGAGGCAACCCTAGTTTAGGTGCAGTGGTGCAGCTGAACAAAATAGTGACCAAAAAGAAAGAATTATTATATTTTTGGTTTTTGTAAATCAAAATTTTGTATGATTGAGAGATTATATGTCATCCCATTCTATCTGACTGCTGGTAGAGGACACCAGAGTGTGGTAATAGATCTATGGCTGAAACATTATGAACAGTACAATGGGTAGTTTTTTCAGAAGCAGTACAATTAAGGGTTTCCTGTTAAACAATTTGAGGTTCATGATGAGATTTAGAAATAATTTCAATTAGTTTTAAATGCACTCAGTGATTCTTCTCACCATATGAGTTAGAATTTAACTGTGATGGTGATTCATTTTTTAAAGGGAAATCTTCTTAGGCTGAAGCTATTAGAAAAGTAATAAGTTAAGGAAAGGCCATAAAACAGTGGAACATCATACGGTGGAGATTTGTTTACATCAAACTTTGATCACTTATATCAAAGACAAGCTAAAAGTACAGATGAGGAAAGAATGAGATAGAATGTTCAACATTCCTGGAGCGAATACATTTTCCTGCTGTGTACTGCTTGAATTATTCTTCCATGTCTATATTTCCCACTGCACTTGTTAGAGCTTTATTAGACCTATCTTCTTGTGGTATATCAAACACAGCAAAACACTCCAAAAGATATGAAATTACTGAAATGCTTTTTAATATAAGACACCAAAAGGTTGAGATTGTTGTTTAGGTAGCAGGAAAAGAGCTAATATTGCTTTGTCTGCCAAGAGGATCCCTCCAAAGGAATCTGTGCTTCCAAATCTGATACTGATTTCTTGTGCAATTTTGGGGCAAATAGTTTCATCTGGTGGGAAAATATAAATGTAACTTCCTTATTCCTGTCACTTTATTTCCAGATTTTTTAAAGTGGTGTAAGAGTATAAGATCAGTTTAAAATTTTTACAAAAATAAAAAAAGAAAGAAAAATACAAAATCTGTATTTGAATATTTTTTAAAAAAATGTTTTCAATCTGTAATTATAGTAAAATATTGACTTATTTTTCAAAAGCAAAATTTTAGTTTTCATGTCATGTGAATACATCCTGCAGTCTGCTGTTTATCTCATAGAATGTATCACAACCACTGAAAAAAATTATAGACTTACATGTCATAAAATTGCAAAGAAGCTCAAATAAATATGATTGTTTTAGCAAGACTGCACCTCAAATGGAAATTGTCTTCTGAGTCTAAGTTGCATTATTGATATAACTAATTCTCAGTTAGACTCCCCAAACAGATTATGCAATTAAGATAGATTAACCTGATGGCTCTCAAGTTTTCTATATTTTTAAAAATTTAAAATAATGGCTGACAACCAAGTTAATAGCCTACATAATCTGTCATTAATATTTTTTGTGAACTTTATTTTTCTTTTATTTAACAAAACCCTAGAAAGGATATTAAATTGGCTTTTGTGGTGTCCTTATATACTTCTTGTAGGTTTTCATTTACTCACTGAGTAGGAATAATGATCTAATATTGTAATAAAAATAAGAAGAGAAAACCTCCTGTTGAAACTTTATTGCATCAGACTGTATAGCAGTCTCCAAAAAAAAAATCCTTGTTTGTACTATTTACAGCTCATAAGCCATCAAAAGAATTTGCTTAAAGAATATTTTGCACTCCTGTTGGGCTGGACCATTTACTATAGTACTACCAGGAGAAATCTCTCTTACTGATTTTGGCCTTAAAAATAAACAGAGGAATAAAACGGTGCTAGAAACAATTTCCTCAACGTAACTATCACACAGGCAATGGAATTAATGAAGGCTGCTATCCCTGTCCTCTTTTATGAGAAGATTGAAAGTTCAGACTGATTGTATTGTAGTTTCCTCTTTGTATACACTCTGTCTCTAAGAAGACAAAAGTTCATGTTGTTTCACATCTTGGAATGCACCTGGAAAAGCCACGCTCAAAATCTTTCTCTGAAACATCCTGACACTCCTTTTCTTTTCACTGCAGGAGCCTGACTCCTTCTGATCCGTATTTCTATGTAAGGTTTGGCTGATGTATGTCAGTGGGCTCAAAAGTTGTGAGAAAGATTTCATAAAGCTCCTTTCCATAGACATCTAGGCCTGGAATAAATGCATCTTTTCACAAACCATTAGAAATGGCAGTAGAACTTACGTGCTTCTTTTGATAAGCTTACTGTATACAACCAGATGAGAATAGGGAAAGAGTAAATGAAGAGAAAGCAAAACCCAAACCAGTTACAGTTACAGGTACCAAATTTCCCTGCATATTGAGCTATTTTAAATATGAGGCAAGCTGATAATAGAGAAATTTTCTATTTTTGAACCACAATTTTTACTTTAATATTGCACATTTAACCACATTCTTTGCCATACTTGAAACCTCATTTCTTCAAGGAAGTCTCAGATTTTGCTATACACAGATAATCTTTGAGAGCCCCTTTATTTCAGTCAGATGTATTGGTACATGGCTTTGCACAGATATCTAATGAAATGGGCAAACTGACTTCCGGAAATAAAAGCAATAAAGACATTTTGCTGTTCATTTATCTTTTTGTGGTCACACAAGATTGAAGAATTGCTTGCTGCAACATTTCTGTGCAAGCAAAGTAAGTCTGTAACTGGCTTTGCACTTACGTTTTGCAAGACACATCAATAAGTAAGAAATAGCTTTTGTATAGATTTGGTGTATACAGAATCCCCCATCTCTGGCAACTGCATTTAAAAAGTGATAAAGTACAATTTCTGAGTCACTATGGCATAAAGTACTACTGTTAGTTGCTGTAAAAAGCAGTAGATGTAAAATGTTTCGAACAGTAATTGAATGTAATTTCACTCTGCAGTACATATGGGTCTTTACAGCTCTTCTTAAATAAATTCTCTGTGTGAGCTCATCAGAAGACGAAAGCAATATTGCCCAGCAGGGTAATTAGGAGGGGACAGAAGGGGTTCATAAGATTGCAAAAATGTTATTCATATCATGTTACCAATTTTAGGGTTGCTGCTAGAGTAGCCCAGATGGTTTTTCTCACTTGCTTTCAGTTGTCCTAAAGGGCCTAGAAACAGAGAAATCTAAGCTGTGTTGGGTTGTCCCATATCTAGAAACAGGAAAGAATGGGACAAAAAGGTCATCACGTAAAACTTCTCCCCAAAAGTTTGTTTATTTTGAAAGATGTTTCTTAGCGTATTTCTAATCAGATTTCTTTCAGCGTGAGTGCAAAAGGACCACAGTATGTGGTAAAATCTGCCTCATAGTAGTTGTTTCAGTGCACTTAACATGATACTTCAGAAAAATGGCAAAATTTACAGTACCACATCATAATGATGTCATTTATCTGCCTGCAAATACTGTGTGGTTTGCATGATGTAAACACTTCATGCAGCAAATTGTAATAGAAAGACTAAGATAGTTTGCCTAGAGAAAGAAGAAGAGAGTTTGAGTGTGGGAAGCAACAGAAGGGCACAGCAGGGACAGCAGTCTCAGCCCTGCCTGTGTCACTGGCAGCCACATTAGCATCCAGATCCCACCCCATCTACCTGCAGTTTCACAGGACAGATGACACTGGAGACAAAGGATGATGAAGGAGCCCTGATGCTTCAGGGCTGGGACAGAGTGGAGACACAGGTCATCCAAGAGTTCAAACACAGCATACCTAAAACTTCCATAAGGTTGCCAACCTAGGAATAGCATGAGAGCATGAGGACTTGTCAGCTAGTTACTCTCATTCCCCAGGGCACTGCAAAGGTCCTAACAGCAGGACACAAGCATTGGAGAACACTATGGCAGGCTGGACTCTTGAGCACCAACCCTGCCCTGGTGTGTGACAGCTGGACAGACATACGAACACCACACTTTTCTGGTGCTTGTGACAGTGAAACTGTGAGAGAGCAATGAGCAAAAACTATTTTACTTGTTTTGTTCCAAATAAAAGCATCTTCCCCTTCCATAAGTTTTCCTTCCTCCACTGGTACTGGCTGCACTGCTGATCTAACACTGGAGCAGCGCAATACCACAAGCATCCTTTACTTTTTATGAGATGAGGTGTAACTTGACCAGATAATAATTATGGAAACAATTACAGTCATGTTTCACTTCATGCAGTTTGGACCCAAGGCATCAGAAGCAATGTCATGACTGCCATGTCTGTGATCATAATGGGATGAGGTTTAACTGGAAACATGTCTTGTTTAGTGGGAGAAAAAACATATGAGGTTTTTTTTTTGTATTTGTAACACTTTCTCTCAACTTGTTTATACATCAGTTTTATTTTAAGAATAATATTTTATTTCTTATTTATATGAGATTACTGAATTAAATTATTTTCATAAGTTGCTTAGTTTATATCAATTTCTTTTATATTGATTTTTTACATTGTTTTCTACCCATATAAAAAAAACCAATGGCATATCTGAGTTCTTTCTGGTAAAATTCAATAATCATCTAGACTTTATTAGGCATTGATGTTTTCCACATGCAAGTTAAGCTAAACTTATCAATCACCTTCGAAATACTTCTTTATTTTTTGAAAACAAACAGTCTATTATTTGTTATTTATAATTAATTTAAGCCATCATGAATGAGAATTTTCTAAGCATTCTGGAAATTATCCCTCCAACTGATGGTAAACCTCCATCCCACAGTTAAAAACCATGATTGTTATCTTTTGGCTTTGAATGAAACATTCAGGAAGTGTTTATTGTTCGTGTTAATCCATGCTGTAGCTGACTTTGCTGTTTCTGTCATCAAACCCAGTTAACAAATAATGCCATTGTCTGAAAAAAATAAAGAAAAGATAAAACATCTCTTGTTATCTCGTGTCACTCTGTAATAAATGGCAATAAAATCATTATGCCATGCAAAGCTATGAATCAGTTTAACAAGCGAGTTCTGTTGAAACTGCTGATTATGTTTGTTGTAAGGGCACTGGTCATCTGTTTTTTCTTGTAAACAAGTGTATAACTCCAGCTACTGTGCCTGTCGACTTCCATGTTTTCGCATTTTTTCCTGTCCTTTTTTTTGAAATAAAAAAGAGGAGTTTTAGTTTTGATATGTGTGAAACAGAAATTTCTTTATCATTATTTTTTATAAAGTAGTGACAGTCAGGATGATGGATAGTATGATATCGACTTTTGGTATTTTAGGATACAAAACTTGTGCAGTTATATACACTTGTTACATACAAAGATGTAACAGTGTGAAAGAGAAAAATTAAAGTTCAAATTTTTCTATAAGCCTTCTGAGCAGCCTGATTTTCTCTGCTCAGACAGAGCTCTAGCAAAGCCTGCTGTTAAATATTTTTGTCCTGTTTTCCTTATTGTGTCCTTCCCTTGTGTTACCTTCCCTATGCACTGAACATATGGTCTTCTTCCTGTGGTTCCTTGGCAGAGCACCACATAGGACTGCAAGATACAACACACAGTGTTTGATTTTGTAGGGTCAAATTCCACACCCAAATTCTACATTCTACTCTCCAATTTCTGCAGTGGTTTTCCAGATGCCTGCAGAGTTTTTGTGCACACAAAGCAATATCACAGGCACTCTGCTGCTCTACATAGGAGCAAAGTGACTCCACATCACAGTTATCTGCTGCTCACTGCTGAGTGTTTGCCAAAGTGTATGCCCATGGTTTCCTCTGCATTTCAATACCAAGAATTTGGCAGTAAATATACATGTATATTACATAGGAATTTATAATTTTACGTATGAAAATATATTTCTAAATATTTTCTTAGTTTTGCTGAAACAGGAGTGGCTCTCTGTGTCCTTTCACACTGAAAGTCTGGTAGATTTGCAGCTCTTCCTTTTCTTGGAACATTTCAAACTGTGAGTGCTTAAGTGGTGGCAAGGAAAGAGATGGGAAAGGAGGGCAGCAGATTGCTTCCTGAAAGCTGTGTGGAGAAGGCAGTGTACAGACTGTGAGGGTGCTCCATCCCCGTTATGTTAACAGACTGTTCATGCTCTTGTTGGCCATCACAAAGAGAGGAAGTGCATGAGCTCTACCTGTGCAATGACGGTTCCAACCTTCTGCTGACAGACTGTGGTAACTTGTGGGATTTCTATTGTAATTCCGAGTCCTAGAAAGGCTGCCAAGTTTCCAGCTTATCCATGCAAGACAGGAGTCCCTAATTAATAACGATGCAAGCTACTGGCT
The DNA here is from genome assembly GCF_965231275.1 of Zosterops lateralis. Classification (NCBI taxonomy): domain Eukaryota; kingdom Metazoa; phylum Chordata; class Aves; order Passeriformes; family Zosteropidae; genus Zosterops; species Zosterops lateralis. Next base: position 30,639,137 of record NC_139766.1, read on the forward strand.
TTCCCAAGTTTATTCTATATCCTGTGAACTTATCTATTTATACATTGGTTTAAAATCATTGACTAATACTCATGCCTGAAAAGTATTTTAAGTCTGGAGTAGAGTGATACATGAATAATAATTGAATATATTTCTCCTTAGTGCTTATAAAATGTACAAAAGGTTGTACATAGGGAAATTAAGGAGAATAAAAAGGGGATGGGAGCTTTTGAAAATGATAACAAGGGATCACTTTAGCATAATATAATGTAATTCCAGAGTGGATGCTTAACAAATGCTGGATTTTACGAGATTCACAGCGGAAGTGTTCCTTAAAGACAGATTTGAAGAAAGGTGAGCAAACATAATGATTTAAAATTCTATTGTAAACCCAGGCTTTAGAAAAATTGCATGTGGGAGAAATAGATACCTAGAAAACCATGGTTATTACAGCTAAAATTCTTAGAGTGCTCTAAGTACCTTTGTGTGAAGGGTAACAGCTTAGTCACGCTGTAAGAGTGGCATAATGCAGTCTTATAGAAACAGCCCAAATCAAAGTATTTTGTTATTGGTTTATAAATCTACTCCAGCTAATAAAATCAGATTTGACATGTTTTTCTTCCTGAAAACATGGCACTGCAAAAAGAAAGGCCAGTTTTGACACTCTTGTGTCCCCATCAGGGGGTCTGTTAAAGGAGACATTGACATCATTCTAATGAGGCAAAAAGTTTAAGATACTGAAAAGTACTGAGATTTTAATTAATCAAAACAGATATTCTCTGAGTTTGAAGTATGATTTTTGTTTTTATTGATTAGCAGGTTTTACTGACTAAAAATTGAATTAAAATTACAGAAAATCTATGCTAGTATATGAATATATTTATGTGTATCTTATTCCTTCTCAGGAACATAAGGAATTTCACTGGTAATTGTCCCTCCAACTCCACAGGGTGCCATAGTGCTGGCTAGAAGTACATGATCCAGTTCTAGCTATGTTAACCCATTCATCTGTGATATGACAGCCATGTTTGCAGAAGCTAAAAGGAGCTGCTACTCAGCAAGGCTAATAAGGGTGATCCATCTGCCCTGTTACTGTGACTGTGATATTTTTTGGTGGTAGTGGCAGCTTGTACAGGTAATGCTATACATCACTGCCCTGGGTCATGCAGACATAGCTCTTGAAAGTGCTACAGCCCTGGTGACACAGAAAACTTGCAGAGAGAAAAAGTCTGAATGACATACCATTTGGTTTCCTTTCATAGCCCCAGGTAGCAGTAGAATGATTTTTTTCCCCCTAATGTGCTTCCCCTTACTGGTTCACTTCTGTTCACTTAATTTTTACTGTCTTGGGCAGGCATGATAGGTGTAATGGTGCTGCAAAATGGAGTAATGCAGGCTGACTGCTTAAGAATCTGCAGGAGTTTGAGCACAGTCCTGCAAGGATGGGCTGAGTGATGGCAGTGAGGGGCTCACTTGTCAGCACATTGCCCGATGTGGCTGCAGACCCAAGTGCTCTGGAAAAGAGCTGCACTGAGCAGTGGGGGCTTGTTGTCCTGGGCTGGCAGAGCCCTGGCCAGAGCCTTTGTGCAGCTCTGCCAGCTGACCCAGGCATCCCCTCTGTGCCTCGTGCAACAACACAGCTCTGAACACAGTCCCCCTACTTTGATAACACTGAATGATGTTATTATTCTTATGACTGTGTTTCACTTTTTTTTCTCTCTTTGATGGGAAACAAAGCAGATGTGCTTGGGAGGTCCCATATACTTGACAAGACAGTTAAAAAAAAGAGGAAAGCACAAACAAAATAGAAGACCAGATGAAAGAATGCACAGTGGGGAATTAGATTTTTCAGTGCTTAACATCTAGTTTCAGATCATGCTACTGCTTGTCACCATGTTCTTTCCTGCACTATTAAACACTCAGGAGTAACATCACATTTTCAGTCTCTTCCACAGAGGTTTGAGTTGTGCAGCATTTGAAATCAAGTGGTCAAACAGTGCCTTGCTGTAGAAAACATCCCAAAGCAAACAACAAAGAACAGCAAAGAACAAAGTCATTTGTTCTACTAAGGAAGTTTCAAATGAAATTCATTTGAATAGAATCTGCCTCAATGTTGTGAGGTGTCAACATATAGAGAAGTTGACAGCTATAGGTTTATCATCTGGGGAGCACTCACTCACTAATTCCCACACTTTGATACTATAGAGATCGGTCCATTTCACAAAATGAATTGTGGTTACTTGAATTATTTAGACAAAATACAGTTAAGTATTAATAGCTGAGTTACTGTAAAGACAGACTTAATCTGCTTTTGCAGATTAGCTGAGTCAATCAGATTTTATGCTGGTATAACATCCACCACACAAAAGATGGCTGTGGAGTAAGGCAAAACACATACTGGTTTCACAAGGAAAACCACAATAGTACCAAACTAGAATATTTCATTCATCTTCAATAATCCTCTGTATCAGGAAATGTGAATATATGTGAATGGTTTCTCTTGATTTTTTTGGCTACCCCTGAAAAATACAGCAAGACCAGAAAGGAAGATAAAGAACTGACGGACTGTATACACTTCAGTGTCTGTCTGGTAAAGCCCATAAGTTGCCACTGTCAAGTAGCTGACCAGGATGGCATGTTTGGTTCTTTTGTGGTCCTGATCGTCCTGATGCACCCAGACCATTCTTCAACTTCTTTGAGGGCCCTTTCTAGAGTGACATGAAGGGGAGGAAGGGGGAGGATGATGGTGGCTCCTGGGGCCATGTGGGAGGAGCTGAAAAGCACACTACATCTAGATGATTTAGACCTAGGGTGTGTTGGTAATAAGGCACAAGTGCAGATAGGTGCAAATGTAGAGTGTGTTGACACAGAAAGATGTTGGATGTCAGATATAGAAGAAAAGAAAATCTCCCATGTAAGTTAGTCTTTAATGCCAGATCTTTCTTGTGATTCTCCTCAGTGATTATTTTATTAACTCTTCAGCATAGGAAACCTGGAACAAATACATCTTAAATTATGTGACTGCATGCTGGTTTTGGCCAGTGTAGAATTAATTTTCTTTACTGAAAAGTAGCTGATACGGGGCTATGTTTTGGGTTTGTGGTGGAACTGGTGTTAAGAATGCAGGGATATTTTCATTATTGCTAAGTAGTGCTTACATAGTCAGGGCCTTTTCTGCTTCTCCCACCACCCTGTCGTGGGGGAGACTGGGGATCCACAAGAAGGTGGGAGGGTACACAGCTGACCTCAACTGACCATAAGGATATTCCATACAATATGGCCATGCTCAGCATATAAAGCTGGGGGAAATTTTCTTTTGTATCTATTCTAAGTTATTGAAAATCTAGTCTTGAAGTAAAATGCCAAATAGGCTCTACAATTGCTAATAAATAACTAGCAATTGTACATTTGTGCTTTAATATGACTGGAGTGGTGCTTTCTCATTTTCAATTATTATTATGTTTGTATTCTGCTTTAAAGGTTATTTTAAAAAGCAAAGTGCAATGATGCAAAAAAAATCAGCTTGACTTGATGTATTAAGAAGGGGTTGCATATGATCATTAATCAAATGTGTCTCTGTGTGAAACAGATCTTTCTTGTAGAACAAAAATCTGTTACTTAAAAAATGCTTTTAGACAGAAGTACACCTAGAAAAACTTCCAAAAAATCAAATTGAAAACTGTAGTATTAATAGATGCCTTTACAGCATTTATTTTACATAAAGAGAATTTGCTTTTGCATTTAATATCACCTTATTTAGCAATTTGGAAAACCTATCTATAAATTCATGGCTTCAACTGGCCTATTCTGTGTGGCTTGTGTACAGAAGCACTTGTTCTGTATCAGCCTGCAGCTCTGAAAACAAGTGTTATATAACCAGAATGTATTTGAAGGGAGCTGGTGAGCAAAAGATAAATATCCAAAGTGTGATTGTGCTAGACACACTTTTTAGAAGTTCCATATTATCTGCAGTGCCCTTCCACAGGTAAACAAGTGTCTGTCTACAAAAGCTCAGCTCTATTTATTTGCTTTGTACAGCGTAAGTCCATCTTATCTAGATATAAACCAAAGTAGTATGATTTGACAAATACAAATTCATACATTCTGGTCCTGGCTGTCATCCTATTCAAATCACCAGTATTTTGAAGTGCAGATGCATAAGGTTCCAATGTGTATAATTTTCTTAATGCTACATTTTGAAGGTTATAACAATAAATGTCTCTATTTGATATGAGGGTGGAATAGAAATAAGCTCAATTTCCTTATGAAAGTGCAATCTCTGTCATTCCCTGAGCAAAGATCCAACTGCTTAGCAGGAGTTTAACACTATTAAGTCTCCAATTGCAAAGATAGTGCTAAATACAAGTAGTTTTTTAGACTTACTCTTGAGCATTATTTCAAAATGCTGAAAAGCTTTACTAATAACAGTGGAAGATGAATTTTTCTTTCTGACTGAAGGTCAGGAAAACTCTAATAGTATTTATGTAGAACTTATATTTCTATTTATATTAATATGTCAACAATAATGTATAAATGCATAATAGAAATATGTCAATATAAAGTCCAAAGAAATACATTGATGTGACACAGCGCTCCTCTACAAAGAGTGGTATAGAGCTTAGGCAAGACTGGAGATAGAAGATCTACATGATATTCTGAATTTCTTGTGACAGTACCCCAGTATTTGTATTATTTTATTCTGTTGAAACATAATAGGAGAGGGAGGGCTTTCTTGTCTGTAAGAGGCAAACATTTGATGTTGAGATCCAAAAAGCTGCATTGCTGACTTGAGTAGCTTCCTCAGCAAGATAATTAAGCCCATTTCTCTGACTTCTCAAGCTATTAAAAGAGAAAGGCAATTGCTGTTGCATTGTTTTCTATGCGACTTTGAAGAACAAGAAAAAAATAAATCAGAAAATATTTGTTACTCTCTTTTCACCAAACTTCTGAGAAGGAAAGAGTTATAAATTTTGGTCTGTGTTCCTAGAAGCAGTTACATAAATTCAATAAACAAGTTGGCTAAAATAAAGAGTGTGAGAGGCTCATACCTTCCCTGCTGGATTGCGCATTTCTACTCCACCTCAGACTTTCTTAATGGATTACATTAAAAATTTCTGTTATACTGTTATCATGAAACAGGCAAGAATGATTTTTCCAGCCCTAAGAAATCTTATAAACCTGAATCTTGGCTGGATCTAGTGGTCAGAAAGGCAAATGGAGGCATATTTCTTCTTTGCTTCCCGTAAGAGAAGTGATGTATATTTCTGCTGTGCAATATCAGCAGTGAAATACTTTTGAATTTGAGGCTCACCTGGATCCTAAAGAAGACTTGAAAGACTAAAATTTTGGCAGATATTATTTTTTGTAATCTGATAGAGGCGGTATTACATAGCAAAAATAACTAATATTTTGTAGATTATTAACTGATCTAGATGGAAAACATACAGTTTGAGTTTTAAGGGGGAGTTAGTTGTAAAGTGAAAAAAACCAAAACCAAACCAAAACAACAAACCTCTGGTTACCTGCATGGTCAGAAAGCTGATGGCCAATCCATTCCTGCAGACATGTGAATCTAAAGCAAGAGCTCTCTGGGGCTTGCCAGGCAAACAAGCATTCTGTTTTAGCAGCATGCTTGGAGTGAGAAGCCAAGGGAAATAGAGACAAGACATCTGTCTCTTGGTAATTGAGCTAGACAGAGTAGAACTCCCTGTTCAACCAGAGAGGTTGTTACAGTTCATACTGTATCAGGGTAAATCAACTGCTCCCTAAAAAAACCTTTGTGAAACAACAGGTTTAAAATTCCCTCTAGCTTTAAGCTAACACATGAAACAGGAGATACGTGTTAAAACTTAGGGCATAACTTTCCTGTATCGAAGTTACCAGCCAGTCTTGAAAAGTTATTTAATTGTTCACTGAATTATCTTCATTTATACTTGATAATTAATACTTAATAACACCAGTTACTCTCACACATTGCATTAAATCATAGAAATCAGTGTTGTGTCCAGCCTGGCAATATTATTGGTTTTGTATGAGAAAATCAGTGCAAACCTACATGCCTTTCTGAGAAAAAATAAAGACAAAAAGTACAGGAATATTTCTGCACAAATAATATTTTTTTCATGCTCATTGTAGTTCTCAGTGCACCACTAAAACATATTTTCAGAAGGGCAATGAATAACTGAACCTAGTTCATAAGTACAGAAATTCCTACTCTAGCAGAAAACACAGCGCTGAATTAGTGTTTTTATTTTATATTTGTGTCTGGCTAACCTTTTCTAGATAATTAAAGAGTAGTCATATTGTTTCTGAAAATGAACATTAATGATCAACACTTCATCATCACCAGAATTTTTTTAATACATGTTTTTATCCTTATTATAGTTCCAGATATACAAATTTATTTGCTACTGGCTTCTATAACTTAAAATTTCTCAAAGAACAGTGTTGAGAATTTGCTTAATAAAAAATCTACCACAAAGAATCCATAGACTGTTAAAACTATGAACTTTTTTTCATCAATTAGTAAATGTTTTACAGTTGAGAATAATTGTGCATGGACTCATGTAGGAAAAGAGAAACTACTCTCAACAAATACTCGTCTGATTAAACACACTTGATTCATCCAACAAAGACACCAAACTTTTCTGCATATGCAGCCTGTTAAACATCACAACTTCTCTTTGAGTGTATTTGCTGCATAGCTATGGACACTATTATCATGCTACTCAAACTGAGATTAAACCTAGAAAATCAAAATATTTTACAGCAGATGAATTATTTCTGTACATCTCAAGCAGCTTTGTTATCAATTTTTTCTTGTATCTCAGTTTTGCCAAATGTAAAAAAGACATTTGAGTGAAAATAAGTAAAAGTAAAAAAAAATGGTGCATGGAAGTCAAAAGTTTTTTGGTGTCAAATACCTAAATCCTTTATTGCTGATGTGTGCAGCAAATTCATCAGTCATGCTGGAAGAAGGTCAGGGCAGGAAAAGCAAAGCAAATGAATGAGGGGCAAAAGTAAGGTAACCTAGAAACTAATTCTGGGAGGAAAAAGCACTATCAAAAGATAAAAGAAAAAAAAAAGCTAAAAGAAGATTAACACAGTGTATCCTATGACTTCAGAATAGAAAACAGGGTGACAATGTGTTTAATTTCAAGAAAAAATTACATTGCAGTTAAATTTTGCTGTCGTATTATGACATATTTTAATTCTGCAGGATGTTCAGAATAAAACTGATAGTATGTGTGAAGGAAAGAGGTGTTCACTAATAGGGAAAGATTACAAAAGTAAATATGTGCACTTGTGATAGATGATGATTAGAGAAGGTAAAAGAAAAATAGCACCTGAAAGATATAAAGAGCAAAAAAAGTAAAATCTTATTTACATTATGACATAGAAATAATGCTCAGTGAAATAAAGAGAAACAATAAAATGTGACCTGACAGTTAAGAATCCCATTTTCAAAATAATAACATTTAAATTGGATAAAGTCCTACTCATTTTCAAACTAAACTTATGTTAGTAATTATTACAGTCCAGAAGTAAATATTGGCTCTCCTAACACCACTGACATAGAGCCCACTGACTTGACAAGTACCATTTACCCAAAGCTTTGCTGACAGCAGGGTGTTCTAGAGGTAGATCCTACTTTCTTTGCCCAAGATCTGTGCTGCAGATGCTAGTAATTGCTGTGTCTGTAAAGATGCTAATAAAATTTTGGGTTTAGCCAAGAGAAGCCTAATAAAGTCCATGAAAAGATTCTGAATGTATATTCATTAAAATTGCACCAAGACTTAACTCTTAGTTTCTTGTTCTCTTGTGTCCGCTTCAGAAAATTCTATAGTGAGGCTAAATGGTGCCTTATAACTAAGAAAAATATAAAATCCAAAAGTTCCTGGAACAGTGGGTTCACAGTCAACATTTTTATCGGAGGCATCCAGCATACGGATAACAGCATGGGGCTTCCAGGAACAGCTTTGAGCAGGACTCATTATGCTGTGTTAATGCTTGCTTGCTAACAAGTGTACACTTCCCATAGAAGACATTTTCCTTTCCTGGTACATCACAGATTGCTTATGCTTGTAATTACTGGGAAACAATGTTCACTACCTGATTATTGTTCTCTTTTATATTTACACTTTGATCATATTTCATCCTATTGCCAAGGGACACTATGTCTAGAGAATACTCCTTTCCTCCAGTATTCTGTTGTTTCATTATTAATATCAATCTAAAGATCTCATTCTGAGTTTATGTGGACAGGATGGCAGAAGCAAGAAACCCACAGAAAAAAAATCAATGTTACTACAAATCACTGAAGGCATCATGCAGACTCTAGTGTGAAGAAATCACAGCAAGATTTCTATTACAAGGCCATAAGCTCTGCAATCCAACCAACAATGTGACTTTGCCATGTTGCTTCCAAAATACTTTAAATGAACCTAGAAAAGCCTCTTAGGGTAAATCTAAACTCACAATATAGAAATAAATATGATCATTTGGAGTAGTATAATTTTGCGAGTAGTGTAACTGAGCATCTCTGCTTTTAAATTTATTTTATTCAAATTAGTTCAGAGTTTTATCCACTATACTGCTGAATAGACTTAAACAGACATTTTTTGGGTCTTTTTCTCATTTCTGTAGAAGCCCTAATTATTCACTGTCCAAAACTGTACTTAGAAAATAATTTATTATTTTAGGTTTGCAAGATTATTTTTATACCCTGGTAGGTTACTTGATCTTTGTGAACTCTAACGCCTTGTATCTAAAGCAAGAATTACAGAATTACTTTTCTTGCACCCTTTGACTGCTTTGCTTATTTAGACTACAGTACTCTGCAGCTGAGGAATGTCACTTGTTTCTTGCAGAGTTCTCAATAATGAAATATTAGTCACTTTTAAATATTTTTAGATTTTGCTTGCTAGATTTTCAACTCACACATTACTATCCTCGTCATCCATTGCCACTGCAAAATGAAAAACATTTATTTGCTTTCTGCAAATTAATTCTTACAAGCACTGTCTGCCTTTCCATGGGGCAACTTGGAAACCACTCAGAGCTCCCAGTACAAATGACCTTTGCTTTCTTCTGGTGATCGTCTTGGGGCAATCACCACAAGGAAAACTGGAATTCATGCAAGTCACAAACCTATACTCTGGACAGCTTGTGAAGTGTGCTTAAAACAAAATTGTGGACAGCTGAGCTTTTTCCAGAGAGAACTCAGTATGGAAAAGTAGCTATTTTAGCACTGAAATTGCCATGGAAAGAGTTTCATTCCGCAGTGCGAACACTGATTTGAGTCTTCCAGCTATTAAGGGTTTGTTTTAATACCTAAAGCTTTATGAAACTGCATTTTTTTTTTCCTAGATCTCAAACAAACAAACCAAGCCAAAAAGCCCTCTTGGTATCCTAAAATGTGTTTTTTGTAGCCAAAGATGTGATTCCTCAAGCAATGATAAAATGTATTTCCCCAGTACAGAAATTGTAGGTTTTAAAATAATTAACAACACTTTGAACAAAATTACATTCCATCAGATGAATTTTATCTAGCTTATTTAGATATTCATGATGGTAGGAAATACTCAGTTTGTGATTGAAAATATATTCCTCTCTTGGTGTTAAAATCTTTGCATAATTGAAGGTACAATAGCCATGCTTGGATTCTAGGCAAAGGATTGAGATTACTATCCAATAAAGTGTATGATAAGGAATGGTCACATATCCTAGGAAACGCCCCAGAGATTTCATTATTCTTGCTAATAACATTTTTTTCTATTTTTTGGATATTTTAATAGCCCTGAAAAACATTTATGCATTTGAATAGTTGAGTGGGTTTTCAGAAAATTCCTTGAAGTGAGGCACAAAATTATAATATTGATGATTCACAGGGGAAACGGGGTTGATTTAGAAATATAACCCAGGGTTGATTTAGAAATATAAGTTATAACAACCAAGACATGTTTTGTTTACAGATACATTTTCAGCAAAGATAAAGCATTGTATGAATTTTTCTTCCTTTGAAATATTTAATGAATAAAAAATGGCAAAGAACACCTGTCATGTTATTTGGTTTCTTTGTTCATTTAACTGAAAGAAAGCTAAACTCATTTTGTTTACAACCTGCTCATTAGTACTTATTGGTAAAAAAAAAAATAATTAAAAATTACCAAAAATAGCCTAAGGCTTTTCCTGCAGTATTTTTTAATGGAAACTATTTAGTATGAAGAATCAGATAGAAAAACAAAAGGTAACTGTTTTTAAAATCCATAATTTCAGTGGTAATCTGCCTGGGAAAGTGTGTAGCACTCTAACCCTGATATCTTAAAATTGAATATAGTGTGCAAATGTTAAGGTCTTCTGACTCTTAATGTTGAAAATTCCAGAGCCAATTTGTGTTGTTTTTGTTTGCTCTTGGCTAAAGTTCCTATTTGGCTGCCCAGAATTGTATCAAGTAAGTGGCCTGAGATTGGTGGCACCAGCTTTTCCTTTTCTGTTATCCTGGCTCTTTTATAGCAGCTTGAGATTAGAGTCAGAAGGAAAACTATGGTTTTTTTACAAAGAATAATTAAGTGTTCTTCCCTTAGTGCAATTCGGAGGAGCAAAATCTCACATCATCTCATGCAAATGTGCACAAGTCTGTAGAGACTCTGAAACCATATCTATGGTGTAACATATATTTTAATTTAACTATTTACTTATGGAAGATAACACTAACTAATGTTTCTTGACACCAGCACTTTATTAAACATTGTATAAAATTTTTCTATTAATTCTTATAATGTACCTTTGAAGATAGTTACTTTTGAACAGCAAGCACTGGCTCCAATTACCTAAATGTCTTGCTTGATATGGTAAATTTGAATCCTTTTATTTGAATTACCCTGAGCATTAGGGAAATGCATTTCATTAATGCAACTTTTTCAGCCAAAAATTAGGCCAGTTGGAATGGAGGTTTCATGTAGTCCACTTCTCTACACGCAAAGTTCAGTCTACACTTTTCCATTTTTAGATTGGGTTATACTGTTTTAGAGCCAGTCTTTGCATTCTCTAATGGTGCAATAGTCAAACACTTAAATTACTTTTATTAATTCTGGAAGGTTGTATAAGTGCACTTCAAGAGGAACATTTCTGTGTAACAAAAAGAAATATTTACTTGCAACTTTAAACTGGCTTAAAAATTGAACTTTTCAGGGCAGTCACAATGAAGTTAGCTCATGTTTTACCATCTTTCCTTTTCATTTTATTTTTTCTTCCCTTATGCTAACTTAGCAACATTAATGTCTCTGTGACAAAGGAGTGAAGGATTTCAAAGCAACACTTCCATAAGTTATCAATGCAAACTGTTTTGAATTCTCGAATAATGGATGGTTGTTTGAAACCAGCATGTATTAAAATAAAGGAGTGAATATATCAGAATATTAAGTAACTTCTGAAAAGCCAAACTGAAGATGAGTTAGAAAAGACAAAATGGAAAGCTGATAAAAGCTTTGACACCAAAGAGCACCACATATGTTGTTAAATATTTTATAGCCGTATTAATTTCTAGTTTGTATTTATGTCTGTTGAGTGTTAAGCCTCAACCCATATTAGAATTTAAGTTATTTTCAATTAACATATATTTTTAATTACTGATTCATATACCGGGAAAAATAGAGAAGGCAAACAATTAAAAAAAATTGAAGAAAACACTTAGCAGTGGAGATTTTAATGTGTAGTTATTCAGAGTGTTGTAACATTTTCTCTTTTGTGGCTTACAGTGGCAAGGGGTGAAGTCTGTAAAAGGAGAAGAAAAGTCTTGGCAGAACAAAGTCTTTGCAGGAGAAGGAATTAAGTATTCATAGGCCCATGGTCCTACACTGTCAGTCCTATTGTCCAGATGAAAAGACAAAGTTTTTAATGTTCTCATGCTAAAGCTGTGCTGATGTTCCAAGTAGACTTTGTAATGGATAAACATTCAGAGAGTGTTTGCAGAAGCAAGGTGTGAAATTAATAGGCATAGCTAGCAGGGTCTGCCTAGCAGTGAGCTGCCAGGTGCCCTGTCTGGGAGGAGGCTGTTTCCTCCTCTATGCCACAATCAGCCATCTCTGACATAGATGGAGTGATGCATTGCATGCCAAAACTACCATTGGCCAGGGAAGCACATGATGCCTCTGTTCAAACAATTTTCATACAGGGCAGTAGACGCACATGGGGAGGCACAAAGGCCACATGTGGAAGGGGATGTTGGGGGGAAACAGATAGAGATGCAATTATGGGAAAAAAATTGCACCCTGCGGGGAGACTGCATCCCCTGAAGGTCCCATGCCAGAACAGGGGGGCAGTAAGGAGCAAGGATCAAGGGAAGAAAATGTAAGAAGCAAGGATCAATGGAAGAAAATGAGTAAGAAGCAAGAAAAGACAGGAAAAAAATCATTATGTAATAATCCCAAACTCCTACACTGCCCACCACCTCACAAAGGGATTTGGGAGGGGTGAAGAGTGATTTTTGACAGACGAGTAAAGCTGAGACATGGATGAGGGGAAAAAAATGTTTCTACAGGCTAGATTACAATCACATAATTATTAGACATCATGCTAAAAAATCTCAGACCTAGTTTCAATTCCACTCACAGCCTGAAATATTAGGACAGTTTTAATATTCATCTATCACAAAGTAAAAATCCATAAGGTTATCATTTCTTTTGCTGAAGCAGCAGGATTGGGCCATTGCTTATTAAGTGCTGCCATCAGATTGGGCAGATTGCACAGCCCCAGACCCCACAAGATCCCAAATTCCCTTGGGTAAAGTTTGCAAACACACTGCATGCTGCTTCTTTTTCCCACTTTGCACTCAGAACCAGTCCTAAAGGTGTAGAACTTAATATACAGCATAAACAGAATGGACAATTGGGGATACAAGCATCAAAAAGTCACCGCAGGACATTGAACTATCAGTTATAACCCAGTGTCTTCTGTTTCCCAGTGATCCATAGCCATTGTGTGGGCATCTCCTTTGGGCAGTGCCTGTGGGCAGCCTCCATTTAAGTAATGTCAGCTGCAGTTCAGGATCACTGCGTGATGTTTTGTACGCGAGATTAAATTTCATAGGTTTCATAGCACACTTTCTCTGAAAGTGCTGGATAGTAGAATTATTTTAGGTTCAGGTATATATCTGTTTCCTACCACAAACTAAAAATAAAAGAGGAAAGGGGAGATATAATTTAAAAGATAAAGAGATTAAAGTCCTGGGCTGTATTTTAAAAGAAACATGTTAATTAAGCTTTTATTAATTTGGGTTGTTTTAATAGAAAGCTGATATAAGAAAGAGAGCTGTCAGTTTTAGCTTTATTAGTGCCTTTAACTATAAACCACAGAGATGCATTAATCTATTAAAACTGCTGTTTGAGATGAGCATAACTGATACTCTAATTTAAAAAAAAATATAAATCTATGGGGTAGAAAACAAAATGTCTAGTTGATATGAAAAAAAGAAACCCTGGCTTCACTTTCTCACGTGTGGGCAATCTACCAACTGCAAAAGGAAAGTCTTGAAAAAATAGCAGTTTTGCAAAGTTGCCTTTGGTCTGTGTGTTTTAATACGACTTTATAAAGCAGTAGCATCTAAGTGGGCTAGAAAGATACTTAGTTTTATTTGCTCTCAGGCTGTACCTCATAGTTTACTCGAGAGTATGTAGTCTGGTAATAAAAGAGAAAATGGATGATGCCAGAAGCTTCTGTTTTAATATTTAATGGATGCTTTCATGGAAGCTGATTATTGAGAAGGATGCTTGGAGAGTGCTTACAAAAAAACTCCCAACGACAACAAGAAAAAAGCACAGTTGATGCTTCCAGAGTAAGGAAAAGGTATTTTTGTCACCAAAAAGCCATGTGAAATGTCATTAACTTGTCAGGTTCAGAAATCAGTTTGAAAATTACTTAGCAGTACTACGTTAAAGGCTATAAAACCACCTCTTTGGTGAGTGTGGGAAATGAGCCTTACTTCAGCTGTGCAGCTGAACTGTGTTGCAAATATTGGATCATATAAGATCTCACAGAAAATGGAACTGCTGGCTGCTCTTGCTTCACCAATGTCATATGCTATGGCATTTTCTTTAACACGAGCTCCAGAGCTATACCTCACTCTGACAGAATTTTGTTTTGTAAACAGTACAGAAATAAATTTAGCTCCCTTTGCACTTAGAAATCATATTCAGAAATTTCTTTCTGACAAGGTAGGTATGTTGTTACACTGGGATAAGAAAGGGTGTTCACATATCAAGAAGAATTTTCATCCCCCTAGTATATTAAGAAAGGCTTTTTAATCCAATTTATTTTTATCTTTTGATGCAAGCAAGTCACTTTATTTACCTCAGCTGCTTCAATATAATATTTTTTTATGCCACTTCCAATAAATGGACAGTATTGTAAAAATATGATAAATTGTAATAAATGAAATTATACTAATAATGACACAAGGTTGGGGATAGCTAAAATGGAGGAGTCATGCAAAAAGATTGGGGTAGGTCAGAAGGAATGGGAATATTCTAGGAATATTCTGCTCTACCAAATGAAACAAGGTCAAGGATACAGAAATTAATTTAACAAGATCATATTTCAGTGACAGGAATAGGAATCAAGGAAGAAATAAACATTTCGCAGTGTTTGAATCTAAAAATAGTATGGTTTTATTAAATTTCAGGAGAATTTTTTCTTGAAAAACCTGTCTTATAGATTAACCACTCAGAAAATACTATGGATAGCTGAACAGGTTTGGAGAAATAATCACTACTGAATGAAAGCTTAAATTTGGAAAAGATTTAATTTTCCTTACTGAACTCCTAATAACATTTCTGTTCTCTCTGTTGGAGTGCCAAGCCCATACCACAGATTTGACAGACTTGTGATGATAGCTAGTCTCGAAAATTTACGTGCTCAGGCACTTGCTCTACATCATAGGTTTTGAATGTGGTCAGTGGACAGCCTTTTCTTATATGAAATACATCATAATGGAAGCAAATATAATGACTTTGTTCATGCTAATAAAAGTAATATACACTGATTATCTTGCTAAGAAAAGGAAAAATTCAGCTTTTTAAAAGTTTTGACAATTTAATGTTTTTTTTTTCTTAAAAATAGAAAATAAATCAGTGATTAAAAATGGAGTAGAAGTTGATTACACTATACAATGACTATATATTATTATTGATAAAAATATATTCTATAAATAGCATTCGTATATTGCACGTTTTATTGTCAAGGAAATTTAGTGATATTAAGAAACATATCATTACATTCTTCCACTATATATATATATATATTACTGATTTGTTATTGATGAAGAAAGAGAGAAGGAATTCAAAATTGTCAGCTGAAACATCTTATCCAGTACAGCTCAGTGGAGATAATTGAATTTATATCACAAAGTTACTGAATATCTGAACATCCACAACCTAATCTTAGGTTAATCTTGGGCTCCAGATGTTTAGCACGACAGGAATCTAAAAGCATCACAGGCTCAAGCTCTAGTTCAGAGTCTTCCTATAACTAGTTTTTTTCCTAGGTGACTTAATGTTAATGAAAAATATTATCCAAGGCAGGGTGGTTTGATTTCCTGTGTGCTACATTCTATGTAGAAACCACTAGTAGATTTAAAAAAATCATCATTATGTTCATGATAAAAATTCTGAATTACTGCAAAATTCACAAGTTTTCTTAAAGAGTTTCCTAACAAAAAAACCTAACAAAAAAACTTTGTAGCTGGTTAAAACTTTCTCTGATCCAGAATCTATGAGTTGGTCAGAAAAAAATATGTCTGTTAATGAGTAGAAAGTAGCATATGAGTAAAAGTGCAATGAGAGGAGATAAATTATTTCATTAACCTGTTAGAGCAAATTCACATGATATAAACACATCCAACACTGAGGCAAGGGGAGAAGATCTTTACCTTAGGGATCTGAATGACCTTACGGTATCATGACTGCAAAAAACCTCTCAGATGTGCTGAACACACTTTTTGTCTGCCTCTTTTCATATAGTCAATACATTTTTCTTCAAAGGCCTACTAAGTCCGTGCTCTCTCTTTTCTGGTATTTGTCATGTGAAAAGTAGCAGCTACAGTACAATACATAAGCTAATTCGTATGGGTTTTTTTACAATGTAAATGAAAAACTTTCAAAGAAATACTCAGTATTTTTTTTATTTTTGTATAACCCCACAAAATTCCTGCCAAAACTTAGTGCGAACTTGCAAGCAACATTTTTTTTTTCCAATTAGATATTTGAAATAAAAAGAATTTGCTTTTTTTGCTCTCACAGTAGTACGGCAGCAGTCATTTAGCAGATAATGAATGAGTTAGGTGTGTCAAGTACAATTAAATAGTAGATCAGATACTAATTATCAGCAAAAAGATTCATTGCCTCTAATAAGAAGATACAATCTTGTCACTCAGGTCACAAACTGTGCCGTTTGCTCGTTCTAATTTGAAGCTCTGGAGAATCTCAGCTTTAGCTTTGACTTGCCTTGGCTCTAAACTTTTGGGGTCTCAGTACTCCACCAAAATAAAATTTAGGGCATGAATGCAAGTAAATTGGTGTAATTCTAAACAAATTTTATTGAATGCAAGATATTTTGATTGATTCAATTAAGAGTCAATAAAAATGAGAGAAAATGTTAGAAGAGTTGAACTATAAGTAATTCAATTTATTAGGCAATATCTCAGATTTAATAAATTTAATCGAGTGAACTTTTCTTACCTCCATGACATTTAAATGACCATCAGAAATAGTTCTAATGTAGATTTAAGATGCCCTCGACTCCTTTTTATATCAGTATTCAATGTGGTTCTATATGTTCACTCTTTACATTATAAATAGTGGTCTATAAAAAAACACACTTAGGTTTTTGTGTATAGATAGAAAGGTTTTAAGAATTATTTTTAATTTTCAGGACAGCTTTCAGGTTTAAAAATTGCTTGGCTTGGTGGTTTCTTTTCCTTCTTTCGTTCCTTTTATTTCCAACTTGGAGACACCCTTGTGACTTCACAATCTTACTTTATATGTATGCTTTTCTGTGAAATATTTTGAGTTAGCTGAAATAGGGAAATGGCTGATAATAGGCCCAACCCATTTCTGACTGCAAACTCCAAACCTCACAATCTAAACCTACATATTTTATGAAAAGACCTCTTCTGCCTCAGTTACACCAAACTGAACTATATGTCCAAATACGTATGTTTACCATACCTAGGAAGGTGTGTAAATTTTAAAAAGTGGATAAGTGATTGGTCTTTTAAAAGTTTGTTTACACTTGGCTTTTCTTTTTTTTCCTTTTTTTTCTTTTTTTATATTTTCCTGCATAGTGTTTCAGAAAACTGTGACATCAAAGAAAACCTGGAGTAAAAATAGTAAGGTTTATTAATAAATTGAGACCATAGTTTCACTAAAATAATGACTTTTACATCCTCTTAGTCCATGGTGGTGAGCCAAGTGAAACCACCAAACTGTGTCATTCCCAACTAAAAATAAAAGAGGTTTTATTGTTCGTAATATCCCACATACACTGGCTCTGTTCAGATAACATAATAAAGCTGACACTAAGGAATGAATTTATTTTTAGGAATCGCTGTTCTTCACTTTAATATCAAGACCTTAATATTACACTAGTAAAAATAATTATATAGTGGAAAACACTTAAATACACATGAATAATTATTTTATTGGTATGAGTAGTACACCAATGTACTGATATCTCCATAGTAGGGCACTTTTACAAAGATAGTGACAGAATAGCTATTAAATTGCCAATGTGAAAGGTTGAAATAAAATATTCTTTTTCC
This sequence comes from Zosterops lateralis, assembly GCF_965231275.1. Taxonomy (NCBI): domain Eukaryota; kingdom Metazoa; phylum Chordata; class Aves; order Passeriformes; family Zosteropidae; genus Zosterops; species Zosterops lateralis. The sequence goes on from NC_139766.1 coordinate 30,656,931, forward strand.
ACATTCTCTGAACTGAGGTTTAAAATAAGAACTTATAAAAGATTTTTTTCAGAATATGTTTCTTGCTGACATCATAAGAGTTTAGGGATCTTTAAAGGTAGTGATTATATATGACAGGAAAGGTTAATTCTCAAGCACTTCTAAGTCCACGGGAAGAAAAATGTTCTATTCTGCTCAGATATGGGCTTCTGTCAAGGCCTACCTCAAAGCCCAGCGAATTCTTATAGTTACTTCAATTGGCTTTTCAGGATGCAAATCAATGAAGATGAACAAAATAAAGAAGGGAGATTTTGATTGTACTTATTTTTAAAATATTACTCTGAAACTAATGCTTGGGAAGAAGCAACAAAAATTTACTTTGGAAATGGAGAACAGACAAAAATTTTCATACCCTCTGATTTTCAAACTAAAAAGGAAGCAAACTATAATTTAGCCCTTTATTAGTCTGAAAGAGTGGTTTCTTGATCTTCTATATATTGCGACTTCAAAGTTCAGTCTTGTAAACAGAACTGGAAATTGAAGGAGTCTGATTATTTTCCACGCTGCTTCCAGATCCAGTAAGGATTTTCTGTTTTAGAAACCCTGCAGCAGCTTCTGCATATGCTCATGGATATTGGATTTAGGGTGTCTGTTTCAGTAGTTTATCTACAGCAGAGCATCCTGGCATCTCTCAGCTCCATCATAAACCCTATATTCTACTCTTGGAAGCTCTAAATCTCAATTTCTCAGACTTGCATTTCAAATCTGCTGTCAGATACATTCTCTCAAAAACAAATGCCAAGCCTGAACAAAAACACTACCATGCAGATAAATACCAAGAAGAATCAGATTTTAGGTGTCTTGCTCTTTAGTTCCTCTTAGGCAAAAAGGAAACATGAGATATTTTGCAAATTTTTTATATGCCAACATTAATGCTGTCTTTGAACTGCCCATTTCCAAAAATGTGCTGTGAAGATCTTGGTTCAAAAGCATTTCAGGTTTCAAGAACTGCATTTCTTATTTCTTACCCAGATGTCTATGTCAGGGAACCGGCAAGGCTTTCGCAGTTCTTGTTCTGATGGGCGAATTACACTCATAGCAATTTATTAGTACTTACTAAATTTCAATCTCTTTATTTCCTCCTCTGTTAAAAATAATTTTGTAATAATGATTTTTTCCTCCCTACTTTCATTTCTTTTCATGGGTTTATTACTGTATAGCTTCAGAAGGCTTATCTGCCCTGTATTCTGACATCTCCTTAATATATCTTTAAGCTAGTTTAATGCTTTGCCTGCCTGCTATTCTCAGTACACTTATTATCAATGATAGGTGTAATAGAAACAGTGTTACTTTTGAAAAATGGCCGGACATTTCATTACTGTCATTTCACTGAGAAATAGGAGTTTGTTTAATGCATATGAAAAATACTAGCAGAAATAAAAGATCCAAAGGGATAAAAGAAATCAAAGCAATTTTTCTTCTTTTCAGATGCCAGATTGAGAGTTTTCAGTGTACTTTAAACAATGATTTATTAGCCTTTTGAGATTAGAGAAGTTTGTGTCTTCTTAAGTATAAAGTTTTCTTATCCTCAAAATAAAAGGGCAATAGCATAATTTACTAATTATTCATGGCATTTATATATTAATATGTTTCTATATAGAATATCTTTTCATAGCTGCTTCTAATTCAGTATATACTAATAAAACAGCAGAGTAAATTCAATTATAAACATAGTAATGAAAATCTCATTTTTTAATAAGAAGAAATGTATTTTTATCATAGGAACAAAAATACCGTTTTACCATATAATATTCCATTAATTCACTATTTCATTTTTTTCTGTACCTATCAAATTAGGCTTATTTCTTGTGAAAATGTCCTGCAAGACAAGATAACATCCACCAAATAACAAAAATGAAAAAAAATATTCATTGGTCTTTTTGTATACAGGCTGCAGAGAGCTCAGCCAACCCAGTGCTATAAATAACCCTGGACTGGTTCTTCCATGTTTTTGGATTGATTTTTAGGCTGGAGGGGGTTTTTTTGTGGACTTTTTCCCCTCTGTCTTGGTTATCTCTTTCATAGAGAGCTAATGAGTGAGATGATACTTGAAATTTTTTGAATGACAGAAAATGCTAATTAATATTTAGCTAAAACACAGACTTTTCAATGACCATTGAAAATGGTCGTTGAAAATACAGGCTATTGAAGACAGAATACTGGTAGAACCAGAAAGCTTCTTTCTGTTTGGATCAATCATCAAAGAAGAAATAAAAGAAAAATGAAGAATGAGACTATGGGCAGGAAAAAACCAGAACATTCCAGTCAATTAAATATCCTATGTTTAGTTTCCTAAACATGTCTTTTACTTCACAAAAGCTTCTGTCAAACATGTCTGTTTGACCAATGGTACCTGTTTTCTAACAACATTGCTTTGGAAGCCTTATTATATTAAGCTCTTCTCTGCTGGCTATTTCTGCCTGTAAAGAACAGAGACATTTGTTAGTGTATTTGTACTTGTTCATTTTTTGATATTATGGTTGTGAAATAGGAGACAGCCACCAATTTTTTATGAATTTTGAATTGAAGTTTTTGCCTGTGGATCATATATCAAGAATATTCTGAAATGACAATAAGAGATTCAAATAAACTCTTGAAAAGCAGAATGTGATCTTTGCCTCTGCCGACTGAACATCAGTAATTATTGGAGAAACCATAGAGCCAGAACTTTAGTGGCTGTAAATCAGTAAAACTTCACTAAGTCCAACAGAACTACCTCAATTTACAGAAGCTGACTACAGCAATAAAGTTTTAGAAGATTTTATTTGCAAGACACACTCTGCCTAACAGCAGGTGCAAAGTACTTTCTACAGTTTAAGCTATTTGTGAGGAAAAAGACAGACTGACTAGGAGGAAAGGATTTAGTCTAGTTCATGTGAAAAATATGGTGATTAATTTAAAATGCACTTAAAAAATCTGCAGAGCACTTGAAAAGAACAATGACTTCTCAATTTCCAGTTGTGAGAGGGGGCAGCTCATTATGCATTAGAAGCAGAACTTCAATTTATATAAATGTTTCAGTGGTTCTACTTGTATAATGCTTGATCAGGTGCTTTCGTGCTAATGTTCAATATTGCATTACACTCTAAATTCTGCAACAGATAGAGGAATGTTATGTACTAATCCAAGCATACCACCAAAGTAAGGATTTTGGAAACTTTGCATAAGCAGTGTTCTGTGATATTTCGCTTGAATTTTCAGACAATCCAGGCGTAGAACCACAAAATAGCTCTGTTGAGATGCCTGTCCACAGGCAAACTCTAACGTAACTTAAACTAAGATGCTGAAGCTTTTGAAGAGATGTTGAACTCATGTCAAACAAAAATGTACCATTAAATAATATACAGTCATCATTAAGGAGCAATATTGTTTCATTCCATAGTATAGCCTTTCGTGTGATATTGAATAGTAACTATAAAGGATGTATATTTTAAACCAGATAACGATCCAAAAGCCCTTTAAAAGTATAATACATGTTTTTAACTTCCATCTGGTTTAGAAAATTATTTATCTTTACATGATATTATTATATCAAATGGGGGATCACTTTTGCTAAGGTTCCCTTATGTATAATAATCTGTGGGAAAATAATTTATAGAAATGAAATTTGTGGGTACTATAATAAAATATTTATTCCCCAGCTCATGTCACGCATCAAAAAATCCCCACATTTTCTTCTCACTCAGATTTGTCCCTGATAATTCTAGAACAATGACTAGATCCTCTTTAGGGTTTAGTACAAATCCACTTTGGATGCTTAAGGCACCTTAGGCTCCCTTTAGTCACGTAAAGCAATGATTGTTCTTTTTCTTCCTTAGGAAGAACTAAAAATTTTCTTCTTTTGTCTTCTCATGTAGCTTTTAGCTTGATACTGCAGATCTCATCTTTTTACATGGTTTTGAAAGTAGAAGTTTTGTTGTCAACTGTATGTGATTACCTGGAGTTGTCAAAATTTAATTCTTTAGTCCTTTTATCAGGTACATGAATTTTAATGAAAGATATACATTAAGTGTAGCATAGTATCTCTCTGAGAATATTTTTCAAGCTTTTTCAATCATTGCACTAAATCTCTGGTCTCTATTATTGTGTTTCTTCTCCTTCACAATATTGGAGGAACTGGAGTAAGGTTACTGGAATTATTACATAAAATAAAATGCAACACACTCTTCTTGTAGACTTGAGTTAAAAAGAATGTTGTTTTTTTCCCAGTTGTTCAGTTAGGTGCTTACCCATAAGGAATGGTAAGTATTAGATATTTTGTACTTCTGAGCCTTAAAAATAGCTTTGTAAGACTTCATAGATTCCATGTCCCATATAGGGTGTGGAAAACAATATTCTATTGTAATAATATTATTTCAGTTCTGAGTTTCTCAAAATTGGATTCTGTTGCTTAAGAATGGAAAGCTATCTCTCAGAATACAATTTTAAATTACTTTTATTGCAATGACTTTAGCTGTATAGCAGTGGAATCTCTTCTATTAAATATTTTACTTTGTTTCTTAGTTTTAGTTTATTTTTTATGAAAAGTGTTGTGTTCTTATAAGCAATTTGCCATTTCCCATTTCTTTCCCATAAGTGACCTCTTTGTAACCAGCACTGTTGCCATGAAATGGCCACAGATAGATGAGTATGAAAAATCTTTTCTTACAGTAAATTCAGAAAATCATCCACTTTATCTGGCGTGGAAGACTTAGAAAAATAATCACAACACTTTTAAAATATCTCCTAGTTTTTAAAGCTCTGCTTTACTGAGAATGATATTTTATATGTAAGATTTGAAATAAATGTAAAAAAACCCCAGCACTTAATTTTTTTTCCCCAGAACGAATGAATTCTTTTGGCACAAAAAAAGAGTAAAACTAATACTTGCAGTTATTCTTTTAATAACACAGTCTTTATGCATAATTTTTTCAAATGGCTTAATAAACAGAAAGTTGTAATGAACAAGTTTCTAATGATTAAAAGTGGATAAAAAATCTATATAAAGATATGAACCACATCTGAAAAGACTGAACCTGCATCTCTGTTAATTTTCAACACTCTTATCCATTGAGACATAAGTGTCCCAAATCTGGTAATAAATGCCAGAATAACTCTGCGTACTGTCTGATCCCACACCATTTGGGTTTCGGTGCATACATCAAAAAACAGTTTTACCAAGGATACATTAATTATCCAGAACACTTTTGGAAAACCATGTGTTTATAAGTATGTCACAAACAGTGCCTCTCAATGTGAATTACTGCACTTTGCCGAGATGAGCATGATATAGGTATAACAGAGGAATGACTCCAACTAAAGTAACAAACTTTGACAGAATTTCAAAGGGAAGAATAGGGTGAGAGGGAGCAAAATGTGATTTATCTATAACTAAAAAAAGTCCTTTGAAACTCAAATCTTATTTATAACTGAGTGATTACAATCAATTAATGATGACGTAGAATAATATTGCTTTGATCAGCCTTAAAGTTAATGTGATACATACATGAAAAACATGATTATCAGGTGATATATTTAAAACCTTATGTTCTTTATATGTGGCCTATTACCATTTTTGCAGTTTTATTCAATACATGTAGAAATGTTTAGAAACTATATGCCAATTCAACCACTGCAAACCTTCTGTAATTGTTGCTTTTCTTCAGTTAAGAAATATGGTCAACTTATGAATTGATTTTAGAGTGACTAGTAAGAATAAACCAACAAATAAGCAGAAAAAATTCTTGATGATTTTATTTCTATTGAACTATAGAACTTTTTCATTTACTGAATGATTAGGGATTAAATATTTTACATCCTGAAAAATTTAAGTCTATCATTTGTGGATCTTTATATCTGTACAGGTTTACATGGTCCTGATTCAGGGATAATCTCTTTAATGATCATTAGATGAAGAACACAGATTTACAGAAATCAGAGGTGGAAAAGAAAGACCATTGAGATCACTGCATTTATTCCCTCACTAGTACAGCAAGATGGATTAGGAAGGCACCAGTAAATTATATATGGAGAGTTTTCAGAAACATAGGATCTACCACTTCTCATTAATAATTGAGCTTCCAGTGTTCCTGCTAAAGGGCTCAGAAAACATCCCTTTTGTTAAGACAAGAATGTGTTCTCTGATCCATATCTGGCTTTTTGACCAACCTCAGAAAAATAAACTTTTATTTACTTATTTGTCTATTTCAGTGCCTTTTGGCATTTTTAAAGTAGGTTGCTATTTGTTTGTTTCTTCATGGAAGCACCTCAGATGGTCATCAGTCTTTCATACAAACAGTGACCTAAAGGACTGAGTAAAGGTTGCCTGAAAACCAACATTGTTTACAGATCATCTGTCTTCCCCTTTCACATTTTGTTTGGTTTCCTATGAGTATATGTATGTTTTGAACATTTAGCCATTAATCAGACATTGTATTACCATACACTATAGTAACTTACAATAGGGCTTTTTTAAAATTATTTTCAGCAATTTTTTGAGATGTACAAGGTGTCTCTACTTATGTCTATACAGAGCAGTGGCTATTTTTTCTTAAACCTTTTTGCTTCAACAATACATATAAAAATACATGTTTGATAATTTGTTTTGGCTTTGAGTTCAGCAAACAACATGGCTCCAAAAGTGCTTAGGCTTAGGTATGTTTTAGGCACATCAGATTTACTGTGCATGCGTAAAGCATCTGTGTGGAACATGTGCTCTCTTAGACATGATGGGTCATGAATGAACAAGTTAAGTGGTTATTTGCTTGGGATCCATTGGAATTCTGAACAAATCAGCCAAGGGACTGTTTCCTGCACAGACAAATGAAAAAAGGAGATGGATGTACTGGAAGCTTTCCTCAAGATGTTGTTGGAAGATACATGCGAAGAATGAGCGCTTTGTTTCCTTGAAGTCACATTTCTGGCTGGCTGTCATTGATTGTCTATCTGTTGTAAAGTAGTTGTAAGGAAAGATGAGAGTAAAGTCACTCTAAGGGGCAAAAAACTTCATAATCCTTCAGTTATCAGGACAACCTTAAGTGTAAAGAAAACAGTAATATCACAGTCATGGTTCTTAATACCTCTTACTAGATCTCAGTAATAATACATGTTGAAAGCTTTTACCGATAAAAATAAGAATTCAAAATTGTACACAAATGTTAGAAAAGTTATCATATAGCTGTGAATAATGTAGCCTTCTACATTCAATAATTTATCATAAAGTAATGGAGATGTTGAGATATTTTAAAGGAATTTGGGGAGTAATAGTTAAACTATGAACTGCAAAACTGGGATCCACTGTGGATTTAACTCTACACTTTGAGGCTCCAGCCTTGCAGAAAAGTGGCTATAATAATTAGTGAGACTGCTCCTCGAAGCTGCTTTGTAAATCAAAAGGTTTAATAAGGAAAAAATAACAAAGTAAAAAAAAACATTGCAGAAAACAATTAATAAAGCATGGACAGATGTCTGAGAAACCGCAGACACCTCGCTAAGACATCTCAAAAAGCCTTTACTTTTTTTTTATCCTCTTTCTTAAATACTGAATGTTTTAGAAGGGATAACTTGGCTTGCAGCCAATAGAGAGGGATATAGGGTTTGAAGAACAGTGATAAGATCCAAGAGATGCTTCTTTCTGGCACTGAGCCAATCATTGTCAGAAGGGTATGGAAGAATCTAGCTAAACTTCCTAAAATGTCAGAGGTAAACTGAAACTCTTTCTGTATTTGGAGGCACCTGGTGGAGTTGAAGGGATTGAATCACTAGACCCCATTTTTCTATAAAGGAGAAGCCTTGGAAGGCAGCATTTTGGTCTTCCTCTACTCTTTTTCCTCCATGCTATTCCCTAAAAGAATTATATAATAATAAACTGCTGTGATCTGAGATTGTTCCACTCTAGATAAAATAAATGAGAGGTCTATAACTGCAAGGCAGAAATATATTGTGAAAGATGGCTACAGTCCCTTTAGAATAATATATTTTTTTAAAAAGTGTGTAAAGATCCTTTATCCAAGACACCTTTTCAGAAAAAAGATTATCATCAATTTCCCCACACATGAATGCATAGTAATAGGACAATCAGCAATAGAAACTAATCAGAAGATTTCTATTAGGAAAAAACTTCTAATTAAAAGGGACAATTTTTAATTGCAATCAGAAGGACATATTATCATAACATATGATAAGTCTACTCACATATATTCAAAGTATCGTATTTTGTAAGCCCACTAAGGTCTTATACTTTTAGCAAACATTGGTTTAAATAAACATCCCAATACTTTAAATTATAGATACTTAATATTTCTTTTCATTGTCTTCTGATTTTACTCTAAATTTGTTCCCCTTCTCATTTCATAATTGTCACATTACCATTGACTTCTGTCCCTCTTAAGGTGCTTCACTGAAGCCCAGCTCTTCATATTTGATATGAAACAAGAGAGGGGTGGAGGTTTTCATCAGGATTTATTGTATGTAGTTCTTGGTGCTCTCATTTCTTTCCTCTTTTCAAGGGCAAGAAAGTGATTACATCTCCTGTCATACAATCAGAACTGTTGAACCTGTTTCTGGTGAAACAAAAAGTACTGACAAGTATTCTAAAAGAAAGCTTCTACCAAAACCATCAGCTTCACGATGTTATAGTTAGCCAAAATGGTCTTGTAATGAAAGCCTCAGGCAACCTTAACTGCAGGTGACACTATTGGCTGTGTCTATGAAAAAAAAAAAAAATGGTGAGGGAAATCTTCCAAAGGGCTCATCCTACAAACATGGCAAGTAACAGTTCAGATTCTATAGAGCATTCTCAAGAGTAAGGATATACAGCTACATGGTTTTTAAAGTGTGTGCTTTAATTCTATATCCCATGCTTACAAAAGAAAGTGAATTATCTTGCTGATTACTGGGAAATAGAAGATATACAAAATAATGTGCACTCATATCTATGCAAGATGAGTTGGAATGTAGCAGCTGATCAGAATTAGAAGAATTCTTCATACTTTTTTTTCCCTAAAAGCTTTGATCTTTCCCTCTCTGTTCGCATCATCAATTTCAGATAGAAATAAGTCTAAAAGTGTTCATAGTTAATGGTCATAGTCAAGTGGGTTTTTTTTCCTTTTCATATATAATAGTTCCAGACAGAATAAAAAAGAGTGACAAAAAGTGATGAAAATACAAAGTTAAAATGGATGCACTTAGCTCCTCCCAGTTGGTTTTGGAACCTTAATCCTATTTTGTATTGGGTTTGGTTTGTATCTAAGCTATTTCTAATCTAATGCAAAAAGATACAGGAATAATTTTATCAAATTTTGTATTGGATGTATATTTTCAGCAAGTAAAAATATTATCATTTTGTAGTGCTAAAATACTTGTTAGATAATTCAGCTCTCAGCTGTGCTGGCATCTGCTTCTGCTTTGTATAGCTATGTATTGACAAAATAAACAATGTCTAGTATGTAAAAAGTAGCTTGCTGCCTGATTTTTAGCAAAGAAGTGAGCAGACTCGTATTTTTTCAAGCTTTACTAGATGGAAAAAAGATCAGGCCAACCCAAGTTGTACAACACTAAGATCTGTTCCAGATCAGTAAAGCTTTTTTTATTCAATTTACTCCCATTTCTAATTTCAAAGCCCATGCCATATAATTATTCTGTATAATCAAACCTAACTGCTGGTTTTTTGTACCAAGCTAGTATTCTGTCAGTAAAGCCAGTATTAAATTATTTATTTGAGAAATTTGCAGACCCATAATTTCAGATATTTGCTATCTGTAATTACGTGTATATGTCATTAGCATTTATGAACAAGAGTAAAAGAAATTATATACATCAAGGAAAAAAAGGGAACCCTGAAAGAAAGTGGCATGTTCTGACAAGTTACTATTTAGTTTTGACCAGAATGTCAAGTCTAGTTTACTTCCAGTCTGATTATAAATAAGATTATCAGTCCATGCTCACAGAATCTGCACTTTCCAGGAAGCAACCTTCTATCTCATTTGATATTTTATTTTATTTTTCAAAATCAAGCAGCATTATTTGAGCTCCTGCAGTGAGACTTTAATGGGATTCCATATATTATTTTTTATTTTTTACTACCATGAGAGTAAATTATTATAACTCTATACTCTTTTGAAACTGCTATATAATAAGTTATTCTATTTAAAGATATAGAAAATCAGTTCTGAAATATATAGAGTAAACATTTATTAAGTATGGAATTTTTAAAATTCAGAAAATAATGCTATCATATATTACAGAATTTGCAAAAGATAGAGAAATTTTTATGCTACAAAAAGTGATCATAATATTTTATTTCAAATGTCAGAATAATGAGCATCTGGTTTTCTTAATGATTTAATTTTTAAAATAGTAATAATTAAACATTAAATATACCTTGTCTGATTTTCTGAATGGCTTAAGAATTCTTAGCCTACATATAGATTTGGACACATTGCAAGGAAATGTGGAAAAAGCTGAGAGATAATTTGGAAAGTTTTAACAAATTCAGTGGACACAGTCATTTACCAAAGAACATCTGTTGGTGTTTTTAGAATCCATATGTGAAAAAAAGAAGCAAGGAAAACAATTGGAAACAAATTGTTAAAACCCTAAACAAAACTTGGTTTCTGTTATGTTAATGTTTCATAGTCCAGCTTGGAACTTGACACATTCTTTTTCCACAACAGGCATTTTCTACAATTTTTTTTTTTTTTTCTAGTTAGAATTCACATGGTAACAACATTGCTAATTAACAGTCTGACATGTCCTCTCCTTTCAATATATAAACATGGTTTTAATTTTTTTTTCTAAGTGAACTTCATTTAAGAAGATAAGTGGTATTTCACCTTCCAACAGGAAAAAAAACCCCTAGTTTATATTAATTATTCAAGTAACCAATATTTTGCTCTGGTCAGAGATTTAGATTCCTCTAGATTTCTTCCAATAGTTCCAAAAATTAGAATTCCGCTGGAAACCTTGATACAACCTAAGCATACACATATGAGGTAGCTACTTTTTCTCAATATTATGAATACAGGGATATTGCAGAGCCCCTTCATCCTTCAGATAACCTTTCCCTTGCTATGATACAGCAGATGCTTATGCTTGGTTTCCCAAAGTGGCAGGGAGATGAAGAGGTGAGGATGAATAGGCCTGTGGACAAAATATCTGTTGGGAGACACAGGGCATGAGATGCTGCAATGCTTCATGATGTGAGCTTCCCTGTGGGAGTCTTCACCCTGTTCTCACTGAGGCTTTTAATTTGCACCAGTGTATAATAGCTAAAGAATTTAGTTATAGAAATATCCTGAAGGAATATTTGCTCCTTATCTTTTCCCCATGGAGAATATGAATTACAGTACTATAAATGAATAGTATGTTTATATGCATTATAAACTTGAATTTGTGCCTTGTAATGCTGGTTTTATATTATATAATTATATATTGTGCTGTATTGTATTACAGTCCTGCCACAAAGCAGGAACTAAACAGCCAAGTGCTGAATACCTTGCTAGGGTAGAACAGATGTATCTAATTTCAGCAGTGTCTTCTCTTGCACAGATACAGCAGTATTTAATATTTACTCTCTTTAGGGAGCAATGTGAGCTACTGTCAAGCTGTCAATTATTTATCAGTGTGATAGTATAGGGTTAAAATGATTTCTGAGACAGCAGGGCTTGAGAACAGAATGTCAGCTTCACTGCAACCAGGATGTTATTTTTTTGATATTGTTTTAACAAAATCAAGAATAACTTTGCCTAGGTAATGGGGAGAGGGGGAATGATTGTGATTCTTAGTTAAACATGTAAGCTCTGGAAATAAAGTTAGATATTCTTTCCTAGGTCAGGTGGATCTGTACTTGTATAATCATCAATATGACAAATGACATTATTGTTAATTGTAATGTTAGTTTGATAACCCAATATGATCATTGTCTTAAACAAGAATCATGATAATTGATTGTTACAAATTCATGCTTGGGTAAAATCAATGGAACAATGGGATTTAAAGATTAATGTGTAGTTATGTAACAAAAAGGTATAAAAACACATCTATTCTGAACCTATGTCGGAATCGAGATTTAGGTCTTGGACTCCTGGCTCCCAGAGCTCTAAACAAAGCACCTCATATAATCATTCCATGATTATGTGTTTTCCTATACTAACATAGCACAAAAATCATGCTGGAAGATACTGCATGGGCTTGCTCAGGAAAAAGGTAGAAAAGTCAAGGTCTGTTGCAGCAACCTACTCTATAAATCTGATAGTGAACTGGAGAAGTTTTAAAATATTTTTGTTGAGAACACTCAGAAATTAATTCCCAGTAATTAACTAGAATGTTTCAGTTCAAATTTACAATCTGTTTATATTAATACTACAACATGTGAATTTGATGATATTTGTAGCATATAGGAAAAGTTTGTAGAAAAATTATGCTGAGAGTATTATAAGGAGAGATTTGTCCAGGCAAAGTATAATAAAAATGTATTTGAATCAATGATTCTAGAGTCTGTTTGAATATTCAATCACTTTTTATATCTATGGGATTAGTTTTTCACAGACTCAATCCTTTGTCTTACCAAATCACTCGATACCCCCCAAATTTTCTCCTCCATGCATGTTTCTCTTCCTGCCTTTCTTGTGTTGCAATTAGAGTTCCTCTGAGGTGCACTGACCTTCCATGGTGTCAGGAAGTGCTTGAGGTAGGTTCATGTCAGCATATTTCATAGGAAAGACAATAGTCATAGGCTCACTCTTTTGCTAAAACTTTGTCTGGCTTTGTAGTAAGGAATTCCTCATATTTTTTCTGCATGAGTATTGCTGTTATATCTTTGTTTCTTCCTGAAACAAATAGTACAAGTGGGGAAGATTAATCCGCTTTTTGTTCTCTTTGATTCAGGAGTGTCAAACATGCTAGACAATATCTGCTGCCTTTTGTGTGCATTAGAGTGTGTATAAATCTGTATTTCCTTTTTCTAGAAATGACATCACAGAGCAATAATGGATTATGAATCTGATAAATTTTTGCAAGAGATATTTTACCTCAGTGAACCAAAATAGTGGAAGATGTATAATAATGTGCCAGTGTATTCTCTGACAAACTGCTAAATTTGGGACTGACATGCTGAGCAATTTTATTTGGATGCCATTGTATGGGAGCAGAAAGAAAATCAATAAAGCACAATGATGAAGTTCAGGAGACGACTTCAAAAATTGTGTGAAATTTGTGCATCTGACTGTATATTAAGTCTTGAATTTCAAGTGAATTCCAGAGATGTTGCGGTGTGCATTTTGGGGTTTTCTAAAGTTCTGTATGTTTTGTTACTAGTTTTGTAATGGTTTATCCCTGCACCCCCCATTCCCAATTCCCTGTAGCCTTTCTCTGATAATAGATCTTGTCACACTGCCACCACACCCTGAAGCCTGGGAGTTCTGGTGGAGCTTCAGGGTGACTCAGCCAGGCATCCAGTTCCCCACTCCCCTTTCTGTCCACAGATGGCCCTGCCAATGCCCCCTGTTCTTAGTCACTCCCCACATCCCCAGGATTGGTTCTAAGTGTCTCCCTGCCTGGGAGATGCCTCTGGTATTTAATGGGCAACCTGAGCCCCTGAGAGCTCACTCTCCACGTGGGCTTTGGGGTTGAATAAGCCTATTTGCTTCCCATGTGAGAGTCCTCCTTCTTCCACGCCGTAATCACTTTTCTGTCTGGGGTTCAGACCTACCAAATCTTCGTCATATGGTGGTCAGAGAGCAAGCTAGCTTGTAAAGCAGCTCAGAAGCCACTATATCAAGAGTAACTTCTTAAATTTTTATTGAATTTTAACAGTCACTAAAGTATGTGAGCTCTCAGCTTAAAACCTATAAAACTGAGATTTATAATCAACATTTTGGATAATTCCTGTCTTCCTATTCTGAATTGCTGGGATAGTCATGCTCAGTATTCCACCTTCAACGTGTTTTCAGAAGGGAACCACAAAGAACTTTGTACCATCACATGAAAAGGGTTTGTATCTAAGTAAGATACCTAGAATTGGAACATGCAAGAGATAAACTCTGACCACATACCAGGGAGGTCCACAGTCCCAGATAGGATCACAGCAGGAAGTTAGTGATTAATGATCTAGGGTAATTTAGAGCCAAATCTGCTACAAACTCAATAAACATTAAAGCCAGGGGCATCTTATCTAAGACTGATAAAATGGAGAAGAAACATTGGCAGACCAATGGCAGGAAACTTTAAGAACACACCATGAATGAAAAAAACTATCTCTACTGGATCAAGGTTTTCTCACAGTTCTGGAAGTCAAGTGGGAGAACATAACTGAAAAATGATTGAAAAATAACTATCAGCTATTGTCACTTAAACAACACAGAGCTGTTTTCCTATAAAGTGAAGTACAAGTTAGAGTTTGTTATATGCAGAAAGAATCTCTTTTACCTTCTTATCCTTTTATGTGTTTTTTTGTGTAAAACTTCTATCTTGTTTCAAGCTTGCTTTGTTAATACATCAATTTATAACCTAAGTAATACAGCTTTTCTTATACAGATTCAAACTGCACAGGTTCTTATATGGGATACTTTAAGTTAGCATATATTTTAGAGACAGAAGAGCCTTCCACAGTGCACTGGACTGGAAATGAATTGTGTCAGGATTGGAACCAAAAGTACCTGCAGATCCGCTTTATTACATCTGTACTTCAACATCCATCCTTCAGTTCCATCAACTGTGCTTTGTGTATGTTTAGGTCTCAATATCTGATGGAAACCTTCCTGCATCTAAGAGCAGGATGCAAGCAGTGTGTCAGTCTTAGAAATATTTACAGTTGGAGTACCATTATGTCCTCATTTTACTGATTTATACTAAATGTTAATATTTTCCTACTGCAAGTAAATGGTATGACAAAAGATCATATGCTTCCCTATTAGGAGATTGTCTTGGCTAATGGAGCAGCATATTTGACTATTTTATAGATAATTTATGAAATTCCTTAAAGCTTATTTTTAGGAAATACTCAGTTTTTTCAGTCTGCGCCCTAAACCTCACTCATTGTAACTGAGATGTTATGATACTGTCCCGCCTTAAGACAGGAAATCTTTTTCCTTTTTTCTTAAAATCTAATCAGTGCTCCTGTGGTATGAGAATGCCCTGACCTGACCACAGGTCCTTCACAGCTGCTGAAGTAGCAAACTAGTTGTAATGTGAAACTTTGCTATCTGTATCAGCAGAAAGCAAAAGACTGATGCCCCAAATTTAACAACTGAGCCCCAGACACCATAAAGAAACTAAGGAAGTTCTTAGATTAACGTTTTTAAAGTATCAATGGGAAATAACACTCCTGTCAGCACTTTGAAAACAAGTTCCTAATTCCCTTTTGTCAATCTTGGAAAATTTACTGTGACTGAATTGGTTACCTGAAGACATGCACGGACACTTAATGTTTTGTAAAATGTTGGTTTTCAGTTTGCTAATGCAGCAGAAGCTCAATATCCAAATTCTCAGTGACAACTAGACATAGTAGACATACAAAACTACACAGAAATGTGCTTCCTGCACTGTTCAGAGATAAAATGCCCTACATAATTAATCATGAAATGATTTTTCACTGTAGACAAGCCACTAATGCGAAAAGATTTGCTTTTTTCACATATTTCCTGTTCTTTTTAAATTTTTTTTTGTTTTAAACCTTGAACAGAAAAATAAAATTCAAGGCTAAGGAGAAAACCAGAATTATAGTAAAGAATGATTCTGAACTAAAGTGTGTATTGTGTGTATATCAATACAAAAATTAAAACAGTGTTTAAAGATCATATGTAAAGCAAACACTAAATACCCTAAGAGCGTTGATATTATAGTAGACTAAATTCTCCTAGTAATGGCACTGTAAAGAGGATAATGTCTATAACTATAGTGTTTTTGTAATTCTGGTAGACCCTGGTTAAAAGTCATCTGAATGAAAAAGAAGGCCTCTTCCAATGAGTACCCAAAAAGTTGTTAAGCTTATTCTGAATATTGTCTATTGCAAAGTACAGGCCTTCTGTTATTTTTAAAACAAATACAAGAGTTCAAGGACCAGCGTACATTATTGATGTTACCTATTAGCCCACTAAATGCTCCATCAAGCACTAAAGGAAAATGAAGTCAAAACAAGTACTATTTTAACCATCAGCAACTCTTCAACTGCTTTTCTTTCTTGCAATCCAAGTCCTACTGAACTTAGGCTGCAGTTACCTCTATTTCTTTGCTTCTCCTGGTTCTTCTGGTGAATGTGTGTCTCTGTGGGAACCAAGATTATCTGCTGAATGACTTCTCTTCCTCAAGTATTCATTCAGCAGTTCCATTCTGTTCACCATATTTAAATGGTAGTATTTCCTACAAAAGCAAAGAAGATAACTAAAAACTGAAGATGGTTTTGATATCCTTAGATAATCCTTATATTAATGTTACATGAATCTTTAAACAATAAGTAAAGATGCTGCCTGAAACGACAGGTAACTAGTTCAACTAAATGTTAAGTCACATCTTAAAAGTTCATAAGTTCATCTTGCTTTTTTATTTTCTTGTGGGCTTTTTCATTTGCTTGTTTGTTTTATTGTTGTTTCTTTGGTTTTTGGGGTTTTTTTTAAATTATTATTGCTACTTTTAAGGAAAAAAATTTGCTCACCTCTTATTTTTCAGAAAGAGAAATTATTAATTAATACCAGAATTTCCAATGTGGTAAATATTCAAAGCAGCTTTTAACTAAAGAACCCTAAGAAAAATATGGAGCAATACATACAGTATTGTAATTTATGAAATATTTGCTTTGACAATGTTGAAAGAAAAATTTGGATTTTCGCCTCAGGATCAAATTTGTATGGTCTCATTTGATTTTACAAAAGTAAAAGTTAGTATAAAGATTTTATCAGGTAAAGGAAAGTGGAAATTTGGCTACTGAATCTGAAAAATACTATTAAGTGTAAGGTGATTATACAAATTTTATCAAAGTGCATGGTCACATTCTTAGATTGATTATTTCTGAGTGTTTAGAAGAGTTCTGCCTTTGCTCTTCTGTTTGCCCTTGAATTAAAAAGAAATGTAATGGCATAGATTATTTCTACAGTAACAGAATATGGAGGGATCTACATTTCAATAAATCCTGTTAAAAATACAGAGCTCACAGTAGGAAAAGAAACTTTTTAAAACTGATTTGATACATTCATCAGCTTTTTAGTTGGGTTCATCAATGGCTTATTTGGGGAAATGAGGTATGAAATTTTTCTCCACAGTTTTTTTTCAAGCTCCTTAAAAAAGTGATAAAACTAAGTTTTAAGGAAAGAGACTACTATTTGTTTGGATTTTGTAAGAAATTTACTATAAAATGATCTTTAAAGAGAATGTCTGGAACACTGTTCTTAAGCATTCAAGCTACTGACACTTAAACAGAAATCTTCCTCTACTTGATATAAATTTTTATACTGTAACTTCACTTTCTTGACCTGTATTGAAAGAGTTATTGAACAATAATTTCTCTGTGTTGAATATTCCTTTAAGAATATTAACTGATTTTTAGGCACAAAGAATGTTTTTATAAGGATGAATCTGTTTTGCTGTTTAGAATGCTTGTGTGCTATACCTAATTTGGAAAGTGATGCAGCTAATCCCCATTAACTGTGTATTTTGAAAATAACTGTTTCAGAAAACCAGAAACGAGATACATTTTCTGATGATTGAGTAAATGCACTTCTGCTTGAAAAAAATTATTTCCCTGCTGTGGAAATATATTTTTCTTTTTCTTCATTGTCCCTACAATACTTACTGTGTTATAAAATTTTTTTAGCCCAAATAATTTGTTGAAGTATTTGAACAAAAAATTAATTTATTTTCTGCAGAGATGTATCTACTCAGATCAGCTGAGTTCTGGATGCCATTTGTATCTAATTCATGCAGATATCCATCCATATGTTTCTTAGTGGAAAAATAAACTCTTAAAATTAGTTTAATATAATTTTCCTAGAGTAATATAGAAAGTGGTTTACAGACCAAAATTATTTTACTTGAAGGGAATCTGTTTGAGGTCACATCAGTCCCAGATGTTGGAACAACTTAAGAGCTATGTGAAGTTGCAATGAAATTAACTGTCTGGCTATGACTCAATGCCAAGAGTGTACCCTGATGCAAAAATCCCCAATTAGTACTATTTTATTCCCTTCACCTGTACCCACATTCTGTGGTAACACCAGATGCACAATTTCACTGGTTCCATGTATTCAAGATCAGAACATATTGTGCAAATGAGTCACAGTGTAAGTAAAGACTACAAAGAGTGGGCTAAAACTAATAAGCAGTTCTTAGTGCCTATAGGAAAAGAGGATGCTTGGGATCTCATCTACCAGGCCCAGTCTTAGAGGACTAGATTCTTGGTGAAACTTAAGAACTCCATTAAGCCTATATGGTAATGATTCATGAATTAGATAAACTGTTCTTTAAGAGTGTTCTTTAGAGTGAGGAAAATTGGAAAGAAAGAATATCATCCAGTCATTGCTCATCTACAGTATCCCTTCTACAGATTTCTACAATATCACTATTCCAGTGTAAATTCACTCTTAAGAACTGTAGTGTGCTATTTTCCTTCATCATTTATCCTCATCAATGAGCATGGTATGTTTCATGTATGGAATATAGGGAGTGGTATTCAGTCCCACTGAAGCATAGATGGATTTTTCTGAAGCTCTACACTGTCTTGTGTGGAAAAAGAAACAAAAATATATAATGATAATTTGATTTCTATACTACTACTCACAGAAAGGGAATTTAAGTTCACCATTTAAATATGTGTGTAGCTCTTGTTCCCTACATGCATATAACTTGTTCCTTACACACAGAAAAAATTAATAGAGTCTGAAACATATGTACAAAATGATTGACTGAAGGAAGAGGAGGGGTTGAGAAAATTTCTAACATCTAGCTTAGTGATATCAAAACAGAAGTGACAACTAAAATAATTGCTGTCAGTAAACTCAATGAGAAGGAAAGCACTAGGGAAGAACCTAAAGAATATTGCAGGCATGATAACTAATGAGTAGATGGCCATAAAAAGGATAACAATACAAAACTTAGATTTTTTAGAGAGTGAATATGGTGTTGGTGTCTCCACACAGTGTTGGGTGCACTTATTGAATGAATACTTACCCAGAATATTAGGCAATTTCATTCAGTCATCCAGGTAGCTTTTTAATTCTATTATCCCATTTCCTATTAAAATTTATTTATTCACTGAAAGCTACGATTTTCTTGTGCCTTCCTTCCACTCCACTGAAGAGTTTACATCAGTGGTCTGAAACTGGACATTAGCACACCATTCATAGCTAAGAAGAGCATTGGTTTTGTATTAAACAACACAGAACTCTTGAATATGGAGGAGGTCACCTCTCTAAGACTTTAGAGAATATAATCAATTCTAGTACAGTAGGAAACTAAATATGGTGTCCGACAGGATCATTGTCCTTAATGTAATTTGATAATATTGTATACAGACCAGTTGTTCCTTCTGATCCTATGACTTGAACTGGCATTAACTTGAACTATGGAATTTACCCATTTGGTCCAAAGGACCAAATCCACTTTGCTAGAGACACCTCACCAATTTATAATATCATATACAAACCAAAATTATTATTTAAAAAAAATTCTTGCCCTCACTTCTGTTAATTTCTAGTTAAATATTCCGAATTACACATCCATGTATTCCTTAAATGCTATGTCAGTCTGACAGTCACATCTTTGATAGAAAAGCTGTAATGTCAATTTTGAGTTGATTTTGTTGGTATAAAAATACATTCCTCTGCATCACCAATGAAGTGTCTAAGGTTAAATGAATCAATCCTGCAGATTTTTACACCTACTTGATTTGAAGGTAGAGATTTGTTTGCTCTCAGAATTCTCTACTGAGGACACATTTTCAGTTTTGAAAATCAGGAAATAAAGTTCACAGTTTGTGAAAATCCCTAGATTTCCTGGCTTGATTCCACATTCTCCCACTCTCTTAACACTGACTAAAAAAAAAAAAAAATCTGCTTTGTTTAATTCAGTTGTTTTAACTAACAAACAAACAAATCACACACACACACACACACACATACACACATGAATTTCCAAATATGTCAATCTAGTGAGAAACAGAGGTGCTTTTTTGTTCCTTTATCTCAAATCTGCCAATGTACAGTGAAATCTTCAGAACATGTTTTTGGTCTATCTTGCTTTATAAACAGGATGCCCATGTAGTGCTGCTGTTACAAAACACCAGTATCTATTTTCAGTTGAAGTTCATGAAGTGAAAAGTTGACCAGCATGCTGCTTCCAGCACTGGTCTCTGTTCACAGACTGGATACATGTGGCTAATAAGCCTTTTTCATGCAGGTTGCAAATTTGGTATGTTCGACAGTTTCTAATATTATCCTTGTAAAAATGTTACATTTTTATGGGCTCATGAGCAAAGTGCAAGCATCTTAGCTTCTGAAATGCTTAGCTATTCTAATTCAGCTGGGATGTGGGATACAACAGCTGATTGTGCCCCTACTTCTCTGCTCCTGGCCAAGGTTAAGTTGCTTATCAGTGCTCTGTTTTCATGTCTTTCAGTTCACATTTTTCCTTGGACATAAACACTCTTCTTTTGGAAGACTAAACAAGACTGCTTAATTTATTTTGAATGTTTGCACAAGAAAAGAAATTATCTTACTTTACTGTAAAAATGCAGAATTGTTATTTCCTTCCATATGCTTCCCTTATTTATGCTTATGTTTGTAGAACTCTCTCCTACTTTCATAAAGTTATCTTGGAAATACTTGCTTTTCAAACCTTTATCCATTAGGATGCCACTGATCAACAGCATTTAATTTAAGAAAGTGGCTTGAAGATTTTTGAGAAGTGAGGCTTGTTTAGAAAATGTCTTTAAAAAAATTCTTCTTAATGTTAGCTGCATAATTTAGATGAGAACCTAGATCTAGATTGTGTTCATAAATGAGGATTTTTCAGTTTAAATAGTATTTGTTTCTTTTGTGTATTTGGGCTCATATAAGAACAGGAAACTTTTTTACTTTATAAGCATATCAAAACCCTGAAAAGCCAGACTATATCAACATAGCAGAAGGAAGAGAGTCAAAATAAACCTCTTATGTGCACCTGAATTTACTGGCCTGTTGCACTTAAGTTGAAGCTAGAATGGAAATTGAATGTTATGAAAATACTTTAGATCACTAAAGCTGACTAATATTTAAGTTGCATTGAAGTGTTCCTCTTGCACCTTCAGTATTCTTTTGCCAGTGTGGGCATGCACAGAGAGGATATGCATGAAGATTCTGCTCTTAGTGTGGATACTGCAAAGTCAATCCTGCAGTGACTTGCCATTGAGCCACTGAGGCAAAGAAGTTGATATGCAACTATCCCAAGCTATGGGTTTTCTGGAAAAGCAATTTCATGCACGGTGGAGTTCTAATCCCAATACTGAATTTTGTGCTCTTTGCTTCTGTTTGTATCAGGAACAATCTAGCTTGTGATTTCTATTGCAAGACTTGATGTTCCCTGACTAATTGGCAAAAATTTGGGGGAAAAAAGGCAAATGTATCAACACTTTGTTTACTCTTGAGGGTGTTCTTTTCCAAAGCTTTAATAAAAGTGAAATTCTATATTGTATTTTAAGGTTTGGATTTGGAAAATCTGGGGTTTTTTTTAAAGAGGTATCTCTGAAATTAAACTTGACAGTGGCAAGAAAAAACAACAGCACACTTACAATCATTTATGAAAGTAGCAATGGCAAGTTTCTGGCACAATGGGTATTAGAGCTGAATTGTTTCCATTTTCTCCAGATTTCCATTTATGTGACTTTTCAAGTTGGTCTCATTGAAGAAGGATGACCTAGATGGAGGTGACTTACTGTGTAATAGAAGACTGTAGAAGGGAATTGCTTTGAAAATTTCCATGCACTGCTAGGTTTTTAATTAACTGTATCTGAGCAAAGCTTGAGTGAACCAAGTGATGCTCTAGTGCTGTGCATTTCCATCTTTTTCAGAAAAAAGGACCAGATTCTCTTGTAGAGAAAAAGCTAACTTGGTACTTGAACTGTGAATTATTATATCTTCAGAAGTTTACTTTTCTTGTAACTTTAAATAGAGAAAATTAATATTTTAGGCCGTTAAAAATATTTAATACCTCTAATATTCTTGCATGTAATAAATGTTTAATTCAAAGTTCTCTGTCTACCTTCTTTTCCTAGATTTATTTTGGATATTATTAAATATCTTGGGAAATCTGCCACTGCCTACCCACTGCCACATTAACAGATATTTTCTTTTTCACATCTTCTCATTAAAAATGGACATTAACATTTTAATGAAGTGGCACCCTGGCACAGGCAGTATCTTTCATCAATGTTTTTTGTATGTGTAGCCGGGAAGGAGTCGTGATCCCAGAGAATGTTTCAACAGTTACTTCTTGGTGACTTATGAATGTTTTTAATGGATAAATCTTGTACAAAAAGCATGAGGCAACAGAAGTGGAAGAAAAAGAATGCAAGTTAGAAATATTAAGCATTTTTCCAGAAACTAGTTGAACTCCTATATATACAGCTATATCTATTGGCATAAATTCCTCATTATTTTCTTCCAGTTCTGTTGGTGAGGGTGAGGTAAAAAATACAAATCCATCAGCTTAGTATTAGTTTTTGTGCTAAGTAATTTGAAGTAGCAAGAAACGCTTCTTTCCAGTTAAAAGAAGATCAACAAGATAGTAGAGATCAGTTTCTCTCACTCTCAGAAAATCTCTTCCCCTTTGCAAGACATGCCAATGAAGAATTTTTTGCAGGTGTCTCGTGGCTGGTATATTTTGCAGTACAAGCCTATACTTCTGGCTGCAGCCCCCAGTGGTGGGAGGGTTCATCCTTTCTTCAAGGCAGTCAGGCACTGAGATCCAGAGCAGAACTTGACTTTAAAAAATGTATGCTTTTAATATGCTAAATGAAAAGTTCTTTGTATGCACAAAGTCTCTATATTTGCATTTTGGCTTGAGCCAACACATTAGAAACAATGTCTGGGTAAAGGAGTGGAAGTGTGATAGAGAAAATCAATATAGATTCTTCTTCAGTGTGGGGTTTGTACATCAAAAATATTTCACTGGCTTACCCCAGTTTCTCTTCAGTCAGTCCAGTGTCAACCACAGAATAAAAGAATGGCTGGGGTTGGGAGGGATTTCTGGGAATCATTTAGTCCAACCCCCCTGTTAACACAGATTCACCTACAGAAGGTTGCGCTGAGTCACAAACAGCTGAGTTTTAAATATCTCCAGCCTGTCAATCCTTTGGGGAGTGTGAAGGCTTAAACTTTTCTGACCAGAAGACATAAGAACAGGAAAATACCTGTGGAATCTGGGCAAAACACCTTGGTGATAAGTTTCAAATTTTAAAGCTAGCAGAGCTCCTAGTGGGATTTTTATGGAGAAATCAGTAGGGTCTCTGAGGTGTTTTCTAGTCTGCAGTTGACACAGCTACTTGTGTTGAAATGTTGAAATGTTCTTCACTCATTCAGTACTCTTATACAATCTTGTGAGTACTCATACACCTTTTTGTGTGTATTGTTGGGAAATTTGTTTTAATGATTTTCAAGTTAGGGATTCGGGTCGCTATGATAATTTCAATCAGTTTTCCTGATATCTCTGTTAGAAATTATATAAAGAATTAATTCTGCCATACTAACTTTGTCATACTTAAAAAAAAAAGGCCTGCAAAAAAAAAAAAAAAAAAAAAAAAAATAGAAAAGAATATATATATATATATATAAAAGACATTTATACTTTCTGTTCTGATGCTGACTTCCACAGACAAGATGATATTTCCTTGTGTGGCCCGCATCCTGTTGTATCTGACTTTTTCTGACTTTTCTAGACTGGCTCTAACTCCTGGTAAAGATATTTCTAAACATAAAAGTGCTTAATTCTTTGTATCCGATTTTTGAGAGCTACCTAATTCATTTTAGTCCTCGACAGATACAAAGATAAGAATACTGATTAATTCTTTGCCACTGAAGACATTTAACCAAATGTTCATAAAAAGTAGGTGGGAATTTAAATAGGAAATGTAACACTTTATTGTACAATTCAGCTGAATCAGAAATTTTAAGATGATTTACAGCTCCAGGATATTTAGTTAGTCTCATCGTTATCATATTTGAATGGCCCTTTAAAGTAATGGTAGTAGAAATATAGCAATTAATTGTTCCAATGCAGCAAAATATGTATGAAAAAGTCACTGAATTTCTTTACTCATGCACATCCTCTTTGAAATGGCTCTTTAAATTATTTTTAATTTTCCAAATTACATTATAGCTTTTTTTAAATACAGACAGAGGCAATTAATATTCTAGCTTATTTCACATGTAGATATAGCAGCAGTACACTAATTAGTCTGAACGTTACCAGAATTTAAATGCACTCCTATTGTTTCATATGATTTTTCCTAAGAAATGCACTTACTCTGAGTGAACCACTAGAGTCCTGTACTAGTTTTGTTTCTTCTGCTGTCAGAAATACAGTTAGTCCAATGTCAAAACAAGGAACAGTCAAAATATGCTGTGATTTCCCCCTATATGCTGCAGTAGGAGTTGTATAGCACTGTTATCCTACCTTTTACCTTCAGTCAGCACAGTATCCTTTGGGAATGAAAACTTCTGAAAGTATAAAATTCAAGACCATTACAAATTAAACATTTGTTTCTATACGATGCATGATTTCAAAGGATCCACTTGGATCCTTTCTATTTCAATGTCTCCATGCACAAATAAGTACTATGAAGAAAAAAAAAAAAAGTATAATGACAATCTCCTACCATGAAAAGACATTTGCTTTGTTTCTGCATTTAATTGAGTCAAATGTAAATATTGTGGGATTCATTTGAAGGGAAATTGTCAGGTGCTTTATATAGCCAGCTACTAGGAAAAACAATAAGCGAAAATTTAAAATCACTTCATTAACTGCTTCCCTTGAAAAGAGTATTTCCTGAATGATTACATATGCAGAATGGATTGAAAAATCATAAATAGACATAAATAGAATATTTTATTTATTTATCTTTAACTTCAAGAAAAGTTTTCAAGGAAAAAAAAGCTTTTCAATCCAAAGATATATATGAGGTTAGGTTTTAGAGGCATCTGACAGATTTCAGTGAAATAAAAGTGTCTGCTGGTGTCAAATAGGACCATATAAAAATTGACATAAAAATTGTGAAGGGACCGATATATTCTCTAAATCTGTTTAGGACAGGAATTTAAAGCAAATGGCAAAATTGGTGTTGATGTCCTGTGTGGAAAAGACTTGATGAATGTTTCAACTGGTGAATCAGAAAGTTTGCTCATAAATAAGCAAACAGCGATGTAGGGGAAGACATAGTAGTTACGCTTGTGTCGTAAAAGGTGGGTGAAATATTTGTGGCCAAGGTAGAACATGGACTGAAACAAATCAGAGAAGATGCTTCTACAGTGAGGCTTTCCAGGTGCCATTTATATGGCACCAACAGACAGGTGAGAAAAGATCAAAGTCAGTATTAGGTAGGAATGGCTATCAGCA
The DNA here is from genome assembly GCF_965231275.1 of Zosterops lateralis. Classification (NCBI taxonomy): domain Eukaryota; kingdom Metazoa; phylum Chordata; class Aves; order Passeriformes; family Zosteropidae; genus Zosterops; species Zosterops lateralis. Next base: position 30,682,521 of record NC_139766.1, read on the forward strand.
GGTGATGGCTGTGATGGGGGAGTCTGCTGTATGCTGCATCATTTATTTTGCCATAGGAAGGGGAAAGAAAGTAAATGGAGGGGTTTTTTTATTTTATTTTTATTTTTTTTAAGCTGAGTTAGGGAAAAGCAGCAAAAAACCGCCAAACCACTTTACTAAGGAAAACATAGCGTACTTCACTTGTTTCTGGTTTGTTTATTTATTTATTTATTTGTTTGGGTTTTTTTTAAGAATCCTTATGAGTAGCCTATTTGTTGTCATTTGCATGAAATTACAGTGTTATCAATGAGAACATCTTTTGAATATTTTGGACAAGAAGAAAATAATTAGACTTTGAAAACTAAAATCACAAGATTTTCAGGAAAAGGAAAAATTATAGACTGGGTTTTCTTGTCAGTAGAATCAGGGTATTAACCCAGATCTGTTTAAAAAAACAGACGACTTGCTTAAAGGACAAGTGATGATACCAGGCAAAATTGGACTAGTTCCAAGTAAGGCAGACTAAGGCCTCTCTGTCACTATACTAAAAAATTTATAGCAATTGTAGATTCAAAAAATTTTTCTTATAAGATGCTCAACACACACACACATGCACACACACACATATCCTACTACAATAAAGAATTCAGAACAAATTAATGACTCACTGCTATTTTATAGAAATAATCACATGTTTCAAGGTTTTGTATAGGTTCCATTACACTATAATGATGACAATGCAAGATATTAAGTGTCAATTTATATACTCAGATCACACTATTATTATTTATCTGGTAGTGTTTGTGGAGAAATTTATTTTGTTATCAGAGCTAAAAAAAAGCAATAATTCAATCGCATCTCTAAGTACCTCATGGAAAGAACTTAGAAGGAAAAAAATCCTGTTACAAACTAAATTGTCAACTGCAGTATATAACTTAGGAAATTTTTGTTGCTGACTTCAGTTTTTCAAATCAAAGCCTTATTTTATGTATGTTATAGTTTTAAAACTGGTTTAAGTCACTTTATTTGCATAAAAGTTATCAGTTTCCTGAGACTCAAGTGAAAAACTGAACTGAAATATTCCTGCCGTGCTAATCAGAATGATTTTCCAGGAAGCATTCAGGCCAAAAGAGACATTGAATTCAGGTTTCTCACAGAAAGGACTTCCATTCCTAAGTGATTAAAGGGTACACACAATCTTCCTGGTTTCAATTTCAATCAGCTACTGCTGTGATTGCAGTCAAGCCAATTTTACAGCTGTAAAATATTTTGAAAAACACTTGCTAAACACGCATGAGAACATCAGCAACATTATGGCTCCTTCTGCAATCCATGTAAGCCTTTTGCACGAGAAATGTGGAGACTTGCTCAGAGTGGGTGAGTTTCACACCTGTAAATGCTCAGGACTCCAAGATTTTGCAGCACTGTGTAAAAGAGAGAGAAGGCTTTGTTGGAAGCTAAGGGGGAAGAGATGTGCTTTTGTGGTATAATGTTTGGTAAGGTCACAAATTCAGACTGATGTGCTTCAGTTTCATTTATGCTTTAGTTAGATGCCTAAGCATACTACTAGAATTGGGTGTAATCACCATATTCCTACTGTGGAAAATTTCCATATGCAAGTTGAGAGCTTTGAAGATGTGGTATCTTAGTACAAAAGATTTCTTTGTTCCCCTTCGAAAAAGACAAAATGCTTACTTGATTTAAATAACACAAACAATATGGCTCAGACCATAAAAGTCAGTGACAGCTGTGCCATTAGTAGCCATATAACAATAAATTTCTCTGAGAAGCTGGGGAACATGCAAATGCTGCCGGTACCAACCTACATATATCACAGTAATTAACAAGAGTCCCTTGTCTGAGTAATAAGTGTAACTAAAGTGAAAATTTACAAATTTTTGACTTCTTTTCTTTTGAAAATAACCACTTTCAATACATCAGTTGTGTGTATTCAGATTTCTAATGCTCATTCTACTACAGTTAAGTTTCTAGTGCATACATAAAATTATGGAATTATAATCTCTTTGTGCCCACATTGTCAGGAGAACTTGAAGCTGCTTTCTCTACTGCCTTGTATGACCACAAAACAGGCCAACAGACCATCAAATTTTAACTTGCAGAAGCACTAAATATTCAAAATTGCATATGAGTCATGACATGTATCAGTGTGCTGAAAATATGTCAAAGGCAGAAAATGAAAACACATTATAGTTGAATTGGTAAAATTAATTTATAAAGGGTGAATTATTTTCTAATAGTAGGTTGTGTTGTTATATGCCAGGATTTATTCCAGAATATGGCAGAATATAATTTGTTTGTGACCTATTCTTGTTCTATCTTTGATGCATAAAACAGGAATAAAAACATATGAAAGACACCACATTGCTCAGGCTTCTTTTTGAATGAAATTGAAGTTTTTGGTTTTTTGATAAAGTGACAATGTGAAGTAATTCAAATGGATTTCAGTCTTATCAAAACATAGACTCTAAAATAATAGTGTTCCTCTCGTGAAAAGGTTTCCGTTCCTTTGTCTGAAAGTGTTTCCATGCTGATCTTTTTGAAGAACACAACCAGCCTGGCATCTGCTGGATGAGCACTTCTTATCAATGAGCATCCTGTACAACAAATTAATCCAGTTTCAAATTTTACATTAATATCACAGTCCTGGACACAGATGGCATGAGTTTAGTTTAGGTGATTCCCAGAGCAAACTGAAACTACAATTACTGTCGGTGATAGCATACTTTAAGCATCCCTGCTGCCGGCAATAGCAAAAGACAACCTATGCTATACTGTGATTTGGGAATATATTTTGCTTAAATGGACAACCCCCCCTTCCCCCTCAGTGCTGATTAATTTAATTTTTAAACTTAGTTTCTCATCATACTGCTAACATCTGTATTAGTTAAAAAGTTTTTAAATTCTTTAAAACAAGTTATGACTTTCTACAGAAGTTTAAATTCTCAGGTAGACACTTTTTTTCTATCAAGGACTGGACTCATTAACTACCAGGTGTCTGAAAACACGTCTGTCAATAGACTTGAGTAGGCCTTTTCCATCTGGCCACACACAGAGTTGTACCTTTAGGTAAATACTTTCAAGACAAAATATTTGTAAGGAATATTTGTTTTTCTTCTTCCTGCTCCTAGCTAAAGGCTCTCAGAAGTTGCTGAAAAAATGTGAGTACTCTGACTTCATCCTAATCAACTTCAAATACAAATGACTGAGACTGCAGACTTTCTCAAGCAGAAAGCACAGAAAATTGCTACAAAACCCCCTTCTGCTCTTTCAGCAATGCTGCTGAATAAAAAAGAATAAATTGCATGGATGTTAAATACACTTTGCAGAACACTTTATTTATACAGTTCTGTAGTCTCTAGACAATTTAGAGTTTTCATTTGTGTAATTAACCTATTGATCCACAGAAAAAAAATTACACAGACAATACATATCTCTTACTAGTTAGCTATTTCAATGAATGTGAATATTGATTTAATTTTTTGAAATGCTGCACAAAAAATTTCTTAAAAAGAAAGAAATAATAATATCTGACAAGCATCCAGGAAATTCTTCTTTTTTGTCCTTTTATTAGCTCTCACCCTGCCTTTAATGGCCCTCTTGCCCTATTAAATGGATGTATCGTTTCTGAAATGACTGGTTATCTTGGGTTGAGATAATGATAGCATTTATGACATGTATGTACTCTTAGATAGCCCTAATGCAAAAAGGTTAAGTAAATAAGTTATGTGATGACAGATGCATCTTGTTAATTGATTGACTACTTTAAAGAAATTTTCAGCACTAAGTTGCTAAAATTGTTCTGTATGTAGCTATCAGAACTACTAGCCCTAAACTAATAAAAGATCTTAGCAGAACGGTTCTCAATTATATTTTTTTTCCATATGGACTGCAATTTGCTAAAAACTACTCTCTCAGACATCCCTGGTTCTCTTGTTAATAACATTTTTCTAAATTGCTTGCAAAACCTGCTTACATAGGAGAAAAAAAATGGAAAGCAATTTTCTTCTTATTTCTTTTTGTTGCTGCTAAATCCCTGTAAAACCAAAGACTAAAATCTGGGAGGAACGAAGCTTTTAATACAGCTTTGAAAAAGAATTTTGTGCTTAAAGAGGCATAAACTTGCTTATCTCACTAGCCTTAGTAACTTGAAGACATTGACATCAATGCTATGGGGTTTTAAAAGCTTTTAATTAAATATTATATTTCATAAATATATAAAAATTATATAAATATATAAATTCTAAAGTAAGACTTGATCAATGTTGGAAATGAAGTATGAAATTTTCATACTGCTGTTGAAACTTTCATTCCTGTATTTTAATTGTCAGGCTGCAGTCATTTCGAGTGAGGTAAAAGCTGCTTCTTTCTCCCCGCAACACCAATCAGAGGAATGTCACAGCATAGGGTTGCTTGTGGAAGCGGTGTGTTCATAGATCCTTGGGTATGGTCTTTCTATGGAGGGTGGGAATGACTATGGCCGTAAAGGAAACAACACTATTCCTAGCCCATGGCAATCTTTCCTCAGCTCCAGGTATCTGTTGGCTGATGTGTCTGGCTGGCATATCTGCCCTTTGGCCATCACTTCACAATCAGAGAGGTCAGAATAAATTGAAACATATCTAGCCCTTCAAATTGCTGGGTTTGTCAGAAACATCGTGACAGAAACACTTTTTGTTGGAAACAAGAACTAAAACTGCACAGTTTGATTCCCAACTCATATAAGAACTTCATAGATTTGGCAAACTATTTCCTTTTGTTTGCTGGGAAGTGAGGCTAGTACCTGTACCAAGTTAGTTGCCTGTACTTGAGCAATTTCTTCATCCTCACCAATAAAAATGTTTGCAAATTTACATATCTATCTATCTATCTATCTATCTATCTATCTATCTATCTATCTATCTATCGAACAGATTTCTGAAGAGGAAGTTACACAAAGCTTGAACTTACAGTGGCTTTTTAGGTTGCACAATTGCTTTAAATATGGCAGCTTGTGCATTTTAAACAGCTTTTAAATAATAAGACCTCTGGAAATTATCTTTCAGAGTATGTGAGGGAGGGATTATTTAAGTAGCAGAGTGAAATGGCCAAAAATTTCTAATGCAAGTTTTGACCCATCCTCTGGAGAAGACAGGTTGCCTTTTGGGCAAGTGATTGTATGGGCAAGTGATGTATTTGAACATGTGTATGACCCTGGCAGTCATACACATGTTCAAAAAGTGAACAACACTCCTCAACCCCTAAACCACTATGGGAGTCATCATTTTCTGTCTGTTCAAAGTAGAAATATAAAACTCAAGCTGCCTCTACAAAAAGCTGACTCTGTGATGGGAAAGGACTGACTAGAATGTAAGAGAGGGAGTTTATGCTTGAAAAGGCTTCAACATTTAAATTATATAAGGATAAAAAAAAAAGAAAAAAAAAAAAGAAAAAAAAATATATGAAAACTTATAAAATTGTCAGTCTGCTACCTGTGTCACTTCTTGAAATAGCAGCAAACGAAGCACTATTTTTCGTTGGCTCTTCACAGCAGTAGAGTCCAAATTGGGTCCTTATCTGGTCTAGCAGAATACACTTTTACAAGATTAGTTCAGCTCACCTTAAAACCTACTTTGACTTTGCTTTTCCTTTGCTGGACATTGTAGAGGCTTTGAGTATTTAAAATCTGATGAGATTTATGGGACTGTGTTATTCCAGGGCAAAAGAAGGCTCTCTGTGGGTATAATTTGTCTGAACTTTTAAGAAAACCTATGTGTACAAGGACTGCTGCTGATCCAAAAAGGGAGAACTGAAAGTGGAAAGGGACATACGAGTCAGCTGGCTCACTTCAGTTCTGTGCACTGAAGTAAGAGGCTTTCTATCCAAGGCAAACAGGCTGGCACTGCCAGCTCATGCACCTTCTTTATGTGAGGTATATGTACAGCCTACTGATATCCTTGTAGCCTACAGAGAGAAATGAAAATTTAGATGGCCTCATATATTCACAATCTTTTTCATCCACACATAATAAATTTCTCACAATTTTTAAATCCTAGGTGCACATGCTTCACCTTCTATGGCCTTGACTGACATAATTTTTCCACAAACAACTAAAACTATGTTAAATTATATTAATATGATAAAGCTGTTTGTAAGCAAAAACAATACAATGAAACTCAAAATAGAAATAATAGAACTCATGGAATATATAACATTGAAATTGGTAGACTAGAAATAAGCTTGTTTTGTTTTTTTTCTGTAAGGTCATGAATTGAATAATAAGTGTCATTTCATTATTGTTACCTAATACACAAACTCATATGATTGTAAAAAGTAGAGATGCACAAATTTCATCCACACCACAAAATTTATACTAGTTAAGACTGTAAATTAAACCTCAGTAGTGCTTTTTGTTTTCAGAATTGAAGCTGGAATTACATATAGATGTGAAATTAAAATATAAAATAATGAAGGCTTGAATAAATCGTCCCAGGTTTTTGTCTGCCTACACCACTGTAATGCTTTTGTTTTTTAGGAACAAATATCCTTCATCTAAATATGGTAACTCTGTGTAATTTTACAGGAGTTCATTTGTTTTGGCTTTAATCTTTCCTGAGGGCATATTTATCTTTTCTACAGAGAAGCAAAAGCATATTTTCACTGTGCTACAAAACATAGAAAGAAACAAGTTGGGGAAAAAACAAATCTCCTAAGAGCATAATTTTCAGACAATTATTATAGTTCATATTTAAAGCAAACATCATATGGAAAAGTCTAATTTTGGGGAATGAAAGACAATTGTGAAGATGAACAACACACTAGACAGCACAAGGAACCACAAAGGTTGACAGATTCAAAGGACTGATGTCTTCATAGCCTTCTCCAAGGATGCAGAGCAAGACTGGTTGTCATTTGCTAACTGTCACTGTGATGGAGGACTCTCTTTTAAAGTAGAAGGAGAGCATAACAAGAAAGGATTAAGACATAATTCTAATTTAACTATATCTTCCTTTCTTACACACATGATTCATGTTCCTAATTAATGCCAATTAGAGCTGAACTCAGTACTATACAGCAATTAATTCGTTTTTTGGCATTGCAAAGAGTGTCATAAGTGCACATGAGGACATGACTACTACTTATGAATAGCATACTTATGCTAAAAGGTAATTTTTTAATGTCAGTGTCAGCATTTCCTTCCCTTAGTGAATTTTCAGAAGCAACACATCAGAGTCTTTCTACAATCACACTATTCAGCTCTTATGCAAGAGAATTAATACTTTTACAATACCTGGAACTCTTTTTTTGTACCATGATGTTCATATTCACATAGAGAAGCTTTTAAGACTTCTGACTCTTCATTATCTGTGAATCTTCCCATGAAAGTCTTTATCAAAATCACTCATATATGGGTCAAATTTAAGGTCGCTTCCCATAATTTCTGTATGAATCCACAGTTTGGATATCATATTTTAACTTGACTGAACTGTAATTTTCAGGAAAGCATTTAAAATGGAACTAAAAAGAGGATGAAAGTTCTCTCTTCACAAGGACCCATATGGAGAAGCAAGAGTCAAGAGGTACAAGTTACAACGTAAGAGGTTTTAAAAGTAATCATGAGAAAGGAATTTTTTACAGAGAAAGAGACCATTTACTCAAACAACCTCCCACAGATATGGCAGAATCCCCATCACTGGAGGTTTTAAAGGTGTAATTGGATGTAGTGCTAGATAGTCCCCTCTGGGCTCCCTTTCCCATAAAACGTTGGATCAGATGATCTTTTAAGATCCCTTCCAACCTAAGCTATAATCTTATTAATACTTACAGAGTAGGTTGCTTTCACCTTGTGCTGTTGTTGAGTCTCCCCAACTCTTTTCTCCTTGAAGTGTTGTGTCCAGTGTACCATCACCTCTCTATTCCGGTTATGACAATGTGGTATTTGGTAGACAGGGGTGAGCAATGCCCTGAATCAGTCACAAGACCTTAGGCTCAATCTCATCTTGCTGGGCTGCTGTTACACCTCCATTTTTGATCAGTTCATATTTGACACAGCAAATTTGACATCTCAGTCCTGTCAGTCTGCAAAAACCCACACAGACAAGTTCTCTGAGTGCTTGCAATATGCATGAGTGGAAGAGAGCTGTATTTTGTAGAACAAAGTACACAAATGGAGATTTGGGGTGATAAATACCTAGATCAGAGATTTCACCACATGGTTGGCAATAAGACAAACATCACAGTTTTGAAAACTTCTTGGATATGATAACTCAGAGAGAATCTTGAATTTCACACTACACTTTGGATATAATTTGGGTTGTAAGTATAGATGGAAGATGTTATCTGTAAAAGCAAACATGAGAAAATGTGCATCAATTAGGAATGCATCTATTGCTCTGTCCTCTGCAGAAAGGTGGCATGAGACATAATATTTATGTAAGCAGAAGTAGAAAACTGGTAAGATACCAATGCAACAGCTTAAATGCTTTGAAAGATGAATAACAGTACAAATCAGAAGATAGCCCCCGAAAATGAGAAGAGGTGTTCAAAAGGAATTAAGAACCACCAACTTCAGTGAATGGATAATAAGTTTTCAGGAAGACAACCATTGTTATCTTGGTAAGGCAATTGACTTGGTAAGAAGTATGGTGATGATTTTTGGGCTACCAAAAATTATTACAGACTGGATCAAGAAGAGCCTGGTACAGTACAAGGGGTAAAACTATAATGAAAATAGTCAAAATGGACTGAAAGAGAGAAAAACTATGCAGTGCTACAACAGACTACATTTTGTTTATGCATTAATAAGAACAGTAGTAGGAGAAAAATGAAGATTAATGAAAAGAACAGAGTGGCCAGCAGCAATCCTCCATACCTCTCCTGGAATCATAGAGTATGTCCCAATGGTGTAAATTATCATACTGCTATTAGCTTCAATCTTTTCTTCATTTTTCACGTGTTCTGAAGGATTTCTAAACCCATGAAAGCTTATGACTGTATAAGAAGGTAACTTTTCATGTCTATTTTAGTGTTAGCTGAATGCCGGAAATCAAGGAGTAAACAAGAATGGTCATTAATACCATATTTAGTATCCCTATGTGTGTCATAACATTTTATTACATTCTGTGGGGAATTTTGTTTGTTTGTTTTGGGGTTGTTTGGTTGGTTGGTTTTTGTTTTGGGTTTGGTTTTTTTTTGCTCTTTTTTGTAGCATCATTTATCATTTACTTCAGTGAATTGAAGAAAAAAATCCCATCAGAACACAAACCATACAAAAATAAATCCTTCAAAGAAATGTGTTTGCAGAAATCCAGGCGCACTAGATAAAGTTAATTTTCAGCACATACTGATTGCCACAAACAAGACAGTAAGACTTAATATGATTTAGATAGCAAGAACATTGAGAAAATAATTTTATGGAGGATTCAGCAGCAAATCGGCATATGAAAAGCTATCTAGCAACCATTTTTCATATGCTGACAGTTAATGATAAAAACCAAACAGTTTGAGATGGGCAAGCCTTAGGAGTATCCAGACTTTCAACTTTGAGGGAAACCTTACAGTAATGTAGATGTTTCACAAGTATTTTACCTTGCTCAAGGAGCCATTCCTCCTCCTTCTTTCTATATCCATCACTTCTTCCTTTCTATATCCACTACTTCTTCCTCTACACAGAGATCTCTTTGCTATGATTTTCTATTTTTATGCTAGTTCTGAAAAAAAAAAAAAAAGAGGGGGAAAATAGCTTTGGTGAAATGAAAAACAGTAGACCTGCCACCTGACCTGGACTTTCCAGTAGCTGCTCTGTAGGCACTGAGAGCCTGGTTTTATATCCCCCAAATATGTAAGAAATAGCTTATATCTTTTATGGAAGATATCAATAAAATTTATGTTATATATGCTGTACACTTTGTTTTAAAGATACACTCATTTAAAAGAAATTATGATAGATTCTTGATTTAACTAAGCCCTATTTTTTATGGAAAAGATATAAGAAATTCTTTATAGGAAAATTATTCCTAAAGATGCATATATCCTGATTCTTCAGGTAAGGGGTGCTACTGCATGTATGTGAGGTCAGACTCTGGTGTAAGAGTGGCATGCTAAGGTTTTGAAAGTTAAGTAAATGTACGTGTGTACATGTATTCACTTATGTGTATGTGTTTGGACCTCTTATATTCATCACAGATAAAATCACTGACTTGTCAGTTTGATTTCTAGGTTAAGATTTTATTGATTCAGATCCTTTAGGCAGAGAAGGAATACAATGTTCTATATTGGATAGTTTGCTTATAAACAAAGACTGCAGAGACTTTCCGTCAGAGAATATAAAACGAAGCAAACTAGCAAATAAAACATCTTACAACAAAATGTATTTGAGGATATTCAGGTAGCAGTTCAGGCACGAATGATCAGTGTATCTGCACAGATGCCAATCCTCAAAGACAAATCAGCAGGGTGCCACCTTTGGTGGCACTGTTTTCAAAAACACAGCTTCAGAATAATGACATGACCTATTTCACTATCCATGACATGAGTCATTTATCCTTTTATGTTCATGGCATAGAGCTATATATCCCTTATGTGTGACAAATGGAAATAAATTCCTTTTCTGAAAACAATTTCACAGTCACTCCAGTATCTGTGTTAAGAAACATGGTTTCTTGCAAGAGTTTGTTTACACAGAATTTTTTCAAACAAGTCTTGCCTCAGAGTGGAAATAAAAGAGATGAACGAAAATCAGAAAGACTCAGGAGTAGGAAGAGATAAAAGGAGAAATATAGGCAGAAATAATGTTTAAAGTATGGAAAAGAGTGAAGTAAATCTCTGAACTTCCTACAGAAAAAATAATAATGCAAGTAGCACACAGAAGAAACCTCAGAGCTTTTACGAGCAAGGTAAAGAAGGTCTTCACAGATAGGTCATAAGAAAACAAAGCCATATTCTTCTGACAATCATGCTTTAGAACTATTTTTTTAGCTGTTGATCCTTTTCTCCTAATTTGTTAAATCTGTTAACAGAAACCTAGCCCAGCTATGTAATATATTTTTCAGTGCTTCTCATTTGGGCAAAGGGATTTGAAATCTATGACATCCCTACTGCCTTATGCCTGTAATAACGTATTGCTTTATCCCCAGAATATGAAATCTGCAAAACATTTATCTGGGCAATATCCTTTTTAGATCTATGTGCTTTTCTCTATGTTTCATCTAATTTGCTGTATTACACACTGTATTAGAAATTATGAAGAACTAATAAATGACACGCATATAAATAAAAGATTATTTAATGCAGTTAAGGTGGGTTAGCTTGATCTTAATCTTCACACGTTTCACTTCAATGATAGATGAAAATAAAAAGAAAATTAGGCAATATACTGCTTACTGAAAGAAAGTTGCTTGCTTGATGATCTTTCTCACCTGGCTGATAGCAAAACAACTTCTCCTTCCATGTCATCTAAACTTCCAGTCAAAGTTCTCACTTAGAACATGAAAGATTGAAAAGGAGCTGCACAGCTTTACCTTAAAACTTTACAAAGTTCATGGCTTCCACTGAAAAGTTATCTTTGGGAATGTTAAGTGTGGCAAACTCATCACCAGGATTGAGAGTTTATTGCTGATTTTTCCCCTAAAGGTACCCAACAGATAGCAATCTGAAGCTGAATCACCTCAGCTGTTGAATAGATGGAGTGGTGCTTGGCTGGAAGCAACAGCAGCTTGACAGTGTGAGACTGTGATTTAGAGAAGTGAAGAAAAAACTAATCCCCTCCCCAACACTGACTTTTACAGTCCAACTTTTTCAGACTGAATACTGGAAGTTATATACATAAATCCAAGAAACCTTGGAGTAAGTGCCTCCTCCCACCTTCTTTTCCATTAAGACAGAAAGCTGTGTGTGGTGGTAGCACTTTACTGTTAAACAGCCGTTTCAGTTGTACCAGCTGTACAGCTTATTGTGGGTATCTGCACACGGTCTTCTGTGAACTTCTTCATGTTCCAATATGCCCAGTAGCAGGCCTACCCATCCATTTGACCTGATAGAAAGAATGATATAATTTGCAATGTAAGTTTTCTGCAAAGGGAAAGCTTTACTTTGCTGCTTTGTGAATTCAGATCCACTCTAAAATAAATATTCAGTAGCATGAATATCATGTCATGTAATATGTGCTATTTGCATTTAGAAATATTTTACTTTCATGGTTACTGAATTACTGACTGTGACAATGTTTCTCAAAATTACTTATAAAACAGCCATAAGGGAAGAGTAAAAAAATATAAAATCCCAAACCCTCAGTTACGTATCCTTACTTTAATTTTTTAGCTCTGCTCACAATGCAACATTTAATACTGATCCTCTTCTCAAAAGAGAGCTTAAGGAACAATGTGCTGAGACTTCATGGTGTGCCTCATCAACCCAATATACAGCAAGAGACTTATAGATTTGCTGTGCTCTTTCTTCAGTGTATGTAAGCTATTGGCTGTGAGCCCAGCTAATTTGAATCTGATTATTGGCATAAATTCACTTGGCTGGCAGAACCTGTTAATAAAGTAGTTCAGGTTCATCTAAGCCAAAAAGATGCTGATTATTTTTTTTTTACTTTTCAAGGCATATGAAAAAAAAGTGTCTTTGAACAGACTTTACCTGGGTGGGCAGCACATTGCTTGCATTAAACTTGTCTTATCCACTGGTAATCTCTTTCTGCCTGATACTTAAGTGAAAAAGGGTTGTCTTGTATATTATTGAGAGGTGGACTCTGAACCAATCCTGGTTGGCTGTTTTATTGCTGGCCCAGAGAGGACAGAATGTATCTGTCAGTATAAAAGTTAGTGTTTGCTGTTTTGCCTTTGTCTGTCTTCTGAGATCCCTCTTTTGTACTAAGAAAGACATGTCTAGAGGTTAAAAGACATGAGACAGTGGACAAATTGAACTCCAGAATTAAAAGATCATTGCAAACAAGTTTTCTATTTTCCCTGTGGTGGTCTGTTGCAAATAAATCTTGGTCTGAAGGCTGCATTTGCACTAGTCCTGGGTATAAAAGATTAATAGACTTTTAAGGAATCTGAAGCCAGAAGAGACCATTAGATCATATAGACAGACCGTATATCTCAGGTCATTACTTTCATCAACTTGCCTTTACACTGAATCTGATAGCTTCTGTCAAACAGTCTTCCAAAAAGAATGACAAATAAGACTGCAAGACATCTGGATGTGCTGAATTTTGTGTTAATAATGTGTATCTACAACTAAACAGTGGAAGTAGGTGTGGCTTTTCTTCCTTGGTAAATGTCAATTCTGATGATATTACAGTTATTTGAGCTAAAAGGTTTATTTCAGCCGTACTTTCTTTTGAGAAAAAAAATTACATTTGCATTTTTAAAATGGAAAAAATGTCTTTTCTCTTTTGTTGACATGAAATAAAATATGAACTGAAATCATGGAATCATAGAATGGTTTGGGTTGTAAGAGACCTTAAAGATCACCTAGATCCAACAGAACTGGACTTAATGTTCCAGGTGGGGTCTCGTGAAGCCAGAGGAGAAGACTCACTTCCCTCCACCTCCTGGTCATGATTTTCCTGCAGTCCAGGATATGATTGTCATGTCATTGTCATGTCAAGGTTCTCACCCACCAACACCCCATAATCTTTGTCCTCAGGGCTGTTCTCAATCCATTTTCTGCCTATATTTGTGCTAGGGATTTTCCCGACCCAGGTGCAGGACCTTGCATCTAGCCTGGTTGAACTTCATGATGCTGGCACAGGACCACCTTTCAAATCTATCAAGGCTGGCATTCCTTCCCTCCAGTGTGTCAGCTGGTGGGCAACACGCTTTGGTGTCAACACACTTGTTGTGAGTGAATTCAATCCCAGTCTGCGTCACCAACAAACACATTAAACAATGGCAGTCTCAATACTGACCTCCAAGGAATGTCATTTTTCACAGATATCAACAAAAAATAAGGCATCTCAAAAGAACAACTCACAATTTTGATAGAGAGGAGAAATAATACCAATTAAAAATGATTGTTCAGTCTAGGCTTAACTGGAAATCATATCAGTTTATTTTGGAAATATTCATCATGAAACCTGCTTCCTATTAGGTGTTTTCAGTCAGCCAGATATTTTTGAAAAACAGGGGCCATGGTCAGGGGCAACTGCCTCTAAGGTGGCCTTACTTGAGCAAGTATGGCTGGACAAGGTTACCTCCAGAAATCCCTTCCAGCCCTACCCACTCCATAATTTGGATTCTGATAGTAAATGCGGCTGCTTTATATCAGTAGTAATAAAACCCTCTCATATCAGTCAAAGTATGTTGTAGACAAGCACCTCTCTTAGGCAAGCTAATGGTTCAATTCTGAATTTCCCAGGATTTATTTAAAATAAACTATCTCAAGGCCATAAAATTCTGGAGTAACCTCTTCTAATATAAATATTCCTTAGCTATTTACAGGTTAATGGATGCAATATTTTGCTAAGTAATATTCCCATTCTTTTCTATCTTTTTCAAGTGCACGCCCCAAAGAGTTAATCTTGTCATTCTACTTTGCAAATATAGCACAATATTTATTGAAGCCTTCTGTTTGCATCACTCATCAATTTTACCAGCTCTTTTTTCCCTAGGACAACTGTTACTGCTAAAAATCTTTAACTTCTAATTGACATATAAAAAGCACTTCTTTTCCTTAACCTTATCCTGAGCAGAGTTTCCTTTGACAGGTTCAGCATCTCTAATCATTTCAGTGCATGACAAAATTATAACAATTGCAATGCATTTCCCCATTACTACATGCAGCTGTTTTTCTATTTCCCAAATAGCTGTCTTGAATTCAGAAATAGGATGGACATTTAACTGAAGCAATGTCCTTTCTTAAATGTGAAACTACGTTTTCTGTTGTGAGCATAGTATCGTAGACTCCAAAACAAATAAAATAAAAATTTATCTTACCTTGTATTTAATTTCTCCTTACTGCATAGTAATAAATCAACTACAATAGGACAAATTGCACCCTTCATATTTGTTGCATTATAGAAAATGCACATTAATTCTTATATGAATCTTCCACTACAATATTAATGATAGGTTAAATATATTTGGACTCTCAAATGAGCAACCTATAAACTTGCACTTTCCTACTCTAAGATGAGAAGTACTTTGTTTACAAGGTAAACTGCCAGGACTTTATTGGGAAATAGTTGGAACTCTGGAATATGAAATGTCTAGAAAAAATCTACAGTTAAAAGATCTTGAGCTGTACAAAAGACTCAGTTGTATGGACAAGGATAATTACGTCCATATTGGAACATCAAGAAGTAAATTTTACATTCTCATCAGCAAAAGAATCAATTATCATACCAACATAACTTCCTGAAATACTATCTACTTGTCTTCTGGGCTATTGTAGACTATGTATATTGAGAGTTATTGCCTGAAGAGTACATAAAGCGAAAAATTTTCTAGGGACATTTTTTCCTATTGCTTATTCTCACACTATTAGTCAGTAGTTTGAAAACCCAAAGTTGTTTGCACAGGGTACAACAGTTTATCTTTTCAAGAGAAAAATTTTAGGATATGCTTTGGTAAGAAAAGCCTTAAAATATAAATTATGGATGCTTATATAATTTAATTTGTTTTCAAGTCAATGCATTGCTAATTGTTTCCTTGGCTTATACTCTACAGAATTTCTTTTTCCTTTTGATGCAGCGTTTAGCAATCAGATAGCTCTCTTGGTTCTCAGTTACTGTAACAAATTTGTCCAAAATCTACTCCATGTATGCATATATTTGCATGTGAAACCCAAAGCAGAAATATAATTTTAAAAAATGAGACTCAAAAGTTATGGTGTATAATTAAACACATAATAACGAATTTTTGAGAGATTTGCTATTATGGGGCAATATGACATTTGCTAACTATACTCAAAATACACTTTGGAAATCACACAATATAATTCCCCTAAAATGTTGCTTTGATATGACATGATTCAGTCATTTCTCATTCAAGTCTGAACCTTTTCTTTTCCTATCCTTCCACTATCAGGAGTTTATTCAGGAACAAAGAAAATGAGGATGTATGTAGGGCTTTTCAAAAGCATAGTGACAGTGATAATCTACTAGCAAAAACAGTGAATGAGCACAGGGTTTTGGTTGACATGATAACTGTCAAGCTGCAGAGATAATATTTTTATTCAGAATATAAAAATAACCATGTGTTCCACATTGCTCCTTGGGATCACCCATTGAGGTACCCTCTGAGCAGCCTGCAACACAGGAGACCCAGATGTGATTCTCTTTCATCCACCAGCTGGTGAACTGGGTTGAACCAGCCTGATGGGTGTAAAATCACCAACGGGCTACAGTGCCCCAGAGATGCAACTGCACTCTCTGGTTTCTGCCCTGATGAAGTTTTGGTTTCCACTATGCTAGAAAATGGCACTACGTTGAAAAGGAGGTTACAATCAAATACAAGGGAAAGACAAAATGTTATGCAAGAGATGCAGGTTACCCCATCTATTTACAAACTATCACAATATTTAAGTGCAAATTTAGTTATGACATGGATCAGGTTTAAAATACTATCATTTTACAAGAAATGACATGCAACTCCATGTAAATTCTAACAGCAGATCATATTATTATTATTATATTATTATAGTTATTATTATATTATGTAAATTCTAACAGCAGATTATTATTTCTCTGAATGTGAAATAATTTCGACTTTTCATTAAAAAAAAAATTAGTTCTCTCTTTGACTGTCCATAAATATTAAGAGCATGCAGTGATTATTTCCAAAAAAATATGAATTCAGATTCCCCCAGGAATTAGTTGTCTCTAATCAGTGCTAACTTTCATTTTTATAAACAAAACTGTTGTTAATTTTAATAACTATTATATCATCTATTAAACTAGAAGATTGATAGATAAATGAAAATTGCACATAGATAATTAATGTTTCTGAAAGACAAAATACAAAATTTTTGGTCGAAATAATATAAACTGATATTTTTAGACACATATATAAACTTAAATGCATTTATTGTTTACTAAACTGCATATTCAATATAAAATTTATTTTTAAAGAAATATATAATCTAGCATACTCATTAAAAAGTCTGGCATGAAGTAATTATGTCCCAACTGATACAAGTTAATTCAATAAAATAATCAGTTTTGCAAGTAACACTAGTATTACACAATGCAAAATGTGCACCTGAAAATCTTTAAGGAATGCTTCTTTTTCAGAGAGAAAACCCCATGATTCATCTGAGGACTAAAAGTAGAAATTTATTTTTCATACTTGGTTTTGAATCATATCTCCTTGGTTTGTTAAGGTAATATGATTTTTTTAAATTGAAATGCAAGTATAATTTAAATATTTTGAAAAATGTGTTTTCTTTTACTAATGCATTGCTTACATAATGATTTTTATAGAGATATAAAATGAAAAAATACTGAAAAACATGCTTTAATCTCTGCACATGTCATAAGCAAATCTGTCAGCTCCATTTCATCATGCAGTTAGGAAAGGTATAACTACTTAATAGGGTTGATATACAGGCATCTTTGAGGGCCAATGGTTATTATTTACACTGGTTCATAGATTATAGTAAGAGCTTTTTCTGTTTGGCCAAGGAATGCAAGTCCACAAAACCTTTCATAACAGTCTGCACTCATTTGCAATGTTAGAGCTAATATCATGCCTGGTATGTGCTCATTAAGCTCATCACTTTGAGTGACACCTTGATATTTACAGCCTCTGGAGGTGAACTGGATGAGGTTATTTGCCCAAGACAGAAATTTATACCAATGTCATTTTTCTGTATTGAAGAAGAAAGTCTCAAGCAGCTGAACAGAAGGAAGCACCAGTGACCAAACTGTTGAAGAAAATTAATTTTGTCTGCATTTCAGTCTCCAGTGTGATAAAGTCAATGGAATGTTAAGAAGCTTAGTAACTAAGTCATTTGGTGATTCTCACATTAAAAAAATTACCTATAAAGATATATGGGTACATGCTGGTTTCAGCCACTTAAATGTATAATCTGACAGCTAAATCTGTTTGCTGCACTAAAGAGTGACTTGAGAATTACAGAAGACTGTGCATTAAAGTATACAAAGCTATTCATAGTTGCATACAATTTCTGATCTATCACTGATGATCTCTATTTGCATGACTGTATCTAACCATTCAAGGCAGAACAGTTTAAAAGATTTATTTATTCTTTAATCAATTTATTATTGATTGCCCACTTTAATATGTCCTATATATACAACCTGTGTCAACATTTATGTTTACTATTGCAAAACAAAATGACAACACAGAGTGCCCTTCTATAGTTTATGCTTTACTATAAAATTTATTGCAAAGGCAAATATGAAGCTCTAGATAACATCTGCACTTTTCTTAAGTCTTTCTTGATTTAGGGAGCTGTAGCTAAAACAGTCTTCTAAGGCATTTAAATTCCTTTAGAGTTACTGTGGTTCCTCAGTATTTCTTCCATCATAACACACATGAAATAAATTGGAGTTAAATGTCACACAAACAGCAAATTTTTTAGAGATCGCACGTGCCCTTTTTGATCACTTGATACAATAGGGTCTCAATGGTCCCTCTGAGACTGATAAAAACATACACATGAAACAACCATGCCTAGGAATTAACAGAATACCCAGATCACTGTTCCACCAGGTGCTCACTTGCTGCTTTCTTTTAATTTCTTCTGATTGAAATTTGTTTTATATTAGATACTAAGAACCATAGGCTATTGTGATAGCATAAAAATAACTCAACCTGAAGCAGATCAGAAGTCTATGTAGTAAATAGCAACATGTTCTGTTTTTTTTTTTTTTTTCCTTTCTGCTCAACAATCATTTATTAATTTATTTACAGGAATAAAAAAAACTTGGTTGTGTCTACCCTCATCTTTTTCAGGTAACTAACCTTGCAAATCTTTAGAGGGTCGTGGGTTCTTAGGACAAGCGTTCACATAATGGTAAATGTCCTGGAAAGCATTGTTTCTAATAATAAACAAATGCATAATAAAATTTATTATTTAGAATTTGATCATCAATATGTACACGTTTCCAATTTTTTTTGCTTCATTTTGAGTTTATATATATATACAGAAGAAAAGCAAGAGAGGAAAGAGAGAAGAAATACTATTCCTGCCACTCAGAATGTATTGTGGACACGTACACTGCTAAGCATGAAAATGTCTGTGCTGGAATTGAAAGATCTGCCATATAGCAATTTTCTTGAAATGCACCAATAAAAGGGACATTGACCCATTTTATCTGTGCAAAGGGCCATCTAAGGAGTTGGTTTTTTCCTTCCACTCATCATTTCCCATGATCTCCTCTCTTGCATTGACATACTGAACTGAGTGGCAGCATTTTCCTTAGTAGCCAGTACAAAATCATGGTCTTCAGAAATGTTCCTTTCCCTGATATCTTTCCATTTACACTAACACTTCTAGAAAGATCAGGAAATAGAGAACTGTCAGGAAAAAAAATTAAAAAACCCCAATGGAAAATAACCACTAAAACAACAAAAAACTTTGTGAAAACTATTAGCAACCTCTTTCTGTTTTCTTTTGTGCCCAAGTTCTTCCTTTAATGGTGTTCAATTTTATAATTTACATTATTACTGCTTGCTCAAGGGGCCTTGTGCTTTAAGGCACTTTCTCTATGAAACCCATCTATTTGGTTTGGTTTATACTGTTATAACTGCAACAGTGTGACTCAGAAAAGTGTTAAATGAAAACCACTATTACATATTTTATTTAAATAACTTTTTCTCCTGCCTAATCAGAAGTATTTAATTCCAAAGCATTGCTTTATGATTTGAAAATTCACCAAAAAGAAATGGACTGCACACATACTCTATCTTCTGAGTAATTTTTGTTTAATTTAGTGAAAAAATAACAAGTTTTACTATTTCTAGTCCTTAGAGTCAATAAATCCATATATTATTCCACCTCATTCGTCTTGATGAAAAGTAAGAACTAGAAGGTAAATTCTTACTCAATGACCAAATCCTCTTTGAAAGGATTTGTCCCCCTAAGAAATCAAACAGTGTCTTACTATTTGATTACCATTCTATAGTATTTGTTCTGGGTGTGTGGAGAATGTAATTTATTCACCCAATGTCAGCTTCTACCTAAAATAAAGTGTGACATTATTGTGTTTGATGACTATCATGATGATATGGGATTTGGTTGGTATATGTAGCAGACTTTATATTGCTTTAAATTTTTAAATGTGTTGACTGTGAGCAAATGTTTGCCCAAGAATTTTATAATGCAGAAAGGAAATAAAAGGTTACTAGTGAAAGAAATGGGACTGCGTTGAGAAAATATTTTTTTTTTCCTTTTTCTATATCTCCTCTATCTCCTCACTGATCTGCGATAGCTCTTCCTTTTTTTTTTTTCCTTTTTTTTTTTTTTTTTTTTTTTTTTTTTTTTTTTGGCTCTTGAAGTTCCACATAAAGAGTGTATGCTAGAAACATGATATGTACAAAATACAACAAATTCAGGAATTAGTTTTTCCTCTGAGGCAGAGGTACATTTTCAAATTTGTCACTACTGAGACTATTGAAATGAGTAGTACAGCACCAAATATGCTTTTAACAAGCAAGAGGGAACAGACTACTTAGTTCTTGCTGTTTGTTGCTTTTGTTTGTAAATAAAGTTCAGCTAATGTAAGAACCTATTTCTCAGTCTTACAAGAGTAGAGCCATGTTGGTATAAAGTGCTGGTAAAGTTCAGCACGAACCCAATTACAGATACCCCTCAAGCTTTTTGAAAACCCTTTGGATTAGTAAGAGTCTTAATAAGCTGCCTTGCTTGTAATCCTCTATTTATTCATAGTAACTGATACGAGGAAGGAGATAACAATTTTTTAGAAAGTTCTCAGAAGCTGGAATTCTGTCTTATGTCAAATTAGGGTATAGAAGTTACCAAGAACATTCAAAAAGGGGGCTTTGTGCCAGTTGTATGAGTTTTGTTATTTTGCTAGGTTGCCATCCCCTCAGTAGGAATTAAGAATGGCTAACCTTATAGCCCAGAAATGTTACTGCAGCAGAAATCTGCACTTATGCAAGGAATTACACAGTGGTACTCAGAGGGAAATACTATTACTATTTTGTTTTGTTTCATTTTGAAGAAATTTTCTGCCATTTCCACATGACTTTACAGAGTAAGATAGGAGTAAGTACAAGCTTCCAAAACTTCCTTGGAGATCAGACCTTGTGAAAAAAAAGTTCAAAATCATTATATCTTTATTTTTAATTTGACAGTCTTCTAAAGAAAAAGTGTTTTGAAATTCTTGGTAAAAAACTAGCTGTTTGCTGGACGGAATTATTGAAAGTGTAGCTAATGGGCTGTTGCAAATATCCTGAGTACTGAGACCAGTTTTGTATTCCTGGGTATGAGATATTGCCTCACATACTGTGCATCTAGTTCATTTGCGGTATTCATGGTACATATTTTTTGGTGTCTCCTTTATTCAGTCCTATATAGACAAAATCTGTTCTTTACATAGATTTTTTGGTGGGGTTTTGTTATGTTTTGGATTTGTTTTTACATACTGCCTGTAGCAAATTACAAAAATCTCTGACATATATGAAGACACAGGTAACATATTCTGTAAATAACTTATGGTTATATAAAACATATAGCTTATGGACTAACATTAAATGTGTTGTCCAACATTTAACGTTACCATGCATATTTATGTTTGAAATAGTTGTCTCAACTATTCATCTGATTTTAGCATAAACCCCTTGTAATTTGCAATAAAACAAGTGAATAAGTTTTAGTAAGTTATATATATTTGAAATATGCTTACCTAGATACAAAACCTTCGTCTGTATGTGCCACAGAAAATGAATGCATTGGCCTTTAAAACTGTACTGCCAGCATTAAATCTCAGGGTCTAGATAAAAGAAATAATATGTGAAGTATTTTAGTCTGTGATCTTCATATTTTAGTCCATGATCCGTAGTCAAGATCAGTTTTCTAGACTAATCTCTAATATTTTGTCTGGTTGAAAATATCTCTTATGGTGGTGCAGTTATCTCTTCTACTCTGTACAGTAATAAAATAATTTGATGGGGTTTTTCCTTTATAAACCATTGCCCATTTGCTTCAATGAGGCTGTTATGGGTTTGTAGCTTCTCAAAAATTAGATGATGCCTTCAGAATTTGCTATAAAAAAATAAAATCATGCATATCTATCAACATACATGTATATTGTTGCTTCTTTCTTTGGTTTGTTTCCTTCTCCAAACCCTGCATGGACCTACACATGAAATGACCCTTCCTTCCTGAGAGAGCCAATTTTCAAAGGGGCTGAAGGAGTACTGTAGCATGAATCACTACCATGAAACACACAAAACTACTATCTAATCTGTGCATGAGCAGGTTAGATATACTAATTTTGGAGTTGCCTTTGGAGATATCAAAAGTGCTCGAAGTGCAAGGAATAATAGCTTACCTCTTTGTTTTCCTTTTCTTTCACGCATTGAGAAAAATCTGAGTCTGTCCAAATGAAGTCTTCATCTACACAAGTATTCTATTTGCATAATATCAATGAGTATTTTAGATTAACTTTGGGGGCTATGCTGCCATCAGTTTCTTGTGGTTTTCCCTGAAAGGTTTTTCTGCTATTTCCAATTTTAGGTAGGGAAAATATGTCTATATTGTCCTAGATATATTATGAATATTCTGTAACTAATTCTCTAAATGAAATTCTAAATTTCTACCCTAGTTTTTGTTGACCAAGTCTTATCATCAATGTATAAAATTCTATTTGTATTTGAAATATTTAATATTTCCTTTAAAAAGGAAACACAGTCTACTGCTATGGAATTAGAACTCTTGCTTTAAATCTCTTCCTTTTCTAGTCAGTCTGGGGGTTTTATGCCATCTTCCCTCACCCCTGCATCATTACTTTGTCACTGTCAAAAGTTGCTTTTTACTTGGCACTTGTGAGACTTTGGCTTGGACTATGGTCCAGTTTTCTTTGGAACACACTAAAACCAACCAACCAACCAACCAACCAACAAACAAACAGTGGCAGGGATCCAGAACAGAACAAATCAGAAAGCTATGAGTTTTAGAAAGCATTATGTTGCATATTTAGCTGAAAGAGGCAATTGTTCATACAAAAGGTCCTAAAGAAAGATATAATGATGTGCATACATACACACAAAACCAGACAGTAGTCTTCTATTTCTACTGAAAAAAATGATTAAATGGATAAGAAAAAAATAAATTATAAAGGGTGAATTTGTTGTGAAGAAGGCCTTCACTGGAAAACTAAAGTAGGCTTTCTGTTTATAAAATCATATATTTGTTTTGAGCATGTTAAATTTCAAAATCATGGAAAAGATTATTCTAGGAGGTACTGAAAAACACTTGGAGGACAACACAGTCATTGGTCACAGTCAATGTGGCTTCATGATAGGAAGGTCCTGTTTGTCAAGCCTTATTTCCTTCACCAACACAGTAACCCACCTAGGAAAGCTGGTAGATGTAATCATTTTGGATTTCTGCAATGATTTTTATATGGTCTCACGCAGTGCCCTTCTGGATAAAACCTCCAGCACACAACTGGATAAGGGTGTTACATGGCAGGTGAGAAACCAGCTCACAGGGCCAGCACAAGGGGTTACAGTGAAACGGGTGACACCAGGCTGGCAACTGCCACTAGTGGGGTTCTGCAGGGATCCATCTTAGGCCCAGCTCTCTTCAGTATCTTCATTAACACCCTGGACACAGGACTCAAAGGAATATGAAGTTTCCACAGCACTGTAGAAAGGGACTGGAGGATCCTGGTTGATGGCAAGTTGAGCAGGAGTCAGCAGTGCCCTGGCAGCCAGGAGGGCCAGGCACGTCCTGGGAGCATCAGGCACAGCATTGCCATCAGGGCAAGGCAGGTGAAATATGGGAGACAGGTGCCTTTCTCCTTCAGGGACATGTTATTTTTCTATCTTATAGCCCATTAGAAGTAATCAAGATAGTGAACTCAAAGACTTTTACATATGAATATTTAGTGCTCTGCTGAGGATATTTTGTATACAACTGATGGCAGTTTTACACTGCAGGGTCAAGAAACAGGAAAAAAAATCTGTCGTTATTTAGGGTAGTAGAAAATACAAAGTGTTATAGAATTACTGGACCATATGCAAAACAAATTTCAGGCTAATACAAGCAGAAATCAAACGAAAATAGTTGACCCAGTATAATACCTTGAAAGTCACTATTTAATTTATTTACTTTAAATTGTTTTATTACTTTGGGCGACATTTTTTGGGAGGATTAGAAGTGAATAAATCCATAATTTAGCGTTTAGTAAATGCTATAGAGTTATCCTGAGACTTATAGTCAATCCATTATATCAATCCATTTGAAAAGTACTTGCAGTTTGCGCTTCAGTGCACAAAAATGATAAACAGCAAACCCACAAAGCTGTTTCCTGATATTTTGTTAGCTAAAAAGATACAAACAAAACAAAAAATCTCAGCAAGCCTGATTGCTACGGCCAGGCCTTACTAGTAATTGTATTATTTGGGAGTACTACATACATATGCATGAGCTGCACATATATTAAATAAATCACCTTTAGACATACTTTCAGATACAACCAGCACATAAATGTTTGTACACTCTTCTTTAAATGAAATATAATTTCTAAATAAAAATGAAGTTTTTTGTAAAATCAAAATCATGAAAGTAAGGGCTATAACTAGATTTAGAGTTCCTTTGAAAATTTCTCCCTTTAATCTTCTTAAATATCTATTCATTGTCATGCTTCTGTTTTGTATCTACTTATTTGTTGGACTGACTTGTAAAATGCTTTATGATAAGTTTGTGTGAAGGACTATACAAAAGAGCCTGAAGAATCATGTTGTTCCTTAATAGAGGCAGATAGGGTGTAGAAAATTGGCAAATTGCTGAAATTTCCTCAGGCGCATGGTTTGCAGTAAAATGTTTTATGATTCTGTAAGCATCAATCGCAGATGTAAGAAGCTGGGGTTTCCCCCCTCGCACCCCAGATTTTTTCTAATTCTAAAGCTGTCTTCCAAAAGTAAATACAACATTATGTATTCCCTCCAAATTTTTCACACTTTCGGCTTTGGTATTGCTCCAATTAATTTTTTTTTTTTTTGGTTTTGTTTAAAAAGATGGTTCCTGGACTAGAGCATAGCCTTTACTGCACGCAGGATAAAAATGTAAGGGTTCTAAAGTTCAGCTGAAACGAATCAATCAGATAAATATTAGGGGGAAACAATAGTATACCTAGGAATAATACATTACTTGTATCCATATAGGATTTAATGACAGTTTTTAAATTTATGCTTAAAATTAAACCAAATTCATTCTTTCAGACTAGTATCAGATCAATTTCTTTGTATCCTTCAGATATAATTTGAACCTGCAGACAAGCCCTTGTTTTGTTTTAAGCTTTTCTTTCTGGTACCTGTGCTATCTCAAAAGAAATGACAGGGCTTCAGTTTTCAACCAGACTGAAACAAACCTACTTGTAGCTGATGTTTTCATCCAGAACACAAGGCCCAGAGATTTCATTCTGCATAAGATGCACCTGAAGCTTTGAAATGACTTCATGCAGAGAGTAGGATGTGTTCTAAATGAGTCCTTACCTCATTGCATTTACTGTAGTGGAAGCAAAGGATTCTACAATGTGAGTACTTCACCCTACATTTAGAGCTCTTCATACTGGACTTGTCTTCTTATTTAGAGGACTTTAATGTTTAAGACTTACTCTTCTCTCCTTCCACAAATATATGTATATAACATATACAGTTTTTTGAGGTAGATTTAAATTTACCCAGGTGCAGTGTGTATCTGTTTTGGCTCAGAGAAGCTGCTTCTCCCAAACAACCTTCTACTTGTGCTTTTTATCTTCCAAGGAGGGAAAACTTTTCTGCTGCAATGGCTTCCCTCCTTGAGCAAACACAGCTGGTCACTGTCCCAGGCACAACTTTGGTGCTGGGCTGGGGCTGTTTCCCTGGCTGTTCGCCCACCCACTTGGGCAGTCAGGTAGCACAACAAGGAGAGTAACCCTTTGCTGGTAATTGCTCTTCCTGTGGTGGAATATCCAGGCAGACTTACACATAACAAAGTTTATACAGGCTCTTTGTGCTATTTTGCATTCCCAAATAGAAGCAGAGCATACATAAAAATATTTTTAAATAATAGCAAAGCTGTTTTCTAATTAGAAACATATCTGTATTAGTGTTGTTTCTAACTCTCAAGTACTCAATTTACTCTCTGACACTATTATTCTTATTTGTCCAAGATCTTTTATTTTTCTGTATTTTTCCACCTAAAGAAATCTTCCTTCTCACTTCATGCCTTTAGCACTTACACAGTTGAAAATTCCGTGTGACAAATGTGAGATTATGCCTGCAGGACAGAAGTTAAGGACAAGATTCATGGAATATAATGAAATGAAAGCATATTTCTCATGTAAAACATGAGAGAAAAGAGTTTTATCCATTTATGTATTTATGAATAAATGTGTTTTTTTGCGATATATAATTAATACAGATTTCTGCTATATATAATTAATACAGAATCATGTATATAGTTATTATTCTTCTGCTATTTTTTTCTGTAGTTTCATGATAAGACATTTTTCATCATTCAATCTCTGAAATTTTGATATTTCAAAAAAATTACTTTAAACCCATTTTTTTTTCTGGAATATTCTTTAATTTTCTTTCTCTGGAGAAAGACAAAGAGGGTTTTAAAAAAAAAAAAAAGGTGGAGATTATAAACCTTTATTCCTTTAGATTAATATAAGTTAGGCAGAATATACTACAGAGCTGAGAGACAAAGCAGCTGCTGCAACTGGGAGGAACACGGAGAGTATGGAAACAAACAGATGCTTAAATAAGTCGAGATGGAATTTAAAATAGGACCCGTCTGAACTTTCGGTGGCACTGCTTGGAGCTGTGATGTAGTTCAGCTGTGATGGGAATGTGTGTGAGCACAAAGCAGCTTGCAAGATAAATTATTTTCTTTAGTGCTGAGAACAACAAGCTCTGGTCCAGTGAATTATGTGCATGTGTTTAATCTATTAGCTCCTTTAAAATCAAGTAACAATTTTTCTCCCTTATTATTCTTTATTTGTTATTAGGCTTTATTTTCATCTGATTGCTTAATTTTACTACCAACAGTTTATGGAATACAAATGTATGATTCCAGAAAATAGGATTTATGGTATACAGTATTATAACTAAGGAAAGTACTTCTTTATGTGAGGTGTACAGATTGTACACTGCTCACTGGGTAGCTGACTAAAAGTTTTTTGTAGATCAAACTTATTAGCTTATTGACATAAAGTCTTTCCTTAAGGGAGTGTGTATCTATATAACTTCTTGGTGTGCTTAAAAGCATGGCACCTTCCATCGGTTCACATTAATGAACACAATATGCTTTACCATTTCCAGATGGAGAGATGCTGTTTAGCATACTGTGAGTACCAGCCTTGAGTGAAAAAACCCTTAATAAAGTGATTTAAAAATTTAAAATATTGAAAGAACTATAAAATATACAATTTCTTTTGAAGAAAAAATAAAAAAAGATGAAATAAACAAACTAACAAAAAACTAGATTAATCTGTAAAAATAGAGAGGATGAAAAGAAAAAGAAAAATAAAAAAAAATTACCTTTGTGGAAATTGGAAATCTTGAGAAATAAAAGAATAAGTTCTTATATGATATATATGAAATATTTTCAACAAAACATCTAAACTAGGATTCATTTCTTTATTTATAGCTCACATATTAAAGAACTGTATAGTCTACATCCTTACAAGATCTCCTGAGTATATTCGAGAAAAAAATATTTCAGGAAATTTCATTTACTGAAAAATATGCTTTGAGATTTCTAAATAGATACAATATTAATGATAGCATTCCAGTTTTTTAGCAGAATGCTTCAATTGAATCTTAAGGTTTAGTAATGACCTGGGGAGAAGGAAACTCCACAACACCACAAAAAGCTTTTAATCATAGTCTCTGAAACTGCTGAAGGACCATGGTAAGAATAAAGGTAGATCAAAAATAGGGAGCGATAATACAGAATGAATGGCATTTACTAAAGCCATTTTTCATTAGAAAACACCCTCTTTTGTGAAATATTCTGTTAGCTGTTCAAATTTTTGAAAATATTGTATGTGGTGCTTCTTTATTGCTTTGCAAGATAGTGATATTTTGAGTTATGTGTTCTTAGGAGACATTAGAATTCTATGTTTAACATCCCAGTCTTTGTTAGAAACCTCTTCTATATGTATAAAAGATAAGTAATTTTTTTAAAATAAGCAAAACTCCAAGAACCCAAAGACATGAACAATCCATACATTTTTTTGGTAAACAAATATTTTTTTCATATTTTTTTTAAAAAATTGTTTCTTCATATACCAGTTTCTATGCATTTACATATTTACTGGGTCATGGATTGAACCCTCAGCCCTTGAATGTTGTGTTTTATCTCTGTTGTCATCATTTCTAGCAATCCCATGATAATATGAAACAGCAACTCAATTTAAATTATAAGATAGTACAGATCATTATTTCCTTATAGTTTGTCCAAAAGCCTCGTTTTCTCCATATGTATTTTAGACTGCAAATTCTAACATGTAGGTAATTAGTATTTCCCAGACACTTACCATGCAAGTCTGTAGAGCTTTACCTGAACAAAAGCAATGTGTGAAAGCTCTGCAGAGATGGAGTTTAAGTTTACACAGATGTGTGCACATCTAATGTGGTTACATGGGCGTGGGCAGAGGATACCTTCTGCCAAACAGGAGGTTCTTTTGGTCAGTGGTTCCTTCTTTTCTAGGTCCTCCTCTTGCTTTGCAAACTTGAAGAGCTTGACCTCTCAAGACTTTAAGAGTATTTTCTGTAAATAGACAAGGAGTAAATATAATAGAAGCCTCTTTCTTGTTGGACATTTAACTGGACATTATTTTTTGGCTTTAAGTAACCATAAGAAGTGGAAAGACTTATGAAACTCTTGATTACATGTACAGTTAAAATTCTTAACCAGATGTTTAGCCCCAGAGCTTTCATTTTGCACAAAAATATCATTTTCCTTTTAAATACTGTAATTAGAATTCATTTGAGAAAATATTCTAGCCCAAATGAAATTGTTCACTCACCTCATACTTTGAAGGGACATTTATGAAAAAAATATGAGCAGAAATGATAGCTGATATGAGACATGAAAAACTTAATTTATACAGGGAAAAAAGAATCCTCCAAGATGCTCCACTTTAAAGGTTTAGGTACAGACCCCCAGCCCTAGAAGAATGAAGCAGAAAAAGGCAAATGCTTTTCTGTAATAGGAAGTAAAACAATGGTTACAATTCAGTGAAAGGCTTTTGCCTAGAGCATCAAAGAAAATTAATCACAGAAATAGAGGTGTCAGCATACTGTGTAACTTAACATTCGTGTAGTGAATGACATAGCTGCACTCAGGGTATAGCAAAGCTTTCAGTGAACATTGTTTTAACTATAATGAGTATTTCTCTGTGTGTGTGTCTGCATGTACAAAGGCTAGACAGATGTAGAGAGTAAAATGTTCTTCCATTGGAAGCCTGGGAAGGAATAAGACTAAATCATGGAACTAGCTCAAATTTATCATTTAGATTCATAGCACTTAAGTTTTTCTTTCAATACATGGATTTTACATTATGAGTCTCCCAGAAAAACTACAGGAGCTTCATGATGTGCCTGACTCAGCTGCCAGTTTCTGAGTTTTCTGTGGTCGATTGACTCAGTAGTATAATGGAGACAGCAACTGGCACTATCAATTAAATGGAGATCTTGGAAATTTGAGTAGTTTTTCCTCAGATGCCCACCAAATGAGGTTGAACAGGTTACTGATGATTCACCCAGAGAGATAGTGATATTTTTTTCAGTGTGTCAGAGAGAAGTAGTGATATCATCCATAGGGAATCAAAAATTATTAAGGTGCATAAAATATCACAAGTGTTCGGGCTAATTTAATAGAAATAATGACCTTTTTTTCAAAAAAAACCTTAAAATCAGGTTTTAAAACAATATATCTCTTTCAAAATTGTGAAGCAGTCCTTTTTACTCAAAATAATCCGGGTGTTTTCTTCAGTGTTCATCCTTTTTTTCTGATTTATTCCTTAAATCAGATGTCTTCGTCTCTGGTGATTTTTATTTGGACAAGAAAATAATTTTTGTTCTTGAACTGTGTTCTACTACATTCTGCACTTAATTGAGATCCCACTTCTAAATCCCTTGCTTTTAAAACTCCTGTTTTATATGATAAATTATTATTTCCCTTAATGTAACTAGCCTTGTAGCTGTTATTTTAAAAATATAGATCTGCTGTCCTTGAACATATTTTCTCTCTTTTGGATATTTTCAAAGTCTTGTTTGATGGGTCAGTCTCAGTACTGGATTAGTCACACAAAACACATGCTAGTGGTATTTTATAGATGTCCATGTTATATGTAGACTACAGCATGCTGAAGTGTTCAGTTTTAATAAAGCAGAGGACTATTACATTTCTCTACAGACATTATTCTTTTTAATTTGGTCCAGACTGAAAAAAGTTGTCAAATGTTTGACATGCATAATTTTATATTTTTCCAATTTAAGAAGGTAAGTGTGAACAAATTATACCAAGAAAGGTTTTTACATTGGAGTTCTAGGTGTAAGTCAGTGGCAAGTGTTGTGTTGCTTTACTAGTGATCTCATAGCCCGTTTTAGGAGATGTCTCTTTTTAAAGAGACATAAGGGTCTTTTCTCTTTTCTATTATTTCTTTTCCCTGGGGTCATTTTATGGTAAATAGAAGTTCAAGTGTCTAGGTTTTCAGTCTTTTCTTGTCAACCAGTGTTCTTTCAGATACTTCAATGCTTTTTGCTAAAAAAGAGAGAAAGAGAGTGAGAAGGAGTAAAACAAAATACAAGAGCTTAGTTAGAATTTCCCTCAATTTCTACTGTCTGATAGACTTATGTCTCAAATGTAGTGCCTAGACCAGCACTATTCATTTGCATTGTGCTTATTTATTTCTTTGACCACCCCAAAGGATGGGCACTGTGTTTTGTGATGCTTTAGTAATGGGGCCATTACAGACACTGTGTTAAGCTGAGTTCAAGAAACTCTTTCATCTGATTGATTGTGCTGGTGATACAGAGCCAATGTGCTCTTGTGACAGCAAAATGCTAACCAAGCTTCTGTAATACCTTTCATGCAAACCCATGCTCCCTCTAACTTGTGAAGAAATGCCATGGACAAAATCACTCTGCCAGTTTGAGCTAGGGTTAATTAGAGTTAAGAAAAACAAAGGGAAAAACAAAAGAAGGAAAATGGAGTTCAGTTTTTTGTTTTCCTAATTTCCAAGTTTATTGAACCAGCAATGAATGCTGTCTTTGAATTAATTTCCAACTAGCATGGAAGTGAGACACAAAAGTAGATGTGCAATTCTGCTTTGTGGTATAGAACATAAACCTCTTTGCCCGTGAATAGGAAAATCTGGGGTCAGTGAGTCATATAAACATGTTTCAGAGTATGCTGGAAGCTATTGCAATTATAAAATGTAATAAATGTTTGACAATAGGTATTGAACTAACTCCCCAAAGACTATCAGATTAAACTGACGCTGCTTAGTGTGGCTTAAAATGCTTTCAACAGCTTTTTGTGTTAGTAGGAACACAGACAGCATCATAAAATAAAGCTTTTCAGTAGTAAAACCCAGAGGTCAAAAAGGTATAGAATGAAGTTATCAGCATCAGTCCACAGAATGTATGACTGAATTGTGCTTGGTGACTTTACACATGAAGTTCCAGCAGTGGACATAAAGCAGTATGTTGGGTGGCCTTGGAAAAATGTAGAAAGGACTCCGAAGTCCAATCAAAACACCAGTTCTTGGTGGGTTTTGCTCTTTTTTTTTTAGCCCAGAAAGCCTAGGCTTTCTGAATCTCCAGAATAACAAGCTCCTAGAAATGGCTACAAAATCATTCTGGGTCTGTATCTGTATTTATCTATCCATCGCTATTTCTATCTCTCTATATATATTTATCTGAACTATTGAAAAGGTTGTTTAAAACACACCTTAAATATTTCTTAAGATTCAAGAAGAAAGCTGTAATACCAACAAACCAACATTAAACTTTTAATTGTGCCTCTCATTGCAAATCACAAATTGATGCAGAAAGCAGACTTTGTCTTAAAACTAGTTAATATCACAGATGATGCCCTTCCAGATGGTTATTGTTAGCTATGAACTGCAAAACACTTACTTGCAGTTAAAATTGTGTTTCAGATATACTTCATACCACCTACTACTTTAATACTGTTTAGTGTAAGGTAGGTACCATTTTAAGAGGTTTTGAGCTGATGTCGCTGATACAACTTTGCAAGCTTCCAGTTTGTCTTCAGGAAGTTTGATTTGGAGAAAATAGTAGATGTCACTGTGCTCCAAGGCTTAGATTTGTATATATTATTTAATTTCCCATGTGAAGATTTTAAACTGGATGAAGTAGTTTGATAAATGAAGTCTGAACCTCAGAAGTTTATAGCTAAAGCTTTTAAAATTATTCCTGTTTACCACTGCTGAAGCTGGTAATGGAACTCTTGTTGAAACAAATTTGTGCTCAGAATTTTGGTTCAGATGTGCATTCATGTGCTTGACCATACATTCCAAGTGTATTAAAATCTTTGAAATATCTTTGGTTTAAAAATAGAATGGAAATATTAAAGTTTACTCTAGAATTTCCTTTACAGCTTATTTTCAGAAAAAGGCCCAACTGCTGCCCCTTTTAGATTTAGTATCTTCTATCAGCTCTTTAGGGAATACTTGTTGTCTTTTCTCACTGGCAAGTGTTCAGGGGCATAATGATCCTTCTCTTATTGTTACCCATTTTTGCCTGTGCAACTCTTTTATAAATCAAACTAAAGTTTTAAGACTCCCCAGGATTTATCATTAAAATTTATAGAGGTGACATATTTTATGTTATTTAATTTATTTTATTTTAATTTCACTTCATGATAGAGGTGAGAATTTGGTTGTCTTAGAAGACAATTAAAAAATCGAAAGCAAATACTTCCTTACCTGGGTTTTCCTTCTTGTGTTAGTTTCAATGTATTTTATGTATTGCTCTATTCATAAATTTTTTGCTGAAACTTTGATTCTGTAAATTCAAGACTAATTGTAGATATTAGCATACAGTATTCTTTTTTATCAGAGGGTAAAATATGACCTCAAATGCAACTCAAAGAGAGGATAAATTATTAGTAGCATGGGAATTTACATTTGACCATTCATTTTTACAGTGATTTACCTCTGAAGCATTGGTAAGTGTATCAGCAGGTTCCAGTTATATGATTTATCATATATTCAGAGCTAAAATGTGGTTCTGATATTGCATGGCTGCTTCAGGAAAAATGGAAGTGTCATGTAATTTTCTGCTTGTGTTTGTGAAAGGAAAAGTTTTGTTTTATCTGAAGTGGCACTGTCAAGTTTGCAAAGGAATTTGTCAACCCAAAATACAGTTTTAAAACCCCCCACTATAATAAAAGAAAATATTTATTAACCTTATCATCTCCTCATTAGCATCACTGATGTGAGATGGGAACATTACTAAAATGTCTCATTTGCATTTTGCATATCAAACAAAAGCAGATTACTTTGTTTAAATTACAGCTAATATCATTGTAGTGATGTTATATATTAGAAATTGATTACCTTGTTTCTTCTTCTGTAATGGTCTCATTATATTTGATTTTTATGCCTAATCTTTTTTCTTATTGAAATAATGAATGCACAACAGTGAGATTATTAATATTTTATACACATTATTTGTTTCCACATAATATTTCAAATTAAACACATCAAGTAGTCTGACAACAACTAAAGGTAATTTGACGCCAAGCATTTTCTGACTGTAAATAAAATAAACCTGAAATTGTGATAGCATGGGTTGGCTACAAAAAGCAAAAAAATAATATGTTATATATTTTCAAAAAACAGTAAACCTGTAGGCTGTGTGTATAGAAAGGAACAATTCAGAATAATGAGCAGGGTACATGATATTTGCAAAGACATATATAATATCTATATAATATATAAAAGCAGAACACTGGGTAAAGGAGAATCTGAGAGCAGGATATAGTACAAACAATCAGAACTGTGAAGTACACTGCTCTTCATTACAGGAAGACTACCTTTGGTCAATTTTAGAGATCTTTGCTTGAGTTGTGATATTTTGTTTTGTGTTGGTTTATTTGTTTTTTTCAAGTTAACTTGGATCATCAAAAGTTTTGGGTTTTTTTTCTGTTCTGATGTCTAGTTTTTAAAATTTTTTTTCTATTATGTATACAGTTACAATTTTTTATGTGTGTTAAGATGAATTCTACTTCTGCTGCTTCCTGTGAAGTATTTTACTCTGAGAACGACTCTGATCTGAGTGACATGAGCAAAGATTTCACCCTTTTCAAATAGTTATCAATCTTTATTCTTTTGTAGCAGTCTAGTAAGATTTATGAATGTTCTGTAGTATTTATAAGATATTCATACCACTATCTTTACTGTGCATCATCTCAAATACACTGTAACACATAAATAAACCCTTCCAGTCCTTTAACCATTTCCTCCAATTTCTTGACAAGCTTCTTCTATTGAGGTGCCCCAAAGTGTGCACCATATGTGTGGGATTAGATGTGTGGGATACAGAAAGGGATCTTTATCTCCTTTTCAATGATGTAAAAGAGAATAAAAATGATGTAAAGGAAAAAGAAAATAACTATGTATTTCACTATCGGTATTTTTATATAGCAGGTCAAAATACGCTGGTTTTGTTTATACTGTATAACCTTTCAAGATCATATTTATTTTTCTTGCCAAAATAGTGCATATTTTCTACAATTTAATCTCTTTCAAAGTATTCCTTTCTGTTAAGAAGACATTTAGAATTCATAAATATATTCAATTTTTAGGATGGATTTCTTTGTTTCCTTCCTTTCCTATGATTCTTTGTTGATGTTTCTGTGATGTCTGCGGCTTTTTCAACATGTACTCTTCTTAAGGCTTCTATTGATTCATTTGTCTATAACTTTGTACATATTTTTTTTTTCAGTTTCATAGGAATCTGAAAAAACCCAATTGAGATTCATTCTGGTCCTTTGATTTAACTGGATTATATCTAAAAGAACATTCTTCATTATATAAACCCAAGCCTACAATTATCATTTATGTACCTTTCTTTACATTGATAATCAAAAAAGGCATCGATCCTTTAATTTGCTTTAGTGACACTTCTTATACAAACCAACTGGAATTTCATTTACTACCTTATTTTCATGGTAGTGTGTATCATTTATTAAAGTCAAAGGAACTTCAAAACCAATTTGAAGTTGGAATGTTCTGTCAAGGGATGTATTGGGTTATCTATTGTGTAACATTTTCGCATCAAAATAAAAAAGCCAGTCTTGGAAGAGGTAATTCAATTAGCGGCCTCTACACAGAAGGAAAAAAATATTCTGTAGCTAGAGAAGTACAGAAGATGGAACTATATGACCCTAAAGATTGGATTGGCTCCCAGATTTCCTTGTAGTTTTGAACAAAGGAAACTATAAAAGGTTGTCTCAAAACTGAAGCTACAGTAGCACTGCTAGATCAAATAAATTAATTTTTAAATTCTGAAAATAAATATAACCAATAGTAAAAAATAATACTTTTAATTATTATATGGAAGTATTCATAGTATACTAAACATTCTACTTTGCAGAAGCAGAATTCTGATGAGATAAAAACATCAGTAGCAGTGGCCTCTTTAGGTAGGATGACAGTGTGTTGTTTTTAAATTCTCAGTAAGCAACTACATATGGTCACCTGTGTTGTATATGTGAAAAAAAAATCCGTATCTGAGATACAAAGCAAGATTTCTGTGGAAGCAGAAGCAGGGTCATCATGGTGATATAGCTATTTTTAAAAGGCTAAATTGCTTTTTTATTTACAAGAAGAGAGGGCAATAAGGGATCTCACAAACTGCTACATTTTAAAGAACTTCAGGAATCAAGTGGAATTTTTTTAAAAATTTGTATTAATTCCAGATTGAAATCCCATATATCCAATTTTAGCCTACTGCACATTTTTACAGCTGTACAGTTGGAACTTCTGGAAATGAGAGCTTTTATTATGGAAATGCTGGCATAGTTTTAGCTGGGGTCGGCACATGCAGCAGACCGTAATGTGCTTTAAAACTTGAGATGGAGACCAGAAGTCTGAGGCTTAACAGTAGCAAGCCCTGTATGTATGAAAAACAAGCCTCCCCAAAAAAGTCACACAAGACTGCTGCTTCTGGCATAACTCTCATTGATTTAAAGGTTAAAATGAACCTCATTGCATTTGTTTAAAAAGAATATAATAACAACACGCTTTGCAACCACAAGCTGAAGTACTTGGAATAATAAATATAGAGAAGAGCATAACAAAAATTTGATATGCATGAAACTATGCAATCATTAAAAAAAAAAAAAAGTTGTGTTAAAATGAATTAATTAGTATTTTGAAATCATGTTAATATTTTGTTTTGGTTACTGACAATTGGAAGTATATTCCTCAGCCAAAAAGTGAATACTGGAATGTCAAATCACTTGAATTTATCCATCTGTATAATTTTAAAGTAACAGGTGAGATAGAGGCAGTGCTATACCAGACTGAGCAGTATGAAACAATAGACTGATACTGCAGCAAATGATGTGAGAAAATGAGTTCTCTTGGCAAGGTCCATAAGGCAAGAGTAAAACAGCCTGATCATCTCACTAATGTGTATTTAAAATGAGAGTTCAGGATTATGAGTATAAAAAGTGTTGATTATCAGATAAACGGAGTCAGATGGACAATGACGTCCTTCCCAATTTTTACTGTCCTTAATGGCAAGTGACTTGCCACACATTTAGTACACATGAATACAGCCCTTTCATTTTCTGTCCTTCCTTATTTCTCACTTTATTCCTTACCTTCCTATATTTCATTCACCTTCTCCTATGCTTTTAATCTTAATACAGCTGTTCAATACATTTCACGTTCTCAGTCATTCAGACAGGATAAATTCACACTCTAAGCTGTGCATTAACCTGCCATCTCCAGACACACAAGTGCTTGCCTAGCTGGGGCTGTACAAAACACTGGTGCAGTGTGGATGTGGGCTAAATCTAGGAGGATAATCCTTGATCTCTCCCACAGCTGTTACTGATGGAGAGACACATTTTCTTGTAATTCTGATAATGTTTGTTGATGATTATTGCATAGAACCATAGAGTGTCTGCTTCCAAATTCAGACACTGGCATAATGAAAATCTGAGAAGAGCTACAGAACAATTTTTGTGGAATGCTCTCATGTGTTCTAAGAGATGTGTTCAGCCTGAGGAACCAGCCCCACCATCTACTTCATTTATTTATCTCCATCCTTATTCTTCCCAAGATTCACCCTGTTCTCAAGATGTTTATGATTTTCTGTGTTTCACACCCTTTAGATTCTCCCAATGATTTCTTTCTTTTATTCCTCTCTTTGTTCTTTCATTAATTCTTTTATTTATCTGTTTGTTCCTTTCTTTATTGGCTATGTAAACTGCTAGTTCACTTTTCATGAACAAAATAAATTTGTAAGGTAGTGGCATTCAGGATTTCCCCAGATTTCTTGCTGGGAATATAACCATTATACTTAATTAAGAATGGAGAAAAGTGAGTTATCCAGAATATCAAAAGGATTTAAAAGTTCTCTATATGGTGCTGACGATTTTCTGTATTCTGTCACCTCTTTGAAAGTGATTTTTTCAGTACTTTCTTTAAAGTAAATATGATGATGTGGTCATTGCCAAAAACAAGAGTAGTATCATTAACATACATGCCATTTGTGCAGATCCAGCTTTTCTAAGTGGACAGACGTTTTCTAGGAGCCTCTAAGTTTCCTAGGTAGACTGAAGCTTCTTGAAATTTTAATATCAAAAAAGAATATTTTATTATTTTGAAAAGTAAAGCTCTTTGGAGTGTTAAAGAAAAAGATTTAGAAATAGTTTTGGATCACAGATTTTTGGATCACAGATTCTAACAGAATAGAAAATGAAGGTTGTCAACCACTTGTTCAATTAATACTGGTGATGGATTAATACTGGCCATTGGATGACCACCATAAACCCTAAATGGATTAAGATAAAGGAAAGAAAGGCAGTATTGTCCTTTTCCTTTGATGGCTCCCAATTAAATAGAAAGTCTTACTTCAGAAAAAAAAATAAAATCAAACACATTTTGAATGAACTCATGACATGAGGCATTCAGAAGTTTTGGCCTAACAGTTTGAATCACTTCTGTTTCATTCTACTACACCTTTTTTTTTTTTTTTTTTGGAAGCAAATCACCACTCAGTAACTGGACAGGACTCTGAGAAACCTGAGTGACTTGAAGATGTCCCTGCTCATTACAGGGTGGTTGGACTAGAGGATCTTTGAAGGTCCCCTCTACCCCAAACTACTTTATGATTTTATGGTTCTATGTTTCTATGATTCCATGAATCAATGTTTCATCAGTTTTGACCCTGATTTGGATTTCTTTCTATCAGCACTTGCAATGTTGTCTTTCCCTAATTCTTAATTATGCAATACAATTTAAAGTTCTATTAAATTTTCTGAAATTATTTAAAAATACAAATCTCAAAGCATTCTGAGAGGAAAATAAGCTGTCATTAACAGCATTGTTGCTGTCTTTGTAAAATAAAGGTGTGTTGATAAGATTTATTTTCCCCTCTAAGTTATACTTCAAAATAATGAGCAAATTACTAGAAGGCAGCTGTAGCCAAACCTCAGCAGTTATCAACAGATCTAACAACAGCCAACTCTTTCAAGGTTGGATGTACTTCATGTAAAAAATTGATTCTATACCACTGAAAAGTTTGGGGTTCTCTACACATGGTCATCCAATGGGGACATCAGTATTAACTGAACAAATTGTTGATTACCTTCATTTTTCACACTGCTAGAATCTGTGATGCAAAAAAGATACAGTTTTGTAGTCAACCTTCTCTTTTTTCCAGGTCCCCTCATCGAAACCACAATTTTGGCTCTGAATTGATCAGTTATTTCTTCAATAATACTAATCTCTTTGCTCATTCAGAATGTTTTATGCCAGTATATCTGTGCCTGTGCATGTTCTGCATTTCAAGTTCTGTAATGTGTAATTTAGAACTCAGAAATATATAATATATATTTCAGACATAAGTTATGTTTTAATCCCAGAGTGCTCTAAGCTTTCATAATATTTTTAAGTCTGATTAATTATATGCCGAGTTTTATCTATTTTTCCATTGGTTTCGAAGTACAGCACCTGTGGCAGGTACATTATGGGCCTGGAACAGATACTATTTGGAATGATTTCTCCTACAAATTAGCCTTTTTCACTGATTTATACACTCCCTTTTTGATCAATACCTCCCAAAACTATAAAATACTATGTTAAAAGAAATTATTAGAAAATACTGATACAAAAATAAAGGTTATGGTTGTATAGAAATTACTAATACTGAAATAAGTGTACAGATTAGATGTTGTAGCTGAAACTCAGGATGAATCAGTATGAACAAAGAATGGAAGGCCACTCTTGCACACTTTAGCATAAGTTCTCACAAGGCAATACTCTAACAGTAAAAAAAAACCCAAACAACAAAACTCCCTCCAACATCCTAAACCAGCATTTTTAAATGAAGTGTATAAAATTAGCATTATTTCTACAGATTTGAAAATAATGAGTATGTATCTTTATCATGTCTTTATTATATCTCAAGAGAGATGGACAAGCAAAAAGGTCGCTTATAATTTATCCTGTAGGGAAAAATATTTTTAAACAGTGGAATTTTTACACAGGCAGAAAGAAAATAAGGAAAAGGATATGAACCTGAATTTTAAATACAGTTTTATATAATACACCAGTAAAATCAATGGTCTTTGGCAAACATATGTGTGTGTGCATGTGATTGGCTTAAATATATATTCAGATATTTGGGTGAAAAGTCTTATTTGTGCTTGCCAAAAGCTACGCCAATCCCAGCTCAGGTAGGTGATGAAGATGAGGGAGCCAGATTTTCCAAGCCAGAAAAGTGGAGCTTATTTTAGCCTGGCATAATTTCAAAAATGACACTACATCAGTACAAAATGAATGCTAAAGCAATATGGCTAGAGTCAGCATCTCATCTTGGTTATTTCCAGTTGAAGTGTGCACTGATAACAAAGAAAGGAGAAATTACTTATCAATTACCAGATTTTTGTGAGCCATCTTGTACATATTAATATTTGTAAGTGATCTTGTACTAAGGTTCTTGAACACATTTCTTTTTTTTCATTCTTTTACAACATCTGGAAATACTACACGTTTTCCAGTCTCTTTAGTTTTTTCATTGTCATGCATAAAAGGCATGTTTGGAAGACCTTCAGTGAGCTATCATGTACAACTTCCACAAAATAAAGAGGCTTCCAGAGAAAAGACAAGATTTGATAGTGAATGGATGAATCTCAGAAGAATCCCTAGCACTGTAAAAAAGCCTTCTTTGAGTGCTCACTCCACGCACGTGAATACAACTGGTAATTCTTGCAGGTTTGCAGGAGGGTATTTAGACTCCTCAGTAAAGATTGGCCCAATTTCTGGAAATCTGTTCATAGTATTAGTCCAAGAGTTAGAAACTGCTCTCTAGACTGCTTTGAAGGCAGTGAGCCAGATACATAGCTGAACGTATGCTGGTCTACAGATTTTGAATGATTGCACTTCCTCCTTGAATCAATAATATAAGATTAATGTTTTGTGTTCCTCAAGACTTCAGGAAATCAGATAGAATTTTAAGCCCAGTTCTTATTTATTTAGAATCTCATTTATCATATCTGAAGTTAATTCCACTATTTTCTTTCAGTCACTAAGGAAAAAAAATTATTCACATAGGTAAGAAGTGAGGAATATTAAATTATATTCAAATTTTAAATGTAGTCAGTTTATCTTCAAATGTAAATATGCTTACATTATATAAAATATTTGTTAAACAGAAGAGATGGACTTGTCCTTGTAGTTAATTGAGAAGTATTTATCATGCATTTTTAATGGACGTATAGGAACTCTGTTGAGTAATAAAGTAGAAATGCTTCTAAAATGCCAAGCTTCTGAGCAGCTTTTAAATTGTTATGATTTATTTAAGCTACCACCTCAAAGTGTTACTTCACCAACTGGAATCCCATGATCTCAGTTATCTTGAGCTTGGGAGACAAGGAAGACTATTCAGTCACAGGTTAATATTAACAGAAAGCTCAAGAACTGACATTTTGTCAACTATTAACGTTAAAATTTGATTTGATGACATTGGGTATACAGTAGTACTTCTTGCCTTTAGGATTATTCAAATATCAGAACCTAATATCAGAGTATAAAAAAGTTTCTTAGAACCTCTTAAGCAGTTCCTAAAATTCATGCTTACACGTCTGGTGTCTGTGTGAAAGATTTAATTTTATTTTACTTTTTTTAACTTCAGACCTCTTATAGTCTGGTTCCAAAGACTTGCAGCTTGAATGCATTTTGTGATTCCTGGAGTCCATCTTCTACCTTAGTTTTATTTTTAAAAAATGCTGAAAAATTCAGTTTCTAATTTTTCAGAAAGCTTCACCATGCAAACTAGAGCACAGTAAATGGGAAATTTGCTTAAACTGCATTGAAATGTCTGTCTCTAAGACTGCTTAGGTGTACAGAACACATCTTTTCAGACAGTCGTTCCCCTTTGCAGAGTAAATCCGTATTAATTTTAATCTGTTATGCATATTTTAATTGTTAGCCTGATTTATACTTTCATGTAGGAGAATTTTCTTCTAGGATAAGAAACTTTTGAATTTTGCAGAAGTGGTCTGTGGTTTCTGAGTTATACATATTTCTATATATGTTCTTCACTATGTTGTTACCTGTGTATAGTGGGTTGACTCTGTCTGAGCAACAAAGCTGCTCTCACTCCCCTCCTTCAGCTGGACTGGGGAGAGAAAATATAACAAAGGGTTTATGTGTTAAGATATGGAACAGGAGAGATCACTCACCAAATACCATCACAGGCAAAACAGGCTCTAATTAAAGATATTAATTGAATTTAGTGCTGACAAAATCAAAGCAGGATAATGAGAAGTAAGATAAAACTTTCAAAACGGCTTCCCCCAACCCATCTCTCCTTCCCAGCTCTACCTCCTTCCCCAGTGGCATAGGGAGACAGGGAATGGGGGTTACGGTCAGTTCATCACACATCATTTCTCCAGCTGTTCAGAGAGAGGAATCCTTCCTGTTTTTCATCATGGGGTCCCATGGGAGATAGCTCTCCATGAACTTCTGTAATGTGAGTCCATCTCATGAGCAATAGCTCTCTGTGAGCTTCTGCAAAGTGAGTCCACCCCACAGACAAAAGGCTGCAGTGTGGGTCACTTTTCCATGGAGTGAAGTTCTTCACTGACAGTCTGATCCAATGTGGGGTCTTCTCTCCACAGGTCTCCCAGGGGGTCACAGCCTCCTCTCAGGCATTCACCCACTCTGATGTGGTCTTTGCATCCCCATGGACTCTCCATGGGCTGCA
Organism: Zosterops lateralis; assembly: GCF_965231275.1. Lineage (NCBI taxonomy): Eukaryota > Metazoa > Chordata > Aves > Passeriformes > Zosteropidae > Zosterops > Zosterops lateralis. The sequence continues at coordinate 30,725,135 of NC_139766.1, forward strand.
GGGACAGCTGCCTCACCCTGGTCTGCACCAGGGGCTGCAGGGGAACCTCAGCTCTGGCACCAGGAGCACCTCTTCCTCCTCCTTCTCCACTGACCTTGGTGTCTGCAGAGCTGTTCTTCTCACTTACTCTCACCTCACTTTTCTCTGACCGCAATTATATCTGTGCAATAATGGGATCTTTCTTCTTCTTAAATATGCTATCACAGAGGCATTACCATTGTTTCTAATTGGCCCAGCCTTGACCAATGCATTCATCTTTGGAGCTGCCAGGGATTGGCTCTACTGGACATGGAGAAAGCTTCTGGCACCTTCTCACAGAAGCCATCTCTGTAGCCAGCCTCCCCCATTTAATAAAGCTTGGCCATGCAAAACCAGTACACTGGGGCACTAAAATTAATGATAGGTATGCAACTGGAAAGAAGGTGTCTAGTGCTAAGGTTGAGTCCTAAAAGTCATTTAAAGGCATTGTGTCAGTGACAGAATAGTCTCTCTACTAGCAACAGCAGTTATTTTTTTACTTTTATTTTAGGCAGTGTGAAAAGTGGGGGGGTTTAAGTTGTAGTTAAAAGATACAAACTTGCCTTGAATTAACTTTTTTTTTTTTTTTTTTTTTTTTTTTTTTTTTTTTTTGGCATAGGACTGGTATATGACTGAAAGAAATATATAACCAGAAAATATTTAGATAATTTTGGGGGTGAAAGACATTGATTCTAAAGGTTAACCAAGATTACCTTCTTTTTTTTGAATGGGCTGTAGTTAGTCCATGAGAGGAAAAGATCTGCAGCAAATAGCCAGTATCCCAGATTACAGATCAAATCTGATTATCTCTAAGTAATTACTTTGAAATCCTTCTTGGGTTTTATCCATTTGGAAAGAGTTTTCATTTGATTTTGACTATTATTCATAAATAGGAAAAAATGGTGATTTTCTGGAAATAATCTTTGCTTAAGTAAACTGGAAGATCTACAGTTTGTCAGTAATGCTCACTGTAATGCTTTTAGAACTCTTACAGAACAATTATCAACATCATCTTTCTTCTCCCTACTCCCGTTGTTCTAAAATGAATATTAGGAAACATTGTGTGCATTCCTTTTACTTAGAATGACATAAAAATAAAAATTATTTAGATTTTCAGCATTTATCTTCAATGTTGAATGTTTCTCATACTTTTGTCTACAATTTCAATAGCCACATATAGGCAGCTCTTGCCTTTTTTCCATGACACAAAACATGCCACGAACTATAAGGTATCTTATTCAAACATCTGAATTTTCCACAAATACATAGTCCAATATCTTAATCAGTCCTCAGCCTGATATTCTAAGGCATCTGTGATACTATTGGGTACTAGTGGCCAGCAGCTGAATAAAATCCTTAGTGGTCAATGCAGATATGGTGGCCAGCAACTATGAATCCTATTCAGGTACAAGTAGAATTATTTTTTTTTAATCTACCAAACTACATATAAAAATTGTCCTGTATATGTTTGGAATTTGAATCTACAGGCTTTACTTGAGTAAAATCCTCATCAAATTACGAATATAAATATTTTTCTTTATGTTCTTTACCCCATTTTATTGGCATGGGCCAGAGCAATCCCAAACATGAATACAGACAGGCAGAACACACTGAGCGCAGCCCTGAAGAGAAGGATTTGGGGATGAGAGGCTGGACATGAACCAGCAATGTGCACTTGTAGCCCAAAAATACAACCACATCCTGGATTGCATAGACAGGAGTGTCACCAGCAGGGTGAGGGAGGTGAGTCTGAGTCTCTGCGCTGCTCTCATAAGACTCCATCTGTAGTACTGAGTCCAGCTCTGGGATTCCCAGCACAAGAAAGATGTGGCCCTATTGGAGTGGGTCCAGAGGAGAGCCATGGAGAGGCTCAGAGGACTGGAACACCTCTCTTGAACACAGACTGAGAGCTCTGGGGTTGTTCAGCATGGAGAAGAGAAGGCTCCAGGCAGATGTCATTATGGCCTTCCAGTACTTTAAAAGGGCTTATAAAAATAGTGACTTTTTATGCAGGCAGTTAGTGATAGGACAAGGAGGAATTGTTTTAAACAAAAAGGAGAGATTTAGATCAAATGTTAAGAAGAAATTCTTTAATGTGAAAATGGTGAGGCACTGGAACGGTTTGCCCAAATAAGTTGTGAATGTTCTATTCCTTCAGGTGTTTAAAGACAGGTTGGATACACTTGAGCAAGCTGGACTAATAAAAAGCATCCTTGCCCATGGGGCAGGGCAGCTGCAACTAGATGATCTTTAAGGTCTCTTCCAACCATTCTATAATTCTGCAATTCTATTACACCAGTGGATATGCCTCTATTCACAGAAGGAAAGTTTGGAACTCTCCACTGTGTAATATCACCCTGCCTTGGGCTTTACAGTGTTATTTAGTGCTGTCAACTGCCATGTACACGCATTGCCTATGGAGATTTATTAAGTAAATGTGTCAAACATTTAGTGCAATATTAAGCAAATAGAATGCCTATTACTTTTTCAGAATAGTTTGGTGTTTGCAAAGGAAACTGATAGCCATGATAGTTCAATTTGATAAGTGATAAGCAACTGTACAAGGAATAAGAGATATAATTCACTAAAAGTTATTAGTATCTAAGGAATCTTTTTCCTTTTACACTTGGTAAACCCAAGTTCTTCAAATTTTTTAGAAAAATTTACAGATTCTTTGTTGTTGTTCTGTGGAATGAATACCATCATTAAACAAACAAGGAATGAATATCAACATTGATTTATTTTTTTTTAGTTAATTCAAATTCTATGTTAAAATCAAATTAATATAAAGAAAAATAACAAAAATAATATAAATTATTCAACAAAAGGCAAGTTTCTCAACTTTTGGAATATTTTTTTATGTTTGCTTTTGAGAACTATTTTAGTCAATTTCTCTGCTCCTAACATAGCATCTTTGGAAGATATAAAAAATAAATTCAAATTTTTTTTTTTCCTATAAGACAAAGTCTCCTAGGAAAAAGTATTGATAAAATGCGTATTTGCTTTTACTTCTTTTTTCTGACCAACAAAATTACATTTTTCGTTTCTTATTTAGAAATGCTCATATTGTTATTTTTACAGAAATATGAATTGCATGGTGAAGACCATGTGAGATAAGGCAGAGTATTTTTATATACTTCTAGTTTTCCAACCACTGTTATGAGTGCGTCACACACAAATACTGAAGAGTACATTCATTGGTTCCTGTTGGTGCTGTTAGGATGTCGGTTTCCACCTGTTGGGGGTTTGCACAGTATTCACCCATCTTTCACTATCATATGAACAGGCTTTAGCTCAAAATTTCCTGAGCTCTTGTCAGAGTCAGTAGAGTTCAATTACAGGAGATGCAATCATTTGGAACAGTAAAACAGGTCAGAGTGTCACTATGCTATCTGGTCAATGCGCTAAGGATTTGTCTACCATTGCTAGTTCATTCCTTGGATATCCATAATTTTAATTGTGTTTTCCTTCTTGAATAAAGTTACATTTATTTTATGACCTTTTGGAAATGTGGCATTAATAATAGTTGAAATGGTGCCACTATAATGTGGTAATGGTTTGATTGCTGTTGAAATTCCATTTATTCTTAGTTCCTTTCTTCTAGAACTATTAAAGTCTTATGCGCATAAACTTTGCATAAATGAAAGTTAAGCTGATTGTCATCATGTGGCTATAAATACCATAAGATGCATTTTTTGTTTATTTATTTATATATATATATGTTTTAAATAAGAAACACACCTTTTACAAAGCAAAACTGTTAACATTAAGGTGTAAAGAATTCAAGTAACTGGGTGAGCAAAGCATATTTTGAAAACATGTTAGACAGTAAAAGCTTATAATGGCTAGGTTTTCCTCACTTCCTACTTACATGTTATTCAGAAAATTATAGAATTTCCTTATTATCTAGGAGTTATTTTAACCCTACTGTTACTGAAGTTTCTATAAAATATTTTCTATAAAATGAATATAATTTCAAATTAGCTGCCTTTTAAAGACATATTTTTAATGAAATTATTAAGTAGGAATCCTGAGTCTTAGCACACTTTCTGGACTCTTGAATGTTTATAAACTGTGATTTAAAATTGAAGTAACAAATCCTCAGTACAAAACAGAAAAAGACCCAAAAGCAAAGTAAACCAGAGCAGTGATGGTCTGGTGAAGGTGGAGATTTACATAAAAATCATGCTTAGATAAGGGCTGTCCCACATCTCAAAGTGAAGTCATTACAAAGAGAACACAAATCAAAAAATATCCAGAGATGAATGGGACTCACAAGGATCATTGAAGTTCAGGACACCCTCCAAGAGTCACACCATGTGCCTGGGAGCAGTCCAAATGTTTAATTTCTGGCAGGCTTGTGCTCTGATTGCTTTCTCAGGAAGCTCTGGAATCTGTTTTGTTAAACACCAAAGGGCCCAATGACAGGGGAACACAATACAAATAACAAATGAAGATGCGCAAACATGCACACAAATATAGATATAGACATAGTCTGTTCTTCCCTAGAATCTGCCCAGAGATAATGGCAGAATTGGACCAACTGTGATAGAATCAAATCCTGAAATAAAATCTGGCTACATTTTAAGTCCTTGAAAATATTGTCTTCACTAACAAACTAGAACAAAAACCTACATCAAAATGCTGTGAAACCAGAATATTCAGAGGCAGTTCCGTACTTGAACTTTCCTGTCCGTGTAATGAATATCAATTCATATCAAGGAGTCGCTAAGAATTTTATCTTCAAGTCCAGTTGAAAGCAATTTCGATCACAAAAATAGTTTCATTTAAGTACTTGGGATGAATAAATGCTGCAGCATCAGACTCCTAAAATGTGAACTTTTGCATTACTAAGCTCATTGAGAAAGATATAATATTCCTTTGAACACAATGTTAATTGTTTTGCTTTTTTTCTCAACAGTATAATGAAGTTCTTGTGTCTGTCATAATGTACCCAGTCTTTTAAGCACTCTTTTTGAGTAAAGGGCAGTGGCACTAACTCAATACAGAGCAGGAATGCTATACAGGATTTTTCCAGATTGTGGAAAATGGTTCCAGTGTGCCTAATAAGAATGCTAATTTAAAGAGAGAATCAAAAGATGGATACACATTTGCTTGTTTCACATGATTCTTACTAGCTTCTCCATGCAGGAACAAATATACCTATGGTGAATATTTACTTATCTTTCTTTTCCATATGAAATACTTGTCTGCCCTTGGCCTTGACTTCATCTTGGGGCAGAATTGTGGTAAGCAAAACAATAAAGATAAGGTAATATTCATCTCTTCTTGGCAACAGCAGAAAAGCTAGTGAAAAATGCATTCATCTTTGTCCATGGAGCAGTAGCAAGAACAAAATATATTTGTTTCTTCCCGTGTACGTTGATAAGCCCAGGATAAAAAAAAACCCAAAAAACCATTTATTTCTATGTTGCTGATTCTACAGATTGCAAGGGGAAAGTTAAAGAAAGCTCATTGATAAAGTTTAAGATCTGTATAAGAATTGCAATTATAACACCACAAAAATTATGAGGGTGGAAACTTTTGGCATTAACCAGTTTTGGACATTTGAGAATATTTTTTCTCCTACTATCTCAATATATTGAGAAGATATTATTCCCTGTCAAACATCATGATATTGGTTTGACAGGCCAATCTTGGTATCTTGGTATCCTAGTCTGGAGATTTTCTGAGCATGTATTTTTCAAAGTCAGTCTGAAGAACCTTATTTGCCATGTCTGGTACAGTCAGATGCAAGGTCTGGGTACAGTCAGATGCAAGTTCTGACTGACTAATTTACTGCAGTTAATGAAAGAAATCTCTATTTTTCTTCATGATTCCTTTTATAGACAAGTCTTTGACAAGAAGCCTGAAAATTACTGCTTAGGAACAATATAGAGTTTTTTACTCTGTGCAGCCATTTTGTTTTTTTTCTTGCAGCTTTACAAAACACCTGTACAGAGAATGCACAGGAAATCCAGTGCATTCAGGAAGTGAAATGAAATGAAATGAAATGAAATGCCATTGGTGTGGCAGCAGCACAGCTACTTCAGTGTAGCTATAACTATTTCCAGGTTTCTGAAAATCACATAGTATTTTATATATTTCAATAATTCTCCAGGACAAATTGTACAAACACAAATGCCACAGAAAGTTTGATCTGTGAAAACAATCAGTGGGGGAAGGCAGCCCATAGTAATGATCATAATCAGGTCCTAATTATGGGAGGATTGTATATATTTTTTTCTTCAGATTGTAAACTGATATTCAATATGACTTCTATTAAATCTAGAATTGGAAGTATAACTAGAATTTGTTTATTTTTTGTCATACCTCAGAGCTTCTCTAGAGTGTACAAATTATTTGTCTGTAATCTTTAATAAAAAAGGGACAAAATATAATTCCTGATTGTAATCTACCTTCCAAATATTTCAAACTTCCAGAGATTGAAATTTTTATTTGCTTGGGGGGTTTTTTTGTGGGTTTTTTTTTGTTTGTTTGTTTGTTTCTTTGTTTGGTTTTTGGGTTTTTTGGTTTGTTTTTTTTGTTTGTTTGTTTTCAGTTGGAACAAAGACTTAAACCAGAGACCTGCTCCCATTTCTTGCTGATTGAAGTAAAAGAGTAGAATTGGAAACAAACGTAACTTAAACAAAAATCATAATAGTATATATTCAAATATTGGAATATTTTTTCCTAATGTGATAGGTTAATATGATACCCCTAAAATTTGCTGCAATTTTATGTAGTATTTTTCTTTGTTCTTCTTGTCATTGCTTTCTTGGGGGTTTTTTTGGGGTTTTTTTGGGGGGTTTTTTTGGTTTGTTTTTTTTTTTTTTTTTTTTTTTTGTAATAAGATCTCCATAAGTATTTTCTTTGTAAAATCATACTACTGTATACTGGTAAAAAAAAGGAAAAAAAAGTCTATTGCACAAATAACTTCATCAGTCTTTTATCTAGGGGTTTTTTTGTTTTGTTTTCACTAATTTTTATTAAAATTGTGGATTTTATAAAGATATTTTTATAATTTTAAGCCTTTGAACATAGAACAGAAATGCTGAAACAATGCAATTAACAGTGATAAAGAGGTGTAATAAAAATAAAGTTGCAAATTCTTATGAAATAATGTTGTATTTGACTAAGAAACCTAATATGAGGAGATAATATGTTCTCCTAATATGGAGAACACTTTGAGTCTTAGTAGATATGGCTATTGTTTTTCACTGTGTTTTACCTCCTAAGGAAATTATATTTTCTGTTTCTTACATTAAAACCAAAACTGTGTTCCTGTTGCTCCAGATAAGTAAGTTACTGGAGTAATAAGAAGTGGAACGATAATAAATTCAGGCAGGGTGATGAGAAACATTCAGTTGCTGAATTATGAATGTGAGAAGTCCCCACAGGGCGAAGTTGTGAACTCAGAAAACACTAGGGTCATTCAAATAATGATTGTATATGTCTTGGGAAAATAATATACAAGAAAAGGATGAACCTCAGTGTGCTGCATGGCCTTTTTCATTCTCAGTATTCAAGCATCACCGCTGTCATGCTGCAAGGTATATTAAAAAGGAGAGATTATGTGCTGATGGTTGAGATCTCTTCATCCAAAACCCAGCTCCATCTGTGTGTGGTTGAAGAGCTGCTGTTACATGACACCCGCTGGACTTAGCTGCAATTTAGTCTTTTCAGGAACTTCATTACCTAGCTCATTATTTACTTTTACTGAAATAGAAATAGCAACACATAGCACAAGAGATTCCAGTATAAGTGCAGACCAAGCATCTTTAGGACAGAACTGGCATGCTGTCACCAGCTCTGAATAGCTGTAGGCTGTAGGAAGGCAGGATTTCTAAAGCAGGAGTGATTTGCTTTATTTGCTTGCCTGAACAAAGTGGTGAAAAGACCATGCTAGAAACCCTTCTGTGATTAACACTCCTATGGGCACACAAATAACTTTTCATTGTATAGCCTGTGCCTGGTTATTTACAAGATATTAGCTTTCAATCCTAAAACAGGATCTCAAACTCAGCAGTAGGAGGTTGTTAGTTAGCCCATCTAAGGACTTAGAAATCCTTATACTCTTTAAGGTGTGCTTCATTGAAGCTACTCGAAGGAATGTGGAAGAATAGTTGTCTTTACATCACTAAATGTAATTTTGAAATCTCTTTCTCTTAGTATTTGTTTCTTAACTAGGATTGAAATGGCTTTAAAACTAATGTCAGATTTTCTCAAACTAAAACCAGAAATTAAAAGCAATCCAAAAAGCTCTTCCTTGCCAAAGCTATAAAAATGTTTAAATATCCAGTGTCAAAGTTTTTTAGCATTTGTTTTGAAAGCGTTGAGTTTTGAAACTGGTATCTATTTCAAGAATATTTATTTTCCCACCACTGTGATAGTGTTATACCATTGTATTACCAAATAGAAATGACAAAACTGATATATGACATTTCATTGAAATTAAGATATTTTACAAGTTCATTGAGGTTTACAAGCTGTCCTATTTCTATCCCAAAGGATGATTTCTCTTCTCTGCATTTAATTTAATCTGAGTTTAGTAAAAGAATTTGCTTCTCTTCAATAGCAATTAAAATGAAATTGTAGTTTTTATTCATTTGTGCTAAGAAGCAGCAGATTTGGAGGGTATAATTTGTGGAGAAAGGAATGCAAATCAATAATGAAATTTTGATTCATTATAAATATATGTTAGCTACTTGAAGAATTGGTATATCCCATACAGAATAGTCTGAGTTGGAAGGGACCGATCAGGACCATCAAGCCCATCTCCCAAGAGAATGGCCTATACAGGGATCAAACTCACAACAGGGGAATTATTAGCCCTGAGCCCATTATAATCCAACTGAAATAATATATTTCACTACATTAATAGAGTTCAAACCCCAAAGTATTTGACATTGTATGTCTGTATATTAGTATTTCACCATTATCCTTATGACAAAACTACTTCAGAGGTAAATATTGTGACCATTTGGCAATGTGAGGCACAAAAATTTAAGTAACTTAATAGCAAAATACAGTGTCTGTGATCACTTGCTCAAAAACTTATTGGTTGTGCTGATCAAACATTTCTTCATCCATTTTAATTTGTTTTGTAAAACTTACAGGTTTACGTATGCTCAAATGTTTAGGAAATTACTGGGTTTTGTACATACACACATATTCATATGCAAGCTGCCTGTGCAAAAATTGACAGAACTTGCTTGTATTTATTAAGAATTTTTCCATTAGGGAAAGACTAGCTTATAGACTGTTAAAATAAAAAGAGGTGTGTGTCTCTGTAACTAGTCAGAAGTGGCAACATAAGACTTTCAAACAATGGTGAATGGTATATAAGGATCATTCCAGACAGTTTATGCATGACACAGCTAGCATGTTAACTGAATATTGGAATAACAGGGATAACTTTAATTGACTATGATATTCAGTAGGTGGTGCCTGGCAAAGCTGGAATCAAGATGTTTTGTGAGGAATTTGTGTTTTTATCAGTTTTGGGCCTTCTATTATAGTCTAATATACTTTCAGATTAAAATGGTGGGTGTTTTTCCGTTTCTTTTTCAACAGAGAATATCTTGGTAATGATCTCATGTGGGCTGTAATAAATTATTTCATACTTATGTTTGATTCAGAGATGTTTTTTATTAATATGCCACTATCAACAGAGCTAGTGGGAATACCAGTAAGAAGTAACTTGTCTGAAATATATTATTTTACAGGTTGCAGTCATTGGGAAGTTTCTCAGAAACAAGAGTCATTGCCTCAGAAAGAACTGGTACTGAAATCTATCCTACAGTGTAATGGCTGTAGCATTCAGTCTACGAGAAGGATAACACCATTACTCTGAAAAAAAATGTAAGAGGAAGATAATCACTTGACCTGAAAACACTAGACTTCTAAAAGATATGAAGATAAAATGAAGAGGTTTTTTGTTTACAAGTTGAAAGGAAGATTTTATTTATTTTCATTTTAAATACAGACTCTAACTGTCCTTTTGATGTCCTCATAGTTTCTGAGATGGCGTCTAAAGCATTTGTCAGAGCAGTAAGGCAATGGTCTGCAAAGGCTGATATTTTAGTCTCACCATATATATTTCATAGAACTTAGAAATATAATTGTCTACGAAAAGTCTTCCTTGTAAGTTATATGAAAAGGTGTTTGTATCTGAATCAATCTGTCCAAATCAGACTAAATGGAACAGATTTTCAGCATTTTTGAATGCCTGATTTAATTTAGCTTTGCAGAGTGTGACCTCTGAGGGCTGTATAATTGTTTGTCTGGTATGATCCATGTAATGGTTGTTTTCTATATTACACATATATGTTATTATGATTTTGTTTCAAATTTTAAGAGGCTATTTTTAAATTGATTGAACAGCTAGAATACTTCTTAAGTTAATGACATATTTGGTCAGTGATTTGCTTTTTACATTGGATTCAGATTTTTGGCATGGTTACATTGCTTAGACTCTAGAGTAGACAGGTTTCTCATACAAGTTTAAATCAGATAACTTTATGTTTTTCTGTGGTTTTAAGAAAAAACAGTATATTTAGGTCATCTCCAAAATATATATATTATATATATACTTGGAAATATGTAGTACTTTCGTGTGTGTATTTTGGATAAATATTTGGATCACATCCTAGCCCTTCAGAAAAAAATATTTAGCTTACAGCCTTGTTTACATCAACATTGAACATGTTTAGAAGAAAGATTGTAAGGGAGTATTTGACTTGCTCTCTAGGAAAGAGTTAATGTGTTTTGGCTTGACCTTTATAGAGCTTTTTTGCTCTATCAGTAGCAGGTTCTAGACCTTTACAATTCTTTATTGACCTCATAGTATCATTTATTGCATGCATTTTTCTGGCAGGCTGCTACTTCCATCTATTTATGTTGACTATAGACATTGATGATATATAGCCCTCAGTAGTCCCAAAGATACAAAACTTCCTTCTTTCCTCTCAGTGCTGCACAGATTTTCTTTTGGTTCTCAGTCCTGACATGCTGTTTTTAATAATCTACAAGCAACCCTCTACACTGTTTCCTATACTTAATCCATAGTGTTAAAGCTTCAAGTCTTGCTAATTTTTGTCCTTGTTATCATAAGAGCTTTTCAGAATATTTGAGTTAGAAGTGGTCTACCAGAAAGAAAAAAAAGCTTGCGTTCTCATGAATGATTGGTGCCTGATTTCCAGAAAAACATTTCACATCCAAAAGATGTGCATAGACCAAGCAAACTTTGAAAGAAATCACCCACAAGTGATGATGTTTAAACAAACTAGGTCAAGGAAATGATTGATTTGATATTCAGCCAACTCTCATTGTTTCAGTGTTGAAACAGAACATGTATTGCCCCACCTTGGATCTGCAATGAAGGAAGCTGGTAACATAACCTCATGTGAGATCATGTAGCCCTAGTGAGGAGAACAGAAGTTTACTATCTGTGTAGAAACACAAAGATAAAGGAGCTGCCCAGAAAATATGTTTCACAAAGTCAGAGAAAATCAACTGAAAAATGAAAGAAATGCAGCTTACAAAACTGAATATTGTACTGAATATTATTTGTACAGTCGGAAGTCCTTGAGGTTCACTACAAGTTTTTATTCAGCTGTATAAAATACTATTCCAGGAACAACTAGTGTTATTTAATTTATAAACATGTTAGTAGGTGTTAATAATAGCTTTAACCAAGTATGTCTATGGCACTGAAAAACAATAACCATGTTAAGACTGTCAGCAACACGATTTTCAGCAAAGGAGGTGGATTACAAGTAACTGTCAGATGTTTTGAGAAAATAAATGTACTTTTAAAGTCCGTTTTTCTCAGTCCATTGCAATTTATGTTCTATGTAGCCTGTAGGCACAATAACTTTATTGTTCTGTTGAAAGTTTGCTTGCCATATTATTTTTTTTTCTTTTTACCCTAAATGAAAGTAATTGACCATATTTAATATTGCTTTGGCAACAAATTCTGTCATAAATATCTTTCACTTTTGTGCTACAGGACTATAATACACTTCATCTACTAGGTCCCACCAAAGAAAACAAATATAGCTATTGAGGAAAGATCATAAAAGTTCTGTGTAGTAGCTATGAGCACTATCTTGCTCTGTGGAACAGAGTTTCTCTTTAAAGTTCACAGTGGATTTATATTTGTCACCTAGTAGTATTTTCCTACTACAGATTTCTTAAGAAAAAAATTTCTCTAAAAGAAATGCACAGCATTATCTAAGAACAGTCTTTGTTTTTAGACATATATAATAAAAATTTTATAAAAGACATATTTAATAAAAATATTTTAGACAGATTTAATAAAAAATATCAAAATGTCATTGTTGAACTCCTGTGTACTTCAGCTATATCAATTATGTGGTGATTATTGCTATTTTTAAAGGTTTGTTTATTTATTTTATTTTTTTCAAGCAATTTTTAGGGCTTGCTATTTTTCTGGATCAAATTGCTCTACTCATCTTTCTAAAGGTCTTGGGTTTTGTAATTTGATTTATGTGGTAACCTTGAAACAAGGAGAGGCATTAATAAACTGTTCCATTTTAATGAATGGCTTGTCAGGCACTGGTTGACTACTTCAGTGGCCAGGAACTCTCTTCCTCCAGGAGCTGTGTAGAAGGGCAAGGCTCCAGGCTCTCTGTCATATCTGTGCCTAGCCTCATTTAATATTTAGCAGCTGTCAAGAATAGCAATGGTTTGAAGGACTTATTTGACTACTAATAGTTTTGATATTGTAGATTCAAGGAGGAAGACCTGGCATAGCTTGGAAACACTGAAACTGTCTGAGTGTATGCTGTCAGCTCTAGGTCAGAAATACATGATATACAGGAAGGCACGGGAATAACATACTCAGGTCCTTCAAAGACAAGTGTCTTCTTATCTGCTTGATAATTCCTGAAATAACGCTTTCTTTTGTCCAGACATTTCATTTATTATGCCTTTCTCCTTCTGACTTGGCTCCCAGGAGGTAGGTGGAGACTGTGAGTGACATCTGAATAGCTTACACCACCTGTCAAAAGACTCCCTACACTGTTAGGACAAACAAAGTTCAAAAAATCCAGTACCTCTACTTTCATCTCCTTCTGTGGATTGGATCACAAAGCAAACTTACAGTGTGTAACCTCATATAACATATCTGCAACAGCTCTGGAGACCAGCTCCCTAAAGCAGAATCATTCCCTGAGCATCCGTCCCCTCAGGTGATGCAGTGAGACTTTAGGTCACTTAAAAAAACAGATTTGAGTTGAGTGTCATTAATACTCATGGGTTCATTTTCCTTAATTTTATGACTTCCTATCACTAGGCTATGGGGTTTTTTTGAAGTGGGAGGTTGGGGGTTTACTCATGATTTTTATTTCTCCCTAAAAGAGCTAAAGGCTACAGTGATTGTTATACCCAGCTGTGGTAGGCAGTGGTACAACTCTGGTTGCAACACCTAAACATTTGAGAAAATAGTACCTAAATATTTCTAGTTTTCAACCTTGTTCTTGCTGGAAATCATCCACAATAGACAAAGCTACAAAAAACCGGGAATCCTTGCACATATCTGTATTGCTTATCTGCACTTACGGGTTCATTCTTACCCTTGGGGTCACTGAAACATTTCTGATCCCCTTTTTGACAATTATAATTTGTTTGCTCTTTTTCTGTTAATTTGAATGTCTGATTTTTAGTCAACAATACTGTTTTCAAGGCCATCTCTCTGGTGGATTTGATCTGAAAAGAAAATTGAAATTATTTGCATGTCACATGTATTTGTCCATAATATCTGCTCTTTGTTTCCAAAACATCCCGAAAAATATAAACTGCATGCAGACACAAATTATTAAATGCAGAGACAATTGAATATAGAGAGTCGTCACTGAAATAAGGAGGAAATTCTACACCTGTGGTAGGAGAAAAGCGAGCTGAGTTTTAATATCCTGAAACTTTGTCCCTTTTAATGACTCGGGCTTACTCAGCAGGTTTTCACAAATTGCTTTTAGAGTGTCATATGCAGTCAAAGGCTTCTCATATTTTATTTTTATTATTATTGTAGTTTTTGCTATTACTATTTTATTGTGATTCTTCTCTAACAGAATTCAAACACATATACCTAGAGTTAGTGTAAGTTGGAGTTCTACTTAGTTTTAAAGTCAAGATTAATTTCAGTCAAATACACATTGGATGATAGTTGTGGCAGTGGAAGAAGTTCTCAAATTGCACAGAAATGGGTTCTGAAATGGAGGAGCTGCATTTAATAAAATGGACATTGACTGGGAAATAAGCAGTAGTTATTTATATAGAGATTTCTCTGAGCAGTAGCTTTTTTTCAGATAATCTCAAAAAATTTGGAAAAGAATATTTGCTATGTGTGATAGGAATTTCTCATCAGAGCAAAGAGCAAGGAAGAGATGGAAAAATCTCAGTGAAGCACATGTGACATATACCTTTGAAGAACTATCCTTGTTTGATTCTATGGTCAAACCAGTATACCTAAATCCTAGTAATAGTGCTTTAACATTAGTTGTACATAATTATTTTGTGTTTGATATTGTATATTGCATCAGACACTGTAACAGCTAAACAAATCACTGAAAATATGATTAGCAATTCTAGGGAAAACTTCCAACATTTCTGTGATTTGTTCAATTTCTGTCTTTTAACTTTGGTTATCTGACATTTTCACTAACAAAGAATTAAAAAATGGAAAAGGTAACTTTTTTACAGCAAAAATAATGCTTTTAAAACTAATTTAATAACAGGCTGTTCCTGTCGAAATCTTATATTTCTCTTCAGCATGTAAGGTTTTACATTTTACTAACTGACATGCTTTTGGTATTGCTCAGATTCTGTATCATATTCAGAATGTTCAATTAGGTGACTGATCTACCAATTTATATGGCCTATATGACACTGATCTGTTCTTAGCATACCTTCAATATGAGCTTGTGTTCCTCTAGTATAAAGAAAAAATATACATATTTCTGTTAATCATAGATTTAAGATCACAACTCTTTTGCTTGGAAATCCTCTTAAATGACTTGGTTAGAATAAGATTTTTCTGCCATCAACTACAAAACTTTCATGCCACATGATTTTTGATTAATTTTTACTTTAGAGTGTAGGAGTCCAAAATATTAGAGTTAACAAGCAAAAATTTAATGTTTATGCTATGAGCTCTTCTACCCTGACTTTGACTTTGCCTTTCTACTAATACGAGCTATGATTTGGTATCAAATTGGCTTTATCATCAATAATTCCACATCAAGTAGAAAGTATATGGAAATATAGAGCAGTGTATCTTGCTATTGAATTTTGCTGACTGACCTAAAAAAAGCACCACCAGATGTAGAGAAAAATCTAAGGTGTGTGTCTCTCCCTGTATACACAGATAGATGTATGTCTATAGCTCCAAACGAGTCAAACCAGAGGGATATAGTGATTTATTCATTCAAACTGGCAGTAGTAAGTGAACTGGGAGCAGACAGAGATTGTTAAGTATACTTTGGGAGACATTGTGCTGAAGGAGATAAGAATCATTAGGAAAAAGGGAAGCTGGGGATAGTCTATTTTACAATCAAGTGGTATGGAACTAAAAGATAGCTGATGGCTGTCAGGTTGATAGTTCTGTGGGGATTTTTGGAGTAGATACATCTATCTGTCTATCTATATAGATAGATAGATTTCTTCTTCCTACAGATCCAAACAGAATAAGGTTTGATACTATAAAGGAGCTTTTGAGCAAAACTGCAGTGAAAACTGTAAATAGTAATAAACCAGTAAAATACCAAGACATGGCTAAGACCAATATTGCTCAGTTCTTTTGTTGTTCTGCTGTGATTTTCAATATCCAGCTGAGTGTGATTGATTCTTAGCTGGGGATTAGTTTACACATACTACCAAAATAGCACAGACCTGAGTCAGTGAGCATTTACACCCTATTTGCATCCAAGTGTACCTTGATAATACAACTGGGATGGAAGGACTGACACTACAACAGACTATTTCTCTTCTGGGATTCCTGATTATTTCTTCACAGTCACATTAAAAAGAAGTTTTTCAGGAAAATGTCTGGAAGTACTGTGGCAGAAGAAACTTGGTCTAGAGCCAGATTCTTTCTCTCTTTGCTTCTATGGGCAAAGGGAAGTTAATATAAGGCCTTATGAATGAAATGAGGAAAGAACATAAATTTTTACAGGTTGATGTTTCATATCATTCCTGTAATCTAGCAGGAAAAAACCAAACAGTGTTCCAGAAACATTTTTTTTTTTTTTTTAGATTAGCAAGGATTTGAGTTAAAAAGTGGTCATCCACTGATCACAATAATTAAACCCTTTGCTACACATTAACACTTGCTTTTTTTCAGGTTAAAGGATCATATGTCTATTTTTCTCTCATAGGTCACAGCCATACAGGAGTCTGCAGAGACTTTCTGCAACAGATCAGAGAGTCATTGATGCATCTCTCAGAGTTAAGACTACTTATCTTTTTGGATACACCATTTTTGGAAAGGGTGTTACTTTTTACATTATCTGAACCCCACATCCATTTAGTTGAAAATATTATTCAATAATAGACTTATCATGAAACAAATAAATTGATTAATTTTGTAGTTCATTTCATGCAACAGGAACCTTCATGATACACTGTGGCCACTTGTGATTACATGCATGGGTAGCTGTATATAAGTTAAGGAAAATCAAATAGGTGTAGAACTTTAGGATTTAGTTTTCCATATGAAGATAATGGTGGTTTCAGCTTTTAGTTAAAACATCTGCTTTCCTAGCTAGATTTCTAATCTCCTCTTGAGTCTTAGTCATTTAGATAAAGATAATCAAGGGTACATATCTATTCTTATTTAGGTTAATATTGTTTTAAAGGGACTTCCACATTTTGACTACAGCCGAAAAATTGACAATAACTGGATCTTGTGTAAATCAGAGTAGCTCCATTTTATTCATTCCAGTAGCATTGACTGGAATAGCAGTAACAGCAGTAAGAGCACAAGTCTTTCATGCATGCCTATTAGAAGTTATTTCACCAAATCTGATCCAGTGGTGTTAATGGAAGGTATAAAAAAATCTGTGAGGTAATGACATAATGTGTCCCAGAGGTTGTTGGTGCCAGTATCTACAGTGGGCTTGTTTGCATATTGGGTGATATTTTCCATGCCTGGTCACAAATTTGTAGGATCACCTCAAATTATCTCAGGTAATGAGATGTGACTCTAAGGACGTCTGAAATGTGTCTAAGAGCAACTGTAGAAGGCTTTGCTCAGACAAATGCTAATTTTTCCCTTAATAGAAATTCTTATCTATGTGAACCCTTAAAAATTTGCTGAAAAAAGATTTGGCAGACATAACCCAGAAATATCACTTAGATGTTACATGCAATTTTGATGATACATAATGAATGAAAAGAAAGATGGAAAAACAACAGTACAAACAAACTTCAGCTTCTGTGTATGGTTCTGAACCCCCAAGTCCAATGGTTTATTTGGAATCCCTGCTAGGTTGATGCATTGCCATTATAATATTTTTGTTAAAACATGTGGTTTATAATGCTGTTACTGATATCTCCTATTTTGCATTCAGCAGAAGGCATGCTCTCACTCAGAGCTTCACTGGCATTGGGCATATTATTTAAGTCACTTGGGAAGTATTTCATGCACTCATTGCACTTCATCAGCACAAAAGGAAGCACAGAAAATCAAAACAAAAGATTTCACACAGAGCAATAGAAAACAAGATGTGCTCTGTAAAATATTCATGAAAGGCTTGCGGTATAGCTGAGAGGTATCTGAAGATAGAAGGTTTTGTGATAGCATACACATTTCTCAGTCTTAAAAAATTGCATAAGCCCCCAGGTACAATTATTCACAGCCTTGCACATCCTCATGTAGTAGTCTTGAAGCATTAAACACTTGTTTATAAAAGACAGAATTCCCTGGGCTTCATTGATTGTTTTTATGATGCCTTAAAGACAGTGTTAACCATTTAGATCAGTAATACTTGGAACTCTGTACAAGACAGCTGCATATTTTCTGTGACACACAGCTGTAGGAAACAAAATATCATTGATGAAAACAAGTTGGAAGAACAAAGAGGTTATTGTAGCCCACATGATGGCTTCAGCTTTGATTCAGCAGTGTTTGAGACACAAGAGAATAATTTTATGAGCTTGAGCAGAGCCAAAGTGCAATGGTGGAAATTGGTGTAGGAGTCTTTTATGTGTCTTATTTCATTGACATCAAAAGTAACTAAAAGTGAAAAAAGAGAGAAGGTTATAATAAAATGCACATGTTAATATTCACTTGCTAAATTCTGCTTAAAGTCTTGTAATCTCAAAGCTAATTTAATCCAATTGCCTTTTAGCTACGTCTTGCTCCAGCTTCCAAATATAATGACTTTCTAACTTGCAATGTTCTGTATCCAAAGTTTGACTTAGTCATGCAATTTATTCAATCAGAACCAACATATTTTGTAATTAAGCCTCACACCTGCACAATCTCTACGCTAATATATTAATAAATCTATCTTAAGCCTAGAGGAAAGACAGTTCTAGATGCAACACTAAACTGCAATTATATTGTGTAAAGCATAGTATAGATATGCAATTACATTGTTTAAGCCATACTATAGACATTCCATACCACTGCATTCCATTATTTTGGTATTTCATCATAGGCTGGGCTCTTTGGTTATTTTATTATTCATATAGTGTTTTACTATCAGAGACAAAATTAAAGAATAAAGTTTGAAAAAAACCTTGTGGAAAATCAGTGTGCACTATTTAGTATATATGGAATGTAGACATTAAAAAATTACCTGAAGAACGCATTGTAAAAACATGAAATATATCAAAGTGGAAAATGTCACTTTTGTCCCTGGTTATTTAATTGATAACTCTAATATGTGCATTCTAAGCCCAAGATTTTTTGTATAATTAATGGTGATTTTTGATAGACACTTTTTATAGAAACAAAATGGAAGATGTTTGTACATATTGAGAGAGTGAGAATTTACTCTTAAAAATTTGAGTGTGAGGTTAATTACTGTCTAAGTATTTAGGGTTTTTTTAACTCTCTCTCATTTTTTGATAACATTGCCTGCTGGACAAGGGGTTGCAGAAAGCCCTAATCTAAAAATTCCTTCTTAGTTGACAGTTTTTTCTCATGCTTTGCCACCCACTATTAAGTGTTCTGCATAGACACTGATGATTCTTAATCACATTCAATGCACACTGGTGTAAACATCCCATTTTTCATCTCCATGGCCTGCTTTACAAACCAGGAATGTTTGGGGTTTATATAATGGTGTGGGAATCCTATAATGGTGTGGGAAATACTTGTAAATGCAGCCAACCAGTTAAATATATGGACTTCATCTGATTTGAAAAAAATATTGTAAACATTTGCGTGTACTCTTGCACACCAGTCATTTTTCCTGCTTGATTGTTCATTTGCTCTCCATAATTTTACACCTCATTTTGCTTTTGAAATGTGGCTTTGAAGTAGGGGAGAGTATGCATGTTTTCTGAAGCAATCTGATAGTCTTGAAGGACCTATGGAAGGCCAAGTTCTCACCATTTCTAAACTTCCCACTAATGAGACAAAAGTGCATATCACTTTGAAATCAGAAGAGAAAGCACCTGATGCACTTTCTGTCTGAAAACCACAGGCAAAAATATTCTTCTAGGTGGAACTAGCTTCTATTTAAAACTTGAAACCTGGTTTGTGGTTGACTGTACTCGTCTCTAAATGCCTGTGTGGTAAATGCCTCCTAGTAAAAATCGGTGTGTGGCTCATATCGTAACTTGATATTTAATTGGGTTATGCAAAAAAAAGTTTCTGTAGTTGTGCTTTATGTCTGAGAAAGAGAATGCATCTCCTAATGATACTGAAATGCTATCACAACTCTTTAGCAATGATCCACTTAATCTGTGAATAAAGAGACATTGTGTGTCCCTTTTAGCAGAGAGAATTGGAAAAATACTTTAGAGAATTTCATGGACAAATAAGCACTGTAGAAATTGTATAGTAAGAGAAAAGTGGAGACTAAAGGAAGTCAGAAAGTCAGGTTGAGTCAAAATGTAAACCAGGACTAATATTCTCTGTTGCACAAATTTTATGTTCTGGATTTATCTTACAGCTGTGGAGGATTTGGGTTAAAAGAAAACCATGAGGAAGGATAAAAAGCTATGATACTCATATGAGGAGAAAGGGTGAAAGTGATCACAGGGAGACAGAAGGGGCTGTTTACTGTGGAGAAACTAGGTAGAGGAATAAGACAGGGAGACGGAGAAGAAAAGCCTGTTCACAAAGAGAAAACCACAAATTCAAGAAATCAGGTGTCCTGACATGTTGTACCCTAGGACAGTTTTCCAAGAGTTTCCTAAATTCCTTCAACTGCCTTCCACTTCTGTCTTTCTCTCAGAAGTGGAGGGAAGCCTGACTACCTTGATGGCTTCACCCTTGAAAAGCTTCCCTTCCTTATTATAAATTAATGGGAAGATAGGTAAACAGAATTTGATATCCCAGAAAAATGTCCGTGTCTTTCCCATGGTAAATCTAAAGAAGTAAAGGATAAATGAGGTTTCCCCTACTCCAGTCAGAATGTGTAGGTTCACACTGCCTAAATATTTTTTTTCTTAGAAGAAACTCTCTTTACTTGAATGTGAAATTAAAAGAAGTCCTCCAGAAAACTGAAATTATTATTCTTCAAGACAAAGACTATTTTCACTTGTGCAAGGCATGCTCATTTTATATTAGTACCTCTTCTTGAGAGGAACTGGTTCAAACTGGAAAATTGGGTGAGGAATAAATGGTTTTGCTCCAAGTGACCTTGCAGCTGGGAATCCTAAGAATGTTGGTGTGGGAAAACTCCCTTTACTATGCCTAATGTTGTTAATCCTCTGCCTGTTTTGAGAAGTAGAATTCCTGTGTAGAGATAGCACACTCACAGACTTGCTCGAACCTCCTGTTGGGGGAGAGAGAGAGATCATAAATGCACAGCCTTGTG
This sequence comes from Zosterops lateralis, assembly GCF_965231275.1. Classification (NCBI taxonomy): domain Eukaryota; kingdom Metazoa; phylum Chordata; class Aves; order Passeriformes; family Zosteropidae; genus Zosterops; species Zosterops lateralis. The sequence goes on from NC_139766.1 coordinate 30,746,173, forward strand.
ACAAACCGTGCATGCAATTGATACCTTGGGTTGGCAGTGATAGGACGAACCAAGCTTGAGGAAACCTGTGTTCCCGTGTGACGCTGTTTTATACAACAACAACAAAGACTCTGAGATTTGGAAGGCTGAAAATTACTCCTTTATTTTTGGGATGTGTCTCCTTTTTATACTATTTTACACAGACCAATTTGATTGGTGAAACAGGGGCAAACCTCTTCAATCACAATGGTAACACAGAGGGACATCAAGAAGTCTCTCCTAGGGAAAAAATGTGAACCAAGTTACAGTTACAAAGACATTTCTCCTGTTTACATAAAATTCCCTCAGAAAAGAATTTCAGAAAACCAAAACACCTCAGGAATGGAACCAGGGTTACATCCCTGTGTCTCTGCCATTCAGCATTGCTAGCAAGGTCATGACATAAATCTACTCTGTATTTGGTGGTTGGCCTGATTACCTGTACATGTCAATTCATATGCCTATATCTCTAAAACCTGGTCTTGAGAAGGAAAAACAATCAGCGGGCAAACACCTCTGTAAGGGTGTAAAAATATTCATTTAGTTTTAGCATAAAATATTTGAGTACATTTTTCAATTTTTTTTCTTAAATATGCGTTCTTTAGGATACAGAACAAACAACGTAAAGGTGGGATTTACAAAAGTGTCACTACACTTGCAAATGTTTATTGATTACATATGGAGCTTGCAAATATATAACCAATTGTCAGTTGCAGAAGTAAAAATTCAGCTACCTTGGATGATGTGCCCTGTATCCAGTTTACCTGTTATAGATGGTATCTTTCCTCCATGACCTTGAAATATCCCTGTTTTTGTAATTGGAAATTAAAATTCAAAGCTAGGAAATGCCCTTGTCATTTATGCGTCTATCACACAAGATTGTTTTTCAGAAGAAAAAAAAATTAATAATTCAAGACTCTTGTTACCCCTCAGTATAAAAACTTCTCAACTTTTGCACAGAAAGGACTCTATACTTAGCTGTTGACTGTTTTTAAGGATTTTACTTTAACAGGGAATGACCACAATATTAGAAAACAGGGATCAAGGTAACATCATAAGTAAAATCTACAAGACTTTCATTTATTCTTGTTAATGCCATATTTTGATTAAAAATATTTAATGAGCTTAGGCTTATTTTAGTAACACAAACTATGAAATGTGTTAGTTTTTGTGAATAGTAAAATGATATATGCTGTAGAATCATTGTTCTCAACTGGTGATCATCAGGTCTTTAACAGTGAAACCCAGTTATGTCCCAAAACCATGTTTCCATTCTTAAAAACAGGAATGTATTTGGTTCCTTCACAATGTTCATGGTAGTTATGACTGAGGTTTGCATAACTTGTTATGGGATGAATTAATGTCTTTGCAGTGTTACATTACTTCTAATGTGTATCAGAATTGTGACAAACACCCTGCTTTCAGGTTATTTTCAAATCTGGTCTTCCATTTTTCAATTTTTTTTTTTTCTTCAAAAAAAGGACTTAGCAGACTGAAATCTGACTAGGAATTTCCTAGCAAAATGTATTGATTGACCTTCATCAAAATAGAGTGATATTAAATATTACTTGTATATCAAACAATCTAGCTGCCTGATCCAGTGGGATCTCATATGCCAATTTGTACAAGATACAAGTACAATAAAAATGTGGCTTAGGAATCAAAAGGCTGTCAATATAATTTACAACATTATTGAATTTCAGTTTGCCAAGCTACTAAAATATCATAAAGTTATAGACTAATAAACTGAGGATGATACATAAGATCCCATAGATCTTAACTTTAAAAGAGACAAAAAAAGACAGAGAAGAGGTGTATGTATATTCTTTATATAATTTTTTTCCCAGAAACTGCATTTTACTTTAACTACTAGTTACTGGTAAGAGAAAATTATACTAGCAATATTAACTTGTTAGCTAAATTTCTATTTACTGTTAGACAATTCTTGTTGAAACTGTTTACTTGTCTTCAGGTGTTTTTTGGAGTTTCATCAGGAAACAGAGTAAAAGACAGCCATAAGTGATGCATGTATTTACAATAACTATTGATATATTGATATATAATATTCAGCTTGTGTATTTGGCAAATTACACATTTGCAATGTTCTTTCCTTGATCAGTGAATGGCAGAAAATCTGATTATGTTGTCTAAAAGTGAAGCATTTGTGAGACAACACTGGTTTCACTTCTGTGGGTATAACATGATGAATATAAAGACCTGAGGAAATCAGTGTTTCATCATGAGACCCATGATGTTAATGGAGGTGAAGACAATGTCATTCCTCACTGGGCAGGAGGTATCAGAGAGGCCAAGAAAGAGTGGAATACAAGCAGGTGGTCTGATGTGTTTTTCTTACATTACTGTAGGATTATACTGTAAGGCTATGAAAATGCACAGGGAAATAAAGCCTCAGATCAATGCTAAGCTGTATCATTTAATGGACCAAAGCAAAAATGTTTTCAGAGACCAAACTTAGGTACCTTGCTGAGCTCAGATAGAGAAAAAATCCCCCCAGCTTCCAGAAAATGCGCTCCCACTGTTATCTTAGAGACCTCATTTTCAAAAAGCAATTTGATGCCTTCAGCCTGAGCCAGTAATTCATTTTGCTGAAGACATTTAAGAAGATGATGCATAGGCTCTGTTTCAGAAACTGGCCACCTTGCTTTCTCCAGGAATCAGACTGTGTAGACAGCCCATCATTGGGCTTTGCTGCTGCTGCTAGTAAGGTACAGGTAGCAGGGGGACAACTTTCTAAAATAAAAGTGCAGTTTTAACCCCATCCATATGCAGTTCAGATGAGATTTTCACTCTCTCAATCACCCTTCAGGTTTTGCTCTTTTAAGCTCTAAAGCTCAGGAGAGAACATTTGCATGCTAGGGAGAAGGTATGTCCTATGAAAGACTGTGGAGGAATTATGAGGCCTTTATTACTGCAAAACTTTCCTCATTTTTTTAATCTCAGATATAATTCTCATTTTAAAATACAAATTGTTCTCAAATGCCAGAATGCCTATTCCACAAAATCTCCTCCTATTGCATTTTTTTGTTTTCTGAACAGAGCCACTATGTAGAAATAGTAACTGCAGTACAATTTCTGATCTAGGAACAGACTGTAAACTTTCAGTACACCTGGAGTCTAGTGAGCATCCTTTTAAGGTTTTCAGTGTTGAAGTTGTTCATTCACACTAGAAACTAGATTAAAGTAAAACAATAAATTACTAGGCACTCCTAAAAGGAATTAGAAAATCTCTGCAGGGCTTGTGCCAACCTGTAGAAATCAGTAACACAAATAGAACAGTTTTCTGTGATTTTTCAAACTCACAGACTAGAGATACTATTCCTCACTTATGAGTAGGAGGAATTTCCGAGAACATCTGAAGGAGATTTGTGTCTCACCAGTTTTCTAATGAAAATGAATGAGAAACTTGCAAGTTTTTGCAAACTTTTCTTGAGTCTCTGCCAGTTTTCAGAACACAGCACTATAGTAATTGCACTGAGCACAGAGATTGATGTCAGGATTAAAGGTTATAAGCTACGAGGGCAGGCTGAAAGTTTAGATCTATAATGTCTGAGAATGCAGGCTGTTGAAAAACTATTGAATGCTAACCTGAAGCTTCTGAAAAGAAAACAGGTTTTTGTTTCCAGCATAACAGTGCTAATTGGACAAGTGGGTGTGAATAGTTATTATAGAAAAAGCAAGGGTAGGTACCAGAAATCATTTTTCCATACAGATAACCTCTAGGTATGGACTGTTAGAAGGATGAACAAAAAATAGAATCATGAAAAAAACAATGCACACAGAAAACTGATGTCATACAGAATTGGACTATTGCTTATTCATTAGCTGTGGGTGTGGGGCCAATTGTTAATCTAAGCCAAGTTGGCCATATATTGCTTTAGCAGTTCTAAGCAGAATTAATCCTGTTCTGACTAACTGGGGATTTATCCCACATGGGAGAAATCTCTGAGCAGCGTAAAGCTGTCATTGCGGCATCTTGGCAAAGGAAATGCTTATTGGAAATGTACTGGGGCAGGAAGGACTTTACTTGGAGCATACCATGCTTCAGTCATCCCTGCCAATGTAATTGCCTCTAAGGGGTTCTGCCATCTGGTGAAAGTTACAGAAAGCCTGGGGCTATTTTAACTTGTAGTGGGATTTAACCTGTGAGCAGAAGAGTGCTTAACTGGCTTTAGGCCAATTTCATCTTCTTCTCTTCTGAATTAAGCAGAGAATTTCTATAATTATAAAATCTACTTAAAATCCAATGAAGTTCAATTAGTTAATATGGAATTGATTCTGACTTCAGGTGTGAAATAGATCTTGGAACCAAATGAACTTCTGTGTTCCATGTTTTTCATGCAAAATCTCCTAATAAGAAGAAAAACAGGCAAATGTCAAATGCACAAGCAAAACATTCTCAGAACATATTTTTTTTCAGCATGTTTCCATTAAGTCAATTAGAAACTCTAACTTGCTGAAACACGTCCAAGAGTAATAATGAAAATACCTAAATAAATAAAAGGTGCACATATGCAATTCAATAGGAATGATGTATGGATACAGACCTGTCATCACTCCCTCACTACGTATTTTTGCCTATTCCACACCTGTGGCATATAGTAGCAGTGAAAAAGATAACCAGGTTTAATGTTACAGCTGTATATATTTGTGTCCTTTGGAACCCTTTTTGGAATTGCAGTTATTATTTTTCAATCAATGCTTCTGCAAATCTGTAATGTTGTTAGTTTGTCATTTAACTTATTACTTCTTGTAATACTTTCTTATTTCAGTCATATCATGCTCCTAAGACAGTTTTTTGGTTTTTTTTTTTGATTGGTGGGTTTGGGTTTTTTTTGTTGTTATGTTTTGGGGTGGCTTTTTTCTTGTTTGTTTGGGGTTCTTTTGTTTTTGGAGATGGACAAAACAGATATCCAAGCCTTCCTGGAATAATTTGTCTTCATGATTCCATGTGACTGTGAGAACTTGATTCCCTTAGTGCTCCTTGATGTAACTATGAGCTGACTGCAGCTAACTGTACAACTCTCAAGAAACAGATACTTGGACAACGATTTAAACCCTTCAGAATGTGTGAGTACCATTCTTATCTCACCAGCTACAAGCAGAATTTGTATTGTTAATGGTTATTACTGTCATTCTCTTCCGAGTAAATCTAATTTACTAGAAGACAAAATCTATGCATTGTGGAGCAGCATTGCAATCAAGATACTTCAAAGATTTCTTACCTTTGCAGGAAACAGGTCTTTAGAGTTGCTCATATGACTCACACCTACAGTCCCTTTGGCAAAAGTAGTTTTCTTGGTTTACTTTAAAATATTGCAATTTCTATTGCACGCACAGTTTTCCACGAGAAGCACTGATTATATACGAACAATAAAAAGGGTAAACTAACAGTGGATATACTGAGAAGAGGCTCAAGTTTAACAAATGGAGCTTTCTAAGACATTAGTGAAAATGAAAATAAAAATGAGAATTGCATTATATAATTCGTATTTTTGCACATTTGTGTTCCTCTTGTGTCATTTTTATCATAATGGAAACATCTATTGTTAGAATAAATGAGCATAAAACTTCAGTTTATTGGAAAGATTTTTTTCCCAGGTCCAAGTCAATTTAAGAACAGAAACTACCCCTAAATTAAGTAGAATAGGCAATAGAAAGGTTAGATTGTGCCACTGGGAACTGTGAAAACATCAGGATTTAATTAAGACTAAAAAATATTGTTGAAGACTGTTAGCAAGTGTATAGTGGAAGCTCAGAGGTGAGTATGTGTTTTGTGAGCCTGCACTATCTGAGATTTCAGTATCAAATTCTAGTAAGCAAAAAAACATGTCATTGAGGGTCATAGGTAAATTTATTGATCTCATCTATCTACTGACTTACTACTCATGGAGTTTGAAAAAGCAATCTCTAGACTCATAAAAGCATATTGGGCCGATGAAATCTGGTTTTCTTGCCTAGAAAAAAATAAGGAAGGGTAAGAGTTTGGAGTGGTGATCCACTCTTAAAAATAACTGTTAAAAGGAGGAGGACAGAAGCAGAGACAAATAGCAAAGATATTTAATACAAAATGAACATTTTGTGTCAGCCAATAAGTCACTAACTGAGTGACAGTCATAGGTTTGTCCAGCAAACACATGGGTTTTCATGGCCAGCATGGGCTAGTGGCTGAAGGTTGTGCTCTCTTTTCATCACATAGAAAAGGAAACGAAAAAGTGGTTGTCATAAATTAGCATAATAATGCATGAAGCGATCTGTGCTTTTATGGTCAGACAAGTCATTAGCACTGAAGCTCTATTGGTATGACATGTCGTAAAAGCATTGCCAAAGTCAGCAAAGAGCCCAGAGTGTGCCTGTCAAATGCTAAATCACTCTGCTCTCACAAGTCTGCACCGGGCCTTTCCCCTTGAGTGCATTTTGCATCATTGCCCCTATATGATCCATTAGAAGTTTGCTACATATTATTTTGCTGGTTGGGCTGCTTAATACCTTCATTCACATGATTATTTTGGTTCCCATAAGTGGCATTTTATCATGATTTGCAGTATTTAGAGTAATGAAAATGCATCTCAAATAATTGGCAATCTAAACAGAACATAAAAATCAGTATGATTATATTCATGAATGCTGAAAACTCAATTGTCTTCTTTATATTATCACATAGAATGCCATTTTAAGATTGGTTTACTCCCAGCTGATTCACAGTTCCTCATATATTGTGCCATTGCCAAGTATTCAATGATGCCCACATTGTGAACAACTTTGTGGAATTCAGAAGTAATACTCTTAATGCACAGTTGCAAATGAAAAAGATTAGATGATTTTAACTCACAGAAATGAATCCTAAGTAAGGCTAAACAAACAGTATGTTTGCTGATGTTTATCAGAAACCATAGTTAGGTAGAACTGAAAGTGATGTTTTACTAACATTTGAATTAATCTAATTTTTGAATTGCTGATTTTGAGCTTTCCTATATAATGGGAAATTTCATTAAATTGATTTCAAATACACTTCTGCAATATTTCACTTGATATTGCTTTTTCATGCTGGGGGTTTCTTTTTGGAAAAACCCCAATAATTCAATGCAATAAAAATTAATTTGCAAACATTTTTTGTTATGAAACTTTCTTTTTCTTTCCCTCTGAAATTTCTTTCAAATTATATCTAGTTTTTAGGACCACTTTATTGACTTCCCCCCATATATATACCTCTCCTTCTAGCTATCTGTGAATTCCCTCCCTTACATCTCTGCTGTTCCTCTGCATTTAACAAAATCAAAGGAGTGACACCAATATAAACAATTACACAGACTGTACAAGTGTTTAGTACTCTAGAAGTGGCACAGAGGCATGCAGCCCACCATCCACAGATCTGCTGTCTTCCCATGTTGTTTGCAGTGCAGAGGTACTGGTTTAATTTGCAGACACTCTGCTGCCAGGTTAGTTAAGACTCTGCAGAACTGAACTAAGGAACTTGCTTTCAGTGAGGTTAATTGACTTAGACACAGGACCAGACATGTATAAATATACTGTTTTCTTTCTTCAGCCAGTCTGATCCTGGCTAATTGCAAGGATTCTGTAAAGGGTATTTCATCATGATATCCCAAAGCGGCAAATCAAGGGTTTTTTTCACTTCTATATATATTAGACTTCTTTCCCACATACACTTTTCAACTACTTCCTTGTACATTCCTGTTATTTTCTTAAAAAGTAATCAGTACCATGACTGATTCTGTAGTCAAACAATAAATTTTACAATGCAGCAATCCTTTCTACAGAACAAGAAACATTCTACATTTCAGAAAATAGGAGCAGATTAATCATCACCTGAGTTTTGCTTTGTGGGATTTTAGATAGTGAGAAATGGAATCTTTAAAATCATAAATTTTATGGAGGATCTGAGACTTTAATTAATGATTAATTAATCTCACATCATGTGATAGTGAAGTATTAAAATTTAATTTACTTTTCTGGTTCCTCGGCTTTTCATGTTAAGAACATTATACCATTACAAATTTGAGCACTGTCTCTTCAAATAGTTCAGTAAGATATACTTTGCATGACTGAATTAAATTTGCACAATATGTACAGAGCAGAAAACATGGCACAATTAGGTGGCATCATGTATTATTTTTGCTTACACTTTAATTTATCACCAGCCTCAAGTTTTATTAAGGAATCACCACAAGAAATTTTTCAAGTCACCTCTCAAATCTTCTGTGTCTCTAATCCCACAACAATTTCTCTTAGAGATCTTGGCACCCTGGCAGAGTGCTGAAAAACTGCCAGTTTCTTATTAACAGGTTTATGGTTATATCTTCTGTCTGTTCAACTCAGCAGCCTTCTATTTTTTCCAGGATCCTTTTGGGAAATGGTATTTATGGGATCAAAAGGGTTCTCCCTTATGGCTCTCACTATGATAAGCACTGTTGAGGAGAGATCACACTGCGCTCTTCTGAAGCATGCTCTCTTCTGAAGCCCACACTCTTAGTACAGTTTTCCTGTGTGCTTTTATAGGTTTTTCCCCAAATACAGAACATTGCACAACCTCTTCTTACCAAATCCCACCTGCAGCTATTATCTTGTCTTGGTTTTAAGAATCCCTTATTCATAAGGAAGTGAATAGCTTTATTTTGTTTTATCTGTCATGTAATACTAAAACTGGCAAAACTGTTTGTTCAGGTGTCTTTCTGTCACTGAGAAAGACCAGTTAAAGGGATCAGTAAAACACTACTGTAATTCTATGATGCTGCTTAACAAAATGTGTGTACTATACTGACAAATGGTCAGTGTATTCATACAAGTGAATACAAGATTTGTTTGACTAGCTTTTCTTTTCTTTACTTACTTTAACCTAAATATTTAATGTTCTGGGATTTGTAGATATGGGGCTCAGTGCCATGTTTAACAATGCAGAAACTGTGGATAAGAATTATTACAAAGCCATGGATAGTTCTGTATATAAAACAATGTCAGGATCAGTTGCTGTAATCAATGGATTTTTTTTTTCTTTTTGCTTCAGTACTCAGTCTGGCATCTGCTCTATCCCCTAACAGAGGATAGTTTTCTTGAAGATGATCACTATGTGTTCAGTGTTATTTGAAAATCTATACTTTTGTGTGCATTTGTGTGTTTATCTGCAGTTGGGTTAAGTTACTAGGTCTGTTTCCTCCAGATGGCTTATTTTAAATTGCAAAAACTACTAGAATCGACTGTTTTTGCAAAAAAAACCTGCACATGCAGCTAGAATAATTTTTAAAAAATGTCTCCTCCTGAGTCATAAAATTAATATGTTCCTATGGGATATATTCCTCATGAAGAAAATTGAATATACACTTGTCCAAGAATCATAGAACACAAAAAAACCCTCCCTCCTGCTTTATCTGCTCACTTGTCATTTGTTTTCACAATCATCTTTTTGCTTTTTGATCTTCACAATTTGCAGAGAAAGCAGCTTAGCTTAGAAAGTACTAATACATTACTAGATTTCTGTGCAACATGGACTCCCAATGTAACATTTACCTTCAGAAAACCTCTGAAAAGAAGAATCAAACTAACAGTAGAACTTAGGAAAGGAACTCTGAAAGGAAAAGGGAACTCTGAAAAAATTATCCTTCCACAAAAAGAAGCATGATTTGTAAGATAAAATATCATATATCTATAGTGTCTTCATGTTCTGTGCTATCAAATTAGAGATTCCTCTCTTTTCATTCTTGGGCCTGGTAAAAAACTGAGAAGTAGTGAACGCAGAAGGGCACTGTGGAAAGCTATAGTAGCCACAGTAGATCTCTGACTGAGTTATCTTGGTTTTTGAAATTTCTCCAAAACATGGATATAAGTGTGCACCATTTCTTGCACTTAATCTCATTCCTATGGAAGAAAAAAATACAAATCCTGCCGAACTCAATAAAAAAATTTTGCATTGTTAAACCTTCTTTTGCTTCCCTTTCTGATTAGGAAATATTTTAATAAGACACCATGATTCAGACTTTGTATAATTTTATCATTATATAGAGAAAAACTAAAATAATTTCCTATTAAAAATGCACCCAAATATTGTCCAAGAAAAATAGGTGGATTTGTTTTTCCTTTATTTATCAGGTTTTATCAGGTTTTATAATCCTAGACTTGATCAGGAAAGCTGTTAAGGGTAGTCCATCAAGAGTATTAAAGTCATCATGACTATTTTGTACAAGATATGAGCAGAAAATTCCTTGTCCCCAGTATAGATCTTTCCATTTACAGAACTGGTTTTAATGATATTGGCAAAAGGAATACAGCTAATACAATGGTCACTCAATTAATTGACCAATGCAATACTGATGAAGTATTTTAAATTCTAGCAATTGTTTAGCCATAAGTTATCACAGAACTACAGATATTAAACCATCTATATTTATTAAAACTCCATTTTAATGGCTTAACTTTGTGACATCTTCTATTCCTTTTACAAACGTTATAAAAATGAGAAAGGAACACATCTGAGCATCAGATATTGGATAAATTGCAGATAACAATGTGAAATTCTGACCTCATTATGATGCCTGAAGTTTTAGCTTTTGTGTTTTTCAGATTCTGTGCTGCCTAGGGGTGTAGTTCTGATCCTCATATTAAGTGTTAGTAAGCTCTCTTTACTGAGCAGGTAGACAAAATAAATCCTTTTCCTGCTGAAGACCAAAGACCAAAAGAGGTTTTCTGCTTTTGTGTGGTTTTCTAAATATTTTTACAGATTCAGCCCTTTGGTGATAACAATTCTTTTAATTTTCAAGTCTACTTATGGTCAGCTTATATCTACTTGATCTTTTGAAAGATTTTAGACATAGTTCTCATATGCTCATCTTTTCCCTGGATGAATTAAACGACTCCATGGAGTTCAAACCAAGGGAAGTAGTACATATACTCACAATCAAAACAGAGAATTGTGCATAGTATTGTGTCATATCATTGTCTTGCTACAGCCAATGCCATCAGCCTGAAGTATCATAATCATAATATTTTGTCTTTTATATTTTGTAAGGGATTTTCATTTACAGTTCATGACTTTCTTTTTCCTCCCCCTTCAGTTTTTTTTAATTTTTTTTTTTTTTTTTTTTTTTTTTTTTTTTTTTTTTTTTTTTTTTTTTTTTGCTCATAGGCAAATCTTTGACTCCTTTTTTAAGGGAGGTTAAGAAAACGTCTTGAGTGTACTAGAAAGTCTGCATCCATCTGTAAGGCTTTTGAATATTCCCTATCCCAGCTGAGAAGGATCACATGAAGTATTATAAGAGGGACATGTGGTCTTCAGAGTCTTGCTGTGTTACTGTCTCAATAATTGCTCATTGGTTAATACACAAATAATTTCTCCTTCTGTCCTAGTCAGTGTCAAAGTCAATACTAGGCTGGAGCTCCTAATAAAGACTACCAGCTCATGCCTTACTGTCAGCTCAGACCATGAATTTGATATGATTATCTTAATCATATTTCTATTTCCTTATTCCTTAGTCACCCTCAGCTTCCTGTCATATATTCTAACTATTCAGTACTAATGACATCTTCCAAATTTGTGTCAATGGTAAATTAGGTAACGTATTTTTTCTGCTTTTACGAACTTTGCTAATGAATTTGTTCAATAGCAATCAACCTTCACCAGATCATTAAGAAAATGGTATGTTAATTTCTCTTGACACATTATCAGCTTTCAATACAACTAGCTGACTTGTCTCCTCTTTCTGAAGTCTCAGCTGAACCTCATTATCTCCAATCTAATTTCCAAACTTCCCAGTGTGTAGTACTTGCGATTCAGATAAAATACAGTTTTAGAGAAATGAAATGTAACAAATTAGATTTTTCAAGAAAAAGAAATTAACAGGATGCTGGTGTACTATGAAATATCCATGGTAAATACTTTATATTTTCATTCCTTATGTTGTGTACCTCCAAAACAATGAACAGCTTTTGCATGATACCACTATCGTTTGAAACTTGGTATTTAAAACATTCACTAGTGAGACCGTGACTTTATTGTCAGTTCATTAAGTAGTGTGGTATAGGAAACAGTTATATATCCTCTTTCATTAGTATCAGGCCCACTTCTTCTCCTCCTCTCCCAGTTTAAGTCAAGAGAAATCACTTGACAAACTCTGAAAGAGCATTTACAAGGATTTATCATGCTGACTTTTGTGCAGCCATGCTAGAAACTAATAATGACTTTTAATCTGACTTTTTATCTGTCTTCCTTTCATCCATTCCTGCACATTGACTTCCAATATCTTCTTATCTTCCTTTCAATAAATTTGTTTCTGCGCTTTCTTCCTTCTGCATTTTTTTTTAACTTTTCATTTACTCTACTCTTGCAGTATCAAATAATCTGAAGCAACCTCTGAAAAAGAATCATGGCACTCTTTAGAAGTTCAAATGGAAGCAAAAATGAAAACAAAATTTTCTCTTTTCAGATTTGAAATATAATTCCAAAGAAAGTATATCGGTGTACCTGAAAATTCCTAAGGATAAGGAAAATACATTCCTGTTCAGATACAGCTTAAGTTTGAGTATCCTTTTACTACCCACATTCTTTCACTACCTGGTTATTTGCTGTCTGTGGGGACTTCTTTTCTTTAAAAAGAAAAAAGAAAAGAAAAGAAAAAAAAATCTTCTGCCTGCCTTTTTTTTTCCCTCATAGCTTTTCCACATAAACTCATTATCTTATTCAGCTTAAATATGCCTGTTTGGAAGGTTTCCTTATAAAAATAATGAAGAATGCTAACGCTGTTATGTGCGTATTGCATACTGAATTGTTTTCTCAGGTTCCCATTAGAAAGACTTGTCATAAAAAAACCTTGTAGCAATCCAGAACTTCGAAGTTTGAAGCCATTTACCACAGCTGAATGGGATGATAGGAATAAGACAAACACATGACAGATCTGATGGAAATATTTTTCTCCAAATGAAAGGGAATGCAATCTGCTGGGGAGGGGTTAGGGGCAGTATCACTATCACTTTTAACTAGGCGATTAAAAATTCATTTACCAAAGTATACCTGAGAATTTCTTCACAATCAGGAAAAATCAGGAAAAAATATTTAAAATAGCAGCTAAAATTGCTGGCACCCAAAGTGTGTTTCCAGTCATATTCACTTGATCAGGAGTTATTGAGACAGTAAGATAATTTAGAACCACATGAAAAAAGAAGATACTCTGCTCTAAACCAATATAGTGAGAAGGGTCTAACTCATCTCCTATTGATTGAAGAAGTTTAATTCAGTCCTATCTCATATATCCCCGCTGAATACATATTAATCTACTGATTTATCACCTCTGAAATAATCTTCACATCATCCAGTGAATTAATCAGGAGATGAATTAAATATTTTAATAGCATATGTCTAGTACAGGTAGAATGATTTCCCCTTCTAATTATAATATCTAATTTTCTTCCTACTATTCTTCAGCAGCTGTAGTGTTGGTCATGTTGGGTTTTTTAAATTTAATTTTCTTTCTTATATGCAACCTCTTCACCTTAAAATGTTCTTTTATCTTGCATAAAAACAGATGACAAGACTATTTTTCAGTTCACAACTTTTTCATAATTACATTTTTGGCCTCAAGGGAAAAACTGTATACATTATCAAATCCCTTGGCTTTGCAACTGAGTAGCTTTAACAGTCTTGCACACTGCCTGCAGCTATTGTAATTTATTTTGAATACTAGAAAATCCACAAATTATAAGTTCTAACAAGGTTGAGTCCTGTTCAAATTGAAACACATTATGTTTCTTAGTGCCTTGTAAACTGGTCCTGTAGATTTCTTACAGTTGTTTATTTCTCTTCCAGTCCTTATAGTAACCACTAACCATTCATGTTGTGATGGATCTAACAATTTTTATTTATCAATATAAAATACACTGGCCACCTACATCTACAGAAACATTACAGAGCAATTCAGGAATGTTCCTGAGCAGTGCAGCACCGATTGTGGAAGTGTGAAATGCTTCCTGAAACTAAGCTCAAACTCTGAAAAAGAATCATAGAATAAGAATATTGGAAGGGATCGCCGTGGGTGATTTGATCCAACCCTTCTGCTCAAGCAGGATTATCCTAGGGCACATGGGACAGGATTATGTCCAGACACTTCTGGAGCATCTCCAGTGAGGGAGATTCCACAGCCTTTCTGGGCAATCCCACACAGTAAAGAACTTCCTCATATTCAGGTGGAACCTCTTGTGCATCAGTTTCTGCCCATTGCCTCTTGTCCTGTTACTTAGCACCACAAAGAAGAGCCTGGATCCATCCTCTGACACCTTCCCTTCAAATACTTACAGACATTTATAAGATTTCCTCTCAGTTTTCTTGAGGCTGAACAGGCCCAACTCCCTGAGCCTACCCTTGTAAGAGAGATACTCCAGTCCCCTCATATTTCTTGAGATCCACCTCTCTCTTGTCCTGAGGAGCCCAGAGCTGTACACAAAACTCCTGGTGTGGCCTCACCAGGGCTGAGTAAAGGAGTGTCAAGAGAAATGCCCTTCATAAAGCCCTACAGGATCCTGTTGACCTTCTTGGTCACCAGGTGACTCTGCTGGCTCATGGACAGGTTGTTGTCCATCAGGACCCTGAGGTCCTTCCCTGCAGAGGTGCTTTCCAGCAGGTCAGCCCCAGCCTTTGCTTGTGCAGGGGATTATTCCACTCCAGCTGTAGAACCCAACATTCACCTTTCTTGAACTTCAGACAGTTTTTCTCTGCCCTACTAGAAAATACTTGTGAAGCAGAAACATACCAGTTGGGTATAGATTTTTGTTCTGGAGTTAAGTACCAAGAAAAAAAAATATAAATCCTGAAGAGTCATCTTATAATTTGTCCATTTGTTAAGAATTTCAGGTCAACCAGAACACAGCCCAGTACATCCTCTCCTGGTTAAGTGACCACAGCCCTGAGGGAGTCCAGGGCTCCCCCAAAGTCTCTTGGTCTTAATGGGTTTCACAGATACCTATCTGAACATCAGAGTTCTAGAAAAAGGAAAGGAGCTCTGGATCTAGTCAGGATGTAACTGAAAATATGATCTTCCCAAATACCATGCTTATTTACAGTTCACAAATCGAGATGCAAAGTGTAACTGCTGTAAATTGAAAACAATGCACTGATCAGCAGAGAAACTTCTGCTTAGATATTTGTAGAAGTTATTTCAGTATTTATGAAATTTATAGTTAAATTATTGCAATGGCTAAGGTGACAAGATCAGCTGTTTACACACCTGATTCTGTATCTTCCTGTTTCAAAGTTATACTATTAATAGTTAGCAATTAACTTTCAAATAACCTCCTTAGGAATACAAAATTGTTTTCTAGTAAAAGAAAAGTGAGTTTTCCCCTCAGGTCTCTTAGGACGACCTTTTATATCTAGTGGACTAAAAGTATTTTTGAATGCTTCAGATTTAACTCAACTATTCATGTTTATCACCCAGACAAAAGGTAATTATGCATATAGCAATTGACACAAAAATCTCAGTAATACTTGCCCCATTTTTATAATTCTACCTTCGTATATTTGTTCTGACATGGAAAGGAAACCCTGGTACTGGTTTCAAGTCACACTCTTTTATGAGTGTTACCAATGAATGCAGAGAAATAAGCCTAAGTCAGCCCTCACAACCACTATGAGATCTTCACCAACCTATGTGCTCATTTCATCAAGTCCTCCTTACTTGATAAAGGGTCTCTTCACTCTGCATCTGGCATTATAACTATTTCTGGAAGTTTCTTACTGAGGTCCTTCCCTGATTGGCTTGATCTGCTTGAAAGCCTTTGATTAGTTAATTAGCACTAGGGATCTAAATAACAGTGAATTGTACATTAGCTATCAGAACATGTAATTTTTTTTTTTTCTATGGCTGTTTTAGGTATTAGGATAGGTTCTTACATATGCACATTTTTCATTCTGATTTTTTTTTCTAATTAAGATAAGCTCAGAAATTAGATTGAGATAGCAGTTGCAATCCTAAATTTTTGTCTGGGTGCTTGATTTGAGAATGGCTGTACATAACAATAAGGTCTGTCCTTGCTAGGCTGTGTGAGCTCATAGCTTTTCTATTTTTTTATTTTAAATCTTGCTGCAATATTAAACAAGTAGAATAGGTTGTTAGTCATTTAGCTATACTTTTTACCTAGAGAAAATGGTACTGAGACCTATTACAATTCTGGGAGCTCTTTTTGAATTTGAAGTCATTGAAGGAACTCTGTCTGGGTTGTCATATCAGTTGCAGTTACACTGGAGACTAGAAGAAGGAACACATTGAGTCTAATGTTTTTTAGCTACTTATGTTGATCCAGCTGTGCTTTCTCCATGACAAGAGGCAGACTTTCTCAGTACAGGTCTTTGAAAATATTAGAAAGAAACTCATTTAAACTGAGCAGTACAATGAAACAGCTTGAGATAAAATATGAATATTTTTTTTAAATGCTTTCTTTCTGCTTGTAGAAGTCCAGAAAATATGTTAGAGTAGAAAAAGTAACCTATTCTTGCACATATAGGAAAGGAAAAAAAAACAACAACCCAACAACAAAAAAATAGGCATACTTACTCACCCCATCATTTATTGTTATAAGCAGCATTTCTTTGATTTTGTCCTAGCCCCAAATTACTACTTCATATGAAATAGTTTTATTTGGGTAGTTTCAAGTTTGATTGGTACTTCATGCAATTTTAAATACATCTACAAAATCTATTTCAGTAAAGCTGGTTAAGGTTTATTGAGGTTTTGCTATACCCTTGCTTCATCAATAAGTACATCGTAAACACTTGAAATGGAGTAGAATCCTACTTACTAGTAAAAAAAACTATGTTTATTTTGGTATAATGTGGAGAGGTTCACATTCTAACCATATATCTTTTCCTTGGCAGCCCAGGGAAATCACTGTATATGTTTCCAAGAAATATAGAATACAGGCCGACATTTTCCAGTCTCTCATCTGTCCCAAGGACTACTGTCATACAATAAAAAGACAAGACTGTAAATCTCTTATATTTTCTTTCATTACCGAGCAATACATTGCTATGAAAATAAAAACTAAACACATTTTATTCTTCTTGTGCTGCCCCATATTTTGACTAAATATTTTGGTGATACTGGCCAGAGAAAGTCACAAACAGAAGACTAGAAGTCCAAAATATACATATCCACTATCAACATACATATTGGGAAAATGATGTATTGCAAATCCAGCATGCCCCTGAATACCATTCCAAAGATAAATGAAGAGTTTTAAAGTAAGTAAATGCGAAAGAGTCTCAAAGCAGCAACATGAAAAAGTAAATATAATATTATAGTGGTTAAAAGACACAAAAGAAATAAACTTCTGTTGAAATGATTTTATGTAATGGTAGGCTTTCTTTATGGTTTTCATAATAAACAAATGTAATTTAGGAAAGTCTACAATTGCTTCACAATCTAAACATGTATCTGTGGCATAGTAATGACAGCTATGAGCCACTGCATCTGTGTTTCCTCTTACTGAGCAAATGTTCTCCATGAAAATAACTCTGCATTTCAATGGAAGTGGCCAGAAAACTTTTTCTTTATTCTTTGATAGAAGCAATAAACTGAAGCTGGAGTACAAAACTGAGTGAGAAAGGTGCTCAAGCGTGTAAGTTTCTCTATTCTCCAGGGAATTTGAAAAAAAAAAAAAGTAAAAAGGAAAAGACGGCACAAGGAATTACTAAATGTGTCAGTAGTACACAAATGGGAAAAAGTGTGACTCAGAAGAGAGTTTTCCCATCCTGGTATACAGATAAGAAGGTAGATGTTTCAAAGCTTTCAGGAGAAAGCCACATAAATGTAGAGATTTGTTTTTGCACCTAGCCAGCTGCTTTTGTTGAAATCAATGAGATCTGAGTTATGGTGTTTGAAACTTTAATGAGTTCACAAAAGTTTCGATTTTCTCTCTGTAGAGTGTCAAAATAATAGCCAAATGTTATATGGGGCTGAGTTTAGTCCTGATTTGAGACTCTTCTAGTGTTATTTGAGCGTTTTTAGGTCTTCCCAGTAGATTCACTTCATTCTTCATCTTTAAGTGTAAGTGAAACAAGCCTGGTTTTGTAGCTACCCTACGATTTTATAATGACAATATTTTCTTAAATGTTTGGTCTTGTTAGTTCCTGAATGTTTTGAATAAACAAATGCTTTTCTATGAAAAGATTTTTTAAGTACCACCATATATTCAAAAAAGACTGGGCACTTTTGCTGTTCTAACTAAAATATATGAAAAATAATATTGAAAATGGCTCTTATTGCCTTTTAGAAGCAAAGATATTCTAATCCATTAGGTTTTCAACAAGGTATTTCTCTGCACAGTTGCTGTTTTTTAGTCTGCAGGTTGTACTACTATAATGAGCTCTTCTGGCATGTGAGCAGTGTTTTAAGTTGTTTCACCCACAGAAATATTCCTGCCTTGTTTCTTGTGTTCTAAAAGTAGAGGTATTAATATTGTAGCACTTCTAATATTTATTTTTCATTTCAGTGCAAAACACATACTTAAAGCCTGTTAATAATCATGACCGTAAAGTTGAATCCTGTTAATAATCATGTCAGTAAATGACTAAATAGAATTTCATTTAAGACTATTATAGATGTGTGCAGTTTAGGGGCTATCTGTATTTTATTACTTTTATTTTAGGAAAGAGGCATAGCAGCTTCACCTAGGATTTCTGAGGTAAAAATCTGAAGCATTATATAAAATATATGTTTCTCTCTCAAAATAATATAAGGTTTCACTGAAAAAAAGAGTGGTTTCTTAGAAAGTATATTGAGAAAATTCCACTTCATCCTTCCCCCATCCTATAGAGCCTAGTGGTACTGCAGCAGTCTTAGACTGCTGGAAGAGCAGTCAATAATCCCCACATTCCAAAGATTATCTATAATTATTTCAGGGGAACATGTCTTCCAAAACAAGTTTTCACTTCTTTCACCCCTGCATCCACTTTTAAATGCATTTAAATTACCTTATTTCTTCTCACTATGTACATTAGATACTAGGTACTTAAAGGAAGCTTGTACTTGTACAATGACAATTTGACAAAAGTATCATACAGTAGGGGGTTGAAAAACAAAAGTCAAATCTAATTCCCCATTCTGATTACCAGAACCCACAGCATGTTCTACAGTAACATCAATCTGGACATTCTACCTGCTGGAGGCAAGGGTGGCCAGTGTAATGATGCACAGAGGCAGAATAGCCCTAGTATTACTTTCACAAATAATGATTAGACCTTGGTTTCTGATTCCTTCAGAGAATGGATATTGCAGTTAGAGAAAGAATTCACTACAGTTTTGGAAAACGGAGGCATGATGGAACACAAAATCTCTTTTCAGCTTTGATCTAATTGCATCTCTGAATTCCTGTGAAGGTAGCCAGATTTATCTACGTGGATGTATGGAAGAAGTAATCTGCAACAGAGTTTTCAGAGTTAGATATGGAAATTTCTTAGTAGAATTACACCTACTGAATATTATAGGACTCCTATAGATGAGTCATGTAATTAATTCATACATAAATGCTTACCACTGTGTGAGCACAATTAAGCTAATGATTTTTCTCCCTACTCCTTTAAACTGTGGATTCAAAATAATGGGAATTTTAGTCCTATGTTGCAGTATTCTACATTAGCTGTCTTATCTGAAATTTCCCATTCTAGGCTTTATCTGTGTAGTACAAATGTAAAATTAAAATGTTATACTTAAAGGAAAATGTTTGAAACCATTTTCATGTTAGTACTATATAACTATGTCATCACGTAGCCTAAAATATCCTCTCTAAAATTAACTGACAAATTGCAGAAAATTGTTCTCTGGGTTGGCAGAAATGAATTCTATTAAAGCTAATGAAAATTGCACATCTGTGGCATAAGACCATATGTCCAGAAGAGAAGCAGTATGTGGAATAACCTTCTTTCAAATTTAAACCCAATCACTGAAGTTTTTCCATCAGGGAGTCAAGCTCACCAGACTTATGAGAGGTATGAAAAAGTCTGTACTCTGGCAAATTTTGAATCAGTAGCCTACACAGAATAGTGATCAAATCAAATTAACTATAGTATTAGATTATTTTAATGTCTGGAGTCTGACATATCCTTCACATATGCATATTTAATTTAAAATAATCTGAAAAATACGTGCACATGAAATAATATTGTATAATTGTAAAAAGGGACAAGGAACCCTTTGGTACTATTAAGATCTGTGCTTTAAATAAGAAAGTGTAACTTTGGTACAATAGAAGATGGATTTACCAGCAGAGCTGAGCCAAACATCTGTTTTCACTGCATTACTGTTTTTGTTCACTTTTCCAAACTGAAAAAACAGGAACTAGTAGAACTGGGTGAAGAACATCAAACTCCTCCAGTCAAATATGTCTAGTTGATTTTTTTTTTCTTGATGATGATTATTTTCTTGTCAAGGAAAAAAAAAAATCAGTCATGTCTATAGTATAACCATTACTTTTGTGATTTTGTTTTTAATACAAAAGGTTTCTTACCATTCCCTGGGATCTGTTCCTGGCGAGTATAATTATCTTACAAAAATATGCCTCTCCCTATCCTACGTACTCATTTTATATATATATATATATATATATATATATGTGCGTGTGTGTGTGTGTGTGTGTATTATACCCCTCTTTATCCTCCTATATTTTAAGGTTAACTCAGAAGTCTTTGAAATGGCTGAAGCATTGTTTCCGCCAGATAAAGGAACAAACTTAGACTCTATGACCGGAACACGAATTAACTAATGGATTTATGAGGAAAAATATACAACCCTTGGAGATTAATTTTGGTCTAAGATGACTTGTAAAATTAATAAAACTGGTATTTTTTTCACAATTATATAAAAGTACTGCTCTTTAAGCATCAACAAAGAGAGAATTTATGACAAATGGTACAAAAAATACTCTTTCTGACAGTGCCTAGTAACAACATTCTGAATATGGGATTTTTTTATTACTGTCTCTTTTCTATATTCATGGTTACCCCATCTGTAATTTTCCTAGTTTGGTATCCTCTTAGGAACAAATACACTAATTTTAGAAGTGGCCAAAAGTGACAGTCAACCCTGAATATTCCCTCCTTAAAGATTTCTGTTGCAAAGGTTTCCCACACACTTTATTTTCAGCAAAAATTTTATAACACCTTTCCTTGAATAACAGCAGTGAACCACTTGAAAGACATTTCTTTTTCTTTCTGTCACTATTTTAGATTTTTCATCCCATGCCTGTGAGATTGTGGTGATTTGACTTGGGCAGGATGCCAGCTCTGAACCAAAGGTTCTCTACTACTCTCTCTGAGAAGAATAGAATGAAAGGTTCGTGGGTTGAGACAAGGGCAGGGAGAGACCACTTACCAGTTATCATCACAGGCAAAACAGATTCAACTTGGGGAAACCAACAGAATTACGGCAAATCAAATCAGAAAAGAATAATGAATAGTGAAATCAAATCTTAAAATACACCTTCCTCCAATGCCTTCCCCCATCCCAGGCTTAACTTTATCCCCAAGTCCCTACCTACTTCACCCTGCCCCCAGCAACACATTCTGATGGGGAATGGGGGCTGTTTACACATCTCTGCTACTCCTTAGAGAGAAGATTCACACTCTCCTCCTCCTCCAGAACAGGGTCCCTCCCATGGCAGATAATTCTTCACAGACTTCTCCAACATGAGCCATTCCCACAGGCTGCAGTTCTTTTTTTAAAATTTTGTGGGGGGTTTTTGGTGTATTTTTTCCCCTCAAATTTGTTATCTCCAAGGTGCTGTCACCATCACTGAAGGGGTTGGCTTTGACCAGCAGTGGGTCTGTCTTAAGAGGACCCGACTGGCATGGGCCATAAAGGAGGCTTCTGGCAGCTTCTCAGAGAGGCCACCACTGTAGCTCACCCACTACCAAAACCTTGCCACACAAACTCAATACAGAGACATGTATAATCAAGTGCAGAAATAATGTTTGGGGTCAATCTTCAAGCCACTTATTTTTACTCTGTTAGCAATCACTTTTGACACCCTAATACGACTACCTAGCCACAAAAAGTGCAGTTACCTCTATGTCTTCAAATCACAAGATATCACATCAGCATAATTTGCATGAAAATATTTGTATTGGCTTTAACTTGGGTAGAGTTAATTTTCTTCACAGTAGCTGGTGTGAGGCTGTTTTTTGAAATTTCTCTGGAAACAAGTGTTGATAACACAGGGATGTTTTTGTTGTTGCTGAGCAGCCCTTGCAGAGTCAAGCATATTTCTGCTCCTCACCCCACCTCCCCTGCCAAGAGGCTGGGATGAATAGAAGGTTGGGGGAAGACACACCTGGGGGAACTGACCCCCATTGACCTAGGAGCTATTCCAGGCCATGCAGCACCATGCTCAGTATATAAATTGGGGGAAAGAAGGAAGGAGAGAGGGTGTTTTGAAGTAATGGCATTTGTTTTCCCAGGTCACCTTTATATGTGATGCAGCCTTGCTTTCCTGGAGATAGCTGAAAACCTACTCGCCCATGGGATGGGGTGAATGAATTCCATGTTTTGTTGTGCCTGCTGCTGTGGCTTTTGCTTTCCTGATTAACCTGTCTTTATCTCAATTAATGAGATTTTTCACTTTTACTGTTCCGATTCTCCCTCCCATCCTATTGAAAGGGGAGTTATCAAGGGGCTGCTTGGGGCTTAGTTGCCAGCTGGTGTTAAACCAGAGAAATAGCAAATATTCAGTTTTTAAAAAGAAGACTGAAATACAAGGAAAGAAAATAGATGCATACCATACAGAACTTATATATATATTTAATAGTAGCCTTTTAACTTGCCTTTCTCCTATGACTTTCCTGTTCATTTAAAGAGACAACTTTGATGAGACTGTATTAGTTTCCATAGTCAGTAATTTAGGAAGTACTTTTTAATTGTGGGAAAACAGAAATTAGAAGTATAATTTGACAAGCATGGTAGAGATTGATTTTGTTATAGTTGTTACTTGTGTATTTTGTGTTATTCAATTCTGAGAAATATGGTAGAATTAATTTAAAAGCAATCATGAAGTTACTTTTAATTTTGTTAAATTTAAACAGGATTTAAGCTTGTACATTTTCAAATCACTTTTAAAACTAAAACTGTGACTCCAAAGTCCTGGAAATACTTTGTGTATTTTACTGCTTGTCTCTTTTGCAATATTTAACACCTTGAACCAAAAGAATTCAATACTACATTCATTAGCAATCAAGATAATAATGTTTTCAGACATCTAAAAAAATTCCATTAATTTTTTAGTAGCATTTAAACTTAAATCAGATTAATGGTTAAACAAGTACTTGGGGTCTCTGAAAACTTATTGTTTTAAATATGAAAGCAAATACCACAAATTCTCATCATTCATGATAGTTGGAGGACTGCTTTGTCATCACGATGTCCTCAAAGTATGGAAAAAATTGATGAAAGAAAGCATGTCTCCAAAGGAAATACATAGTTTCCTTTGAAATTAGAATCTTACATACATTTTTTATGTTTTTCAATAATCTTGTGCTTTACTACATGTACTCAGGAAACTATACCGATTATGATATAACGTATAAAAATTGATAATGTATAATAAATCATAAATAATTAATACAGAATATGAAGCAGTATGTAATTATAGTTTATTATACATAGGATACAAAATGTCTATATAGTATAAAATATGGAGAGCCTAGGATTTATATGGTAAATAACATACATGTGGCTTTTATAGAAATATCTTTTAATATATTTATATAACTACATTTAATACATATGATATAATATGTAACATTCAGACTTCAAATATCCCTTAAGAATGCACTTAAATTTAGAATTTCACGTCACCTTCACAAATGAATATAGACAGGATATGGTCCAATATTATACCAGGCAAATAAACATGAATTGGTGGAGAAAGTTTAGTTGCAATAGTGTCTTTAGCAACTATTTTTTTCACTCTTTAATTTGGTTTTAACTCCTGGAATGCCAGAGTTGGAACTACAAAACTAGAAAAAATCTGGTTTTCATTGAAAAAAATTGACCTGATTAAATCAATTTTATATTACTCTTTTTTTGTGCCTTGAACTCAAGTAAGTGAAAATAAATTGTCTGGAGGGAAGTTATATGTGACGGGGGACCCCATTCTCACACGTCCGGGGTCTCCAGATGTTACCCCTGCCCTTAGAGGGGTAACAAGTTGCGACGTGGGTGTGGACCCTCACAGAGGACGGCATCAGCAGCAGGGTCAGTCATGGAAGGCTCTTTATTATCTGACTCCAAAGGCTTATGTACATTTTGTAGAGAGGGCCCAGATTGGCCCAAGTAGGTTACAACCTCCTGACTCCATTGGTCACTATGACCATCAGTCAAAATCTCTCTCTGAGAACAACTATGCAAAACTTACAGATAAATTCTAAGAATACACATTATTTACATGAAGCAGTGTGAGAATCAGGCTGCAAAGGTTCAAACACTTGAAAGCAAGAAAATCAGGGGTGATAGTTATAGCACTAACTTTCAGATTTGTGTAACGTGCTGTAGCTGTTCTCTGGCTGACAATAGAACATGGAAGTACAAATAAAGTTGAAATCTTAGAAAAATAGACAAGTTGTTTTTTAGTGCTCTTTTAATCATATGTTTTCACTGCTATAGCATTTCATAATAAAGACTTCTGAATGTATTCCTTTACTGAAGACTACATATGGTCAATAAGGTAGGGATTCAAATCCATGGTTTTGAAAAGAGAAAAAAGTGCATATAGTTTAAATGCTCAACTAGGTGAAAAAAGAGTATACAGAAACCCTGTTTCTAAATATGCACTGTTTTTCATAAGTTCTTACCTGTGTATCCAAGTGAAGTCTCAAACAAGAGAGTAGTAGTATACTGATTTATCCTTTACTCATTCCCATAAGTTTCTTGTTCTTGGTGCTCTTCTTACTGTACTGGTCCTTCATGAAATATTGTTATGCAAACCTTTGAGAGCTTTAATTGCATTCTTTATTCTAGGTTATGAAGTTAGATGGAAGGAAAAAAAGCACCTTATAATTTCTCCTTTTATAGCAGTAAATTTTTTACTTCTGTGAAAAAGACCTGAATAATATTGAAAATACTTAAAAGACCCAAACCTTGAGTCATAAGCTCTCATCTTGTTTTATGTTTTCTTTCACCCATGTCAAATATACAGACATTATTAACGTGAGTGAAATATTATATCCGCTAGAACAATTTTTAACAGGTGCAAACAAATTGTATTCTTAGCTGTAATAGACTGTTGGCAACTATTGAATTGAGCTAAATTTATCTCAAGAGGTTTTCCACAGCTATAATCAGTGGGGATTTTTTTTTTTAATAGAAAAAATGTATTTCAGAATTGTTTTTTAATGTCAACAATTTGTATTAATCACTTGCTATTAAAAAAAAAAAAAGAAAAAAAAGATGGGGTCTATAGAAGTCAATACAAGTTTAGCTATTACCTTCAAAAGGAAAAGGATAATGGCTTCAATGATCCAGTTTTTGTTCTCAATGGCTTGTTATAAATCAAAAGTAACTTGAAGCAAATTTCCTGTAATTAAAATATGCATATGGTGCTATGTGCTTAAACATCTTTCATGCTGAAGACTCTCTTCCAGATCTCTTGCTGAGCTATGGTTTTGTTGTCTGTAGGGGTTCTGACTGTTTTTTATACCTACTATGATTAAATGACTCTGAAGCATCTAAATATTTTTTATAAAGGATTAAGCAGGCCAACATTTATAAGAAATAAATCTGGTGTTAAGTACCATCCTCTGGTTTTTATGAAGGCTTCACTAACTTTCCAGAGACTTGTCTGAAACTCTCTACTTACAGGCATTTTTTGGGGTTGAGGGGGTACAGAACAACCTAAGCCACTTAAAGAAACTCTTTGGCTTTATTGTCACTATCTTTCTCTTCCCTGCAAGTTGTGAGTGGTGCAGATGGACTGGCAGATGCAGTCAGTGTACAAAGAAGAAAAAGGCGCTTCACCACTAGTCAGCATCAGGAGTCTGAAGTTTGCAGAGGCCTCTATTCAAAGTGTTTGAACCTGTTTTAAAATAATAAGAAGAACAGAAATATGTCTATATTCTAGAACTTCGGCAGCTCATCAGAAGCTGACATTACTATGCAATGTAAATTCCATAAGAATATTTTGTAGCCTTTCCTCTTGACTCCTTTTATATTGTAAAGCTGTGTCACAGACTTTAAAATGCCCTTGTTATTCTTTGTTATCTTCTAGTGTTCATTTTGTTGCCTTTTGCTTAAACTTTCTAAATTCCGCTATTTTTCTTCATAGGTTCTGATATCATTCAATGGAAGAGAACCCTTGCCCACTATGCAGTACCTTCATGATAAGTAAAAGGTACCCAAAGCCACACAAAGCTCATAATTATGGTTAAAGGCTATTAGGGAAGAATTCTTTACATTACTTTTTAAATAGTGACATTGTTGAGTTCTATCCTTCCAAATCAAGTTAAATCCTTACAAAATTAAAAAAGAATAAGTGTGCTATCCTGTTTAATCTGGGACAAAGTTAATTTTCTTCTTGTCATTGCTTGAATATGTGAGGGCATTTGGTAGACAATGATGAAGGATGGGGAAATCTGGTGTGTACCTTAAGGGGATTTGATTTTTGGTGATAATATCCAATGAATGAAACTGCATGATGTTGCTTGCTATATAACACTGGGTAATATCACTTCTATGGCCACACTGAGTGACTCAGAGTGTCTGTCTTTACCACTCTGGATCCAAGGATCAGAATCAGACTGCCCACTGATTGCCACATCAGTGAAGAATGAACTTTGATGAAACCAAAGAAGTGAAGACTTTGACTGAGAGGGGAACTCATCGATATCTGTCAATATCAAAAGGGAAGGTGCCAAGAGAATGGAGCCAGGGTCTTAGTGTTACCAAGCAATAGAACGAGATGCAACAGACAGAAATTTACTCACAGAAAGTTCTATCTGAATATGAGGAGGAACTTCTTTATTGTACAGGTATCTTGGAACACTGAAACAGATTGTCCAGAGAGGTTGTAGAGTCTCTCTCACTACAAATACTCAAGAACCACCTAGATGCAATCCTGAGCAATGTGATCTAGAATGACCCTGCCTGAGCAGAGGTGGGACCTGATCATCCACTCTAGTCTCTTCCAACCCTACCCATTCTGTGGTTCTGCAACTCTTTAAAACATCACGGGATATTAGGAAGCATGGAATCTGGCATGCTGTAAATTGTATGGAACAAGGGGTGGAACAATGGAACAGGGACACTGTGTTAGTTTTGGCTGGGACTGAATTTCTTTTCTTCTTAGTAGCTGCTACAGTTTTGAATTCAGTATGACAATACATTGGTGTTTGATTGTTGCCAAGCAGTGTTACCCCAAGTCAAGGACTTTTCAGTGTCCCAGGCTCTGCCAGGGAGGAAGTGCACAAAAAGCTGTGAGGGAGCATGGCCAGGAGAGCTGACCTGAACTGACCAAAGAGATATTCCACAGCATAGGACATCATGCTGAATATATAAACGGGGTGGAAGTTGGCTTAGAAACGCCTGTGGCTGCTGTGAGAGGGAGTGAGGGGGACTGAGTGAGCTGCTTCGTGGTATTTAGTTTCCAGCTAGGGCTAAACTACAACACATGGAGACGGGAGGAAGAGAGAGACACTGCTGAGAGCAGTGATGAACACTAACTTGTTTAAAAAGTAATGTGGGCCTTACCTGCATCACAGCTCAAGAGTATTTATATCTGGTTCTAAATGTTTTTTGCAAACTTCTTCCCACTGTATTTTTTTTCCTGTCCTTATATCTCTTTCTAATTTTGATCCTTATGGTTTCTCTTCTTATTTTTGCCTCAGGATTTTTCCCTGATTTTTCCAGGGTTTTGACACCTCCACTAGAAAGTTCTGGGAGAAATGCTGCTCTTAAAAACACCTTTTTATATTTCTCTGAATTTTTACAACTTGTCAAGCAATTTAGTTCATTTTTTGCTGATAGTGAACAAATGACTGCCAAAAACATTCTTTGTGGGTTGGCTAATGATAAATTTGGATTCCAGTATTTCAAACTCAAACCCATGCTAAAAATAAGCAGAGTGAACATCTGTGACAAGCAGGTAATTTTTAATAATATCAGACAGTTCCTTTTTGTGGAGAATTACTATTCTCTCATCTCTAATCAACCTCCCCTGTAATAGCAGCTGCCAATTAGGGATGTTGTCTCTTGACAGAGTGCTCAACCCATGTTTAATTTATTTAAAATGTGTTGTGTTTTTCCATGGAAGGTGAGGGGTGTTTTTTTCAGAATTGTATGCCATAAGAAACTCATGTCACGTTATACAAAATGATGAGATACACAGATCACAGTGGAGCACCTACAGATTCAAGCAGATTCTCAGGGGACAAATCCTCTCATCTAAGCTCCTGACAGTTTTAGAGAAGGAAGAATACTTAATTTTCCTTTTTTTCTATATGTATAGAAAAAACCCACATTCCTTTCTGTTGAGAGACCCTTACTGATTTCCATGAGAATTTTCTCTTTGATATTACTAAGCATATTGATCTAAAAGTTGTGCTAGCTACCTACTATATTACAAAAAAAAGAGAATCCTGTGGAAAATCACCCTAATTTAAAATACAGGGCTTGAAGGAGTGAATCTATTAATATAAATACATCTTATATTGTTGTTGTTAAATTTTCCCTGTATATTTTAGAGTATAAAAATCCAATTCAGAAAATATTTAGATCACATTTTATTAAATGTTATCCCTTTGCCTACACTGTTCTGTTTCCATATCCAAAACCATATATATATAGGTTTATCATAATAAATTTCCATTAACCATTGAAGCCTTGGTAATTTGATTCAAATATCAATAAATATTGCTGGAGGCTATTTTAAGGCCTTATCTTATGTTGATCAGATATTAAAATTTCTGCAAAGAAGGAAACTCACCACCTTATTTATTATTCTTCTTTCTTTCCTACCTTATTTTTCATTCTTCTTCCTTCAGTTACTCTTTTATTTCTATAGGGCAGCTAAGGCATACTGAAGACCTTCATAACTAGACAGGCAGGAACTGGCAAAGATTTTCCTCTTTTGTGAAACAAACAAGCCCCTACTTTCCTTTAGTGATGTGAGAAACTGAATAGTTAAATAACATCTCTTGCTACCTGCAAAAGAAGATGTAAAATTGGCCTGTAAATCAGGCAGTATGGTCCTAATCTTCACGAAGTATAAGCTTGAAAATACCATCAACTATTACTTAGAGAGACTGTACAGTTCTCATGCTATTTTGATTCTAGACTTTTGTTTGGCTTAAGAACCACATTCATGGCTGCAAGTATGTCTGGATAATTAAGAGACTTGGAAAAAATGTCATCTCCTGGGACTTTAAACAGTATTTAGCTTGTTTTATTTTGTTGATGAGCAAGGCTTTTCTTAAAAGAACAAAAGGAAAATACCCATGACCAGAATAATATAAAAATTGATATATTTAAACACTTAAAAAATTAATTTATGGCTTGAACTTCAATTTAGAAAACAAAGAACTGGCCATTTTCTTGTTTAGTCCCATTTTTTTACATAAAGTTAAGTTTGATTTGTTCTAATTGATGGATTACTAGATTTGCTGCACAATGTGAGGAATCAGCAGCCTGTCAAACCATACAATAAAACATATTTTAGGTCAAAATGATAATATATAAGCATGTGCAAACATACATGCATATATGAAGCCTAGTTGAATTCCTCCTTCCTTAAAAAAAAAGAAACAAAACTGACTCTACAGAAACTTTCTACAGTTTATGAAAAAGCTTTGTAGGATTTGTGCAGCATTCTCATTCCAGTTTGTATCAGACAATTCAGTGTGTGTGTAGTTTATTAAATTGGTAATGTCTGTGCTTTGTAGATTGTATTCTAAAGAGAAACAAATAGAACAAAAAAGAGAAAGCAGAGCAAAGAGAAATAACAGAATGTGAAGAACCAAAATAAAGAAAAAACATAGGGGGGGAAATGAGAAGAAGAAAGCTGAAAAGAAAATGGAAATTTTGTCTTTTAAGAAAATGATGGATAAGTGTTAAGCCAGTTTCTCTTCAAGCTGTATCACTTCCTGGAAATACCAAAAGGCATAAGCATAGTTATCAGGAAGATAGATCTTTTCTTCCCTTAGGGTTGAAGCAAGAACATTTTGTTTTACAGAACACAGGGAACTTTTGGAATTTCACTGTGGCTGTTGATGTTTCCTTTTCTATTTAGTAAAGACTTAGATTTTATCAAGCAGTCTTGCTCCTTGAAAATATTTTCCTTTATTGGTTCA
Source organism: Zosterops lateralis (assembly GCF_965231275.1). Lineage (NCBI taxonomy): Eukaryota > Metazoa > Chordata > Aves > Passeriformes > Zosteropidae > Zosterops > Zosterops lateralis. The sequence continues at coordinate 30,776,528 of NC_139766.1, forward strand.
TTATTTGTATCATAGTAATGACCTTCTTGCTTAACTTTTCCAAGAAAAATAAATGTTGCGTGCCAGATAATTGTGAAAAATTCAGTACTTCATCTTCAGAACCCCTTTCAGACTGGATCTGTGGGAAATCTTTTAATTCATGTGGTACACATCTTTATGATGAGTTATTGTTGTTATTTTGATGTCTTATTGTTGTTATTTTACCATTTCACTCTATGGCTCAGGCTTTCCCAACTTAACACTTCTTTTGTCTTGAGCATAGAACTTGTTTACCTTGTTTGGCATATCTGGATTTTTCCTCAGTTGATAATCACCAAAATGCCTCTAAGAACTTTTTGTAGATAAATTAGCCATAGAAAACTCATATGAAATAACATGTTTTATCATGAAATAGTTTCAATTCATTTTTGTGTCAAACCAATTCTTTTTACGAATTCTGTTATATACACTTTACTGGCTTTTGCCAGGGTATGTTTTAATACTACCATATGTTAAAAGAGATGAGGAATTCAAAGTTTTATCTCACAAAATAATTCCTGTTTGACATAGTATTGAAAGAAAAATGTCCCTCTGAAACAGAAGAGTGGATCAGAAGGAGTGCTTTGCAGAGCTGTGTATCCAAAATCTCATCAGGTTCCTACACCAAGGTGCTCTTACAAGAACACATTATCTCCACCGGTTATAGACAGCATCTGAGACCAGCCTCCAGGCCCTAAAGCGTCCTATTTCCTCTGCCAGTAGCTCTGCCTCTTCTTATTTCCCTATTCTTCCTTGTGTTGGCTGCACAGCCTTTGTTACAGAGGTCACATAGTCCTGTTGAAATCAGCAGAAAACAATGCAGTGTATGTGTATGTGCACGCTCATACACAAATATACTATATACATCGTGTTTGACCTTTTCCATTTATTTGATTTTACAATTCAAAGAAAAAGTGAGCTATTGTCCTTCTGCTTCAATCCGTCACAGGAAACAACATTTGAAATTTAAAAAATGCCTGTGTGATAGAAACAGATATTTCCCCTCTCAGCTCCAGATTTCCATCTTTATCCTTTCTTTTCTTAATTGTTGTACCTTTTGCGCACTGATCTCACAAAAATTGCAGTGACCTGTGGTTTCTGTGTATTTGACCTTCTCTTTGCACTTTAGCAGGAACATTATTAAATAGAAATACAGTTCAGTAACTAGTGATGTTTCTAGCAGATTCCTCATTAAGAGTATTTGAGATAAAACCAACCATTTCCAAAAATGAGAAATATTTTTCCAGTAACACTCAGCAACTTTTTCTGCTCGACCCATTATATAAGTGAAATTTCCAGGTTGTCACCTAGTCCACTTCAACAGTCCAACAGTGCTCTTAGAGAGAGCAGAAAAAAGGTTATCAATAGAAACAAGCTTTTTTTCCCCTTTTTAATGTACCTACATTCATTATTTATTTTAAATGCTGCACACGTTCAGAAAGATAGTTTTTAAGGGCAGAAAACTCTTGCATCTATATTTTTGGAAGTAAGTCAAAGCTTTGATATAGAGATGAGATAAACCCACAGTAACTCATCTTCATGCCAACAGGCTTGAGTTTCACTTGCTGAAATATACCAGCTGTAAAGTCTGTGGCCACACACAGCATCTGCAGACTTAAAGGTAAGCTTTCTTTTGGTCATATGTGGATTCTGTGATCCAGACCTATCTGGGAGGGAGGGTGCACTTACATGTTAAAAACTCCCAGTATTCAGTGTAATAACAATAGCACCTTTAAGTTTGGTAAAGTATCTGTCTCTGTCCTTGTAATCCCCTTTTTTTCCACTGTAGTTGTTATATTTTGTTAGAATTTAGCTGCTAAAAATTGCTGAATGATTTTTATAAACTGAGCGTGTTTCACAGTCACAGGGAAAAAACCTCGTAAAGAGGATGCAGCATATTCATTCCATCATGTAAGTGATGACAGACTGGGCAATGGGTTAGACCCAATACAGTGAGATTAATAGAACCATTTTCCTGATCCAAATTCTTTTCCAAATCCATAATTTTCAGTTTTCTATCGTGAAAAAGGAAAATATTCTTTTACAGATGCTGGATTGCAGCTAATTGATTTTATCTGAAAAGTTTCAGTATTCAAAATGATCTTAATTTTTTCACCGAACTCCAAATTCAGTAAATAAACAAGCAAATAAAAAAAAAATCAATAAAAGAAAAATATTTACTAAGATTAGATGTTTGTGGCACTTCATTTCACACTTCAGTCACCAGGCAACCCCTTACTTCAGATACTGGGATTAGAATTTACAGCTTGGCATCAAAATATAGGCTGCTAACCAGAAGGAGAGACATCTGTCTCCATAAGATGGACTAGTCAAGAAAACTGCTCTGTATAAGGTAGTCTGACATGGGTGTACTAAAGTAAAGGGTAGTGGTCCACATTCATCCATCATATAAAAGTCAACCTTCATGAGTCAGGCTCAATGATTGAGAAAGGATCTTTTTTTATGCCTCACAAAGTTTTCATTTAGACTTTATAGCTTTTACTTCTCACCTTTTCTGTATGAACTTATCTCTTTCATGGCAGGTAAATCATTGAAGAATAACAGATGTGTAGTTGCCCATGGACACATGGCATTTTGTGACTTATATCCAGTGAAATACCCTTCATATAATTAGATTAAAATAACTCCCCAATTTTTTTGCAACTTTTAATTACATTTAAAAGTTCATACATACTGACTTTAGTTGTGATTAAGGCTTGAAAAAGCAGATGCCACCTCCTCTTCCACCACAGATCAGAAAGGTTACTTGAAGTCCTGCAAATGGGAGGAAATTACTGGAAGTGGCCAACTCACAACAGACAAAATGCTGTGCAAACTTACAGGATTTTGTATTTTTTAATGTTGCCATGAACAAGAGGAAAACATTTGAGTACTTCTGAAAGCTTGCTTTAGAAAGTTTCTCAGTTTTATTAGGGGTGATATCACTGTAAGTTAGTAGAACTAGCACCACAGATTTTGTTGAGTTTGTTATGTATGACTGTACAAGGCAATTTATAGGTTGAGAGTTCAAAAAGTATGTGCCTTCTATCTTTATGAGCCAAAAAGCTTAAAGGGCATTTTGATTAATATTTATTTATGAGGTAAACACTGAGGACTCCAGTGGAGGTGTGCTGGTATCAGTATCAGAATTTTTTCTGGAAATGGAAAACAGTTCAAGTCTTGGCAGAGCTTTCTGGTCAGGTTACTCTTTAGTGGCTCAGCTTATTTAACTGCATGAATCAAAGACATGAACTCCCTTTTCCCACACATAATATCTCTGTTCTGTCTCTTTAAGTGTGGTTCTGATGAATAATAAAGATGTCTTTGGTACATCAGGGCCAGTTATAACAGTGCTGTAGCATGTTCAACAAAGCCCCCTACTGCTATATTTCAGGGTTGTGTATACTGGTCCCAAAGACTGATACATTTCGAATTCCTCTATTAGGTTTTTTGCTGCTTCTTCATGTTCAGGGTTTCATTTCCATGGTTTTCCATTTTATAAAAGTGAGTACAGCAGGTAAGCAATAATAGAATATCTAGGCACAAGTTTTCTCCAGTATCCTAAAGTTCACATTAACTGTTGTAATCATTTCCTACATGGGGTCATCTGCAGCTGTTTGATTTTTCCTAAGGTACCTGGAGGAATTACAATGTAGTCTGCTATACATCAAGTATCCAAAACCATTATATCTTGGTCATTGATGTTTCTCAGCTGAGATCTCAGCTTCTGTTCTATGAGGTGCTTGCCACACTGTTGTCAGTGCTCCCTCAAACTTTTTAGGGGAATCTCCTTGAATTATATAACATGTTAATCAATATTTATCATATTGACAAAATTTTGCATCTTGAGGGAGTGAGTCTGTAAAAATTCAGCAAGCACAGCATGAACAGTCACAGGTGAGTGTTTATACTCCTGTGGGAGTCTGGTAATTGTATATTGTACACCTTCAAAAGGCAAAGCAACTTTCTTTCTATCTTTATCTTGTCAGGGGACCACAAAGAACATATCTTTTATATCTAGTACTGCCATCTGTGGGTGTGCAAGTGCTTGTACTGTGGCTGTTAGGTTGGCAGAATTGGGTATTGCAGCGGTTAGTGGGGCTCTGTTGGCACTTAAGCACTGGTAATCATTGTTAGTTGTCATCTTCTGTCCAGTTTTTGGACTGGCTGAACCAGTGAATATGGAGAATGGGTTCTGGAGAGGATTTCATCCACATATTTCTTATTACTAATTACTAACAGTGTGAACTTCCACTGCATATTCAGAACTGTATGAGCAGTTACCTGTCTCCTTGTAGTGTTCTTTCCCTGACCAATTCATCAGATCTTTACAATGAAGAGGAAATACATTTAAAGGAAAGAGATTGCTAAATCCTTCAGGGAACAAAGTAGAATGCTTAGAATAGAGTTATGCAATACAAGCAAGAATAAATATATACTTATTCAAGTCTTTTCAGTTCCTCACTGTACCATTTAGTTGTCTGCACATTTAGGCCTTAGGGATAAATTCTGAGGTCTATTAATATGGTTTATTGACAAGTTTGAAATTTTACTTTTTTATTTTTTATCTGATTTCTGTTGGAAAACTGTATTTACTTAGAACTGGAGTTATGAGGGGAACAGGTGGTGTTTGAGAAATTCCAGCAGGAATTTACTTCTCTGTGTCTGTTTGGCACATGAATACACACACTCTGCAGGAGAAAAAAAGCAAAGCTGTTCCAAAATCTGTTTGTGTTAATGTACATCTATTGAAGATTATAGAAAAATAAGGAGAATGCATGTGTGAAAACCATTGTGTTATGATTTTCATGTAAGCTATTTAGGATAAAAATAAATCCACAATTAAATAATACACAGTTGCATAAATAGAAAACTTTAAACAGAGGAGCCTTGTCCTCCACACTGAAGGAGAAATTTAAATTCACAATCTCTCACTTAAAGATACTTGGCTCTTCTTAAATGTGCAAATCTTTACATAAAGCATCTCCACAGAGTGAATCATAAAGGAAAAAATAGTTAAAAAATATGAATAGAAATATTAATACTATACAGATTAGCATTTAAACATGTCCTTAACCCAGAGCAGGCCTATGGCAATTCTGTTCCTGTGAAAGCAACCCTTTTACATCCCTTTAAAGCATCTTTTACCTCACAAGATCCTCATCTATTCACTGATTGTAAATACTAGTGGGAAGCTTCTAAAATGTTCTTTTAGGTCTTAGAAGTGACCTTGCTACATGATTCGGTTGTGATGTTGTAAAATAATGTGCAGTAATACAGAAATGCCTTTACTACCTGAGGAACTACTTCTCTGTGTGAGAGGAATGTGATATCTCAGCACAGAAATATAATTATGCTCTTTCTTTTCTACTCTGCACTTCAACAGGATTTGCTGGAGAGTGGTTGTTTTCACCTGTCATGTCTTTCTTGGAAGTTATATCATTACATAGTTTCAGACATTTGGAAAAAGCCCACAGCACCGATTACAATTCAGCCAGCGGTATTTAATGAACACTAAAAGTGCCAAATCAAATCTGTAATGAGACTTTTCAATTCAAGCACCCTTATCTTTGTTTTGTCTCTGATTTTTACAACCTAGAGTGAAGACTAGCCTTTCAAATACCCTTTCTGTATGCACCCTATGATACAGCACTGCCCAGATTTAGTGAAGTGCAGTCTGCTAAATTGCACTAAATTACTGAAATTTCACTTCAGCGCATTTTTTTTTCTTTCTACAGAACATCTTAGTGTTGATTACCCTGTTGTGCTATTCACTTGGATTTATGAAAGGATGAAGGTGGATTCTTTCACACAGTCCCATCACTGTCCCATTTCTTTAATTTCTAAACTCCAAGAGGAGTCCTTAGGAAGGGAGATTCCTAGACCACTGTTGCTCTATTTTTCTCCATCAGAGCAGCATTCCACCCAGCCATGAGAACAAAACACTGTCCTGAATCAAGATCTTAGTTAAACCTCAGACTGGAAAGGAAGCTGAATTTTAACTTTTAACATGTTCTGTCCTTTTTATATATTGGTGTTGCCAGATTGGTTGTACAACTTAGATTGTGAGCAGTAGTAGCAGAAGAGCATGTTCTACCCTGCAAAGAAAACCATACCACAGAAAGCACCAGAGGGACATTGGCTCATTGGACATAAGCTGATAGGGAAAAAGAAGAAAAAGGGACAGAATCGCAACCAGGGATACCACCCAAGTGAGGGGTTTTTGTGATAAAATAATAAGATTAGAAATGAAGATCACATTTTACAGTAAAACATGGGCATCATTACTATTATATAATGCTTGAATTCACCATGTTACCCTTAATATTTTCCTCTCCTGGTCATTTAACCACTTTTTTCTCCTGTTCAAATATTTTTAGTGGCTGGCTCTAGCTTTCCACAATGCTGTAAAGCTCCTGGGACTTGTCTTTGGCTTAGGAAAACTTCATGCTCAATATGACTCCAAATGCATATTTTCTCCATCTCTTCTCCACCTCTTCTCTTCTGCTTTCCTCTGTATAGATGATTTGATATAGTTGCTAATAATTTATTTAATTATTCAGAAGACTTTAACATAAAAGACATTAACATCATGGATCAAATAGAGAGGGAAGAGTTATTAATCAATGCAAAAGAAGGTGAAGAATTATCTAAACTTATTGAACAGACTATGGTATCTCTTCACTACTCGAGCTCCCTGTTCAGCTCTGCCTTTTTTGTTGTTGTTTTTTGGGTTGTTTTTTTTTTAATTCAGAGCAAACTCCATGATAATCCTGCTGTATAGAATGACTGTCAGCAATGTATTTGCTACCTTTCTGCTTAAAGCTTACTACTTCTGCAAAAAAAGTCAGCCACTCCACAGGATAATCTTTGCAAGGTTCACTTGCAGTGAACTTTATGGCTAAAATGTAACCAGTAGAAAATGAGGGTAATTTACAATTAGGTATCTTTTACTGTTCAGTCATGAGATTTTCTCACATCCCCATTCTTCTCAGTGGAAAACTAATCTTGTAAGGCCTGTCTGTCCCTATTATTTTATGATGACACTTATGAGCCAGACTTTTTCTACACCCTTAGATCTTTTGTTTTATTCTTGCACAACCAGCCCAGTTCCAGTTTCACAGAGTATTTCACTGTGGAACACAATGTACACCTTATGCCATAGAATTACTAAAACCTAACTGATACCTGGAATATCCAAAAAAAGGACATAGACAAGGATGGCACTCAGGAAGAAGCAGTTCGTGGCAATCCCAAATTATGTAAATCAAGAAGAGATTGTTGCAACAGCTGAAGTGATGGTTAGCTCTCTTTCAGCTTTCTCAGCCTTTGTACTACTCCACTCAGGTCCTTGAACTTCCTTCTTAGTTTCAGGGGTATCTTCATGGTTTTATGCTCTTCATGCCATCTGCTGTTCATGAAAGGACTCATTGATGACATTTTTCTATAGGCAAGAACAGGAAGCTCTGATAGTGTGTGATTGAGTTTTCTGTAGTTCTGTATGGTTTTTGTTATGTTTTATATTTGTTTTAGGAATGATTTATTCCTAGTACACCTTACCCTTACCCTCTGCTGGTATCCTCCCTGAGGGACACTGTCAATCACCTTGTTAGATCTGGAAGATTTGGGGCCGAAAGCCCTGGGATTCGGTTTGGGTGAGGGGGCAGCACCTTTTTCTTTTGTTCTGTTAAGTTCCCCTGTTCTGGGTCACACCCTCCCTTGCTAGCTATTGGTTCTGGGTTCCTTTCTCTGGGGGAATGCCCACTGTCCTGGTTTAGGGCAAATTTGGGAGGAAACCTCTGAATGGGGTTCCTCAGGAGGGCAAACTCAAATGGCCCCTCTCCCCAGCCAGTCAGTCCGGGAAAAGAATTTCCTCAGTGAAAAGTGGCAAAAACTATTTATTTAACAAATAAACTGTCCACAAGCATAAGAAATGAATAATATGAAACAATAAAACCTCTCACTGCTCCAAAGGGAAATGGCAAAACCGAGAGTCCTTGCCGTGAGTAGCTCAGCTCTCTCAGGCTCTTATCAGTCCCAGTCCCTTCGGCGCTGGAAAATGCCGAGGTCCAGCCCTGGTAGGCCAAAGGTGCAGCTCCTGGGACTCTTCTGGGTTTTTCAGTCCAGAGCAGATTTAAACAGTCCCAAGAAAAAGGGGAAAAAAAACCAGTCTAGGAAGCTTTTTTGCCCCAGCTAGCTAGACTAACTTAAAGGAAAAAAAACCTCTGACCACTGTCCGTGCATTCGATGAACACACAGTCCAAGGATGAAGAAGAAGTGCAGATGAAGGAATAGTTTTTCAAAACAAACTGCACACTTCTTCTTTCTCTGCTCACTTCCAGAACCAGTCTTAAAGGTACAGAACACACAGAGCAGATGATTGGGGATACAAGCATCATAGTCACCCTAGGACACCCACTAAGGTAAAAAGGGGTGACCCAAGGCTGGGGGCCCGTCTTTTGCATGAGGTTTGGCCGGGACAAGAATAAAGCCTAGTAAACCCAAGCAAGAGTCCACTCTCTTTATTCCATGCCTTCAAGCATGCTCCAGACAGAAATTCCAGACCTGCCAAAAATTCCATCATATTACCACAGGGCAAAAGCTGGCCAGTGGGCAGCTCTGAAAGCCGTGATAGGAAGCCCTTTCCCAAAAGTGTAAGTGTAGGAGAAGGGAATACAGTGATGTTATTCCTGATAAGTAACAGCTGTGTTAATTACCCAGTTCAGCCTTGCCACTGATGAATCATAGCTATGGCAAATAAATTAAGTGTGATAAAAGGGAGTGGATTGGCTGGTGAGGAGAATCATCATGGAGGACCATGACTGTGAGAATTATGAAGCAGAAGGATACTGAGGAGATGGAATCCCTGCTGTGAGGTCATTCTGGGTCTGCAGCTAGAGCCTGTTGTTGGAACCTGCAGTCACAGTCTGGCTGAGTAAAAGCCTGCATTCAGAGTCTGCAAACTAATACCTGCAGTCATAGTTCAGCAGGAAATAACCAGCAGTCAGAGGCTGCAGGGGAAACCTACACTAGGGACTTGCTGCAGCCAGAGTCAGTGAATAGCTGGAGTCAGGATGGCTGAGCTGTAAAGAGGAATAAACCAGGACCCTTTTCATGCTGTGATGAACAAGAAGTCTGTGTCTGGGCTCATTTCTACCCTCTGACAAGAGGGATGCTGCAACACATAAGCACCACATTTTCTGTATGTCAAACCTTCTCTGCAGACCCCTCTATGATTGTGATAGTGTTAGCACTCATTTGTGCTAATTTACCGAACTTTTGTCTCCACCCACCCCACACTAATCTGCTGTGCAGGGTCACTGGAACTGAATTTATTACTCTGGTGTTTACAATACCCCAGAATTATGATTTTTATTATAAGTCAAAGGAGAGCAGTTATCTTAGCCTACTCCAGAGTTCATGATAAAATTTTGGCCCCTTATGCTGAATATTAAAATGTCAGTAATTTTATGCAGACACATTTCTAATCATCCAGAGGTATCTTTACAAAAATAAAATGAAATCTTTCATTTCTTTAAGTCTCAAAGTGAAGCTTCCAAAATAAAAGAGAGTGCGTTTGTTATGATAAAATTGAAAGAGAGAATTACATAGAAGCCAAGAATATATTAGGTGAGATTATGCCAGTAGCAAATGTTTGCTTGCAAATAAAAAATGCTGCACTAAGGAAACATGTTATGAATTTGCTGGGAAAGTCTGTATTTCCATGGACATATTTTAAGCGCTTTTGTGAAATAAGATCAATTACTTAACAAATTAAGGTACAGAAATGAAAGTCTAATTTACTGAACAAAATGTGTGTTTGACTCTTTGTCAAAATTAAATGTTTAAGGAGATGGAAGCTGAATTTAACATATGACATACCAACACTAACAATTAGTAAAAAAATTATCAGTGTTTAACTAAATTTGACAGCATTTCAGAATTTGTGGTCCTTACATACCATGAATTTACAATGACCAGGAAGAGTAATAGCTTCCTCATACAGAAAGGTCTATTGGGAAATTGGGGTAAACCAGGCAGAACAACTAAATTCTGTCCTGGGAAAGTCAGTATCTTGATTCCAGTAAAAAGGGGTGTGCAATCACTGTTAACTTTATGGTTAGAAAAGCTGCAACTTAATGAAAATGGTTTAGTGGTTTTTGAGACAACAGTAAATTGCATAAAATATAGTGGACTACAACTTTATTTTTATTGCCTGGTTATACGATTTGAGAGTCGTATCATCATGTGTGTTTGTATAATCCTTATGAGAACATGTCTTTGCTAGTGACTGTGGCTTCTGAAAAGTGTTTTGTTAAATGTATAAAACTAATAATAGTACTTAGACATATCAGAAAAGAAGACTACGTTATCAAGGAAATTTAGTAAGATGCCTCCTACTGATTTAAAAGGGAATGTGAGGCTTGAACCCATTCTAAAAACATTGTGCAATGTTGTGGAAAAAAGGGAACCTGCTAAGGCTATTTAGACATGAACATTTCATAACTCCTGTTGTTATTTTCATTATAACGATTTTAGAGAGAAAATGCTTTATATTCACCAATGTTTTGATATTCTGGAAGTCTTGACCATTTCTTTAGAAATGGTGGGAGTAAGGCGAGTTCCTTAATAGAAGGGAAATAGGAAAGCTGTGCTGCCAGTAGCAGTTTGAAAATGTTCCCACAAATCTTTGAGATACAAATGACATCCTACAAATGACATCCCATTTGCTTTATGCACCAGATGACATTATAGGCCAAAGCTTACCCCATCCATAAAATATGGTTCAATGCAATAAGGCAGGAATAAATTGTGGTGAGATTTAAACTTAAAACATGAAATGGATGAAAGAGTAAACGAGGAGAAGCATATGCTGCTGAACAAGAGAACATGGAGACAAAGGAAGCTAAGAGAATTTTCAAACCAGAAAAGTAAATTGCATGCCAGGCAAAATAATAAGTACCTACTCACAAGTTTGAGAACGTTCAGTTATGTTTATTTGTCATTGACTTTCCTCCTGAGAGATAAATGCACAGATGATTAGTTACAAGTTGAAAAATACTATATTAAAACTAATATATCTAAGCTCAAGATAAGTGGGGAGGGTGTCAGTCTCATTCAATCATTTTTGATTGAATTATTGACTTTGAAAGAAAATTATAGTTTAAACAGGCAAGAAGCAGACACAGAATTTATGTTTATTTGGTACTTTGATTACAGAATCAAAAGGTATTAGTACTCTGCTAATATTCTAGAGGTCATTGCTATTTTCCCTAAGTGAAAGGCCATAATGCAAAAACACAGCAACCGTTTTGTTCAATTTGTTTTACTGGCAGAGAGTATAATTCAACTAACTTCCTCCTATGAATAAGAATGTCCAGTCAGCCCATTGCTGGTTCAGAGTGAACCTCAGCAAATCTATAGATGATAACCAGAGCTTAATGACATTTGGCAGTTTCATGGAGCTGTATTTTTTTTTTGTTTTAGCTTGTGCTATCTCAAGTAGAAATTAACTAGAAACTCAATGTTAAGTACAATTCTAACACTGTCCGCAAACTGTCTTGAAAGAAAAATTTAAATTAATCTGGTAAAAAGCCAAAGCATATTTCTTTATGTAGCACAATTTTGGTGGGCTAACTTATGAATAGAAACTTGCTGTGTTTGATTATTTATAGCATCTCATTTACATATGCAATCCAGCTAATTCTGTGTGGAAATGTCTTTCGGAATGTGTTTTTGCAAATGTGAAATTCTTCAAGAAATAAGATATAAGCATAACTAAAACAGTATCTGTTTTCCACTCCTGCAATGCTTGCAGTCAGACTTCTATAACAGTCATATTGTCAGAATATTTTTCTAAGTAATTATGGAAAGTAAAATAGAAAGTTCCAACTCTTTAGCAGAATTAAAATTGGAATAAAAAGACCCAATAAGGATTAGGTAAAAAAACTATTAAAATATTCTACATTGCCAGTTTGCTCCTATAAATGAGACTCTTAGTGAGACTTAAAGGCCTAGAATTTGCCAGCAGTAAGAAAATTCATGGAAAGGTAGAGCAATCTGTTGCTATTTTTGTCATTAGCATTTCTTAAGACTAATTATAAAATTCCTGAGATTAACCTTGTCTGAACAACAAAGATATGAGTAAGGCATACTTTGAAAGTAGATTTGGTGAAGGATTTATCTGCGCTGAAGTCATACACGGAACTTGCAGGATAAGTAATCTCTCTGCTGAGCAACAACCTGGGCTGTTGCTCAGAGCTAAGCCTGGCCCAATGAGGCCCAGCTTTGGCATCTCTATAGCAAACTTCCTTTTATTGCTACAACTGCACACAAGCTGTCAGCAGTGAAGTTCAGATATTCTTTTTCAAGATAAGAATGGAAATCCATCTAACCTCCATCACTTTCCGATATCTTTGTAGACGGATGCCTGGAGCCTTCTGATCTGAAGGTTTTAAAAGCTGTCATTTGAGCCTGTCCATAGCCCAAGGTGAGAGCCAGTAAGATGATATGCTTGGAAATGATCTCTCGAATCTGCACTTTAGGACTGAACAAGCTTTATAAAAATACCACATTAAATTGCTGGCAATTTGGGAAATTATATAACAAACAGGTTCAACCATTCTGTCTGAGAACAGAAGAAATCTCCTACAGCTTGTAAGAGGATAAAAAATAATTATATGAAGGCAAGAAAGGAAAAAGAGAAGTCTTTTGCCTTTCAGTCATTTCCACTTGTGACATTAGGCAGAAACTATTAGCAATGGCTGAGACATATATGGAGCCATAGTTTCCTTAGACTGACTTGATGTGTGCCATTGACTCCCTGTGAAGATCCTGGTGCTTCCTGTGATGCAGGAAACCTATGTGTTTACAGTCCTGGAAATGGTGCAGCTGTATATATTCCTGGTATCACAAGCTAAATAAGCACATTAAGCATCTCCTTAGTATATCAGTGGACTGTTGTAAAGGCAAAAAATACTACAATCCATTTTAGTAGCTAAAAAAGCCTTTTTCCTTGCTTGTTTTTACAGAATACCTTGTGTAAAAACCAAAAGAGTTTGGAATAAAACTGAAAAGAAAACACTGTTTTTGGTTTAGAAACAAAACCAGTGCTTCAGCTCACTCTCTAGTCACAACACAATTCTTCACAGAGCTTCATTTTCCAACAGAAAGAATGGTTTTGGCTAAAAACCACACAGTTCTGGAACTAAATGCTATATTGAGTGGGTGGCTTTTCTTTTTTCTTCAGGGAAGTTGAGTCTCTTTGTTTTATCTGGCAAAAGGAAATTGATATCTGGAAACAGTATCACAATATGACATAATGTCTTGAACGCAAAAATTCCAAGAGATATTTACATGCACTGAAGAAGTGTATGTTTTACTAAAGAGGAGCTATATCTGTGCTCAAAGCAAAGAGAATCACTTTTAAGTGTCATTGGCTCAGACAGACTCCTGTTCATCACACAACTAGAACATGAACTCCACAGCCAAAGTCTTATTAAAGAGTTTGTTTGGTTCAATGTTTCTGCACAGGTGTATGTTTTTATATACATGTACAGACACTGGCCTGCTGTGTTTAAAATTAGTAATTGAATATCAAATACATTCTGAAAGTCACAGATGGCCCAAACTTGCATCATACATAGTAAAATTTAATGACCTATTCATCATTAATTTATTCACCTGACTTTCTCTCAGCAACTGCATTTGTCACAGTGTTTCTATAAAGTTTGGTATATGAAGGAGCTACAGGGCTTGAAGGCTGAAAATACAGTTTTACAAATTACGTGACTGACAGTAGGTAGACCCAGGAAATGATGTATATTAAGAGACTGTACATAAAAGGAATCCTTTTGCTTTTTAAAAACTTTTTACTTTTTCAAATACATTCCCATAGTCTATGTTTCAGCTTGCCATGCTTTAATAGGGTTAATGCTTCTCTCAAACAAAGTATTTCAATAATTCAATTCATATGTTTAAAATTTATTAAAAGCCTTTTGAAAGCATTTAAAAACAAGATTGATAGAAGGCAATTACCTATGATCATTGCTTCTAGTACAGTCTTGTCCTTTCATTTTGACAGTCTTGATCTATCTTTATTTTGCCAACTTGTTCACATGTTTATATGAGAAGTAGCTCATATTTATTCATGAGTAGTTTTCTGCAGGTCTATGAAAATGCTACAGATGTATATGTAGTATAAATTATGTGCATTAGAAAAAAGTAGAATTTCTCCTTCCTCTATGTACTATCATTGGAGTTCTTTTTATCTAAGAAACAAGTGAGAAAAATGGTGCAGAGTAGAAAGTATTTGTGAATTCCTTTGCAGACCATGATTAATTTTCCTAATTAGATCTTTGGGAAAAAAAAACCTGATAGAACACCTTATATTTCCAGTAAAAAACATTCAGAACCTGGTCTTTATATAAACCTGACAAAATCTTCCTGGTTATTCTGTTTGGACAGTATACAGATACATTAAAGATAGCATAAACAGTTTAAATTACTTTCCTGAGTAATGTAACACATCCTGAACATTGTTTCTACATCTTGAAAAATTAACCTAACCAACCATCATGCTAGGTCTGAAACTTGTAAGTCATTAGTAAGCATGACAAAGAAAATAATTTAAAAGTTTAATGAAAATCAAAGGAGGTGTTCAGAGACAAGAATTACTCAGTATTCCGCATTGAGATACAAAACAGATCCCTTGAATTTAAATTATCAGAATTCTGGTGACCAGTTCTACTTCAGCACAAAGAGGTTTCCTGTATTTTTCTTATCTAGTAACTTTAAAGTTTATCTCTTTTGATTGGCCATTGATTATTTTTCAGTTTCTTCAATGTTTCTTACACCCTGAGACACAGTTAGATTCTATTTAGATATGTATTAAACTGGATATATGTTTTAGTATAGGAAATGCACAGTTTTGTAAAAGTTCAAAGTTTGCAAAAAAGAAAAAACAACTTCAACTTTTGGACAACTTTTGGGAGATGTAGAAAGAGACTGAAGACAGTCAAGTTTTATTCCTGACTTCTATTTAGTATTCGGATAATGCCTTTTCTGAACTGTTAGTCTGGCATCATCATGACACATTATACTGTTTTGTTTGTTTGTTTGTTTTTAAGTAGTAAATATTTATACTTTCATTAACTTTAGCCAACATTGGTTAACAACTATTAATGTTCATTTTTTTATAGCTGCTTTGAATGCCATATTGCAAAATGTGAATCACTTAATATATTTAGTTATAAATAGATGATTTACCAAATGAAAATATTGGCCTCATTTTGAGCTATTTATTTAAGGTAACAGTAATAGCTTTTATAATACTGCTACAATAGTTGGAAAAAAACCCAGGCACTTCTGTGTGTACTTCAAACTGTATTATAGAGTCCCTGGTACTAATAATCTTTTACCTTTTTTGAGATCAGACAAGTCTGATTCTGAGAGTGTCTTAAAAGTTACCTGAAGGTAACTTACCATTTTCAGAGTCACAGAGTAAGTTTACCACCCTTCTAATAATTTTACAAGTTGAAATTTTGATCATTAACTACTTTTCTGTAACTACTTCCTTTTATTAGTTTACATACAGAATAAAATATTTGCTATATTACAGGTTATTCTATTCTAGTTTGGCTCCACAGCCTAGCACAAAATTCATAGACAAAATGTGTGTTTTTGCTACCTTCTTTATAAATTATTCTGATTTCTGAAAACATTTTGAAGATACGCAAGAAAATGATACAATTTTTGAAAGAAAATTTTATGATCCTTTTATAAAAATTTTGCAGGATAAAGGAAAAAAAAAAAAAAAACAACCAAAAAACAGACAGGCAAGACAGGAAAATTATCTGCTGAGTTATACTTTTTTGCCTGAATTTTTTCTTTCCTTATAGTTTTCCTGAATTGTAAAATAGCTGTTACTTTTTTTTTCTTATGTGAGAAGTCCAATTTCTGAACTCTGTTATGAATTTGAAAGAGTGCAAGTTTTCCAGTAAATGATTCCCTGAAATAATGAACCTTATGTTATATGAAGCATAAATCCTTGATAATAATAATGTTAATAATAATAATAATTTCTTCCATGAATTCTATTTGCTGTCATTACTCTTCAGACAATGTGCAAAACCAACTCATTAACACACAGTGAAGACCAATAAGGTCATGCATAAGCAGTTCACTGTGCAGTACTCCTTAGACAAAGTTACTTAATAATTTTTTCCATTGTAGGAATATATTTAAGAAATAAAGGACAAATCCCAATTCACCTAAGTGAAGGAGCATGCTGTCCTTCTAGGACCAAAATAAAATCATTCCTTTTAAGCACAAAAAACATGTTGGAATCTGATCAGAGTAGATTTTGGTGATACGGCAACAAATATGGTAGAGGTACCGTGGCATCTGTGTGGAGAAGGAGTGGCACAGCAGCATCCCTGGGGGTGGCTGCTCTCTCAACCTTGCTCTGTGTCTGTGAGCATCCCCATACAAATCTCTAGGAAACAAAGGAGGAAGTGGGTACAAGTTTGGGTCAAGAAGTACCTGCATAATTTTTAGGCACTATCACATTGTTTAATATTCCAAGTGGCCTTCTTCCAACATTCCCCCCAAAAAAATTCAAAGAGGAAACAGTGTTAAAAGTCTTGGTTCTATTTCCATGTCTGTAAAATGTAATGCTTAACAGATGCAAGCTGGAGGAGGAAAAAGGAAGAGGTCAGATTCCATCTTTTAACAAATCTGCAGAACTTTCTACTTTACAGGAGTGTAATACTTCTTTATGTTTACAACATATTCTGTAAGGATGGCTGGGTTTCTGCTTATTCTTTCAACATATTTTCTCCTGAAAAATGTTGTTTCAGCTTGCTACCATTGGCAATACTACTTCCCATTTCTTCTCAGATATTCAGTGATGTTGAAGACTCAAGTGACTAATAGCTAGGTTTTTGTGGATGTTGTTGGCAATGGAGTTCAATGCACTAAGGTAAAGCTCAGATAGCAGTGATTCAGTGTGTGTTGCTTCTCCAATTTTCTTATCTCCTGGGATCCCAACAGCTCCAACAAGGGCCAGTAGCAGTACACAAGATGGTAAATGCATATGTCTTTCACAGCTTCCCTGGGACAATTTGGGTTTTGACTAAAGAAAGAAACACTGAAAGCTTCATTTTATTTCATTCTGTAATTGAACTGGCTTGAACCAGACAATGAGTAGATGTTTGCAGTCCTCAGACAATAGAACAGCAACAATAGCTTGGAAATGTGTGCTTACTGCTGTGCTTCCCCCACAGAATCTTAAACCCCTAAACATTAAACAATGACTTAAACTTGATAAGAACAGAGTAGTGTCTGGTTTTGCCATAAATTACTATGAAGTTGAGTCTACTTCTCTGTGGAAGAGTAAGAAGGGATTAGTACCAAATCTAATAGATACTTAGAAAGGAGATTGAAATATTTTGGATTATCCATACTGCACTGGTGAGAAGAAAATACATCAGATATGAACACTGATTCAGGAACAGATACAGTTTCAATTCTTCTCTACAGTGTAACAGCAAAACAGAAATGATTGAAGAGAAAGCAAGTACATTTAGCCTCAGAATCACATGAAATTTATGGCTAGGATGTGTCTTGAATTAAACTGTCAAGTGTTGCTTCAGTTCAGTCTGGGGAAAAAGAAAAAAAGTAAGAAAAAAATTTAAAAAGAAAAAGAGAAAAAAAGAGAAAAAAAAAAATCCACTTTTCATGAGACAGTTTTGCTCACATTTCACAGAACTTTAAGCTTTTTCTTACTCAGTAGTATGTGGGAAACTGCAACAGATTGCTATATGACAATTACCATGAACTGGAGATTAAAGACAAATTTGCAAATATGGAAGTTGTAGATCAGTAACTCTGTCAAATATGAACTTAAAAGTAACTGTCTTCTGCAGAAAGAATATATATAGTGAGAGGTTGGACAAAAGAACATGTACCTTCAACATGTCAAAATACATTAAAGGTGTAAATTTATGATATGACATGTTCAGAAGTGGCATTTATCAGCTCAGAAGTCATCCAAAGGCATTTTAAATGGTCAAGTAGCTCATCTCAACATAAATTTGATGATTTACTTTGTAACTAGCTCTCTTGGTCTTTTTTTTTTTTTTTTCCTTTAGCTCTATTAAAGGGCTTTAATTTCAGTCACTAATGTATAAAGATTCTTATGTACGGGCATACTAAGAACCCTGCTTGCAAAAAATCAATTTTTATGGGGAGGAGTTTTATAATCACCCAGAATACACAGAAAGTTTCTTGATATATCAGATGTAGAGGTGCAGAAACAGCAATATGTACCTTGAGTTGTTTATATCTTGTTTCCAGAGCATAGAAAAATGTCAGATTACCTTTAGGTAAAGTTGTTGGGAAATGGTGGAAGGTAAAGACAGCAGGTTTCTGAAAGTACTTGCAACATCTCTGACTGAGGTGCAAACTGCATGATGATCCTTTTCTAGAACAATTTCTAGAGAATGGCTCATATCCAAAACCATAAGAAATCTCTCCTGCAAATACAAAATACTTTATTGTCAAAACTGTTGTTAAACTATTGTCTTAAGTACTTAATGTGCTCAAAATGAAAGAAGAATCCTTCACACAAGTGTAAATAATACTTATAAAATTAATAAAAAAAAATCAGGATGGGCAATACTAAAAGTTAATAAAGTCATGCAGTAACTTTGGAAGATGAAAATTTGAAGTTCATACATAACAGAAGATGATCAGAAAACTGAAAAACATTTCAGGACTTCCCCATATTTTTTGGTTTTTTGTTGTTTTACCTTTCCCTTTCTTTTATAAAACTTACTGTGTTTTGGGCATCTCCAATAAATGTTGTCTGAAAATTTTCAGTAATAGATACACAGATTAGAGATAGAAACATTTTGAATTATCAATTTCCTGCTACATCAGGCAAGCAATCAGGGGCTAGGAGTTCCAGAAGATGAAGAGAGTATACAAATATCGTATTCATTTGCCATTGGGTGTTTTTTTCTCCATTAATTCAATTCTTGTTGCAAATACATCTATTTTCATCTTTCATGACCTGTGCCAACAAGTTCATAGTTTATTCAGAATTATTGAAAACGACCCACCATTTAAAGAGATTTTTTTCTTTGTGTTCAGTTTCTTTTCTTGATATTCCTTACTTTCTACATTATTGACTATTCAGAGAACTATTGTACTAAGCTAATGGCAAACCCTTTTGTCATATAGGTGAATCCTGGTGAGCCCATCATTTGGAGCACAGTATTATTAAGCTCTGCAGAACTGACTAGTTTGGCCTTGTGTAGTTTTAGAATAAAGATACAGGTCTCTCTTTTGTGTTAACTATGGGGTTTAGACATCTGATGATCGAAGTAGCAGAGAGGACATACCATTCTGTTTGCCCTTTCTAGTAAGACTTTAAGTCTCACACTTGATGATCTCTGTTTCCTTTGCAGATTTATTTTGTCCTGTTTATTTCCTCTGTTTGCTTTATTTTCTTCCCCTGGGAATTTATTTTATTTCTCCCTGGGAATTCCTCTTTTCCACATACAGTGACTATTACATTGCCTCCTTTGCTTTATGAGCTAAACCAGCAGCTAACAAGTATGCAGCCTATCATCAAAGGCTGTAATTAACAACAAGCTTCATACACTTACAGAAGGTACTAGAGGTTTTCCTACATTCCACAGTAAAAAAAAAAAAAAAAATAAAATAAGGGTGAGAATGGTATAGTGGCTCCAGTGAAGCCTATTGCAACCTTCCATAGATTTCAAATCGAGAGCAATTTATCCCTATTGGTTCAGCTGTGCACAGATTTGCATGCTATCCAATACACAGTGTGCCTGGAAAGTGTTAGCACTTTAAAATTTGAATGTGTGGCAACCCAGGAATTCCAGAGGATTTCTTTTGACCACAGATCTAAATTTGTGAATGTTTTGACACAGGTAGTTTAGAAGGCTGTTTATTTACGCCTAGCGGAAACACAGCTGGGAGATCTTAGATATTTCCTATATAGGTTGTATCAAGTTGTATCTCGTTTTATAACACATAGACTCAAAAGATACACAAAAATACACAGAAGCAATACCCAGTAACCCAGAAAGTTTGGAGACTTAGAAAAAAATTATAGGTAATAAGATAATTTGTTAGAATGCCTCTGGTCTCCATTTAATGTTTTATATGTTCTTTTTAGGTCATTTTAATTAAGAGGGGAAAATAGCAATAAATGTTAACAATCTAATTTAGTTTTACTAGAGAAAAACTGAATGCAATTAAATTTCTTAAAATAGTTTTAAGCTGAGCCTGTATAAAGGTTCCTATTAAAAATATTCCTATTTGAAATCTGATTCAGTGCGATGTGCTTCTTACAGTGGCCAGGATTTGGGATAAAGTTTATATAAGTGGCAACAAAAACAAACTACAGATTTTTTAAGTTCAAAACTTCTACTGAATTGCTATTATTAATGATCTCAATGGAGTTAAATAGCTCTCCCAGCATGTTTTTGAAGTATGAATGGAGTTAAATAGGAACTTAACTCAACTTCTACAGAGCCAAAACTCTGTTTCTTAAACAGCTCCAAAGTCTAAAATAAGTACTGGGACAACTTCACAGTGAGGTAACACTTGTCATATGACATTTTAGTCTTTTTTATTGCTGTGAAATATTTAATATCTGTTTACCCCACTTTATGCCCAATTGTGAGGGTGCTATTTCACTTGTTATATGCCAAGTTCAATGGAATTGTGTCATTCAATGGAATATATGTAATTTCAATGGAATTGGTGTGGTTAGGTGGTATTTTGAAAACACTCCTAGCTCATCTCTCTAAGTGTCCATATGTTTCTGTAAATTACTCTAAAATTTATTTTAAACAAGTTACTGGGAGTGTCACTGAATATGTTCTAGGAAAAATTAGGATTTAAAATTATTCAGACACAAGCAGTGTAATCATAAATCCTTTTGAATATGAAATCAACTGATAAACAAAGATTGCACCATCACTGTCTTTCCATTGGCAAAAGTCTCCAGAGGTCTTCATTTTCCAACCATTCAGATCACAGATCATGGGGTAGATCATTCCATTTGGGTTTGCTCGTATGACTTCATGGCATTTCTTCATGACATTGGTTAGCAGCAGCAGATTTTGCATTTGGTTGGTTGTCTTTTGATATGAAACATGTACTGACTAGGTATAGTCACAGTTCTGTCTTATAGGGAACTTAAATTTTTAACCTTATTTTGAATTATACTGGGAAAATAAAATATTATCTGTTCTTGCTTCCCTCTAACCACTATATGTTAATAAACTAAAAATTCTTTCATTCTTTCAAGGCACAGACTTCGTACATTGTTAGACAATTAAAACTTATGCACAGCCCACAAACCTCTGAAACCTATCTGTTTTCTCAGCTAAACATGCTGAGCTTTTTTCTCACTGTGCATATTTTAGCTTATTTTTATGTTATGTTTGTTATATGCCATTGGTCAAGAAGCTTTATTTATTATAGTGATAATTTTTGTTATAACTCTTTGTAGGGGAATAGCTCTTCACAAATTTTAAATTATGCTTTTTTCGTGCTTCTTATAAAACTATAAAAATTCTGTAAATTATAGTGATTATTTATGATTTTCAGAAATAGGGATGTTCAATAACATTAATAGAGCAAAAAAAACTCTGTGTTGTATGTACACAATTATGTTAAATACTACTGAGGTGTGTTTTGCTAGTGTGCAGTATCCCAGGGTATATTGACCTAGAAGGTTATTGCTTCAAAAATGCATAGATGTCTTGAATTTATTTGGTCTGTTCTTACTTACTCATTCTGATTTTTTCACCTTTTTTTTTTCTTTCTCAATGACTGTGTTCTTATACTTTCCTGCCAATGAAACTTTGAAGAGATAAGAAGTAGAAACAAAAGAAGATTCCTTCAGCAAATAAGCAAATTAGCTTGCTATTACCTCTTCGATGAATTGTAGTTATCATTAAAAGTAAACCACCTCAATGTGTAGCAGTCTCTACCCACTGCTACTGTGTTCTGGGTTTTGATGCAACCTTCCTATATTTTCTCTGCATCAGAAACCACCTCTATTTAGTTTGAAGTATGGAATATTATTGAAGTATTATGTGCTGAAAAATATTCTTCAGGTTTTTATTCATTCCTGGTCCATATGCACTGAGAAAAGCATTTGAAGCTATTTTGAATGTGCTGTACAAGTTATATTTGCAATATTTCACTCCAGTTCCCTGTTCATGTCTCCCAAACTACCCTGATTCTTAATGTCTTGGTTTTATCTCTTAAAAAAAAATCCATTCTTTTTCTAAAATGGAAGCCCTAAGATGCAGGCAAGAAATATATTGAGGTATCCAGACAAAGGATGGAAAAAATTATGATAGTAGGTTGTATGAATTTTGGTACTAGATGTTTACTACCTTTCTGTCCTAGAGGTCAGACCCGCCCCCCCCCCACCACCAACAGCAACAAAAATTAAAAACCCAATTAAAAAAACCAACAAAGCAATATGTTCTATTTATCAGTCACCAAAACATGCAGAATATAATGGGTGAAAATTCTGCTAAAACAAAGAAATTAAACTCCAATATTTTACTTAAAAATTAACTTTTCCCCAGACACATGAGCAATCCTGGCATACTGGTGGCCTTTCTTACCATTTAATCTAAACTGCTAAGGCCCATTATAGTTCTCTATTCCCAGCTAACAATGACCTACTTTAAGCTACAGATTTCTGTTAAGTAAAAACCCATTAAAAGGAAAAAAAGTTCCCTCCAGGCCATCTGTTGTTTATTTTTCTATTAGCAACAAACTGTTCTCTTGGAGAACAAGGGTCAGTCAGCTCCAAAAGAAATGGGAACATTTTGCCCTTTCATTTGCTGCTTTGTAAATAGTAGCAGGTATTACTTTTCCCTCAAAATGTTTAAACAGGTAGAAGTGGGTAATGTGATAATGCAGTCTTTGCAACTATTGGTGTTTGAATTCACTATAAAACATCAGCTGAATGTGGATTTATGAACTCCTACTCCATGACATATCTTTTGAAAAAGGGTGCAATTTTCTGATTAAATTTTTTCTTTCATTGCATGTTTAAGCTTCTGACAAGATAATGGCATGACACATATTATCCTACCAACCTTTTAATATTTGTATTTTTGCTTTAGTTTAACTGCATTTTGTTTAGCCAAAAAAAAAAAAATCCTGTAAAAATTAAAAATACCACAATTAAGGCAAAAATGAGCAGTTCAATTGTTTTTCCTTCTGAAAACACAGCTATTGTCCAACTGTGGAGAAAAGGCTGAGGAACCTTACCCCATGCATTTTCTGTAACATGAAGAAGAAAAAAATATGCTAGATTTGTGATGATAATTATATATAGTGGAGGTATGAAATTATTTTTTTAACTAATTGAAATAAAAAATCTGTACATATCCAACTATTTTTACAAAACCATCTTTTGCAGCCTCTAAAGTTAAGAAAGGACAAAGTAGTAGGTGGTATTTGAAGATAAGGATAGTGAATCATAGTTGCAGTGAGTAAAACATTGAGCTTTTAATGAGACATATAAATAATGGGTAACACAGCCAATAAGATCTTTCTCCCTCCTTTTAATTTTCTAAAATTGGAATTGTGTGATGAGCACTAAATTTTTCTTTTCATTTATTGTCATGATTAATTGTAAATTATCTTTATAATGTTCCTCAATCTATTTAGAAGCTAGACATGAGTCATAAATCTTGAGGCAAGGAAGAAATATAAACAAAAAATGCATTATATCTTTTGGTTGCACACCTCACAATTATATTGATCCCCTTTAAATTAACTTCATTACAAATAAGCCCAAATTTCTTTAATTCACACAATGTAATCCAAGTTGAACAATGCATAAGATGAAAAAGATTATTGAGAAATAAAATTGGAGACTCTGACAGAAATCAATTGCAACTCTCTTCATTTCTATAGGCATTTTGTGATGAGCATATTTATATAAAAACTTGGGGAGGTTTGGGGATTTTGGTGGTTAATTGATTCTACTAGTCAGTCTGTGCTAGTACTGATTATAGAGAAGATTGTCTCCTCTGAGGAACTGACATTATTTTGGAGGAATTATGAAAAATCTCTTTGTCAAGCTTTAGCATTTTACTATCTTTTTTAGTGCCAATACTACCTGATATCCTGTGTAAGTGAAGTATTCAAACAAACATTTCCATTCCACTGAATTACTGTCCCAGTAAGTATTTGCATGTTCTGGTTATTTTTATCACATTTTGCTTTTGCAGGATAAGCTGGAACCATTAATGTGACAGTTTCAGATGATTATACTACACCAATGCCAGCACAATTTATTTAAGCTACTTCTTTGCATCTGCTCCATAAGACATGCTTGAAAATATTCATCATACTGAAATACGGAAAGCAGAAAGGTCATTGCTTTTGTTTTGATTTCCTCAGCTTCCCCACCAAAATGTAAAATCAAACCACATGAATTCTGGAGGATCATAAACCTATTTCATTAATTTTGATACAGGACTATAACCAGTGCTACAATGAGCAAATTTGAAATAAAGGAACCTTGTTTTAGGAAAGCCATGCATATAGGTCAGAGAAAAACCTTTCTATTTGAACATATGCTGCCACTATTTTTTAAAATATATAACTTTATTGAATATAAAGATTGGGAAAATGTAGCCCAATAGTGCAGAAAAATACCAGTCATCTCCCTATATGCTTTCATTCACCTTGCTAAGGTCTGACAAGCATTCTAGCCTTACATTAATGCACCACTCGTGAGGCAAGGAGAAAAGACTCTCTCCTGCCTGAAACTACTCAGAGACCACCCTGAATGGAATCCTTCCTCTCTTGGAATCAGAAGATATGTTTGCAATTTTTTTCACTGGAGTCAGGCTTAAAACAGTGTTATGGATAAAAGTTTACAATCAAGTTGTAAAATAGCATGGTAATTTTTATTATTATTATTATTATTATTCTGAAACTGTTCTTTCTTTATTCATACTATAATAATGTTTGTTTTGACCACCATTGTGTTTTAAGCATAGCTTTTCACTGAGCTCCCTTAATGGCACTCATGTCACCCCTTTTTTTTCCTTCATGTGAGTTAACATGTAAATTAACAGGAATCATTGAAGTAAGGAAAAAATATGGTATTATGAAGGGAAGGCAGTCAGTGTAAGTAAGAAGAAAAATATTTCCAAATTTTTCTAGTCATTATATTGTAAACAATAAGAAATAATGGATATTCTGTTTACCAAAATTACAGGTAAATGGATCTAGGATGTTATTAAAGGACAAACTGAAAAATATCAACAGTTCACCTCTGACAGCATTTCAAATTATTCTCCATAAAAAGAATTAGGACTTTTAAAATTCTGTGATAACTTACAAGTAGTCACTTTCTTTGTTTATATCAGAGAAAGTGAAAAAAAGAAAATAAAATATTTTAAAATTTAGGATTATGTATCTTACAGCCATACAACAAAGCCTACAATTTTTCAATGTAAAATGTCTTTAAGACCAAAGCTACAAACTTGAATATTCAAGCAGACATTAGAAAACTGAAGACTGATTTATTTATGCTGCTGTTTGCCCCTAGCCTTCTTTCCTCTTACTGGCAATCTTAGAGGTATGTCTAGCATGCACTTTTTTCATAACTTGAAAATCCACAAAAGATTTTGACTTTTGACTAAAATAGGATTTTCTCAGTAAACCTTTTGGGAAGACAGAATTGTTTTCAATTTTTTTGAAAGAGATGGTAAAGAATTATAGATTTTCTATACCTCATAGGGTAAATGACAAGAGAGTTGCATGACTAGAAGATCTTATTCACAGGATGAAAATGATTATGTTAATTATGTATTATTTTGGGAATTCATTACTTAAGTTGCAACATACGTTTTTTACTTTAACTAAATGAAATATCAAACTAAACAGTGTATGATTTTAGAATTAAGTAAAATTTTAAATTAAAACTATAATGGTTAGACACAAAAGTACAGTGAGAGAAAAATAGAAGCGAGCAGGGTTTAGGGAATCCTGCTATTAATCCTGTCCTTCCAATACCACTAAACAGATTCAAAACCATCAAACGGCCGTAGTTGCAGTGCCTTTATGATTGCATTAGTATTCTAGACTCAGACTCAGCATAAAGGTCAAATGCAATTCAATCAGCTGTATTTCACATCTTTCATAGCAGGTAGTACATAAATGAATGTGTGTAACTTTTTTTTTTTACTCAAAACGCTGAAAAAATTCATGCTGAGATGGAAGGCTGGATAATGTAAGGCACTGATCAAATTGGGCAGGCAAGAAATTTTATTTTGAACTTTCCATCCTTGGACTTCACATTCATTAAAGGTATCAGATAAATATTCCAGATACAAATCAAAATTTGTATTTACTTTTATATTACTTCTAAAAGCAACTTCAGATATCCTTTTCCATAAGTATTCTCAGACCAGCTTGCTACTGCTTCAAATTTATGTAATTCCCCCTTGGAGAGTATAAGCAATGTTCCATTCTTTACATAGGCTGGTGTTTGTACGGATCTTCAAAGGCATGCAGTTTTCTTCTGAGTGAAATGCACAATTTCTGGTACTGCTAGCTCCTATTGTCAAAGACAGCTTTAAGCAAGGCCATGCATGTGGATGACCATATCACAAGGTTTCAGTTCAAGTGGTATTTGCTTTTTGCATGGGAAATGTTAAAGAATACCTATATTCACTGGATGCTTCTCATTTACAGAGGATCTGGTATTTCATTTTAAGGAATGTTTTTTTCTCTACTCATTCTTTAGTTTCTTTAGTACTCTACCCAATTTTAAGCATTTGAATTATAATTTCATATATTTGTCCACTTTCAAGGCAGTCAATGGCATTGCATCCCCTTCCTTAACCTTTCTTTTCATGGTTTAATAAAAATATCAAAACACTTCTGAAAACAAACATTACAATGATTCCTATGGAATGAGGGAGCTTTGTACTGACTTCAACTCATGAAAGACAATGAAATGAGAAGAGCTTTTACTGTGAGGACCATCACAAAAAGAAGAGGGAAGATGGTGGTGCTGGGTAGACATTATGGCTATTAAACAGCAGAGTTTTCTCTCTTTGGATGTTTGATCTTCCCTAGGAAATCTTGTTTCAGCTGAAGTGGTAAGAATTCAGTCATAAAGAACAACATATCAGAATTCGGTCCATCAATTCAGAGAAATCCTCAATGGGATTGTAGTACCTTTAGTTCCATAACTGTTTGATTTTGAAATTTTTTAGGGATAATATTATTACTGATTTTTATAATATAAGGGGAGTGAGATTTATCAGTTCTGATAATATTAATCTCTGTTTACATGGGAGATAAACTTGTAAGAACAGACCATATGGGACAGAAGAAAAAAAAATTACATTAAAGAAAGCAAAAATTCATTTCCAAATTCTGGCCAGGAACTGACTGGATCATTGAAAAAAGTGTGAAAGTTATCCAGCCACTAAGTCCTTCTTTCACATTCAGTTTCATTAATGCCTTGACCTTGGTTCTCCATAGCCACTGCCCAGACACAGGAAGAGCAAATCTGCCATGAGGGATTGTTTGTGCCAAGTGCTCCAAATCCATCCAATAGATATTCTGAGAGGTTTGTCTTGATCCAGTAACAGCTGATCCCATAAAATGACAATCCATTAGCAATTGGAGAATTGATTGAAAAATATGATTCAATTGAATTGAAATTGATTGAATTAATTGAAAAATATGAAGCACACCCTCTTGCTTATTGCACTGCTAGAAACCTGGGCCATGAGTTAGTTCCACCATGCAAATTCCTTGTGGTAAATGAGAATAAACAGGATCTATTTCAAAATAGACACCTCATCAAAAGGAAAAATCCTAATGCAGCTACATCCTGTGAATCTCTATATCTATAAGTAACTCAATTTTTTTTGCCTTATTTTAGAATTAAAAAATAAAAGACTGGACCACTTAGTAACTGCAAGTATGTATTGCTTTCAGTAAGTTACTTGCTACTAGAGATTTGAAAAATAGTTCTGGAAACAGAAAATAATTTTCACAAGAAGAAAACTTCTCTTTTATGAAATATTGTGCTATTCAATCATAGGAGATGATTGTAAAATATGTCATTGAACTAATCTCAAATAAGACATATACACTGGATTTCCAACTTTTTCATTAACTAAAAGATGTAAACCCCGCTGTAACATATTGATTTACTGAATGAACACTTTATTTCACTAGTTTTCTAAAGCAACAAAGTTTAGAAAACACTAGCTTGCGCAGAATAAAATACAAGTGATCCCAATGATCAATGTCACCCGACCTAAGTCACAACTCTATGATCCTTTCAATATTGTTTCGTAAAATCTATTCTTTGGATCTTGTAATAATCTCTTCTTATCTAACAAATACTTAGAGAAACCTGAACTTGATATTTGAAATAATAGATATGCACTGGGTTCATTATCAGTGATGTAGTTTCTAAATTTAGTTCAGGTGCCATTGTTGCCTCAGTGATGACATTGATTCCCTTGCAGAGGGAGTCATGTTGTTCCTGGAGTTAATGCTCACATCATAGTGATGCATCTAGCTGCTATACCCTGAGGGTGGATATTTTAATCTCCAAGGCATTTGTTGATTTGTCCCACAGTAAAGAATCTGGTTTGTGATTTCAGCCCTACAGAACTGATGGCCACCTGGCCACCTCTGCGTTGATGTTATTGAGTTTGGTGATGCAGTTCATCTGATGACCAGTGATTGCTCCTGTGAACATGAGCAAAAAATCCTATACCAAGCAATATCATCTTTCACCCATGATGAGTTTTAATGCTTACATGAATGTAGGGCAACACCAAAATGTGTTTTTAGAACAAAAGCACTTCGTTCCAAGCATATACACTAGTCCAGGTACATATGGTGTTGCCGCTGCTTGGCACGAATTTTCGCTAGTAAAGCAACGTAAGTCATCTAATGCAGAGATGACCAACCTCTGACTTGTGATTAGTTTCAACTTCATTTTGTGCTCTGGTGCAGTGATTTTCTACAAAACCATATGTTTTAGGGTATAATCCTACTTATCTTTATCACTAAATATAAGTAATCTTTGGATGACTTAATTTACAAATAGAGCAGTGTTAGCATCAGATTTCTGGAAAATTTTGGAAGTGTTGATAAACGAAACAAAGTGGAAGAGCATCCCTACACACAAATAAATGTCCCATTTGGCAGAGTTCTCGTCTTGGTGAGGATGGCTCCCCCAGCACCTGCTGGAAGGGGGGCTCTCAGCTTCAGTCCCTGCCTTTTTTGAGCATATGACAGAATCAGCAGAGAAGAGGGCAGATGTTTTTTGCTTAAAGTAATTGTGCTTCAAGTAAAGGCCTGAAAGAATTAATACTGCAATCACTTTTGTATTAACAGACAATATTAAATGATTGGACAGATATGGACTATGCAGTTAAATAAAGGTCTCAGTTTTACACCTTTAATGACATTGTAACCAGCAGGAAATGCCTTTTAGGTTATCAAGTTCAACCTTCAAGTGATGAAATAATTTAAACTTGTAAATAGTTTCTACTTAAATGACTTTAAGAAATATTTAATATTCCTTTTGTCAATATTAAGAAATAACTAGATTAAAATAGAAATCAAGTTCTTATTTATGTGTGATAATTTATTAAATGGAAAATGATTCATAAAAAGAAAAACATCTTCAAAAATCCCTAACAACTGAATTCCTAATAATGAAGTCTGAAACATCCTGGGTAGCTTCAAAATCCAGTTTTGAAATTGCTGGGAAGACACTGAAACTTAATTTTTTTAAGCTAAAATTATTAAAATTATATTAATATAGTTCTTAAAATATTTCATTTATGTTCAAATGCATTTATACCTGCTTATGTGAAGGTAAATGCGTGTGCATGTATAAGAAAGAATACAAGTAAGACTAAAATTCATCTTTGCAAATGCTAAAGAGATTGTTTGCTGAAACTAGAAGCAAGCTAACTACACGGCCATGTTAAAAAAAGCAAACATGGCATTATATTTACATATTAAAAATATAATTTATACCTTTGCTACTGAATGTCAGACAGAACAATAAAAATTCCACCTTAATGGTAAGATAACTAGCGGAATCAGTATGCCAACAGTTCAGACTTGAGTCTTGTAACAAACTTAAAAGATCTGATCTAATTTCTTTCAACTCAGAAATAGGCAAAAATTTTAAACCTCTTAGGATTATTTACATGTGCTATAAAATTACAGATTAATTGCCTAAGGCATTTCTGGTACAATATACTTTAAATATTGTACAAGTCTAATGAATTAATGAACTGGAAATTAAAAAATGGAGAATTCGTTCCAAGCCTTTCCATAAGTACCCAGGTTATTTTGGGACAAGAAATAATCACAGTTCTTCTGTACATTTGTGAGCAATGAGAACTAGATTTTTGAATCTTCTTATGATCTTTAGATGTCAAAAGCCAAAGCTTTCAGCAAATTTCAATTTCCGAATGTTAATTTAATTCATTAGAAGGAATCTGCAGGAATAAGCATGCCAGCTTACTTGTTCTTCTACTTGTCTTTCATGGCATAGTAACACATAAAGAAAAGGCAAAGGAAAAGGGGAAAAATGGTTGAAGAGCACAACTATTGCAACCCTATCTTCTAGGCAATACTGTGCATATTTAAACTGACATTTAGAGTCTTTGAAATTCAGTGACCTCTTAAGAACCACAATGTTGGACCTGACATGGTTTTTCTCCTTTGAATCTTGCCTATTAATGTTCATATATATAAATGAGAAACTGTGATTAATTTCCAAGTATTTAAGGGCAAATGAGGTCAGTTTTTCTAGTCCTCTGAACTGTGAAATCAGAGTACATTAGGTCCTGCTTAAAGCTGTAGGTAGACAAAACCATCTCAATCTTCAGGATGTTAAACTCTGTGGCTACACAGAAGGAAAAGAACAAAATCTAAGCCAGTCCTGCCAGTACTGTCAGCACATAGGAGTCTTAGGAAATTAATTTTTGGAACAAACTCAAGTGGTCTTACTTTGTCAATCCTCATTATAAGCTTCAAAGTGAAAAAAACACAAAACCCTATACTCCTTACTAGAGTAACGAAGGAAAATATCTTCTGAACATTTAATGAAATATGTTGATATTCCTATAAGAAAAGTATCTCAGAAAGATTTAAGTAGTTTTATAATTTTCATCAAAGCTTGTTCTGCTCAATATGGTATTCCCAGTCTATATTTAAAAAAATGAGAAAAGAGGGGAGAATAGAAAATAATAATGAAGATATTCAACCACCTTTTTCTCATAGGTAAAAAACAACCAAAAAAAATTCTTGCAAACTTTAGAAAAGATACTGTCCAAAGACACTACATTCAAGAGAAGCCAGTGTAGTAAATTTTCCATACTGAGGGCAATGTAAGCAATTTCCCCTTTTACCTGTCCATCCAAAATAAAACTGTGGATAGGCTTTGTCTGGGTGGGACCTAGAATTTACAGAACATATAATTCCATCCCACTCAGTAATTGGTCATCTTTTTTTTCCCAAATCTGGGAAACAGCATATTGCAAAGTATCCAGTAAAGTATGCCACCATGTATTGTGAAGCATCAAGGTAAGAAGATGTGTTTACCACATCAGTTCAAGTTTTTTAACTGCTTTTGCTGATATATTATTTCTAGACTGCATTAGACTTAGTATAACAACCACATACTGCATTTTACATTTTCTTTGTAAATTTGGAAATAGTTGCCTTATTGTGTAGCTTTAAAAATATCCATGCTGTAAGTTACAGAGGTTTTCAAAGTCTTAAAACTTTTCCAACTCCCATTTGATAAGCCAAATTGCTTGAAATGGGTAAGTGTTTTTCATTTAATTGATTTGTATGGTACCTTTGAGGTCTTTCCAGTGTATAGATATCTTTTGTGAAATGTGATCTTCAAATCTGGAGTATTTTCATAGCAAGAAATGCTCAGTAAAGGCAGTAAAGTTTCCTATTTCAAATAGATGTAGCCAAGAAATGCATCAAGCAGGCCTTTTTACTGGAACACAGCATACAAAGATCGTGTAGAGATGATTGTTCAGGGTGACCTCCTACCTCCTTCTGAATCGCTGCTCCACCATATGGTACATACTCCAGATATTTGTCCTTGTGTGTAACTTTAGTAATTTTGGATTAATAATTATTATGACTTGCTGAATATTTTGAATATTTTTAAATTCTGAAAGAGAAACATTAAATGTATTCTGCAGATTATTCTACTGGACAACGCATTATTAAATGTACCCAATATGCTAAACATTTAAACTTTAAAAATTGTAGATATTTACCTTTTTAGCAAGTTATGTATTTTCAGATGGCAGCAAGTCAGTGTAGTGGTATTAATAAATATACTGCTTTCTAAGTAATTTGACTGTGAATATTGGAGATAATTCTATTGATATTAATACAGTCAAACAGATTAAACAAAATCAAATGAAAATAATATTATGCTGCAGCTCACTTGTATGATCTTTCATTTTTATTATTAATACTTAGATTTACGAGTTTCTCTTAATGTTCCCAAGACTTAGAAGTGTCCATCAAAGGAAATTGGAAGTTGGATTTGATATAGATATGCATTTTCTTTCGTATAATCGCTGGACAGCAAAGTAGCCCTGGAGGTCTTGAAAGTAGTATCCATCACTTACTTTAAACCTGCTGACTGTTTTCAGTTTGAAGGAAAAGTAGAAGTTAATGTTCTCTTCATCTTTCTTCTCTTGACACTTCGCTTCTTTGGAGGAAATGTGTAAATAAAGAATGCTGTGTCTCTGTTGCTGTCCTTGAGTAATCTTTATCTTCATGAACTTCTTCAGCATGTTGGATTACAAAATAAGTCACATGGAGACTCTGGCATTTTTAATTCGTGGACAAATAGGTAAATGTTAAGAATTGCAAGATTTTAGCTGTGGTAAGCTATATTCTGGGTACTTCTGGATTTCAGGGCCATGTGTCTAATAAGCTTAGTAGTAAATATCTCTGAAATTAAAAATAGAACAGTAAGAGAGATATACTCCTGAAAATATTGAAAATTTACATTTCAGCTAATATTCAGGGAAAGTTAAATGAGAGTCCACCTCCACTGTAGCTTGGGACAGATTATCTTACCAAGAACCAGAAATAAATCATTTGCTATATGATAAGGCAGACCTAAGCCAAGGAGTACGAACCCTGAAGAATAGAAAAACACTCATGTTAATACACCAAAAACTGCATTACTAAGTAGGACAATAGGGAATACGTAGTCTTTTGAGTTTAGAGAATAACTGCTGCTGCTGTTAGTATGGAAAACAATTTTGGTTAACAAGTAGTGTATTTTCTGCCTCTTAGCAGCTCCTAATATTTGTTCCTTTCTCTTTTTATGTATTATTTTTTATAATCAATCATCTCTGATGGAAAAATATTTTCTGAAACCTTGTCCTTAGAATTTTTCAGAACAGTAGACTCTTACACTTCCACAAAACAAATAATCAAAAATTTTGATTTCCATCTCATCAGGCTCTGTTGTCAAACATTGACCTATGTATTTGACATTTATTTATATTATGATATTATAATATTTATTTATATTATGAATAAATACTAATCTTGATGATTAAGTTTGTCTGTCGTGACTTCCTGCCACTTAGTAAAAAAAATCACCCAAATGCACTTCATATAGTTATGAATTTTATATAATACAGAATGAAGAAATAAACACAGAAATATGAAAATTCACAGCATTGATTTCTTTAACTTACATAGGCTGTAGTAAATTTGCAAGCATTATGCAAATTATATGTAGGGAGAGGAAGTAATGTCTCCCCTAATTTTATAAACACATTCAAATATTTGGTTCAGACTTTTTCAAAGCTCCCCAAAAGCTTTCTTCTCTCTGCCTCAACTATTTCTTTGATACTTCCTAGCACATCAGACATTTCAGTGGAAAACCTTATCACATAGTATTTTTCCATTTCATTTTCTGTTGTCACACAGTAAAGAAATACAGCAAGTGGTGCAATGAAGTGAAATCTGTTTTCCTTTTTTTCCTTTCGCTTTGTACAAAGGTATGAGCAAAGTACCATTCATACTTTTTTTCCAGTTCTGTAACTTAGGTATCTAACTGGTAAAACTCCATTGTATAAAACTGGGGAGTTTTTGTTAATCTAGGCAACTGAAATTACTTGTCACACTTCAGTACACTTCCCTTGATCCCAATGATTTACTGTTATAAAGTATCACGGAGATAGAAGTAAATATGTTTTGTAAGAAAAAACCTGTTCTTTTTGTTATGACAAATAAACTATTTTGGATTATCCTCTATGATTTTATATGGATTTTATATCAGGGAGAAAATTCAATGCATATTAAACTTTCCTTTGTTTGTTTCTCCTGCCTTTTTCTCTTCTTACTTGCAGTACAATGTATTCATTAAAATAGCAAACTTATGTTCACAGAGCTGTGACCAAATCTTTGTTAAACCATTCAGTGAGTTTCATCTAACTCCTCCAGCACCTTGTGAAACCTTGCTAAAGATCTAAACTTTTGCATGTTAGTAGTATGATGAAGTGGCAAGGAGAGTCATGTAGTTGGTATTAGGTATTTGCTTTCAGACTTTGCTCAAAGGTACATTTTAATTGTTGTATCTTTATTGCTGCAGCCTCATCTGTTTTTGTATTTTAAGTAGCCATTCCTCTGGATCCATCTTTTAAATTAAATAATGAGTCTTCAGTCATATTAGCTGGTTGATTATCTATCTACAGCTTATTATTTTAAGTATTTTGACAGCTAAAAGTAATTTTGTGCATTTCATAAATTTATTACTGTTTTGCAGTAGCATTAAGTGCATTTCAATTTGCTTTCTTAGGTGATGTCTTAAGTTTTATCTTTCATGTTTTTCAGATTCTGTGCTGCCTAGGGGTGTAATTCTGAGCCTCATATTAAGTGCCAGTAAGCTCTCTTCACAGAGTGAGTAGACAAAACAAATCCTTTTCCTGCTGAAGACCAAGGACAACTTTCAGGTCCAAAAGCATAAACAGTGGTGGATTGAAGGGAGAAACAAGAAGGGACTTCCCAACCTGGATCTGTAATTGGACAATTAAACTCCAATATGCAAATTGACCAAAACTTATACAAGTGTAAGACCTTGTGACCACTTGTCCATTTTGTGACCATTCTAAGTCCTCCTCGGGTGTAGCCCTGGCCAGGCTCTTGTCCGGCCCAAGCTGTATCCTAAAGGCCTTTCAATAAATATATACTTTATTTCCTAGCTCTGTCCAGTCTCTGTTTCTGGTTAGCCTACCCAAGGCATCACAAGAAGTGCTAAATTTTAAGTTCTTGTCAAAATAAAGGGAATTTTCTATCATTCAATCTCATTCTGAGGTGATAAATTTATTGATCTGGCTTAAAACACATGTAAACCCAAGTTTTATTTTGTTTGCATATAAAATGCACCAGGGCCTATAGGACCTAAACCATTCATAAATGGTTGAGTTTTTTATCTTCTGATAGCACAGGGCTTCCACATAACCTGAAGAAGGCTGGAATTCGACTGTGGTTAAGCACTTAAAAAAAGGAGTTTGGTTTTTGTTCATGCACTCAGCACTGCTGCCCAGTTATTACTGCACATCCTGGGCTGTCCAACAGCAGCGTGTCATTGACACTGTGGATGGTTTCCATTTAAATCTCTTAATTTGGATTTTATTAGAATGGTACTAAAATGGGAGAGCAGTTTAGTTTCAGGCATCAGCATAAGTGTCTGGATTTTTAGCCACAGAACTGATATTAACTCTAATGGGAATGGTAAATCCCTTGCATTTTGTTACAAATACCCTTTAGTGATTTCCCATGACTGCTACTCGTGTTTAATACCCATTCACTCTGTTTATTTTCAGATTAGTGTGGTTTAGGGTCTGACATTGATATAGGGACAATGAACACACTGCAAACAGAGAACATGCTCTGTTTCGTGAGAGCTCGGTGGTGAATGCCAGCCCTGCTCCCAGAGCTGGCCAAATTGAGCCATGTATGGTGCTGTTCAGCACCTCCTGTATCTGACAACACACAAGGGA
This sequence comes from Zosterops lateralis, assembly GCF_965231275.1. Classification (NCBI taxonomy): domain Eukaryota; kingdom Metazoa; phylum Chordata; class Aves; order Passeriformes; family Zosteropidae; genus Zosterops; species Zosterops lateralis. Next base: position 30,812,698 of record NC_139766.1, read on the forward strand.
CAAACCTTGACAGGTTTTGGAAGTGCAAATCTCTTGGCTGGTGCCATAATGAAGTTATGAGGTCATGGAGGGGAAGGGAAAGATTGGACTGAAAATGTGAGTGAGGGGTACCAAACCCCTACCAGTGCTATGCTGATAGGAGCAGTGTCTACAGAAATGTCTCTGCTGATTATATTCAGCAGACATCTGGAATCTGTTTTTAGCACAAAGATGCATTTCTTGTGTGACCTTGAAAAAGATATTTCCTAAAGTTGTTGCCATATTCAAGCTGTCTGTAAAATGTCCATTCATTTCTAAGAGTTATACTGTGAATAAGGAGAGCTGCAGCCTGCCTTGATCAGCTCATGTGCTGCACAGACATAAATCCAGTGGGCAAGACAGAGTTAGTGTAGCCCTAATGTAGCATTATAAATGTTGACAAATATAATAACTTTAGCTGGTGAACAGCAGCTCAGAGTGACTGTAATATTTTTATTCACTTCATAAGAGCTGACATTTCTCCAATACTGTTTCCTCAATAGCCCCTGTATGAATTCATTGTTACTACATTAAAATAATTGTCCACAACTGAGGCCTTTTGGCTCGTGGAATAATGAAATCTGTATGTAAAATTCAGGCTAATTAAATACCATTTTGTACCTGTAAGTTTTGCTCAGTGGCATTTCCATAGTGGATATCTTCATGTTGCAATCACAAATGATTATCTCTACAGCTCCAGAGGGAGAAACAGCTGTTTGAGAATGCACACAGATTTTCAGGGCAAAAAAAAACCCCAAACCCACAACTTGCCAGAATGCTCAAAATTTTGGTAGAGAGCAGGGAGGGGAGGACAAAATTGTATAGAAATTTTGAAGACATGGATAATGTGAAAATAAATGGTTGAGCTTGATTGTATCAGTGAAATCACTACCTATGCCTTTACTATGATGATATCGAACAGGAGTAGCTGCCTCACTGCATCCCCACTAAGGGCACGGGTGGTGTATTCCTGAAGTCACACTTCTGATTCCTTGTATCTCATTTTGTGTGGTTCAGGGACCACACAAAACAAGGTGTTCCTTGGTGTGTTAGGGTGGGTAGATATAGATAAGATTTAATGTTGAATAGTGTCTTTTGGAACAGTAAAAATAATAAATTTTGCTTACTTTTATTTGGAAAGAAGTCAAAACAGCAAATACAGTAAGTAATCTGTATCACATTTCCCTACTGAAAGCAACCCTGTAGTCTGCTTGCCTGCTTTTCTGCATTAACATCATAACATCCTTTCTCTTTTTCTCTGCTTCAAAAAATTCATGCATTCTGTGGAAACTTGTAGAAAGCATGCTTTTAAACACTCTGAGCTGCTCAGACAGTCTGTGTTTTCTACAGTTGCAACAATGTTAGCTCAAGAACACAGTGCAATCTCCCAATCTGAGCAAGATATTCACAGAAATACACGTAGACACAGCCATCAATTAAAATTTTGAAGACCTGCAAATCAAATTATGAGATAATTTTGTCTCAATCTTAATCCAGAGTTAGGGATTTGATTCCATTCCAGTTTCCAAAACATACTTTCTGACCTTTTTGACAGTGGCAGTAAGTCTAGTTTCTTTTGCTTCCCTGGAACCTAATGCTTCTTTCAATGAGCACCATCTGAAAAAAACCCTCAAACCAACCAGCTACAAAATCACCTCATTGAACAATTTCTCTTCTTTTTCAAACATGAAGTATTTCTTCTAGGTTGATATTTAGCGATTATTAATCGGCTTTTTCTTTGGCTGTTCCCACAAATAACCACAGGATATTTTCTTATAAAAAATAGAAGCATGCTAAAATTAAGTAGCAAATTTTAAACAAAAGAATGGCATTATCCTATCCATTAGATGGAACATCTGTGCAGTTTCTTTGGAAGGTCGGATGCTGAATTAAATACTGTGAAGGACTCTTTCTGTCATGCTAGCTAGACACACGCACATCTAAAAAAGCAGGAATAATCAAATTTCATACTTTAACAAGCAGATTACTTATGAAGGTTAGGAAATAATTTTGTAGGGGAAATATTTCAATTTGCTATAGTGGGTTCTAAATGAAACCAGCACAGGCAAACCATATAAAATTGGGTTTATTCCCTCAGTAAAATTGTTTTCAGCTTCATAAGTTCACAGTCAATAGCCTGGTCAGTCTTACTATTTTTTTTGAAATTACCAGCTATGCATTATTACTTCTACATGCATAGTAGGAAAATGTTTTGCTTTAATTTAAGGATTATATTTTTCTTTCAGTCTCTCAGCAGTCTTCTGCTTGAACATCAAGTTGGAGTGTTCAAAGAGTATAGAGGTATGGGCAAAGAAGGTATTCTCTGACGTGCTGACTGAAATTTACTGAGATGGTGAATTAAAGGCACTTGAGGACGCATTGATACTGGACAAGGGAATACAGGTAATCTCGCCTCTGATAAGTAACAGCTGTGTTAATTACCAAAGGAGAAGATACAAGAATTTGCTGAGACCTGTGTGCAGTTTAAAAAATTAAATACTGGTAATATATTATTATTTAAAATATAATCTAACCACACTGTTTATACTGTTTATTAATATATAATCTATGAAAATGTGTATCAAGTCATTATTAACAAAACATTTATGTTTGGCTGCGTATATACATACATCTATGTAATTCCACATCTAGAAAATGTATGTGGTAGGTGTAATTAGCATTTGCTACTGCTGCAGTTGAAGCCAGTAATTTGCTTACTTGTCTGCCTCTAATTCCTCCATCTATTGCTCATCTGACAGCATATTTCAGCTAATTTCAGTTTTATCTGCTCCACTTTGGCTGCTTGTTCCAATGTATTATATTTTCAATGACAGTTAAATGACTCTTTTCTCAAGATGCAGTTTAGTATGCAGGGTGATGATTTGGCAGTTAAATAATACACTGTGATATGTAGCAGTTCTGATGAAAGTTTTAGTGTGAATTATGCTATGGAGTAAAATTTACCCTAATTACATATCCAAAACCTGTGGAAAATACAATGCGAATGTTTAGATGTAGGGGTTGGGAGGTTTCAGCTTTGAATTTTTCCCCAAAAGAATAAATATCTGCTTTTGTTTACTTATCTAATAAATAACTAGGGTTGAGTTTTGCTCCATGGAAATAGGAGATAGTAGAGCATACATGGCTTTTAAAAAGTTATTACTTTATATGTTCATTAAAGCATAAAATTAAAGTTACAAGAATAGCTTACAAGGGCCTTGCTGCTCAGCTTAAGTACAGCACTCCTAAATCTTCCCCAAACTCTCTTTAAAGGTTTGTATTTCATTTCAGCTTTTCCCAGGGTGCTACTTGAATTCATTTTCTACACAGATCAGCTTCTACAGAAAGTACTCTGATTCTAAATCAAACAACAGCTATTTTATACTTAAGACCTGCAGAGCTGTCATTTGTTAAGTGGATCAGAATCTCTCTTAATCCAACCAGTGATCTTTGAGGATCAGTAGGTAGCCCCTGTCCCATTATTGCTGTTTAAAGACTAATTTAAATGATGGTGATTGCTACCATTTTTAGATGTCATCAGGAATGTAGCAACAATAATTTGTTGTGAAATTTATATTTCTATTTTCAAGTTACAAAACATTTCCAGAACCTCAACTAATGTTCCTTTTCTTTCTAACTTCCTGGTGCTTTCTTAATTTCATTGCTTATTGTGATTTTTCTGTGTAGTTCAAATGTAGGTGCCAATTTTCTTTAGTGTTCATTATAATTAAAGTATAGTTTTCCTTATATAAATTATGACTACTAAGAAAAGAATGGCTCTTTTGAAAATATGGTTCAAAATGGAGCAAAAATAGAAACCTTCAAAACATCACCATAAATCTTGTTTTCAATATAGATATTCATATGTACGAAGTAAAGGTTTTTTAAAGATCTATTTCAAGTTTTCTTATCACCTTTAAGAATTATTATATTTTCAAGGAATTAAAGGATGTCTTGTCTGACAGTAATCTCCAGAAGTTACTTTTAAGGATAGCAGTAAAAAGAGCAACCAGCTTTAACAATTGAACATTTAATTGCTTTCTTTTTGATAAGGAATTATTTGCTGATAACTAATGATTTTCAAAATATATACCAGAGAGCTCAGAATCATCTCTCCAAACAGTGAACTTTTCTACCATCCTGTCAAATGTCCTCCAGTATTGTACTATACTGTTTATTTGCAATTTTTCAGATTAAATGAATAATCCAGTATAAGTTGCTAACCTTTCTGTGGTTCCCTTGGTCTTAAATCAGTACATGTAACAATTAAAAAGACTAGTCCTCCTCTACCCACCAATATGCACTACCATATTTCTGAGATGACAAAAGGCATTCTGAGAAGTGTGTAAGCACAACAATACAACTATCAGTAATATCCAATAAAGTTACATGTTGTTTCTTATGATGACTCATGACAGATTGAAATACATACATATATATCTAGATAGATCAATAAATAAAGGCCAAACAAACATTTGGCATAACTTTGAAATAAAAATGTTGATGGAAAAAGACAATGTTTAAACTTTACCACTAACAAAAAGGAGATTGCACATCAATTTTCAATATAATGGCTCAGTGTTGCTGCCTTGCATCTTTGAAGCTATGGGACAAGGCAGTTTAGCACCAGAATAAGGATGGAACAGGTAGGAAATATGATATATTGGAAAATCAGAATTATTCCTTTGATTTTAAGTTATCCAATCCTGAAGCCGCTCTACAGGTTGAGTGTTGAGCTGCTAGGTGAATTTCACCTAAATTGTTGAGGTTAAAACTCAGTGCTTGTTCTTGGTTGTTTTTTGGTGTTGGTTGGTTGGTTTGCTTTGTTTAATTTTGTTTGTTTTGATTTTTTATGAGTTAATTAAATTATCCTGTATTTATTCAACTATTTTAAATGTGAACTCATTAAGTTTGAAGCTTTTCCATTTCCCTTAAAACTAGGTCTTCTACTTTTTGGCTCATTATCCCACCTTTAATTCTGCCTAAAGCCTCAACTATAAGCCTGCCTGGCTGTACTTTGACAGTCACAAGCACAGAGATGAGCATACCTCACATACCTCTGTGGTCTGGTGAGCTAAGCCACAGCGTGGAGGTAGTATTCATTAGTTGTCACATTATAAAGCTGAGCCAAAAATGATTAGATAAAACAAAGCAGATTACTTGCTCAGATCAGTTACATCACTTATAATCCTGCCACTTCCAGATTTGGGAATCATTTTAATTTGTGCAGTAACAGCAAGGTAGGATGCAATTAAAATAGTACATCTACACCACCATTATTTCAATTCTTGTGCCATTAACTCTAAAATGCTGTATAGCATTCACAGGTGCAAAGGTGAATGAGGAATAATTTCTTTTCAAGACTGTTATTGAGCAGTAAATATATTGCTATATTGAACTGGTTCTGTGATCACATTTGACTGTGGAGAGAGACTGTTTACAAGACCTTATAGTGACAGGACAAAGGGGAATGCCTTCAGACTGAAAGACAGTAGGTTTGTATTAGATCTTAATGAAAAATTTTATACCCACAGGTCAAAAAAGAAAGCAAAGACAAACTACTGAAAATGCTGAGCTCAGGATCAAGAACTTGGTCAACACAAAGTGATCCTACAGAAACTGGAATGGTTTTCCATTATGCCAAGTATGATCTGCCTTCCTTTCTTGATTTTGCTGCTAAGACAGCAGAGGGTTTAAAGTCATCAAGTAAATAAAGCAGTTAATGTGGTGCTGGATAAAGATCAGCCTTTATCAGTGGAACAAACTAAGCTGATATTTAAAGGTGAGTATTATGGGTGTTAGCTATGATGCTCAGTCAGATAAACTTGACACCTTAATATATTTTTCTATTTTGATGCTAAGAACACATTAAGTATAGATAATGATAGATAAAACAAACTTTTAGATACTTTTACTACGTGTAGTTCTACAACTATGTGTTAGAGAACTTCTACTGTTAAAAACTGGATTGCTTACTAATATTCATAGTGATAGAGTTATTTCAAGTAAAGGTATGTTTTGTTTAGATTTACGTACTTTTCCAGGCCAATGTCAGTTTTAATACAGAGTAAAAGAATCTCATATGTACACAGCAGACGTTGGCAGCATTGTTACTAGCTCTTTTCTAATGTTTAGATTGAGGACTACACTGAAGCACGAGAGAAAATGCTGTGTTGTCAGAAGACAAATTCTAATGCTCTAACAGAATGATCAGAAGATTGCTGCAGTTTGCCTTTTCATTCATAAAGCAGGCAAAACTCACCATGAGGTTGCAAGTTGAAAGTTACTGAACAGCAGTCAGAATATTAACCACACCCCTAGGTAGCTGTCTGCAACAAGTCACAAATATTATGCTTATGCCACAAACAAGTGTCTTGACATCTCCTGTAGTGGGTAAGGGTAATGTGCTGTTTGGAGCTGGAGCTTGGTTAGCAAGAATAGAAGTGTGTTCACTCTTTTTATGATTTTCCAAATTCCTGTTGCTTTTACAGGTATATTCAGCATAAATTCCCAGATGCTTATAAGTTTTCTCTTGGGATCTGCAACCAATTTTCTTTCTCTGACCAGTGTCTTGAATAAAAAAACCCAAACTTTGGCCCATTGCTTACCATAATTCAAAGTCCAAATCACCTAGTTGTTATACTGCTGTGTTTTGTATCTGCCAGTAGCAGCAGACATAAATGTGCTATGTGTATATATCTAAAAATAGCTGGTAGGATTTTACATTTACACCGAGTTTCCTTAACTCCCTGGCTGGAATTTTGAAAGCAAGCTTTATCCTGCTAGAGACTGATCACTCTGCAAGGCAAGGCTGGTCTTTCATTTTATGTGTATATGTACTGTTCATGTCTTAAGACATTTCAAGAGTCACAGTGTTTTTTCCCCTCTATTTTTGTGGAAAAATGAAAAATTGTACAAGTCTGGTCCAACAGTGTCACATATCTGGCTAGAAAATTTGCATGCCTTCCTATTTTTGTATGAATGCCATTAATCTCTGCAGATCGGTGCCAAATAACTGCTAAATTTACACTAACAATGACCTTATTTGTAATGTAGCAGAGCAGACAAACGTGAAGGCTGAGGGAGTCTGTCACCACTGGGTGACAAGGGTGCAAGTTTCCAAGCTATGGAAAAGGATATGATTTTGGGAATGGAATGCAGGCTATGTGAAGCAGTGTTGTACCAACTCTGAGGACTCCGTTCTGGAAAACACATGAGAGATGGACAGTGGCTCCTCCAGATGCACTGGAATGCATCAGTAAAAAAATTAACATGGACTATGAATGCAAAAGGGCCATGGCCGGGAAAGCCATGCTCAGTAAAGCCCTGGATGAATAAAGCCAGCCTTATATTGTGTGGAAAAACTGAGGTGCTTACCACCTTATTAATATGGCATCAGGAAAGGGTGGATTCCATTATGATAATAGGAGTATTTTACACAGCAAATTTTTCACAATGAAGCAGCACTTTGAGTAGATGAGAAATTAGTGGAACTGAGGAATAAAGATAGTTTGATGGGTCACATGAAAGACTGCAGCCATATGGATTGGAGAAATGCAAGTATGGATAAAAAAATAAGCATAGGCATTGTGAGGGCACCTAAATAATGTTTACCTCCAAATCTGTAACATCTGTGAATTTGGGAAAGTATCTCTTCATCCTTTCTTCCACTTTAAGAAGTTTTTGATAAACTCTGTGTTACTTACTGTTTCATCTGCAGGAGAATCTGCTTTGCACTTTTCCTCAAGACTTCCTTGAAATCTTTCAAACAATGGTTTTAATGTAATGGCCCAGACCATTACAGAGGTTGACTTCCTAAAAAAGTGGCTGAGATTTCAGAAGATTCAAGCAAAGCCTATATGTTGTCATCAAAATGCTTTTGATTATGGCAGACTTTTTTCTTTTCTTTAGGTAGTATTAATTTTATTTCTGGGCCAGGGTGGGGGGCGGGAGGCAGTGCTGCTGGTTTTGATTATTTGGTTGGTTCATTGATTTTGGGTTGTTTGTTTGTTTAGACCACTGTATTTTCAGCAGTTAACTTGGGACTTTCACTCTTATTTAGTTTTGATGTGGCTATACTTAAGCACATCCTTGTGATTATTAACAGTTTCTAGTAAAGCCCAACCTTTGGAGGCATGTTGTAAAATGGGAAAATAACTTGTCTTTTTTTTTTTGGCAATCAAGTTTATATGCATAAAATGTGTATAGATTTGTTATCGGTACCTTTCTTGCTAAATTCAACTACTAAGGCAAAAAGAAATCTTTGTTTTTCATACTGCTTGATTCTTTCTGACCTTTACAGCTTGTACAGTGAAAGACAGACTGCTCTCTCCTAAAAATATTTATAGTGAGTTTATTTTACATTTTTTGTATGTTCATTAACTGCTATATTGTCCAAATTACACATATTTGTGAATGTGTGAAGTTTATTATTAAGCACGATTAAGGTGCCAGTTCTCTCTTTTTTGAATTTTTAACCATCCCATATCTCACAAAATTGTGCTGTTTAGTAATTCTTGCAAGTTTTTTATATTTTCCATATCCATCTCATAATTTCTGCCATCTGACCTTGGTGTCAAAGCATAGGCAGACAGGACTGCCTTTAAATAAAACTGAGTTCTTGCATTGATAATAAAGACATAGGACTCTATGAGGTAGTTTAGTAACAGGATGAGGATAGGTAAGTTCAAGTATTTAAAAATATTTTCCATTTAAAACATCTAGAGCAGATAGACAATAGCCTCTACAGGAAAGCTGAAGGACTCCTTGGATCCTCTCATCAAACACTCTTAGTGCACAGAGTGTGGAGACACATTAAACACTGAAGTGAAGAGACTTTTATTAAAAAAGTATCTTGATTTAATGCTGTATCATGTCCACTTTAATTATCATGGTTTTCTTGAGAACAGTCAAGCATGCCTCTTTTCCATTTAGCATCCCTGTCTGCCCTTACATGACCCTCTGTGAGGATTTCCATGAAGTGGGAAGGTACAGAAAGCTGGAAGCATGGAATCACAAAAAGCCACATTGCAATTGCTCAGAGCAAAGGTCAGAAAGACATTACTAGTGCTGCAGGCAAGGCCAGCACAAGTTAGTTAAATCCTTTTCATAATGTCAGTTTGGCTGTAAAATGCAGACATATTGAGTAGGGCCTCCTGGGAAGCAAAAATCAAATTTGGTAAGAGAAGTCACTTTTCAATGATTTAGGTTGATTTAGGTTGCAGAGTCAGGAAACACCACTGTGCTCACAGAATGAATATGTTGCATAATGCTACATAAAAATTGCTCTTAAATGTATTTCTATTTGTGTAAGAAATGTATCTTAGAAAAATTGTCAAGATTTAATTTCCAAAATGTTTGTAATGGAAAACTCTACCACACCTCAAAAGCCTGCACTGAGATTAAGTTTGAACCCTTGAACTTTTCCAAGACAAGCAATAATAGGTAACCAATCACTTTCAAAATCAAGTAGCTCGACAGGCAAAGCTCTTTTAGCTGAACTATGGATATGATGGATTCAAAGTTGTTCAGTAAACAGGGAAAAAACAGAAATCTTTGTGCTTACATTCTTTGTCAGAACTGTAAAGGTATATATCAATCTTTTCTGCAAATTACTATTTTGAAAATGAGCAATTGCCTTGATTAATTCCCTTTCTAAATATTAAAGGCACCCAGAAATTTCGGTGGATGCAAGGATGAATGCCAAATATTAGATATGGATGGTAAAAAAATTAATCTGTTAAAAGTTACTATGTTCTGGTAATTAGCCATTTACTAATCTTCACTGCTAAAGGAGAGGTTCTTTTTCCATCTCTGATGAATGGGTTATATAAATATTGTAATATATCCTTTTTTTAGCAAAAATTGTACCTAATCTACTAAGATAATGTCATTTCATATGAATAAAATATATAGTTCCTCTTTTGAAATATAATATTTCAGACTTCTCTGCTTTTTTCTGGATTTCAACACATAAAATATCCTATATCATGTAGCTGTAATACTTCATAGGTGTTAGACAGCATGTAAAAATTCATTATTTTCTTTAAAAAGGTTGGTATTTGATGATTGTTTTCCTGCTGCACCTCACCAGCACATCATTATTCAATCGCTCAGATGTCAGGACTCCTCCAATTTTCTAATGATATTTTTATTATTTTGAACAGCAAACATCACCAAATCTCATCCACAAGAGCTTCCTTACCAAAATGTCAGTCATATGTTTAACACTTCCTACCACTTCCCAACCACTTCCCATCAACACAAAGGTGTTGATCCCAGTGTCAGAGAGTATCCCAGTACTCTGCACCTCACTTGGCACACTGTTTTCACACCCTCTTGGGAAAACAAGGACAAGTCTATTTAACTAGGTTACTTCAATATTATTTTGTGAGAAGATAGTTTGGATGTTCAGAGGATTCAGTCATGCTAGGACATATGCCAGTGACTTGTGACCCCACAGCACTGGTGGTGGGCAAGAAAGGTCATCAGCAAAGCTCATCACTGGAAAAGCCTCTCTGCATCAGGTACTGCCCAGCTGGAATGTCTCTCTTAAAATTGTTAGCACACAATAATAACAAATCATCTGGCAACATTTTTCTTTTAATGAATGATTTCTAGGTAGCATCAAGCTTTCTTCCTATTTTGCAGAGGGTGTCATTATTTGATACCATCAATGTGCAGTGAGGTGCATCCTGAAAGAAGTGGGAGCTTGCCCTGCCCATAAAGGGTTTTTTCTCTTCTGCATCAGGTTGAAAAGCATAAAGCTGGAGAAACAACTCAGAAAAACACATTCATTTTGTTGTGTATATAGGGGGCTTTCTACATCTCAGGCTTTCATTCCTTGAGTAAAAATTTTTAAGGAGGAAAAATCCCTTCACTTAAAAATCACTATTAAGATGGACTGAAAACTGTATGCAAATATGAAATTACTACTTTATTATCAAGTTGTGGTGTTTATGAAGTTATAGCTAAGTTCATTAGTTCACCCTAAACCATTTGCCAATTACAATATAGCATACATTTGGTGTTTCAAGTAGGTAGAACAGTCTATAGTTATCGTGTTGATTCTATAAATATAGCCAAAGGGAATATTTATTCAAAATAAAGACTTTTTTTGACATTAGATTGTTCCTCTTAGCAGTATATTTAGCTGAAATGACATGATTTGGCACTGTCAATGCTTTTGACTCATGATGTAGGAAGAAGCATTTGAAAATAAACTCTTCTCTCTCTAATATATTTAGGAAAAATCAAGTGTTATCTGAACTTAATTTTTAACTGCTGAAAACAGAACTAACCCGTAAAGAAATTAGTCACTGTTAAACTGTGTTTGCTGGTAACAAACTGCTGAACTTCATGTAGTGTATGAAGGACAAAGAGTAAATTTGGAAGACTTCTGATGTATATGGCTTCTTGTAATTCATACAGACACATGAACTTCACATTTCTTTGGCAAGGGCTGCTAAAGTCACAATTCCTGATACAGCTGTGCACATACTAGTGAGCATAAAAATGGGGGCAAGAATTAATAGATCTTAGGGAAACAGGATGAGATCTGCTCTGCCATTGAATTCATGCAGAAGTGAAGTTGTGCAGGTTTCTATCTGGTCAATGTAAAAAATAATCTACAGAGAAATAAAGCAGAAGTCACAAAGCAAACGATATATGTTCCCACCACCACTTTTTTTGATTTCCATTTTTCTTGACCTTTCTATCAATCTGCTTTATAAGATTTCCTTCACAGGCACATAGAAGCAGTTTCCAACCACTTGAAGTGCTGAAATTAAGATACAATTTTTGAAAACACGAAGCCAGGAATAAATAATGAGCAAATTTCAACACAAAAAGGTGAAAATATTTTTAAAGACAGTATTTTCTGCACTGAATCAGGAAACATTTTGCAACCTTTTCAAATCACTGCCTCTGATGGCTCATCTGCCTTTAGGAAAAAGAGCTCTATGCTCTAGGAAAAACAGACACAGCATTTTATAGCATAATACATTTTTATGACTATTATAACAGAAAATTTTGACATTTTGACCGCTTGAAAATATTTAATCTCCAAGGACTACAAATTACTACCTTTGATCATTTCATATTGTTTTTCTTAAAAATTTTACTGTACCTTGCCTGGCCTGGCAGGGAGTGTGAAGAGCAGCTCAGTCTGCTCATCCAAAATGCCGGACTCATGTCCAAGCAAAGCAATATAATTGTGACCCTACTTTAATCTTCCCTCAGATGTCTAGAAAATGTGAGTGTGGTGCTTCAGCCAAAGGCCCCAATAGAACACCTTTGCACAAGCAGACATCCATGTGTTCTTGTCTAAATTTTTGAAAATGCAAAGTGACATGTAAATAAATTTGCCCATCTGCATCACGTGGTTTTTACTTTGAGTATTGTTCTCCCTGGAACCGAAAGTTGAGTAAAAGCACTCTATTCTGTTGTGTAAAACTACTTTATCTCTGCTTAAGTGCCAGATTTCTGGAGAAACAAAATGTCTATACAGCAAACACTTCAGCATAAATGACAAAAATTACTGATATATTACTCATGGGTAAATATTTGCACAATATTCAAATATACCATGCAAATGTAGTTCCAAATATCTGGCCCTGAAACTATCCATATTTCAAGGAAACTTCTCCCAAATGTTCTAATGTAATTTCCAGGCAATATAAATGCTCGTTATATTGGGCAGCTTTCCCAATCCCGGAGAAGAAAGAAGTGTTTCTTCAGAAAACCTTCATAACTCCTAAATGCTGATTCCTTTTGCTTCTGGAGTAAAAATTCCCCTTTCTGCTCATCATAGTCTTTCTTTTGTCCACTACAGCTGTCAAAGGGGAAACAGTTCAAAGACAAGATACGTATTTCAGAAGTGACAGCATTTGCTTTTAGTATACACACTGAATTAGACATATTTATCTTTCCATGATTGCAGAAGCTCCTGTCTCCTTTAAGATAAATATAAGATCTGTGCTGCTTTGTCCTTTCTTAGGACAGCTGTGTAAAATACCTCAAATGAGAAGGGAAGGTGGAAGGGAGAAGAGAAAGATGAATAGGAGTGAAGGATTTGGATCAAAAATCCATGGCTGAGTTCATATGTTTCAAATGTTAGTTGCAGCTATACAACTTTCATTTGTCAGTGACTTTCTGAAATAGAAAAACTTCTTGAGCCTTACCAGAATAGAGCAATTTTATAGAATTAGTGGATGTTAACATGACATCATGAATAATTTTGTTTTCTTATTTTCTCTCACATCTTGTTGGCTGCTGAGTTCCACACAGATATTTGGGGTAACACAGTGAAGTCTTCTTTGCAGTAAAAATTGTAAAGCATCCAAAGACCCATATAAATAGAATTTATTCATATAGTTATTGTTTGAACCAAAGTAATATCTAATGACTGCTGTATTTTTAGTGTTCTTTTGTGTTCTTTACTGCACAAATATTCTCTACATTATTTATATTCTATATAAGGACCACAGATGGCTATAGGAATAAAGATAAAATAAGCACAGGAAGAAAAGCAAATACAAGGTCACAAATGTTATCAAATATACATTCTGACAGTAAAATAAGATTTTCCTTCTTGTTAGTGTTTCTTCCATTGTCTTATCAGAGTAAGCAAACAGTTGTTCTGATTTGGTAATTGAAGTCTCTTCATTAAAGCAGCTGGTGGGAGAAAGAAATCTAAAATCTGCTGTGGAATCAAAATAAAGGAGAAAAGGAATGGAGGCTTAATGAAGAGTCTTGTAAAGGAAGCCAAGTTGTTATATTAACAGTTCAATTAATACAAAAGTTCACATTATATTTCATCAGCAAAGCAGAAAATACAGATCAAAAATAAAATTACTTTTTTTAAACATTTATCTTTAATTAGGCTTGTCACGGATGTTTTCCTTTTTGTCCTAGATACATGTGAGAATTAACAAAATATGCTAGGGAACTTTAATCAACAGGTAGTATCAGAGGTCCTGTTTACTGTCCAACGTTCCAGACATAAGTCTACTTTTATCTATGTTTATGCTCCAGAAAAGTCCAAACAGATCTAGTAGATAGCTATCAATATGAATCCAAACATTTTTCTAAGCTTAATTTTTAGGATCCTTAGTCTTATTTAAAATTTTTGAGGACATTTTCTCTATGTGGGAAACCATCATTGTTCCTGTGTAACAGCCACTCTAATGCTGAAAACAAAAGATTGTGGAGTTTTGAAAATAGCTTCACGTGCCTATTTTTATTCGGCTTTAGGAAGATTTTTAAAGTTACATTAATATGGCAGAATGAACTCCCTTTGACTTAGTATGGTGCTTACACTAAAGATTTCTAAGTTCCAAAGTCTTGTTCTCCATTAAAGCCCTTGTATTCCCACTTCTGCACTTAAAGCAGTATCTCTTTATAATCTACAGATAGGGTATACTGTTGATCGATAAAAATCTAAAGCAATACAATAGAGATGATAGAATGTTTATAGTCTGCTTTTACTGATCCTCACTATCATTTGGAATCCAAGCAGGCATTTTCCAAACCTGAGATGATATCCAAAGAGAACAGATTGACCTATAGACACTACCCTGCGGTGTTTTGGGCCAGGTCGCTTTTCCAAGTGTGCTCTTTCTGCCCCATGTACCATCCGAACAGGTGTTCCGCTGAAGTTTGAATGATGGCCAGCTAGCTCAACAACAGCTAGGGAGGAGAGGTGAAGGGAATCAAGGGACTGGAGGCAGAAACATGGATAGAAGCAAACAAAAAGCAGAAAGGGAAAGGTCATTTTAAAGTAGATGTGGGTGAATAAGTATAAGCAAAGCTTGGGAAGAGACAAGGTACGAAATATGGCAAATAGAAAAGAAAGACACAAGAAATGAGAAAATATAGCAAAAAAAAATAAATACCAAAAAAAGGATGAAAGAGAAAAAAAGGCAGAAAAATGATAAAAAATATGAAAAAATGAGAATAAGACTTTAAGCTTTATACAAAGGTAGAAAAAAGATGATGAAATCATCTGTTTATTATTGTCTGTAATGGAGAGAGATTCTTTGAGAATGTAGTATATCCATTAATTATATGAATATGCATTATAGTTGTGATTTTACTAATCTTAATTCATATAATTCCAATTTAAACCAATACTGGATTCAGATGTATATCTGAATATTTTATATATATATATATATATATATATATATATATATCCCCACTGAATATAACTTAAATAATTCAAGATAAAATCACACTGTCTATATAGAATATTACCTCTGTCTTTATATGTATAAGAAAGACTGTACTTTGAAATAACTGCAAAGATGAAGCTATTGAAGTAACTGGAGCAAAAGACTGAACATGGATAAAATAATAACGAACACAAACAAGAAATTAAGAACTATTTTAACTAAGACATATTGCAGTCATATTTATCCAAGCAGCTCAAGACATTTAAATCTAAATTGGCAAAATATTTTTGAAATGTATGTACACTTTTTACACGCTCAATAAACAAAGTAAGTAATCACAGCATCCTTGAGTAATTTACAGAAAAAAGTAAAGATGAGTTGTTAATCAACGTTTAAGTCCAGAGAAAAGAGAAATTAAGCTAACTTTACTCATTTTAAAACACAAAACTTTTATTGAATTATAGTTAGTTTCGAATTACCCTTGAAACATTTATACATTGTATTACAAAACTCTGGGTGCATATAACTATGTGGCTGGATCTTAGGTTTAGTGGAACAATACAGTTCTGATTGGAAGGAAATACATTTCCTCTTCTAAAACTTTTTTTATGTCATTTCTGGTCCAAAATATAAAATAGTATTCAACCACCTTTCATTAAATGAAGAAAACACAGGAAAGTACAGGACTCTGCCAGGAATTCACAGTGTCTGGATCTCACCTCTTGTGTAACAAGAGAATACTTACCTTAGGAAAGCTAATTTTCCCTTGTAAAATTGGACTATATTTGTGAAAGCCAAAAATGTAAAATAAGTGAGACAGTTCCCACTAACAGAAAGAAATATAGGAAATCACACTGCCAGGATCAGTCAGACATGGAGGCAACAGGATTTTTTCCCCACCTCATTTTTATAGCTAGGAACTTAACTAAAATAGTGCCATTATTCAGTGATCCTAAGGAACAGGGTTGGTTTTTTTAATGCATTCTGCTAGGATGAACATCTTGATAACATGTCAAATTCTGTGACAGAGTTGTACAGGAGGGACACCAGGTGACTTGCCTTAGGTATACTACCCACAGAAAACTAGAATTTGTTGAGTTCTCTTTGAGCAGAGGGCTCATTTTGTTGTTGTTAAATAGCCTTCCATAGCTTTCTCCACTTCACAGCATAGTTTGTACAGTTTCTTGGGTTTTTCCTTAGGAGTCCATAAGACAGAGAGTTCCAATAGACAGCCTGGTGATTTAAGATAGCCTTTATAAAAAACCCCAAACCCCTTAGAGTGAAATGGATAGGGCTTTATTGAAAGACTTGTAAGAATGATGTTGGATATTACATTACCATTATATATGGGGATTCCTAAATATCAATAAAAACCATGATTGCATGCTCTTTAATTAGGTTCATCATAAAAATAAAGCCTGATTGATTTAGTTTGTTGGTTTGGCTTTTTTTGCTTATTTCGTTTTTTATGTAACTTGTTCCTTGATCCAGGATATTTTCACCCTTCAAGTATCTTATGAAAAGCACCAATAGAATAATTAAAATGTGATACTAAAAGATCTGAAGTGACTGAAATTGAACAGAATATTAGTGCATTATATATGCACACCTAGTTCAAGAAGACATTTGTAAAGCAACTTTTTTTTCAAGCAGTAACCAGACTGTATGATCCCAGTGATATTACAACTTGCTCTTTGCCCCAGGAAAGATAAAACTTACAGCTCTCTAAATATTAATTCTTAGAGAAAGAGAGAATCCTTAAGAGGACTTGAGTTTGAGGAAGGCAGGAATACAGCAGTAAATTTAAGTCCTTCTCTCAAAATAAATCATATGACTTACAATGGATGTTACTAATAAATAAAAAAAGTCTGTTTTTCGAAAGATGACTAGCACTCCAATTATAGATCCAAACTAGTATTTAAACACACATCACATATCTTCCTTCTGTGGCAGGCAAAATTTTAAACAAATTACAGAACTCCTCTTGTAAAATTTTATTTTATGCTGTTAAAGCAGAAATCTGATTAATTAACTCTCAACTTAGGAGAAAATTACAAAAACCTGTAAAAATATAAACCTCATGACTGATATTTACACAGATCCCAGAATTAAAAATAACTGCCTTTCCATTTAATTACTTTGGCTATTAGTTTGTTAGACTGTCTGCACATTTTTAAAGTATAAATATCACAGCTAGACAACACAGCTTGGAAGCCATGACAGCCAGACTTGGCAGTCAGTTCATCCATTCTGCTTTCCCTTATCATTAATCTAGTCCTGAGTCTAGCCTGGAAAAATAAACCAATATTTCTAGTAACTTTGTTACTGAATCTGGTATACAGGTTTAATTAATTTGAGTAAATATGAGGGAAAATATGAGAAAAATATTTTTATGATTTTTGAATTATAATTCTTATTACAATTAAAATTATTAATTAATTTTCTTGAATTACAATATTCGTGTAATTTAGGACATTCTGTTACAATATTCTAGCTACTTTTTCAGGTTTATATTATGGCCTTTAGTTTAAAGATGGAAAATATTCAAATAATGGAGCTTGGGAGCTGGTTTAAATATTTTTTTTTATATAGTATCTTAAAACAAGTTTGATCACCAGTGAGCTTACTGTATTATTAGTTTTTTTCAGACTTTCTTAATATCCAAGATCTAGCTAGTACTAGATTTTCTAGCAATAAAATATTGCACTGATATGCACATGCATTTTAGAACTTCAGTTAAAAATATTGAGTCAAATGCCACAAATCGGTTTCACAACTTCATATCTTAGTATTTCCTTATCAATAAGCCCATCCAGAGAGCAGGTAAAAGTCTAAAAAATAATAATTCAGATTTTTCTTTGCTTTACAATTCACTTCATTTTCACTGTATACATCAGACACTGTATATATTTCTACAAATATAAAGAGATTAAATAACTAAAAGATTTAAACTAACATGTCTAGTGTAAATAAGATATGCAGTGGTTTGGCTTCTCCAATGGGTGCAGCTCCGGCCAGCCCTGCCGCCACTACAACCAGGGGGCCACTTTGCCAGAGGCGTGGGCAAACCCGACCACGGTGCGGATAGTGCGCAGAATAGAAAGGCGGGACTCTCAGGGTGTGCAACCAAGGGGTGCGTGGTCCCCAAGGCAGCGCTCCGAGGAGAGACGCTGGCCTCGAGATGGCACGGCTCTTTATTGAGTGGGTTACAGGGGTGGGATTGCGTGGGACCAATCACAACCTTTTGCCAATGTATAATGAGGGAATGCACAACTTTTGAACCAATAATAAGTAACTTGGGGAGGAGGAATACATGATGAGGGGGTGGGGAAGTTATATAACTTAAAGATTGACACTTAACAGAAAAGTGGTAAACAACTATTATGGGATAGGGTTACCAGGACAACCAAGGTTTTGGCGGGAAAGTCTGGGGGAAGGAGAGAAGGAGAGAAGGAGAGGGAAGGAGAGAAGGAGAGGGAAGGAGAGGCCATCTTAAACAATAGTAATAATTACAGAATTATAAAACACAAATTATAAAACCAAACTGGAGCAGTGAAAACCCAATTGGAATTGAATTTAAGCACCACCACAAAGATACAAGAAATATTATTCTAAATCATATGTTATAAGTCCTTGCAAACATTCCTGGAACGTCTTTCTCTCCTATTCAAGCCTGATGTCAGGATGCAAGGAAGGAATAAAAAGAATATTATTTGCAAAGTTTTAATGGGAGATGGAACTACAAAAAATATCTTTTTACATATTTAAGTGATGGCCAAGGAACATTCCTGATCAGGCCTTGTATTCAACTTTTTTTTTTCAGGTTCATGTTATTATGTGGAGTTTCAACAAAATATTCTTGAGGGTTGTGCTCCTGGAAATGAGAACATAACTGGACTTTACTTTTAAATTAGCTACATTCCTTTAGGCACAAAGTTAACTATTTTAATGATCTTTTGAGGATCAAGAGCAAGTTAAACTTGTCATTCAGACAAAGTCCCACAAGTGATCAGAATTTTTATGTCACTAAAAAGGGCAATATAAATACATTCATTTCAGTTCTTTTGTCAAATATCTTTCACAAATAACAGCACTAAGGGCTTATAAAAAACATAAAATGATAAAAAGAAAGAGATGTTTTTGCCACTAATGCAAACTGAAGACACCAGTAAAGTCTAGGAAACCACCACATGGCGCTAAAATATCCTTTTAAGCAGGAATGAAAAAGTATTTTGTATCAATCTATTTTAGTCTAATATCGCAATATTTCTGTCCTCACAACAATATTTTCATTAAAATTTAGTCTTACATTTTCCTACACTGCAAAGGTACAAAAATTTTGATCTTGTCAGTTTTCTGGAATTTTTGTTGTCTCTGGTACCCTTTGCTTCCTGCGCCATGACATAATTTTAAAAGGGATAAAGTTGCCAGCCTACTAAAATACAGAAGATCTGAAAGGTTAACACAGTACATCAAGTGGATAATAAATTGTGCATGAAAAGTTTAATGTCTTATTCACAGTGCAGGAATTAATAATAAGGACTGAGAATTACAGAAAATTATTTAAGCCTCATAATAAGGTTTGTAATGAGAACAGAAAGTATTATTGAAAAATAAAATACTTTTGAAGGGTATGATTGACATTGTAATACAGAATTTGAATTGTGAAAGAGTAGACAATGGACATCATCAAATGAAAAGCACATGTAAAAGAAACCAAAACCAAGGAAAACTTCAGTGCTTTGATAAATGCTCGTTACAAGTTATGAAACATTCTAAGAGCTTGGCTTATGAGGGCAATCTGTGATTTTAAAGAACCTTATCTTTTAGGTACTTTTAAAATAATTATTAACAATTAACATTAAAAACTAACATTAATCAATTAAAAAAATCTCTGTATCTAATCTGAAGAATCAGATACCATTTTCAAGCAGAAAAGCAGAATAACTAATAGCATTTTCTGTTATTGTTTCTAAATTTGAGTATATGCAGAAGCTGTTCTGAAATACACATATTAAATTTTTTGTAAAAATCTGATGATTTAAGTAATGAACAGAATGTTAGAATTGCTTCAAAAGGAACTTTTTTGTCACAGTATATAGTAGTAGTCCCACCTTAAAATAGTGATTGTCTTCTCTGACCTGAAGGTAGAATACTCTACCAAAACTCAACTGTCTCATTATTTTTTTCTTCTGCCTTACTTCCTAAGTAGCTTAGTCTAAAACTGGAAACTAGTAACAGTAAGAGAAGGTTGAATCTTGTCCAACTCATTAATTGAACTGAAATTTCTGTAAAACGGAGCACTTTTCCTGTGCCTGGATTCAGTGGAAAACCACAGTGCATATGAAAAACTTAGTCACTAGTTTGTTTCAGCCATTAAAAAACTTCATCAAATACTTCCATGGTAACTTCCTATGACACTTTACTCCCAATGGAGAAATAAAGTGATACTCTGTTCAAGGCTGAATATTCAATTTAGCCAGTAACTTATGAACATCATTATGCCAGTTTAATGGTGGGCTCAGACCCACATGAAGTGACTGACAGTGGGAACAATTTAGCTGCTACTTGGCCATAAAAGAAAAGAAAAAAAAAAAAAAAGGGGGGGGGGGGGGAAGGAAAAAAAAAAAAAAAGAAAAAGCCTATGTTACTGGGATATTTGTCTACATCTGCTTTAATGAACAGTTCAGCTGATGGTGAGGTTCTGACTCAGAGACTCAGAGTACCCATTTCATCATTTCATCATATCCTTCTTCTTTTTCAGCCTCCACTGTAGGTGAATCCTAGCTGTGTTCCATGGACTGAATGCTGATTTGTAAGTAGAGTGCATCAGCTTGACAATACAAACACATCTTCCAGATTACATCAATAGAAAAAGAATCCAGTTCATGCACTCCAAGATCACTCTAATACATTAATATTTTTCCAGTTCTATCTTCAAAAGACACCCTACAGTAGAAATAACTGGAAAAATAGGCTTAATAGACATCTTGGAAAATATTTAAACTAAAGTTTCCATCTGTCACTAAGACTGATAGTGGTTATAGCTATTCTGTATCAATTTCAAAACTATGATAATTTTAAAACAGAGATGCTACAAAAAAAATTATTTTGATTTTTGCACAATTATGTCTTAACAAATCAGACTGTGGCAATTTTGAAATTACCCAGTTCAATTAAAAATATATAGGATTATATAGAATACATATAATTTTTCTGATGAAGATTCTATTAAAGGAGTATGCACATAATTCTATATTAATTTTCCTATAAATAGCTGTCGGTTAATGTATTTATTATTAGTTATTTAATAATGCAATACAAGCCAGAAAGAATTTGTCTAGCTTCTGCAGGAAAAATATTTGTCAGTGTTGTCTGCCTCCTCCCTGTACACTCTGAGGAAAGGATTGAAATAAATATTGAATGTCCAGGTTTCTTTCAATCTGTTAATCAGAGAGTTAAAAATATTCCTAAATAAGAATAAAGAAGAATGACTATTTTTTCACCATTCTGGCCTTGAGTGGGAAATGGATTGAATTATCAAACTGGAAATAAGAAATCGGAACAAATTTGCCCGTCTTACCACTCAAGTCCTGCTGCAAAATCGCTTTAGCTGCCTGGAGGCAAGAGAGAAGATACAAGCAATTAACTGTTCCTGCAATTCGAGGAAAGACAGATTCTTCTCTTGTTAAGTAAAACTGAAGTAAAAAGTTCCTCTAAATTTACAGTTCTAAGCAACTAGTTTAAATGTCTAAACAAGGCTGAATATTACTCTTGTCATATATACTTTGTATAAACCTAATGGCACAATGACATCTATCCTGCTTTCCAAGTTTTTGTAACTTTATATAATTACCTACATATCTCCTTTATACAGGTTTGACAAAAATCTAGACAGTAATTTTGACTCCTTTTGGAAAGTCATCTTAAAAATTTACCATGTGACTTTAGACAGAAAATGGCCTGACACATCCTAGAGATGTCACTGTTACTTAATGACTCAGAATATGGAAAAACGACTGAATTGGCCACATAACATAAACAACTCCTGTAGTGGATATGAAATGCTGGTGTGATCCATTAATAAAAAATGGTCTTTTTTTATTACCCTGTGGATGTGGAATATGTTGAACAAAAGAAAAAAACACGTGAATTAGGTCTCAAAACTGCAAATTATAATTCAAAATTCCAAGTGTGTGAAAATGGTGCAGTACTACGGTCTCTATATTTTATGAGTAAATTGAGATATATATACAGGACAAATTAGATTTGTTTAAAATTTTCTTTGCAGCACTGCTTCAGTCATAGTTTGCAGTCTCTGCAGCTACCAACTTACACTTTGGTTTTGAGGTCAGCATTGGATACTATCTGAAGGATATGACTTGGTGGCACACGTGCTCTGCTACTTTTTCTCTGCTTAGTGTTCACTTCAAAAACCTGAGAGTAAAAGAGAGGGGTCTTTAAACTGTCCTAGGCCTATTTAAATTTTACTAAGAATAGTGCCTACAGGTTGTACCTGTCCCTGGTTCCTGTCCACAGATGCTTTAGGGCTGTTGAAACATCTTTTTAAAAATAAATTACTGAAAACAGTCACAGAGACTGGAGTATGACTCTGGAGTGAGGAGAAGTCCTTTCCCCAAGCCCTTGTAGCTTAAGGGACTTGCTAGGCAGCAGGTTGGCTGTTGCAAATTCACAAGGATCAGTTCTTCCTGTGAAGATTTTTTTCCCTCCCTTAGAACAGGAGGCTGCAAGTTGTGTGAAAGTCACCCATTTTTGGATATAGCACACATGTGAATAGGGAAACCTTCCCTGTGAAGTTTTACAGAAAATGTATTTAGGAACCTCAAAGATTCACCATAAGGGCTTCAAAGAGAGAAGTATGTTAGAGAAACACATGATTACTCAGACTGACTAGTTCTCCTGAAGGCAAAAAACCAACCAAACAAAAAAATCTGCCAGAAAGCATACAAGAACTTCTGTGCCTACATAAGTGTGTATCAGTCAGGATGTCAGCTATTCATGGCAGTCCTGTTACTGCAAGAAAAATTTTAAATCCAAACCAGTCTACAACTCCCTGACCTCCTTTCCATTCCTGAAGCCCCCTCTCCTTTCAGTCTCTTCAAAATTTTTTATCTTCCACTGTTATCTTATGTTACTATTTCAGTTGGACACTATGCTTCAATTCCAAGGTGAAGTTTTATTTGGAACATAAAAGGAGGAACAAATGCAGCTCAAATAGCAAAATATACCTGCAGCAACCAACATGGTTTGTGTGCTTGCCATTGTCAGGTTCTCTCCTTTGAGCCCTAAATGAATCTATGGAGTTTGCAATTGTATATTGAATTGTGGTGGTGCTTAAATTCAATTCCAGTTGGGTTTTATAATTTGTGTTTTATAATTTTGTAATTATTACTATTGTTTAAGATGGCCTCTCCTTCCCTCTCCTTCTCTCCTTCCCTCAGACTTTCCTTCCCCCCCCCTCAAACCTTCCCGCCAAAATCTTGGTTGTCCTGGTAACCCCATCCCATAATAGTTGTTTACCACTTTTCGGTTACCTGTCAATCTTTAAGTTATATAACTTCCCCACCCCCTCATCATGTATTCCTCCTCCCCAAGTTACTTCTTATTGGTTCAAAAGTTGTGCATCCCCTCATTATACGTTGGCAAAGAGTTTTAATTGGTCCCACGCGATCCCACCCCCGAACCTACTCAATAAAAAGCCGTGCCATCTTGAGGCCAGCGTCTCTCTTCGGAGCGCTGCCTCGGGGACACGCATCCCCTTGTCGCACCTGTTGAGAGTCCCGCCTTTCTATTCTGCGCACCATCCGCACCTTAGTCGAGTTTGCCCACGCCTCTGGCAAAGTGGCCCCTGGATGTAGTGGCGGCAGGGCTGGCCGGAACTGCACCCATTGGAAAAAGCCGATCCACTGCAAGCTGGCGCCCAACGCGGGGCTGTCACGCGTGGGCGAACATCTGACAGCTCGACGGCGACGGCTCTGACGCTGTGCCCTCAATTTGAGAGCCACGTGCTCGAATCCGGTCCGTCGGGACCTTTTACGGATTTTTCATTGTCGTCGCGCCTCCTGGTGGTCAGTTGCGCTCCCGGGAGGAAGAAAAGGGGAGCTCTGCAGCACCCAGCAGAGTCCTTTTCAGTGCGGATCGGATCCCAAACCAAACCGCCGTTTCCACGCAGGAACCAGGGACGGGTAAGCGTGTGAGCCCCATCGCCCTCACCCTACCCAAAAAGGGAAGATCCAGCCCAGGAGAGACTGTCCTGGGGGGATCAGCCGCGCGGTGCTCAGGGGGGGTTTGTTTTCCTCTCTCGGGTTTTTGTTTCGCGGTTCCTGTTTTTATTTCTTTTTGTTGTTTTATGTTTTGAGTTTCCGCGGTTCCGAGCTGGTCCCAGCTCGCTCTGGGATCGGGGGAAGCGACACGGGTGCGCCGCGGGAAGAAACCGAGGCCGCGAGATCGGGAGCAGCACGGCAGAGCCTGTGGTGTAGTGGTTAGGGCTCAGCGCTTTCGCCGCGGCGACCCAGGTTCGAATCCCGGTCGGGGGACCGGGTTCGCGGGATCGCGGGAGCGGCGCCGTGCTCGTCTTTTTGCCGGCCCGGGCGCGGGAGACGTGAGTTCGATTCCCGGTCTGGACCGGGACCGCGGAAGGCGCGGCGGAACCCGGCGGGTCCCGGCGCGGAGCCGCCCCCGCTTTTTGTCTGCGCATGGGCACAGACGGGGTTTAAAGCGGGGCTTTTTTGTTTTACGCGGCACCTCTGGGGTGGAGGCAGCGGCGGGGAGCTGCCTGACCGGAGTTTTTTCGTGCTGGAATTCGGTTTTCAGTTTATTTTGTGTTGCGGTACGGTTTGGAAGGAAAAATGGGTGCCAGGCTCTCGGCAGAACAGAAAGACGTTTTTCGTTGTTTTGTTGGTGTTCTCAGTTTTAATAAGGTTAAGTTTTCTAAAGGAGAACTGAAGCAGTTTGTGCGCACGCTCTATTTGCATTTCCCCAGAACGAATCCGGAAGTTGTGACAGACCCCCGATATTGGGACCCCGTCATCTTAAAACTTACCAAATTGGCTGCCGCTGGGGACAAAAATGCGGCGAAATACCTGTTCTGGTCGCGGCAAATTCAAACTGCCGTGAAAAATATGAAGGGAGTGCAGAAAGAGCGGTCTCCCGGAGAAAGCTCTGTTTCCCCCTGTTCTTCCCGTTCTGTGTCCCCCTCCCCTTCTCCCCGCCGTGGCATTCTCAAGGGTGCAGCGGGCATACCCCAGCCCGCCAGCCCTGGCCCCTTCAGGACACCATCCCCCCGCCTGGGACAGACAGGGCAGTCTGCCCGGGACCTCCGACAGAGCACTGGCCACGCTCTCGAGGAATTTTCCCTTCCCCGAACCTCCCTAAACAAACCCCGAGTTCAGTTCAGTGTTAGTGGAGGCGCCGGCGCGGAGCCGCTCGGCGCCCGCGCGGGAGGCGCGGGGGAAAAGCCGCTCGGCGCCCGCGCGGCAGGCGCGGGGGAAAAGCCGCTCGGCGCCCGCGCGGCAGGCGCGGAGCCGCGCGGCGACCGCGTGGCAGGCGTCCATGCGGAAGAACCGCATGGCGACCGCGTGGCACAGGCATGCGGCGTCCATGCGGCAGACGCACGCGTCGCCCATGCGACAAACGCACGCGGCTTCCATGCGGAAGGAGACCCTGGCGCCGATGCGGAATGCGCATGCGCCGCCCATGCGACAAACGCATGCGGCGTCCACGCGGAAGGCGCGCGCTGCGCGCGCGTGGAATGCGCACGCGGTGCCCACGCGGCAGAACCGCGTGGCAGCCATGCGGCAGAGGCGCAGGCACGCAGTGCCCGCGCGGCAGAGGCGCGGAATGGCGGCGGCCGCATGGCGCGGTCGTTCTCTTTGTCCGCCCTACCCGCCAGCCCGCTGCCGGGGGCGCCGCTCGCCGCCGCCGCCGCCCCGCTCCCGTTCCCTTCCCCTTCCCAGTCTTCCAAGTTTTCCCCCCCCAACCCTTTTCCGTCCCCTTCCACCCTTCCCCGAGGCTGTCACTGTTCTGAAACCCCTTCCTATGACCCCCCCACCTGCCGCTCCTCCCGAGTCTCCACCCAAAACCACTCCTCCGAAGGCGTGCCTTTCCCAGACCCTGGCACGCCCCCCTCCCGTCTTCGGCCACTCCCCTTGGTGACGCCCAAGTCCCGCCCACTGCCTCCCGGTTCCCACGCCCCTTCTTTCGGTTCCCACGCTTGGGGCAAGGAGGGGGAGGGGTGGGATCCAGGAAGTGATGGTCCCCATGTCCCTTCTATCGCTCCAGTTACCTACAGGAGGGGTAGGGGAGGGCATGAGGAGGCAAAGTGGCAGCAGTTGTCCCAGAATGTTGTCAGGGAACTCATGAAGGCCCTCAAGGAGTACGGCCGCATGAGTCCGTACTTCCTTGGTTTGTTAGATGGCCAAATTACCGGGAGTGAGGTTGTCCCACATGACATCAAGTACCTATTCAGGTGCTTGCATTCCAGAACTGAGTATCAGCTCTGGTTTGCAACCTGGAAAAGGCACTTGCAGGACGCCCTCCCAGGGTGGTCAAATGACCCTGACACGGCTGTGGACAATGAAGGGAACATGATCACGCTGTCACATGTGATGGGTGAGGGAGAATGGGAGATGCCCCAGAAACAAGCTGAAAGCCTCCCAAAGCCGTTGTTGAAGCAGATCGCTCAGGTTGCTGTGAAAGCGTTTTCCACCATGCGGCCTTCCGGCCCCATGGAATCGTATTCAGATGTTTTTCAGGGACCTCAGGAAAACTTCCTGCTGTTTGTGGAAAGGCTAACGGTAGCCATAGAGCAGCAGGAAGAGGACGAAGTGGCAAGGGAGAGGCTGGTCACGTTGCTGGCGTTCAGGCACGCCAACGAAGTCTGCAAACAGGCCATGCTGACCCTTCCACGGATTCCCAAGCCGACATTACAGGACTATGTCGAGGTGGTAACTGAGGTGGTCCCCCTGATGACACCAGCAAAGCCAGAGAGGCCGGAACAGCGACGGAAAGCGGTGAATGCAGCAACCACAGAGACCCCAACCATCCATCAGAACAACGCGGCCGTGGTACCAAAAGGGAGGCGTCCATCTGGAAATTCAGCTGACAGGCCTTGCGCCTTATGTGGGAAGCAAGGACACTGGTGGCAGGCTTGTCCCCTGAGACGGGAGTTTCAGGAATTTAAACAAGCCAAAGAGGGAGGAGGAGGAAATGGGAGGGGAGGACGCTCCCAACAAAAAAACGAATAAGGGAGCGCGGAGCCACCCAGTGCGATGACCCCAATCGGGTGGCCCAAGCCGGGGGAGGAGGAATGGGGAATGATGATTTGAGTTGTACCGGACATGACATTTTAACGGACTTGACTTTTTCTTCCCAGAGGCAGCAGAGGAGCCCTCTGAGAGGGAATTCACCGGACGAGACAAGAGGCTCCCCTTTGAGGAGTCTTTCACCTGATGATCCTGACCCGAATGTGCCTGTTCCTTTCACAGGAAAGTCCTTGACAACAACAAGCGAAGGAGTGCCCTTTCATCTTCAGTTGTCTGATGCCCTGTGGATCCGTGATGATGAATGGCACCGCGTGGCGGTATCTAGAAATAGAGGTACCTGGCACAAAATTGGCACAACATATGTGGTCGTGGGGGATTGTAAACATACCCCGCCAGAGATTGAGATTGTTCCCCAAACCATTCCTGCGGATCCCAAGTGGTTTGAACTCTGGCTTCGCTGCACGACTCCACCCATTTATTTGTCAAAGGGACAGATAGTCGCCCAGGCAATACCATCACTCCCTGAAAGGGTGTGTCCTGAGGGCGACTGCAGGACCTGCCACCCCCAGATAAACACAGTCATAAACATCACACATGACAGACCTGAGGAGGTGTGCAAATTAAGGGTGGGCGGGGAGACCACCATCATTAAAGGTCTCCTTGACTCGGGGGCGGACGTAACGGTAATCCCGGAACACCTATGGCCGTCACGTTGGCCGTTGCAGACAGTAGTGGAGCAAGTTGAGGGTGTTGGAGGCCTTCAATTGGCAAAAAAATCAAAGCACATGGTGCAAATTAAGGGGTCCAATGGGCAATTGGCAAACATCCAGCCCTTTGTTTTGAATTACAAAGCACCCCTGTGGGGGAGAGATGTCCTGGCCCAGTGGGGGGCAACAATTGAATTCCCTGACCCTCCACAAAATTTTCAGGCTGCGGTCACTGAACTGCGCCCCACCCAAAAACTGAATTGGAAAACGGATTCTCCAGTTTGGGTGGAGCAGTGGCCGCTTTCTAAGGAAAAGTTAAAGGCGCTGAATGAGCTCGTGGAAGAGCAACTCCGAAAGGGTCACATAGAGGAGACCACCTCTCCTTGGAACACCCCGGTGTTCGTAATACAAAAGTCGGACAAGACCCGATGGAGGCTTCTCCAGGACCTCAGACAAATTAACGAGGTCATCGAGGACATGGGATCTCTCCAACCAGGGATGCCTTCCCCAGCCATGTTGCCCCAAAATTACAATTTGGCCGTGATTGACATCAAAGATTGTTTCTTCCAAATTCCTCTTCACCCCGACGATGCTCCGCGGTTTGCGTTCTCGGTTCCTAACATCAACCGAGAGGCCCCAAGGAAGAGGTATCACTGGAGGGTGCTTCCCCAAGGAGTGAAGAGCAGTCCCGCCATTTGCCAGTGGTACGTGTCTTCCTTGCTGACCCCCGTGCGTGCAGCTGCACACCAGGCCGTCATCTTGCATTATATGGATGACGTGCTCGTGTGCGCCCCCAACGACGACCTGTTGACGCATGCGCTTGACCTGACAGTGGCTGCACTGGTTGCTGCAGGGTTTGAGTTGCAGGAGGCAAAAATTCAAAAGATGCCACCTTGGAAATATCTTGGCCTCGAAATTAATAAGCGGACCATTGTTCTGCAAAAATTGGCGATCAGAACCAAAATTGAGACCTTAGCGGATGTGCACCAGCTGTGTGGGGCTTTGAACTGGGTGAGGCCTTGGCTGGGTCTCACTACCGAGGACCTAGCACCTCTTTTCAGTTTATTGAAAGGGGGAGAGGGGCTGAGTTCCCCTAGGTCACTCACCCCGGAGGCACAGAAAGCACTGGAAAGGGTTCAAGAGTTGATGTCCACCAGACAGGCAAATCGATGCCATGCTGATTTGCCTTTCCGATTTGTCATTCTAGGAAATCTGCCGCACCTCCATGGAATGATATTCCAATGGGACAACGGGGTGACCAGCATACCCCGGAAGGACCGAGGCGGGAGAGATCCTCTTCTTATTATAGAATGGGTCTTTCTCAGCCATCACAGGTCCAAGAGGATGACACGCCCACAGGAGTTGATGGCTGAATTAATTCGGAAAGCCAGAGTCCGTATTAGAGAACTGGCTGGCTGCGACTTTGAGGTGATCCACGTACCAATTCGGTTGAATTCGGGCCAAATTTCAAAGGCAATGTTAGAGCACTTGCTTCAAGAGAACGAAGCACTTCAGTTTGCCCTGGACAGTTACACTGGACAAATTTCAATCCATCGGCCTGCCCACAAAATTTTCAATTCGGATGCTCAATTTAAATTAAATTTAAGGAGTGTTCAGAGCAAAAGACCGCTCGATGCCTTGACAGTTTTCACAGACGCGTCCGGAGGGTCCCACAAGTCAGTGGTGACTTGGAAAGATCCTCAGACTCAGCAGTGGGAGTCTGACGTTGCTGAGGTGGAAGGATCCCCTCAGATTGCTGAGTTGGCCGCAGTCGTCAGGGCCTTCGAAAGGTTCTCTGAACCATTTAATTTGGTAACCGATTCGAGCTATGTAGCAGGTGTAGTGTCCAGAGCGGAGAACTCAGTTCTCCAAGAAGTGACTAACATTGCTCTGTTTAAGTTGCTCTCGAAGCTAATAAGGCTAATCTCCCACCGAGAGCAACCGTTTTACGTGATGCACACCAGGTCGCACACGGATTTGCCAGGGTTCATAGCGGAGGGAAACAGGAGGGCTGATGCTCTTGCTGCCCCTGTCGCGAAGGCCCCGCTGCCTGACGTTTTCCAGCAGGCAAAGCTCAGCCACCAACTGTTCCATCAGAATGTGCCAGGTTTGGTCCGAGGGTTCAAACTAACCCGAGATCAGGCCAAGGCCATTGTGGCGACGTGTCCCAGCTGCCAGCGACATGCAGTCCCAGCCCTGCATGCTGGGGTAAACCCCCGAGGGCTGAGCAGCAACGAGGTATGGCAGATGGACGTTACTCATGTCTCTCAGTTTGGGAGGCTGAAGTACGTCCATGTGTCTGTGGACACCTTTTCTGGAGCAGTCTATGCATCCGCCCACACAGGGGAGAAAGCGAGGGATGTTGTTAAACACCTTCTCCAAGCCTTCTCTTTCCTAGGCATCCCTAAAGTCATCAAATCAGATAACGGGCCAAGCTATATTTCCAAGGAGTTCCGCAACTTCCTCCAGCAATGGGGAGTAGAACATAAGACTGGCATCCCCTATTCCCCGACAGGCCAAGCAATTGTGGAGAGGACACACCAAAACATCAAAAGAGTCCTCAATCAACAGGGACAAATTCTAAAATTGGAGTCACCCCAAATTCGATTAGCCAGGGCCTTGCACACAATTAATTTTCTAAATTGTTCATTTGAATTTATGAATCCCCCAATAATTAGGCACTTTGGAGGGAACCCAAATTTGAAATTAGAATCTAAACCGCCAGTTCTCGTCAAGGACCCGGAGACCATGAGAATGGAAGGTCCACACAATTTAATCACTTGGGGTCGCGGGTACGCCTGCGTATCGACACCCACCGGACTTAAATGGGTGCCGGCCAAGTGGGTGAGACCTTATGTTCCCAGGGCCTCCAAAGAGTCAGATAATCAGGTGAAAAATGTCACTTGGCGAAGAAAAAGGAAGCCCGTTGGTCCGGAGGAAGAGAGGTCCACTCCTTCCTTCCCCATTCCTCACTGGCTTTTTGTTGATTAATTTATTTTGTTATATTTTAAGTTACTCCTAAGTTTTTGTTACTCATCATTGGAATTGCATTTGGCATCATCCGACGAGTCACCCAAAAGACCATCACTGCAGCCACCTCGTCACTCAGCGTGAACGACGTCTGGGCCAGTGTTCCTCCCGTCGAGGAGATTGAGATGCAGCAACTCTCGCCATGGGAAGACGAGGAATACCCTGACCCAGAGGACTTCTTCACCGGAGACTGATGACGAGAGGTGGCTCACGGAACAGAACATCTATCCCCCAAGCAGACACTACCAAAAGCCATCACAAAAAAAATAAAAAAGGGGGAGATGTGGTGGTGCTTAAATTCAATTCCAATTGGGTTTTTACTGCTCCAGTTTGGTTTTATAATTTGTGTTTTATAATTCTGTAATTTTTACTATTGTTTAAGATGTCCTCTCCTTCCCTCTCCTTCTCTCCTTCCCTCAGACTTTCCTTCCCCCCCCCCTCAAACCTTCCCGCCAAAATCTTGGTTGTCCTGGTAACCCCATCCCATAATAGTTGTTTACCGCTTTTCGGTTACCTGTCAATCTTTAAGTTATATAACTTCCCCACCCCCTCATCATGTATTCCTCCTCCCAAAGTTACTTGTTATTGGTCCAAAAGTTCTGCATCCCTCATTATACGTTGGCAAAGAGTTTTAATTGGTCCCACGCGATCCCACCCCCGAACCTACTCAATAAAAAGCCGTGCCATCTTGAGGCCAGCGTCTCTCTCCGGAGCGCTGCCTCGGGGACACGCATCCCCTTGTCGCACCTGTTGAGAGTCCCGCCTTTCTATTCTGCGCACCATCCGCACCTTAGTCGAGTTTGCCCACGCCTCTGGCAAAGTGGCCCCTGGATGTAGTGGCGGCAGGGCTGGCCGGAACTGCACCCATTGGAAAAAGCCGATCCACTGCATTGAATTTAACTAATCTCAACATGTATGAAGCCAGAGGGAGGCAATGAAAAAGAATCCGAAATAAAAAAAACAAAAAAACAAAAAAAAAAAAAAAAAAACTCTTGCTACTCTGAAGCTTCCTGCATTTTCACAAAATGACACTATTCTTTCCTTTCAAGCAAACATGTCATGCCTTTTTAACTCCAGGCAGGATATTTCATCTTAACACTGCCTAACAATGGAGCTTCTGCTGCTCTCTGAAAGAAAAGTGAATGTAGAACAGAGACTTCCCAGGCTTCTAAAGTTGACACCATGAACATACTTACCAAATGAGACTTTTAACTTTGTTTTGTAAATGGGAATAATTTATTTATTTTATGGTCAGTTAAAATCAGTGTCTTCTTATTCTTAAATCCACATGGCTCTGCCAAATTGTAAAAGGCTTTTTAAAATTATTTTTCCTCCGGCAATTCTTTGTATAGTCTGCATTCTGCATGTTTTTACTGTTGCTGCTTTTACTTCTGGCTTGTCTCTCTTTTTGCACTCCCTCTCATGCTGCCTGTTAAAATGCTCTGAATTTTAATAATCAGTTTTGATACTGAAATTTTATCTTTGAGATTTTAAGTTTAGATACCACTGAGATTAATGGGATAAAGGCGAAAATTTGGTTAAGACTTCCAGTTATAAACTATTTTTATCAGTGCCCATGAATAAGACTGTTGAAAAACAAGATATTCAGAGCAAACTGAGCAGATTCTGTGATCAATATAAGTATATATATGGATTATATATTTGTCACTTGCCATAATTTTCATCTAATGAATTCATTCATCTGATGGCTCACACAATTATAAACTAATAAACACCTGTAGGAAAACAAAAATCTCAGTGAATGACTGATCCTTTATCAGCAACATTATTATCTCTATATGTTGCAACCATCAACCATTACAACCTGTCAAACTAATACACATATTTTTTATTCCCTTTAATGCCTTTATTTTTTCACAGTTTTTATCCAGAAATCAATTTCAGACTAAAATTTTCAAGTAAATTATTTATTTGTCTGGCTATGAGAAGACTTTGTGGCGTTGCTTAGAAGCCAGCTGCTTTTCCACTCTCTGTTTCTAGCTTCTGCTAGGGTTCTTGTCATAAAGATTAAATGTTACTTCAGACATATAATTTCTGAAGTATTCATTCTAATATTCTAATTTTGTACACAGTCTATAGTATTCTGTCTGTAAGGACTATGCATCTATAATTCCTTTCAAAAAGTTATAGTAGTATTTTTTGTCTGATTTTTGCACAATTAAGTGCTGAGTTATTTATGACCAGTGATGCTAAGTGCTGCTTTCTGGTAAAATTTGCCCCCGTGTGACAAACTCCATTTTCACAAAATACATTTTCCCAAGGTAACCAGTAAACTTTCATCTAAATTTTAGGCTAGACCTTGGGGGAACGAAGTAACACAGGCATGTTTTTCATTGAAATAAAACTCTTTTTTTGCTGTATATAAATTTAAGCCCATTGTCATTTAACATTCTCAGAAAGAACTGACTCGATTTTAGCCACATTTCTCTTATTGACACTAATGGGAATTGTACAACTAGTAAAGTTTACAACCCATTAAATATCCAGAGGAAAACATAAAACATTTCTGCTTCCTACTGCTGTACCCTAATTCAGTAAAATTTGCTGAACTTTTGCTATGCTGATGTCAGCGGGAGTGGTGTCAGAGGGATGGATTTTACTTGTCGCGTTAAGCACCTTTATAGAAGCATTTACTACATTTTGGGTGAGTTGTTTAATTCCTTAAAAAGAAACAAACTGAAGCTGCAGACTTTTGGGCCAGGTGGACCTTGAGCTAATCCAGGTCATGGAGGCAAGAAAAGATTCAGTATGGACTTGTGTGCAGTACTGTCAGAAAGTGCAGTGAGTCCACAGCACGGTGCAAACACAGGAGAAAAATATAATTTCTTCCTAAATAATTTTGAAGTCAATCTAAATCACTCCAAACCTCAGAAGAAGATACATTTTGGAAGAAAAATGTATGTATTTGTGAAATGAAGATGATTGTCATATAAGACACATTTCAAAATTCATGTATTGTAATTAAACCCAAAAGTAAGTATTTTATCACCTTTTCTGCTTTCAAAAGACAAGGCTTTTTCACCCATCAATTGGTTCTCAAGGCACACTTGAGAACCAAATAAATTTTAGATTTCTGTAAGAAAAACATGACATGACAGATAACTTGTACAAACACTATCACAAAATATTATATTGTTACTATATTATTAACCATAACTCATAAATCATTCTCTCAGTTTGTCTTCATATACCCAGTACTAAAAAATAACTGGTGAAATTCAAAGGCTAGAGATTAGGGGGATCTCAAATGAAATTTTCTAATTTAAGGAAAGAAATCCTGTGAATTTCACAATGTTATTTTGGTTATCCTGGAACACTTAGTGACATTTGATGTTGATTAATTTTGGATTGCTTTGAAACACAAAGGAAAAACTGCAAATGCTGGTATAGTTCAGCAACTTTCTCAGTTTATAAACTGGTGTGGCAGATAATTTATTAAACAAATTAGGTAGTGGCTGTTTGATGAATTATTGGGATATTTTTACGCTTTTTCTCTGAGTGAAAATTTTTTTCTCTTTGGACAGCAATGATTTCTATTTTTTCTTCTGTGATATTTTCCTTCTGGGTCAAAAATAAAATTTAGGTGAGACAGGTAGAAGAAGTGAACCTTGGAAGGATTTAGAAATATAATCCAGACATATTTTAGTTGCAGATTAGAAATAAATTTAAAGTATTTTCTTCTGTAATATCATGCTCATGGTGAGGAAGCTGTCTTTTAATATAAAGTCATATTTTGAAAGATTTTGTCCTAGAGGAAACTTGAGATTGCATTGCTTGTGTGCTAGGTCACAGTACTGAATGCATATTCTGCCTTTCATAGCAGTGCCAGAGGAATAAAGAGAAAAAATTAAAAAGAAATATTTCTGTTGCAGGCAAGTTTATTGACTTTGTTTTTAAATCAGCCTGGTGATCCATGGAAAATATACATTAACATTCATGTTCTCCATCAGAGCTACAGTGAAATGTCAGCTGGAGAAAACTTTACAATAATATCTCATCTTCAAAACAAACACCAGAAACAACTTCTTTTTTATTGCTTCCAGTATTTTCTCCCAAGCTGAGATTTAAGGGGCCTGTGAGCCGTTTGCCACTCCAGGGCTTGGTCAGGCTAATGGCTGGTACCAAGCCTGCCTGTCCCTCTGCCTGTCCAAGGGCATGAGCACAGAGAGCCCTGGCCCAGCTCAGGTGAAATTTGTCCCTTTGTCCCACACCCTAAAGAGAGCAAAGGGCTGGGATATCTCACCACTTATAAACATCATACCTGTAGTAAGGCAGATCAAAGAGGGAAAATTGTTCTGCTTTTGGTTAAGGACATCTATGTAAAAAACAAAATAAAAAGGTAAAGCCGAGCTTTTATTATGGACTGCCCTTGCCTCTAAGGCTGTATGCCTATCCTCTGACATAGAAACACAATACTGATGTGACTAAGTGAAAATTTTCATGAAGAAAGGTTTTTAAAATAGTGTTTTCTTCTCTACATAAGTGTTTTCTTCTCTACAAGATTCAGCACTGCAGAAAATTATAAATGTTCAAATGTCTATCAGGCTCTGTACAAATGTAGAAATTTTCTTTCTTTATAGCACCTTCAACCATTAAGTAGACACCAGCTAAGGCTGAGAGTACTATTAATTGTTGTCTTTTACTAGAGTTTTATGTGTTAAGACAGAAAGAAAGTGTATATTGCAATAGAGTATGTGTACTTCAAATCCATTCTGTTTCCATAACAGGCACACAATACATCAAACGTGTTTTTTATTTACCCCAGAATGAATTCAATGTACTTACCTAAAATTCAGTATCTAAATAACAACACCTGAATAGTTGTATTTTAAAGCCTATTATGCATTATGGGCTAATTTGAATTATTCAAGAATACTCAAGTAGTATAAAATCATATTGCAATATTTGTGTTCTTGAAATCTTTCTAAAAGTTAAATATGCACACACATACCTATGATTCCTTCAATTGCTGTATATTTCCTGTAAAAAAATATATATGCACAGTTATAGAGTGTGAATTATATCTAATTATGGGTACATTGACAATAAAGATACACACAAATACAACAGATACTCCCTACCTATTTATATATTTCTCTGGTCCATATTTTTATTCTGTACATGTATATTAATGAGCATGTATGCACACCCAGAAAGAAGTTACCCATCTGTAAAACCACATGCACGTAAATGTTGTCTAACAGTAAGAAGATCTTTGTAATAGTAAGAAAACTGCTTAATGGCATTTCCTAAGCAATTTGACTGCCTCATTTGCATTTCTCTAGAACAGACAAACTGGGATTACCATCTAGGTTTTGGGTTTAAGTGTAAAAGATACAGCCTTAGCTTATCACTTACCAGATCACTCTGAATCTCTTAAAAGTCAAATTATTCTGTAATCAAGGCTCACATCCTAAAACAATTTACACAAGCGTATACATATTGTTTTAAAAGATGAGATAAAAATATTAAAAGTTGTATGCTTTTCTTTGTTAACTTTTGTTTTGCTTCTTGAAGACATTTGGCATTTGTTTATACTTTCCTTTTTATCCTTCCACTTGATTTTATGGTTGAAAATTTCCAAACATGCAGAACTCCCAGGAGAATGAGTTCATCTGAAGAAATAAGGCCCATTCTGCAAATAATGTGAACTATAATCATTCCTTCCCCACACAGGAGCAAATTCAGCAATTTTGACTACAATTCAGTGACAATTCATGGTGCCAAGGTCATACACTGTTTCACAGAGGAATCACAGTTATTGAAGCAGAAGTTCCCTGTCACTAAGTTGGTTTGGCTACTGGGAATAACATTAGAAACTGAACTCTTTCCTGAAAATGCCTGTGCTTAGCAACTAACTCTATTAAACTCTACATGGCCTGAATTTTCCACATACCTTTCATATTTTTCCCTTTCAATATATTCTGCAGCTAAGAAAAGTCTCATCCTCTCAGCCCACAGCTACAAGCTACTAGTCTGGAACCAAGATCAAATCTAAAAAATGTCAAATATAATGAAAAGGAGCAGAGGATGAAACTGGATAGCTTAGTGGAATGGAAATGGTTTATGAAGTCTCTCACCTCTAACTCACTGCTCTGAATCTTGTGCAGTCAATAGTTACTGGAACTTTGGAGTATTTCACAATTGTTCAGTGACCTATGCTAAAGAAGTTGTTAGTCTCGGCTGAGCTCCTTGTGGCTGCTATCCACATCCCAGAAAAAACACAGCATCTGATGTTGAGAGAATTTTACATTGTCATTGGTGATATTAGTAAAGAACTAAAAGAGAATTATGTATATTTGTCCAAAAGGCATTTGTACATCCATTTCATTAGGATGTTATTAGCAATTGCTGGGAATTGTCGATATTATTTAGACATCCTTTTCTGCTCTTAGCAAATTATCTTAAAAAAATCCAGTAGCCATTTTGCATTTAATAAGAATTCAAGAATAACAGAAGATTGTGGAACTATATTTTTTTCCTCTAACTGTCTTTGTAGTCTCAAACACAAAGACAGAGGTAGCCATTATCCAGAATTTCTGCAATCTAAAGCTCAACTTGTGTAAAAAGATTTATACAATGGAAATGAAAATATTTACCATCATTTACCATTTACCAGCCACTAAAATGATTTACACCATTAGCTTCAGATAAGGATGCAACGTTCTGAAAAATTTCCCTAACTCTATGTTTTTATGTTTTATCTGTTAATAAGGATTGGTTTTGTGAATGGGAGAATAGATTCTTCAGCCTTAAAAGTAACACATTAGAAAGTCTGAATAAACAGGGATTTTAAAGTTTTTCAGTTTTAAGATCTGTGAAGAGGGATTTGTATAAAAAGGGAAGTATTTCATACTAACTTTTACCAAGAAGTACTAGAAATATCCCTTGATTCTACAGAAATTTGAGCTTCAAACTTTCCAAATACACAAGGTGTGCAAATATTACATACCTTTTCCTATATTAGTGCCAGAACTTCTGCCTCTTCTCCTCCTACTAGTGTTCTCTTTCTTTTTTGGTTGCTCTCTTGAAATGTCAAAACTAATCACTTTGTAAGATTTAGAGCTCAGTTAAGATTTGCAAGGAAGTTCTTCTAACTCTCTGCCATAGGCTCAGGTAAATTCCTTTATTTACACTGCACTTTTTAGAGGAAGTGTGTATCAAACAGGACATGTTTCCTCAGCCAGTAAGGAGAGTACTTTCATTAAGAGG
This sequence comes from Zosterops lateralis, assembly GCF_965231275.1. Lineage (NCBI taxonomy): Eukaryota > Metazoa > Chordata > Aves > Passeriformes > Zosteropidae > Zosterops > Zosterops lateralis. Next base: position 30,851,143 of record NC_139766.1, read on the forward strand.
ACAATGGAAAGATTATTTTCATTCATATTTTAACAAAAATATACTGTATGCATTCATCCACTGTAAAGACTACTTTTTCAATAACTGAAAGAGATATCTGGATGTTATGATAAGTATGGAGACCCTCTTAAGGAAATTAACCTTTAAATTGCAGTTCTGTCATGTTTTGCTGTCACATCTGGTGTGTCAAAGAAAGCAGGAAAATAAATGCAATTTTCTTATTTGTTGACTGTTCCATTTTCATTTAGTTTCTTTGTGAGAGATTTAGTTAATGGTAGATGAGAAATACCTGAAGGTCAGGAAGCCAAAAGTACAAGCAACTAAAAAAACTTAATAAATCAATACAATTAAATTGAAGTAAATTAAATATATTATTTAAAGATGTATATTTGTATGCATTTTACTAGGATGTGTTGTTACATAAAAGCTTATAACGTGAGCAAAAATGCAAAGCATTGGACTATGTTAATATACCTAATTGGGCTCCAGAGGGAAAGGTTTTATATAAAAGAATTTTTCCTTTTAAAAGGATGGGAAAATACCATCACAAACATAGACTATCAATTACACCTTTAAAGACAATATTTTTTTTAAAACATCATGTCCCAAATCTAACAAAGATTCACAGACACTAATAAAATATATCACATTTCTATCACATAAGATGGCTTGTGTAATTGTCATTTCAGTTTGCTAAAGCAACACTGATACCTAAATTAAATATAATTCTTAGGTCTATAAAAGTGATACAGGTGGATAACACAGGTTATATGCCACTTCAGAATTAAAGTCTTGCTTTTAATCCACAATCTCTCATTTTTATTTTTCCTTTTTCCACTTTTTCTCATTGATATTGGGTGCAGCACTGTTTCCTTACCCATCAATGGCCTGGCTCAAGGGCCAGATGCCCCCTCTGCACATTCATTGATGCCACAAAGCTGTGAGGAGTGGCCAATACCCCAGAGTGCTGAGCAGCCCTTCAGAAGGGCCTCAACAGGCTGGAGAGGTGGGCAAAGAGGAACCTTCTGAAATTCAACAAAGGCAAAAGCAGGGTCCTACAGCTGGGAGGAATATCCTCATAGACCAGCACAGGCTGGGGGTGACCCTCTTGGAAGCAGCTCTGCAGAGAATGACCTCGGGCTCCTGGTAGAAAACGAGCTGTCCATGAGCCAGCAGAGTGCCCATGTGGATGAGAAGGCCAGGGCACCTTGGGGTGCATCAGGAAGAGCATTGCCAGCAGGTTGAGGGAGGTGATCCTTCCACTGTACTCAGCCCTGGTGAGGCCACATCAGGAGTGTGTCCAGTTCTGGGCTCCTCAGGCAAGACAGACAATGGATATCCTGGAGACAGTTGAGAGGAGAACTATGAAGCTGATTAAGGACATCTCTCTTATGAGGAAAGGATAAGGGAGCTGGGTCTGTTTAGGCTCAAGAAGGCTGAGGGGGGATCTTATCAATTTCTCTAAGTATTTAAAAGGAGGTTGCCAACAGGATGGAGCCAGACTCTTGGTGGTCATGACCAACAATAGGATGCAAGGCAATAGTTGTAAACTGGAACGCCTGAACATGAGGAAAAACTTCTCTACTGAGAGGATGACTGAGCACGGAAATAGATTGCCTGGAGAGGCTGTGGAGTCTCCTTCTCTGGAGATACTCAAAAGCTGCCAGGACACAATCCTAAGTAACATACTTGGGGGACTATGCTTGAGCAATGAGGTGGAATTAGATGACTTCCACTGTTCCCTTCCAATTTGTGACCCATTTAGGGATTTTCCTTCTCTCTTCCATTCTGGCTTTCTTTTCCATTTCCCCATCTTCTCTTCTGTTGACGCATTCAACTCCAATTACACCATAAATTGGCAACAGAGAACAGCTCCCTGTACCCTGCAACTCTCTCCTAAGATTATCACCCTTGCTGACTTCTGCTGAAACTTTGAGTTACAAAGTGTTAATTCTTTGAGAGATTTCTTTGTTTTGATTTATTTGCTTTTCTTTCCTTCTTTTCTTTTTCCTTCATTTTTCCCTCCTTTTTTTTTTTTTTTTTTTTTTTCTTTCAGAAGAGGTGCAATTTCATATCTGTACTACTACCATGTGCATCATGTTATTTTATAGTGTATTAAAAAAAAAAAAAAAAAAGATATTTGACCCTTGAAGAAGTAGAAAAATGGAAAACATCCATCAAAGAACAACTCTGGAGGACCGAGCCCAGTAGCAGCAGGAAATACAAGATATAATGATGATGAAATACTGAAAAGCAGCCAGGACTTTTTTCTCGCCCTGAAGAATATTATGTAGGTAAGTTCCAAGCCTTGAGACAGCAAACACAACTCATTGCACAGTTGGTGTTACTGATGTGCTTTTTTTTTTCTTGATGATCTTCAGTTTTGTATTTTTTGCATATTGTATTATATTTCCTGTTATAATGTTTATATGTATAATTATATATTATTTACACTAATCAGGTCCTTAAAAATATGAATCATCTAACCTGAAAAAATCTCTGGTTTACAAAGAACTCTGTTTAGGACATGGAATAAAAAGGATGAGGTACCATCAATCATAAACCCAGATTCATATGTTCACATGTATGAATGTGTGATATTTTAGAGCAATAAATAATCTTTAAATCATACCTTATGTCATTCTTTTCTGTTTTTCTTCACTCAAACTTATCATTTGTAGAAAATATTTAACTAAGCTTCATTAGGCAGAATATTAAAGAGTCAACATGACAGCTTCGGATACTATTTGTGAAATGAAGCAGAAGCTTCCTTTATGAAAGAAAAATATGATCAACTGAAAATCAACTCACTATTTCTTATTCCTTGTTCTCTGCACTGACTCACCACTCCTTTGTGCAATCAAAAGATTCAGAGGTTATGTCAGTCTTGTGATCAAAGAAAATACAAAGAAAATACAGGATGTTTTGCATGCAGTAAACAGAATATTATTGACATGACAGGAGCATTGTATCCATGTTACCCTGCACTACAGCTAGCATTCAGCATCCAGCTAGAAGCAAAATAAACCCTGGACCCAGAGAATTCATACTAACCAGTTCAACTTTGTAATGCCTTGTTATATAGAAATGGATTGTTGCATGTTTAAGTCGTTTTATATGCATCCAGTATTCAATCTTCAAATCATGGGTTTCAAGCTGATATATCAGAAACATCCATGCTATGGTGCCTAAGAGAAGGAAAAATTGAGATTCTAATTCAGTGCTGGGTAAACACTTCCATGTGGCCTGACTCCAATATCAGCACTTCATTTTAATGATAACGACAGCTCTGGTGATCATTCTAAAATCCTTAAATGTACTTAACAACCTGTTTATGCTTGGAGAGCAGTGAGTTTATGAGGACAGCCAAATGAAACAGATAAGAGTATTATGTAAAACCATATTCTGAAATGTTTATTCTAGCAGTTAGTATGCATCTGGAGTAAATTTGTAGACCACTATCCTCAGGTTTCATGCATTTTAAATAGAGCATATTTATTTTAATTCAGAAGCAGACAATTATGTGGGAAATAGAAAGGTTTTGACAGCGCAACCACAAATTAGGCATTGTTTGAAAAGGTATAGTCATCTTAGAATCATCATAAATATTTCATGGATCTGAATTTCTCCCAAATGCAGGTTGTATGCTGTTTTAGCCATGGATCAGCAGCTGCAGCTATTAAAGCTTTATCTTCATTCTGATATTAAAACTGTTTTTTTAACACAATGACATCATTTTCCCCCTTATCCAAAAAAACACTTTCTGCAATGAAATCAAGGAATGAGAGTCTGACTTATAGTGAATGCACATATATGTAGGAAGGAATTTATTTATCATTTTGCCACCATTAGCACTTATAAAATGTCTGCCACCATTCCACTTGAAAATATTTTTTTAAATGGCTAGTCATTGTTAAAGGCACTGACAGTTGGATTTTTATAGCTGTGAAATTATTTTTAAACAATTTCCAATAATCTTTTGCAACCTCACAAACAAAATTTCTTTTCTCTGCAAATGCTTTTGCCATACAACATATTTACTACAAGTGGATTTAGTAGATATGAGAACTATGCTCCTCTTAATACTAGTATAATTGTAAAAAGTAGCTAGATTTTTACCTAAGAATTGTATAAAGAGATGCAGGGACAGGGACTAGTAGTTTTTCCTAGATTTAAAGAATTTATTTGAGGAAAAATAATTAAGTTTAATTAAGTCAGTTCTTTGAAACTTTTTTTATTAAATCAGGAAATTTCAGGCTCTACTTTAAAATGAATAAACACTGATCTGCATATTTTGACATAAATAGCAGATTAAAAGCCAGAAGTGTTCATAGGTTAAAACAAACTAGTCTTATTTTTCTCATTTCCATCACATTCTGTCCACACTTACTACTCTCATGTCTATAAATGTCCTTCCAGAATAAGCTAAAACTAGCGGTGTTTTAAAGTTAAGTTAGAATATTATGCTTTTCATACACTATTATAAAAGCACTAATCTTTTGTCAATGTATGCTGTCCTGAAGCAAGCAGAAGGAATTTTATTGGCTAGATATTTTTTCTACAGAAAACAGATTTATGACCTTCAATGAGAGCTCTGAGACATCTAAAGAAAGTATGAATGCAAGTGTGCTACCTGGGGTGTATATTTTTTCATGGTAAATATGATGAGGAAAGCACTCATATCTACTACACAAGCAGCCAGCAGAGAGGACCAAGAGAACACAACTTTGGCTTCAAAACTTTTGTTTCCCTATCACAAGAAAATTGTTTCAGGACAGAACTCAGCTTTTCTCTAACACTTTCTCTCACTGAAGAACACAGATTGATTTTATGCTACAGAAGCTGTGACTTTCACCCTTAAGGCACAAAACAACTTTGATAAACAAGAGAAAATATGAATACTTAAGGGACAGAACAACCAGTTCCCTTTCATTAAGAAACTGCCGTGCATATAATGGAAATCTCCTGTGGGTTTGCATGCATCTTGTTCTCAGTGAGAAGTGTGCAAGCCTCTTTAAATGAGGAAAAGAATCAGAAAATAGCATCTGAGGGCAATACATAGAGCTATGGCTCATCAGCCATCAGAAATGACAAGACAGATGCAGAAATTTGTATCAGCCTGATTTGCTCTTCCATCTGTCAGTACAGAATTGATGCTACTCACCACCTGATTCTACAGTACTGAAAGTAAGGAAATAAAGAGATTTACAGTCCTGCTTATATACCTTTAGCCTTCATTTTCAAATCAACCATAGATTTCAGTAAGGTCAAATAATGTTAAGATAGCACTGTGTGGGATTGAGAGCAGCTTGAACTGTCCTAAAGCTAAATACAAAACCCAACCCTCCTCAAAGTGAAGTAGAATATGAAGTAGATCTGTATTTTAGTTACAGGCATACAAAATAATCTAAGTGTACTAATCTAAGAATTTGAATCAGAAAGAAAAAATCTAACCTTAAGGAAAATCATAGAGTAGAATTTTTGAGGCTACATCACCACATGCAACATTCACATGTGGGGTTTTTATGCCAGGCATTATTATTTTGATAGTCTACTCGGTTTTAATAAGTAAAATCCAGGTCTTCATTTTAACAGTTGCAGAGGGGGGATGTCAGCTAAGCATAAAAGTTTCAAAAAGGTCTGGAAACCAAAGTTCTTTAATGTTCACTGTTTTCCAAATGTCACAGATTTTAGAACATCTTTTATGAACTCACAAGATGAGTTCAAATTCCTCAAATCCTCTTCCCCCATGAATAATTCGTGTGTTGCTTTCCGGAGACCTTGAATAACAAAACATAGTTGTCCACCTGGGGAAGTACCTGTTACGAAAAATAGGAAGAAAGAAAACTTTGTATGCAGTTGTTGTTTTTTCCAGAAACCTAAAAATCCCCAGCTATTCACTAGTTACCTTAGAGATGAACTAGCCCCTAAACCATGAGGGAAATTAATTATCCATTTGTAGGAGTAAAGTGTACTTTACTCCTATCCATTTGTAGGAGAAAGTGTACTACAGTATTTCCTGTGGTGAGACAAATGTACCTGCTTCACTAAAGGAAAACTAAACTATTTTCCAGGTATTACAATGTCTGTCTAGGATGGGGTATTATCTTTCTACAACAATGCCAGGGGAAAATTCCTCTTTTTTGCTCAGATTTTTACTGTGATTTCCTATAACCAGCTCTCTATAGTGGGACAGCAGTTCTACCCGAACCTGGTTTCATACGCAAGCAAAAAGCAGAATCCCAAAGAACAAGGGAACATCATACTGGTTCAGAGTATATTTACCTGCCCTGATATCGAGGAAAACTCACTTGAGCATGCAAGTCACAGAAGAAAAAAAATTACTTGGCAATTTAACAGTGACTAAGAAAGCAAAACACCTACAATGGAGAAACTAAGCTTGGTGGAAATTACCGACATGAATCAAAGATGGTTAGCAAGTACTTCTGTGACTTTAATCGAATTCTAGGAAATGAAACTAGTCCAAAGTTATTTCTCTAATTTTAGCTTTCCTGGACTGGTTTTGAATTCTTGAAAGTAGAGCACACCTGAAGCACAGAAGGTCAAATTTGAAGATAAGTGTATTTGTGCAGCATTACAATTTTAAACGAACTATCTTTATTTACATTTTTGTAGCATTAGAAGTTAGTAGGCTATATTTAAACTATATTCAAAAAATGCTTTCTATGAATTTTGCTGTTTCTCTTAAGATTTTTTCCTGCAGTCCTTAGACTTTGTTTTGAATTACTCAGAGAAAACCAACTGACTTAAATTATGAAAACAGGGAGCCACCAGACTGACTTTTCCCTTAAAAATCTCAAGTTGCTCACTGAGCTAGGAGAAACACTTTGAAGAGCGTTGTTGCTTGAGCTCTTGACTGTGTTTTTAATTTCTTGCGCAAGCTTGACAATGTTTCTAAATAGTCATGAACAGGGCTGCAACTTTAGCACCTGGCACTGGTGCTGCCCTTAGACTTAGCAAAACTAGGTGTTTGCTTAGCCAGGGGTGGGCTGTCCTGTACTCCCACTTCCTTATTTTTGTGATGCAAGAAGTTGTACAGACTGGATAACTTGAAAGTAGACAGTTTGGATAGTGAGGAGGCAGAAAGAATGTGTGGCCTAAAGGTTTCTTTAGGGCCCTGTTTTATTTTTGCAGTAGAAATGACTGCTATTCCTCTCATCTTTCCAAGAGCAGTCTGATTCCCCACATGATCTCCAGCTGCACAGTGCTAGGAAGGCCCTCAGAAAAGAAAGCCTGTACTTAGACATCAGACCAGTTTAGCAAGGGGGATGTAAGGTGTGCCTTCATTCCCTCAAAATACAGACCTCCCACTGTCTCTCTCTCAGTTTTCAAACCCTGGCGTTTCTTTTCCCCCTCATCGAGCTTCAAGGTCTTATTGAGTTCTCTCAGTTCCCCTCCTAGTATCTCCAAACTATCCCACTTTTCTGAATCTGCCTAGAGGCACTCTCCCATATTAGCTCCACTCTCCATCTCAGATCACTTAATTGCATAAAATTAATACTTGCCAATCCACGGACACATTTTTTTTCTGGACGTCTGGGATAATTGAATTCAAATTTGGTTACTGGCACCAAGTTTGAGGCCCACTGTAGTTAGAAAATACCAAATGCCATACTGCCTTTGGCAGAAAAATGGACACAGTTAACTCAACATGAGAAGGGACGCCCCATGAGCAAACTGGAATTCATTAGGCAGAAAAGATGGGCACTCTTCTTTGTGAATATCAGTGAAAGTGAGGTTACCGGGGAAGAGGTTGTAAAAGTGAGCTGTAAAGATGTGAGATGTCATATCTTTGCCCAGCAAAGGTGATTTTGTATCAGGTGGTATTAGACCTTATTGGCAATAGATCAGACAATAAATCTTTATTTTAAATGTGTCATCTGCTTCTGAATATAAGAATATTTGCACCTCAATAAAATAAACTAAAGGCATGCTGAGATTAATGAGCTCTTAATGTTCTATTATTGTTTCTCTTATTCATGACTCTGATACCACAAACTCTACTTTATACACCTACCTAAGCTATATAAACAGACAGTATCCCCATTTTATGTCAGTGGTAACTGAGACACAAAAGCTGAATCACAGCCAGAGGATTCATGTTATGGTCTATCAATTTGTCTACATGAAATGTTCTATCAAGTTCAAAGTTCTAAATCCAAAACACTGGTCTAGTTGGCAAGCAAGATGTCTGCACACAATTGTGTTCAAATAGCTGAGCCAAGACAGAGTGAATAGGAGCTGACAGTCTGAAAGGTAGTTAGTGTCAGCCTTATTCAGCTAAGTCTAAAGTTCTTTAGGTAAACTCTCATGGATTTTCTCATTTGCCAAATTTTTTTTTAAAATATTCTGAGTACAAATGTTATATGTTCTGCAAACTAATCTCTTTTTTCTTATATCACCATAAAAAGTAAAGTCCATGGTCTTGACCTTAATGAATGATTTTGCCTTTTCAATAGGAACATGCAACAGGCCAAATTCTTTGCTTCAGAGGAAAAAAAAATAAAGGAAGTAATAAAAAGAGAATCTAGTGTTCCAAATAAAATACTATAAAACAAACTTCAGTCTTTGAGTCATTGGAAAACATTGCTTACAGCACAGAACACAAAACATCCTGAAGTGACCATCTATCACTGCTCCAGATTGCTGCAGGAAATAGAAATAAAATGAGAAAGCAGTGTGATTTTATATTAATTGCAACTCCAAGATGGTCTTACCACAATCAAGATAAGGCCAGTGTGATGGAATTTATAGAGAGGCAATATTGAAAACATATTTTGAGCCTCATTTGATGTCAAGGTACAAAAATCAGATTTCAGATCAATGATGTAATAAAATGGTACAAAGTAGCTGATGAAAGCTAACTTGGTTCCAACACAGGAATTCATCATGATAAACATATCTCTCATTTCCACATCTGTCATCCATTTTTAAAACCAATAAATCATTTAAATATGGATTTAACTGTTCCTACAAGTTGTTACAGTGTTATGCACTGCACTGAAGGAGAACTTTAACAATAATTCACTTCTGAATTCAGAAGTTTAAAAAATTAATTAGGAGGTTAAGTTATGCTCACATAATTACTGTGGCCAAACACAACATACAGTAAAACAACCAGGCTTTTTCTGGCTTGCATATCTATCTATCTTCTATCTGGTTTGAATTCACCTAGTAGACCTTTCTTTTGCACAGGAGTGAGTGAATAGTTCAGATTAAAACCTGCCCAAGCAAGCAAAATGCTGGAATCTGAGGACAGAATACAGATATCCGTGAGCTGGATTGGACTGCCACTCAAATGCTGAGGGCAATGCTGAGACTTGTTTCATCCTAAGCACAGCTTGAGCCCTGCAGGGCATGGAAGGAATGTTGGCTGCAGGGCCCTTAATGAGAGCTAAAAAATGTCTGGTGGAATGGTCTTAAAGGCCTGTCCAAATCCCCCGTGTGAAAACATCTACAAATGTTGGACTGATCTGCTGATTTTTTCCTTCTTTTTATGATAAAGGGATTGGGTGAAAAAGAAAGGGCTTTGGAGGAAAGCAAAAAGAGGGAGTAATGTTAAAAGGCTCATGTAATTTTCATCCTTGATCACACTGAAAGAAAGTCTGGCAAAGTCTAAAGGATCACTAGTCCCAACAAACAATCAGATTCTGATTTCATTATTAAGCTTTGCACAACCTTGATAAGAGAGATTATTAGAATCTCAGTGGTAAACTCACTTTATGGATCTTTATTTCACAATTTCAATTCATTTACTCTAGGAAACATTAATCTTTTGCTTCAATTAATGTATATCTAAGGGAAGTTTCTAAGAAATTCTCCAAAATATTCAGAACTATGCTAAAGTTTTAAAATATTGTGATAACTATTATAAAAGTGCTTCTATATAGGATTTAACATACATATATAATAATTTGGCAATACGCTAGCTGTAATTAAATTATTTTAAATTTTGTAATTATCACATTTTTAACTGTTTAATGTGCTGTTCTTACATTAGAATCATGAAGAGAGTTTAACACTGCAGACAGTATTCATTGCTGTAAGAGCTAGTGGAAAAAAGTCCTACAATCTTTCTAGTTGTTACAATAATGATGTTGGTTTCCTGTTCACTATGAGGGTAATTAATGAAGAATTTGGCTGAACTGCACATACCAGGCAGCTAAGGTAATACTGTATGTACCCATTTCACTAGAGCTTAACACATAACTCAGAGCTTGTTTTCTTTTTTTTTATTTTTAAAATCAATTAGTTCACTAGACAACTAAATTTCAAGCAATAACTATTAGCACTTTGCTGAAGCTGTGTATAATGTCATTAATTCTTCTGCTAGTGCTGTTCATCTGAGATAGTAAAAATTTCATTAGTCACTGAATACACTTAATGCATAACAAATGAACAATCAATTAAACATGATTTTTAAAATTCTTTTTTGTCTAATTTCCCCCTAAACTTTATTAATGTTCTACATGATATTTATTCTTCCCTTCAGATTTTAAGTAATTGTTGGTCGTTTACTACAATTCACCTTTTCCTAGCCTAGAACAAGCTGACAAACTAAAAATTAAATATTAGTAGTTATTCCCATGGTATTCTGCATGACTTCAAGTTTGTGATAATCTTAGAGATTTACACATCCAGATTTCGTTTTGTTTCTTGTATTTGATTGCCAAAAACATCTATTCAAAATGCTAACACTGACTTATAGTTGAAACAAACCATTAGAATGGAGGCAAGTAAAAATTTTGACTAGCACTGGTTGAGAGTTAACATGAATCACTCTGGGTCATTCTTTTCTCATGAGCTCCTGCCTGATTATTCTGGTGTGGAGCATTTCCATTTCTGTTGTGCAGCAGCAAGAGTCCTCTTTACCCACACTCAGCTTTTATCATGGCAGTGCATCTCCAGCCATAGAGAAGAGCTCCAGGAAGGATATTCTTTTCTTACACAAGCTGCAGATTGCTTGATATAGTTAAAAGATCTTCACCCTTCAGCCTTCTACAGTGCAATACCAGAGATGCCAAGACTGGCTAACCTGGAAATTAAGACTCTCCATTTCTACAGACTGATAGGTATTGTTGTGTCATTCACATATTTATAAGGAGGCTGAAAGAAGTGGAATGGAATACAGAGATAGGAGATTTGCGTTCAGTCTTCTGAAACTCTTCGAGGTTTTTTTTTTAAATAAGTACACTATTAACAAGCAAACCTTCCAATTATTTTCAGTATCTGGCGCCGCATGGATTTACAACAAACTAACTAGTCTCCAAAAGCATTCACCCACAGGATCTAATCAACCATCTTCTCAGAGAGTAGAAAAAACAAGGATGTACTAAGGGAAGGAAGATCCACTTACCATGGACTTATACCTACTAATAGTTAGAAACATTTATAAACAGCCTCAAAACATATCTGTGTGCAGAATAAATTGAACAGATCTAAGGCAGATGACCCTGACACAGTATATCAGCAGAATTCACTCAAAATATTGAAATAATATTTAAGACTGCACAATGTTTGAGTTTAATCATGCATATACATTTGCAGTAAAACCAATATAAAATATGTACATCTAGAAGAGGGTAAAAGATATAAGCAAATGTTCTCAGTGCAAAACATCATTAAACTCTTTCCACATAAATTTTTTGTTTGTCCTGTGTGCACTCTGGTTAAAGTTCCCAGGCTGTAAAGCTGGTCTTCATGAGCTACTTGCCACTAATGTACCACTTCTCACATTTTTTAGGATGGGTCAAATGTGCTCATCTGAAAAAAAAAAAAAAAAAAGTGCCTTGAATGAAAAGAAAGTATGCTATCTTCATTTTCATCCCAGTTAAAAAACACAGGAAAAATGCCATGTAAGATTCTTCAATTCATAAAAAAAGGTTACTTTTTAGGGAGTTGCTGATAAGATTGCCCTGGATATACATGTATTCTATATTGTGCCAAAACTAGGAGCTCATTTCATTTTCAACTCTTCTGAACTGTAAATACACAGATTTAAAAGAACAACAAAGTCATCTGTGAACTATACATGCAAAATCAAGCAACCTCACTACCCATAAAATAATTCCATTTATTTTTAATAGAATGCACATCTCGCTCAGCCAGGGAGAAGCTCTATTTCCTCTCCTTACTTTCCTTTACAAAATCTTATCCTTCCACCCTCTGGGAGAAAGGTTTTGCCCAGGGTAAATAGAAAATTCCCACAGAGAAAGGTAGGTATTTGAGACATCATCTGGAAGAAGTAACCTGCTCCTTTGCTGCTACTCAGCAAAGATAACTGAGGCTCCTCAGTTAGGGAACAAGGATTCTTCAAGCAGAAAACTTTTTTCTAGATGAAGATATGAGGGATGCAGTATCTCTTCAAACCTTTGAATGCAAGAGGCATTCAAATGCATGGAGAGAAGCAGTGTTGGTAGAGCAGGTGCTTCAGGAAATTTAGCCCAGCTGCTTTAGTCTGCCACTTGCTCAGATTCATTGTTATTCCATAAAGTAGTAAGCAGAATACCTTTAAATTCCAGTCCACCACAATTATTTATATTATTATATATTTTATTATTTATATTATTGTAACCAGCTATATTAGAAAATCTACAAAGAAGAGGAGACATCTTTGTCCTTCAGACCAAATACTTCTGATGGGGTATTGAGTCCTTTGACTGTGATTTTCAAAGTGATGTGAATAATACAGCAGTTTCACTTCTTAGTGCTTGTTTTTAATCAAGGGGACCTAATTTTAGTTGAGAATTATCTTTCAGAAATCAACCAGGCTTCCCTGGAAGCTGCTGCTAAACACAGTTTCTGTCACCAGTGGAAGAGCTTTCTAGAAAGCTCTTTGAGTCACTGTCTAAAGAAGTAAAGACAGCATGTTTTCATCCTATTCTGGTCTGATTAAAGATAACATGAAACACTTTCTTGTAGCAGTAATTTATTTAAGAAAATGAGGAAGGCATAGTTCATTTACTGCATTTAACTTTTCTGCTGAAGTGAAGATGGGAAGGAAATGCAGTTTATTTGAACGCATTTCACATTTAAGGGAGAAGAGATGAAAAGTTCATTATGTTTACCAAATAAAATGGTGAAAGTGGTATACTGCACCAGGAAAAGCCTGACAGCTCTGAACTATGCTGTCTGTTCTGCATTAGTTTAAACATACAGCTAGTAGAGGGGATCAGGGAAAAGGAACACAAACCACATAGATGATATAAAGGGTAACAATTTCTCCTCACATGAAAATTAATACAACTAAGGAAATTTTGTTTTTCATATCTGGAAAGGGAGATTTGGAACATTTAATCAGAAAACTTGATTAGTTAAAGATGTAAGCTACTCCCTATGTGTCCAAAATTCCCACTGACTTTGATAGGAACTTCACATGTGCAAGTGGTACAAGTCAAGACATGAATTTACATGCTTAGGGTAAACACAAGAGTGTGGGAAAGCTGCTGTTCCTTGCAAGGCAAAGCAGCCAGTGAGTCACAGTTCCCATATTTACCTTGAGCCTCCTCCCTATCATTAAGGATCAACTTACTCTAAAAGGACTGTTTGGACATAGTTGCATTTCCCCTGTCTCAGACCACCATCAATTTGTCCCAGTGAGGAAGGACACCCCATCTATATCTCTTCCAATTACTTTGTAATATGTGGTGAAATGAGTGTAATAATCAGTGAGTAATATAACTTCTCATGTCTCCTTTTTATTCTACACTATATTGCATGGTGTGAATACAAATTTAAAGTTATGGTCAATAATATGCAATTTTTAATCAACCCATAATCACCTTTATGAAATGTGGAGTTAGTAAAGTCTTAGCTGCATATATTACATCAGTTCTAAAACCCAGTATAAAACACAGTATCATTACTTCTTTCAGCTGTAACAATTTTGGGTGAAATAAAACGTCACATATTGGGATAAAGAATTCATTTTTTTTTCCAATTAGATCCTACCCCAAAAGTAGTTGAGGACTGTTTTTTTGTTGTATTTCTCCAAAAATTAAATCAAAAGGGTTCCAAACAGATCAAATGCAAATAATAGATATGTCTGTGTATGTTATGTGATATTTAATTGCCTACTACAGGGAATTAAAATATTTTTTCCAGAGGGGAAAAATCTTATCCCTTCCACATTCATACTGTGCTATTTGTTATAAGAAGTATTCTAGGATCCATAGAATATGGAGACAACAATTCCTTTGTACTCCCTAGTCTTACTTTTAAACCCTTTGGCAATAAATTTCATTTTAAGCTCTACATTAGTGATGGGAGGATAAACATATCTGTGTATTTATGATTAGTTCCTTTTTTCCTATTCCCTTACTGATGCAAATGCTTTGTTTTGTTTGACTCCTCTGTTAAATTATTCTTGTAGTGTTATTATTCTTGCAGTGTTATTCCCTGGCTTTACAACTCCAGTTCACCTAGTCTCATCAGTAATTTTTCACACAGTTCACCTATTTGATCAATCCAGTTGAAAACATCTGTCCCTTAGTGTTGGAGCCAACTTGCTAAGTTACCTACCAAACACTTTCCAAAAAATTATGCTAATTTTTTAAACAAAGAAAACTGGTGTGAAAATGTTGTGATACAGTTCATTAATTAGTGGTAATGTGCTAATTTATTAAATGTTCTGAAAGATAGACCAATCCTCTCCCCATTGTTCAAAGGTAATTTTGTGCAGAGAGAGACTGAAGTTTTAAATGCAAAGAGGACCTCTGGATAACAGTTTACCAAGTCATATTGTGTATATATCAAAGTTAAGAATAAATTGTTTTTTTATGAACAACGCAAAGGGCTAATAAAAAAGGTGTAAGCAAACACTTTTTGAAAGATTCTGTTGTAGACCTGTTGGCTGGAGCTTGCTTTGATCCTACCCCAGGGCAGAACAGCTCGAAGTGATAATATTATGTATGATCCTCTGATGGATTCACACAAATAAGGTCACAAAATACAGCAAAAACCACAGCTGGGACAGCAGCATGTCACCTGTGAGAGCTAAAGCCTCTGAGCTGGCTGCTTCTACCAGGGACTTTGTGCTTTCTAGTGAGCACTGAAGAAACCAATGAAGGCCAAGTACAGACTGGTAGCTACGCTCATTAATGTTCCTTGACACTTCCCATCGTAAAAGGCTGATTTTAGTACTTTTCAAATTGCCAATCACTAGACATTTGGGCTTAACTGTTCCTTAGTGTCTGCTCTGAGGTTGTTAAAATATGTGTTAGAATGCCTTTTTTGCCAGAACAATCCAGTCATTTCTGAGAATGAGGCAAAAGATACACTGCTTCACTCATGACAGCAAATCCAAAAGGAGGAGGGAGGGTGTAAGATAAGGAAAGAAGTGATTTAAATAGTTAATATAATTTAAAGCTGCAGATTGATATTTGGCAGCTGCAAATAATGTGGGATGAAAACTGAGATTTGGTTTTCGTTGCCACTTTAAATTATAAGGCTTGGAAAAAATTATTCAGGCTCGACAAAGATTTCTTATGTCTTATGCAAAGAGTATTACTTCAGCAAGGAGTTGAGGGGTTCAACTTATGGTGATGTAACATTTTTCTTATATATGAAGCTCTGTGATATTTTAAAGTCGGAGACACAAGTAGATAAAGTGAACTCTGCTGAGTTCAGTAGTATTAGCACCTACTTCAGCCATGAAGAAGCAAAAGAGAAGCTGCAGGGAGCAGCTGCAGTGAGAAACAATGTCAAAGGGATCAGGCATGGGGACACTAGAGCTCTATCATGTAAAAAGAGAATAAAAAGTAGGATTTTTATTGGGGAATATGTCAGAAATTTAAGGAACAAAGATTGTATTTGATGTGGTGTAGAAGGGGGGCTTATGTGAGAACCTGAACCTTCACAAGATGATAAGGCCAGCAAGTCTTTGAAGAACTGGCAGGACAATCTGTGACAATACAAATATATTGTCTCAATCAAACTTAGAAAGAACTGAAGGCCCTTACTACATTAGCTGAAGTTTTAGTAGCCCATAAAATGATTCAGTATTTCCATTCATAGATATCAGTAAATATCATAGATATTTATATTTCTAATAAATGTGTGGGACACTTTTCTAGTGGCATATTGCAATTAGTTAATGAGGAAATCCAATTTTGGTAACACTTGAATAAAAGTTTCTTGAGCATTCTTAATGCCTGAACAATCCCTGTGAGCATACACTAAGAAGAAACAATTATTACATAAAAATACACTTTTTCTTTCAGGAAGCATACCTCATGGGGGACCAAAACAAGACTCTACAGTACAGATGCGTCTTGTGACCTGGAACGCCTCATTTACAGCAGAAATTGAGGCAGGAGTGGTTGAAGAAAAGATGGAGGGAGGGAAAGATATGAAAAATGGTTTAATTAGCTTAGCCAAGGCCACCTTGGAGAACAGAGTAATCCTCTGCTAACTTTTTATATGTGACCACAAGTTATGTGTTCACCAGTTTCCCATTGCCTGACTTGAGACTGTGGTCTGCTTTGCAGAAGTACTTTTGAACTCCTCCAGTGGTAGCTGAAGGTAATAATAGAAGATATTCAAATATAGCAGGAGCTGAACAATAACAGTTTTTCTAAATAATATGCTTACCTGTCTTCAAAAAGCATAGCTGAAACTTCAGCCTCAAAGGAAACTCTCAGTCCATCAGTCCTTTTCCTATTTATGCTGTAGCCAAACAAGGTTATTGGAGTAACTTAATTTATAACTGTGAAGAACTCAGAAATCAATTTTATAGCCTCTAGATTTTCTCTACTATGATTACCCAGAGAATATCAAGCAAACTGACTGAGATATACCCAATCTTCTTCTTTCTTCCTAGAAGAAGAAGAAGGAACGTCTGAGGTGTTTTATTTAAAATTCTAAAACATGATTGATTCTTAATGTATGAGGTTATTTGCTTTAGAGAAGAAGAATTAGAATAGCAGAAAGCAGAGAGCTAGAGATTTCTTCAGGTTGTACACAGTCTTACACAAAGCTTAGGACAAGTCTGCCCTGGTGTAAAGACATTTCTGTTCTCTACAAAAAATGAACTCAATTTGAAGCAGCAATATTTCACATCATGTCCACATTTTCACCTAGAACTCCATGATTTATTTTATCAGTACATTATTGTCACAGTAGTCCTCTTGTTAGAGGGTAGAAATGAGCCCAGACATGGATTTCTTGTTTATCACAGCATGAAAAGGGTCCTGGTTTATTCCTCTTTACAGCTCAGCCATCCTGACTCCAACTATTCACTGACTCTGGCTGCAGCAAGCTCTGACAGAAGGTTTCCCCTGCAGCCTCTGACTGCTGGTTATCTCCTGCTAAACTATGACTGCAGGTATTAGTCTGCAGACTCTGAATGCAGGCTTTTACCCAGCTAGACTGTGACTGCAGGTTCCAACAACAGACCCAGACTGACCTCACAGCAGGGATGCTTTCTCCCCAGGATCCTTCTACTTCATAGTTCCTTTTTCCTCAAGGTTCTTCCTCCTTCATGGTTCTCCTCACCATCTAACCCACTCCCTTTTATCACACTTATCTTTATTGGATATAGCTGTGACTCATCAGGGGTGAGGCTGTATTGAGTAATTCACACAGCTGTTACTTATCAGGGGTGAGGTCACCTATATTCTCTTCTCCTACACCCTATGTATGGTGGTGTGCATCAAGTCCTGATAACCCTTCTCTTTCTTCTCTGCCTAGATTGCCATAGATTTTACACAGTCATGTTTCTTTAACATCTAAAATTTAGCACTACAGAGGGAAGGGAATTTAGCTTGGTGATGAAGAGGAATCAGACTTAGCTTAACAATCTAGTCTTCTCAAGAGATACCCTGCAAGGGTGACATATATTATGCCACAGACCTTGAGGCCATGTAAATGACAATAATACAATTATAATACAATTCAGCTGGAACAGATAGAAGATGATCATTCCAGAACATGGAAATCATGGAAAAGACTCAACTGTGTAATCTTGATTCATAGTCCACAGGACAAAAAAAAAATACACACACACACACAAAAAAAAAAAAAAAAAAAAAAAAAAAAAAAAAAAAAAAAAAAAAAAAAAAAAGAGAGACAAGTTTTTTATGTTGGTATAAATTTTCTTTGTTCATCACACAAGTGATATCAGAATCGTGAGACAAAATCATTGAGAATTTTGGAGCAACTCAGTATAACATCCATCATTTTTTATCATAGAGTTTTAAATGGGATAAATAAAAAAAAAAACATTACCAAACACTTGCTAATTAATTAATTGAGTTAATTAATTGTGATCACTAGAAATTAAAGCAGTTTTAAAACAGTTGTATTTATTTTTTTTTACAATAAATTAATGGATATTTCTACAAAATAGTGAAATATTTAAATTCCAAGATAAGAAATGCAGTCATGAAGAACTTAAGATAGTGATGTAGACTATCAACCCGGATTGAAAAAGGGTAATGGAAGTGCTGAGAAAAAGAAAACAGAAGACACATATAAGGTCTCTAGAGCAGGCAGTTTTGTCACATAAAAGAGTAATGCTGTGAGAGAAATGCCGTATCTTTAGAATGTGATATCCTTATAGATGTAAGCAGGAATTGCATATGAATTGTCATGCTGATCTTTTAAAATAATGGAAAACATTACATGTATTAGAGGGGAAAGAGTGAAAAAATTAATGTGGTCCACTATAGAATCACAAGCTTATATTTGCATATAGAAAGACATCTGGAAATACTACCAGAAACTGTTGCTAAGAGTAATTTGAACTTCCCAGAGATATACTGCAGAACAAATGCTAAAATGAAATTAAGGTTTGTATTGTGTTGGACTCAGGAACAAACAAATTTATATACCAGAAAGAAACATACTTTGTTGTTGCAGACTGGTAACTAACAAGCACGTTGCATAAAAAATAACCTTGGAAAGAAAAATCATGGGATAATTCACTTTAAATTAACTAGAAAGAAAACCACAAACTAATCTTTAAAGCTTCAAAGATTCAAAGTGAATACTTCAATAAAGCCTTCAATAAAATAATATTCTATTAGTCAAGATAAGCAGAATGTGAAACTGTGTTTTTCATTCACAGATCACTATAGAAGGAAGCTTAATACTTAAAAAAAGTCAATCAACAAAAACCCCTAAATGACAAGTTGTAGAAACCATAATTAACAAAGTAAAATAAAAATTAATGAATGTATAAATAAATTTTAAAAATGGGAATAATCAAAGGAGAATGGAAAGTCTAAAGAATTGAAAATGGACCTTATTAAAAAATTATAATTTAAAGCTTAGTACTTTTAAGAAAAGGAAGAATGCTCTAAAATCAAAGCTATCTAGTTTTTGTGGTGTTTTTTTTTTTTTTTTAAATTAAACATAATGATACTTCTATAAATAAAGGAGAATTCAGATGAAGTGAAAACTGTGCCTAGGGAACAGGAAATAAGAATTAATAAAGGTCTATGATGAAGTTCAATTTTCAGTGAAGCTACAGGGATGATATAGGGCATAAATGACCACTTGATATGGCAAAAAATATACTTACTACTTCATGTATAAAACCAGACAGATTGGTGCTGTCCCAGAATCACAAGAATATTTGCAGAGTGCTGGAAGACCTCTAGCAGAGGAGAAAAGTCCATCAAATTCCAGTGAATGCTAAAATTGAGAAAAAAGATTAAATGTTACACATATTTAAGACACTAAAATAGGGTTATCCTTACAACTGTGGCTCTGTCCAGGCTATGTTTTACATCAAGAAAGAATGAAGGCACAGAGGTGCAGCGAAAATCTTATAAAAAGCAGCCTCAGTTTGACAAAGACAAATTGTGCCAGACTAATCTGATAGCCTTCATTGGGGAGATAATTGCTTTCCTAGACAAGGGAAATAGTTCTAATCAAGATATAATCTACTTGGAAGCTGGGAAAATATTTGATGCTTAATAGGAAATTATTAGTTAAACTAGAGAAGATGATTATTAGGATAGGAACTGAGGAGTGGATAAATAGGACGCTGACAGATCACTGCCAACAGTGTAACACAGAGAAGCTACTGTGACATGCATGATCAGTCCTTAGACTGATATTAGTATTTTCAAGCTGTGATCTTCACTTAAAAATAAAAAAATGCTGATGAATTCCTCCAAAGGCATGAGTCTGAGAAGCTTCACAAGACCTAAAGAAGAAATCATCTCAGATACAGGAGGGTTAGAGATAGCCTGTTGTATTTCCAGAAGAATTTCAGGAAGAGATTCAGAGATCTAAACAATTATCTGTGCTGAAATCTACAATGGTTTTGGTATTGTACCTCCATGAATATGTACATTTTACATCAGTCACCTCCATTAACACTGAAAAAAATTACACCTATAGAAACTAGTTACAGAGTAGCAGAAGTGGAATTCTGATTACAGAAAATGTTGTATAATAGTTCAGTAGACACATTAGCAATTGCATTTCATTCCAAATGAGTTTAATTATGTGCTTTCTGCTTTTTTGTACTGCTTTTACTCTAAGACATTTTCTGACTTGTGTTGGGCTTTTTGTACTGTAAGAAATAGCTTCCCTTTCCCTTTTTCTTTTAACTTATATTTGAATTGACACAAATTCTTAAGCCAAGAAAGCAGGCCAGTGGCTAACTCAAAAGCAGAAAACAATTAATGACCTATAGGAAACATAACATGACGCTAATAAAAAAATGTAATAGCTAGTCATACTCTTGGAATCTGATTTTATCATCATTCATTTGGCAGTATGCAAAATCTCCCACAGGGGGTGAAGCAGGAAGCTGCTGTTTGCTCAAAATTGGAATGTAATTGCACCTGAAGAAACTTCACAGTTCCAGGAGCAATCTGACCATCTAGTTTCAGCTGATCAGCTATTTATGCACACTTTAATTTTAGCCCAAATATAATTTTAAATTGTTTCTATTTAATATTACTTGAGAAGAGTTTGAATATTTGATCTGCTTGCATCTGGCCACTTTGTATGTTTTCTTGTTGCTAGCAATACTATTACTTATACACTTCTCTTGACTGAGTGATGATTTCATAACAACGATATTGTCTTATAAAGTCATAATCCATAATAAGTCATTTGGGGAAATAATGTTATGATTCATGATGAATTTAAATAAAATCAAGCACTACATATCAAGTGCATAATAGTATTTGAAACAGGTGTTACATTTATTTTTTGATCCAAACCATATTTCAGAACCCCTAATAATGACGTTATTGTCCTTTTGTTTCCAAATTTTAAATTTTTGTATATCTATCTTCCAAAGACTTTTAATATTTCTAATCTCTTAAAAAATACTTTTGGTTAACAGACACCTTTTTTTTTTTTACTATAAACATATGAATGAGACTACTAGTCAGATTAAAATCAAAGGTTAGCTTGAAAGTATTATAATGAAACTACATGCTATTCTAACAAGTGACATTCAGAACAAATTAGAATAGTTCATATATTTGATTAGATTTGAAATACTGTGTATGAGCAACTACAGCTGAAGTGACTCACCTGAAATATGTATATATATTGTTTTAATATGGCACAGCATCCATGGGAAATGCTAGGGCATTTCTATGATTTATTAATCATTGTCCAATCAAGTTTTTCAAATTAAAGGTTACTGTCCGAATATTTTTGGGATGCTTAAACAGCACATAGATTGATTTAGACAAAGATGCTAATATAGTTATAAACAAGGATATCAGACTCCTTGCTGCAGAAAGAAAAATGATAGCTTATCAGGTAATCTATGTAATCAATTGTTTGTTCAGTGCAGTGATCTAGTCCCTATTGCAAATAAATTTTAAGAATATTTCTTAAAAAAATAAACCAGAAGTTGTTAACTGAATAAAAAAGCCATTGTATAAATCAGTTTTGCTCAATTCTATGATTTTTATTATTTTATTTTTTTTTGTATATTCATCTCTCTTTTTAAATTAGAGAATATTTTTCTTCAGGAGAATGGCTCTTATCAAGCAATAAAATCTAAAACCATTTCTTTGATATGGAAGATAAGACACATGCATATAGATTCTTGGAGGTGTAATGTAACTGACTGTCATAAACAGGTCACTCATAAACAGTATCACATTTAGATACACTGTGGAAGTGACTTCCAAAGCGCCCTAGTAAAGCTTTTTAGATGCCCAGTTAATTTTAATGAGTATTAGGCTTCCAGATCCCTTAGGCAGCTTTCAAAATGTCAGCCTGTAATTACAAACAGCTTGGACAAAAGCCCATTGAATTTATTGGAAAGTCTCCCATTGATTTCAATGAGCTTTTGGATCATTGACTTTCCTCTTTCCACAAATATTTCTAAAGGCTTTGGATAGTAAATACCACATGCGTTAGAAACACTAGAACACATATAATATCTTCACCTTTCAGTATATTGAACTATTTGCAAAGTATTAAAAAAACCCAACAAAAACAAAAAAAAACCCCAAACCATCTCAAAAAACCAAAAGTAAAACCCAAAACAAAACCTATTAGAGGGCAGAACAGTTATAAAATTTGGTGGCAAATGTAAGGAAATGTAACATTAAAAAATAAAGAAAAGCAATTCCACTTCTGAGCTGCTCAGGACTGTTTTACAGAATTGTGTAAGCTAACAAAAGCAAATGAACCAAACCAGAGACTTTTGCAAGGAATGACTGACTTTGAGGAATGCAACTGTTGATAAGGAACGTTTCTTAAGGTTCTGAAATTTTAAGACTCGTTCCTTTCAATATTTTCTAAGTAATGCATGTTTGCTTCAGTTTCTTTTACTTGGAACTTTATTCTAATTGTAGAAACATGGGTTATTAAAAAGGTGGTTTTTTTTAAATTATTGAAAGAAAAGTGATCAGAAAATTTAAAGTTTAACTTAGTATGAGAGAGAAACAGTTTCCTTAGACAGCACTCATCAAAAGTTTATCTGTCTTTATCACTAAGCTGTATTTTAACTGCTTACACATCTGCCCCATCATACCTAGATATTCAGGAGTCATCTTGCTATAGATACACTAAAAGCCTTAGGCATGAATTGTTGGTAAAGTCACAAACAATACAAACAAAGGTAATTATACTGTGGAGGTCCTTGTGAGACAGCAATCCAAGCAGGTGGCTCAGCCCCAGGAACACAAAATGAGACGATGACACCTGGTTTATCACCATGCTATAATAAAATGCTGGTAGCCAAAACCAGAGTCCCAAACAGAGAGTTCAAATGTGCCAGCAGAGACAGTTCACCTATTTTGGGGAAAGAAAAAGGAGTCAAAAAAAGCAGGACATAGGGTGAAAACACCACAAATAGTTAAGTGTCGCTATTTCGGACGCACAAAAGACATGCAGGCAGCAGCAGGTTAAGCAACAAAAATTCCAATTTAATTTTTGACTCCATTCTTATAGACACTTTGTACAGAAGGCTAAAGATTGGCCAAAAGGCTCACCACCTTATGAATATCATTGGTGGACTTAACCATCAATCACATTCTTCTTCCTAGAGAAGAAATATATAAATACACAGATAAATTCTGAGTAAACACATAGATAAGTTCTGAGAATACAGTATTATTTATGTGAAGCAGCATGAGAAAGCTGCTGCAAAGGTACAAAAATTCACAGGCAAGAAAATTCAGGGCGACAGTTAAGTACAATCAATATAGAAATAAGGTATATGAGAAGAGTCATAAATTTCATATAGTTACAGCGAGAAATCACTAATTCAGAAATTAGCTTGTATTAGGGAATATAATATGTACTAGTGGGAGGAAGGGGAGACAATCTTTTGACTCTATTCCCTTGACACTGGTAATTCTGAGAGCAGATAATAATTTAAATAATGTAACAGACAAATCTAAACACTGTTTCTAAAACTTAGCCTTATAATTAGCTTTGCCTTATAATTAGTTCATGCAAATATACACACACATGAGCACTAACACACACACACATGCACATCACACACAAACCAATGAAACTGCTTTAAAACAGAATTTCAATGACACAAGTTGATCTGCCAAACCTCAGGGATTAAACCAGTGACTGTAATTTAACATAGCTGTAGGAGGCTCTGAAGCTATAGTTCCACCCTACACAAAACAAAGTGCAGACCTATTAAGAAACTCGAACTCTAGACTAGACTAGAATTTGCCATGCATCATGGAGCATTCCAGGAGTGCAGAGCAGATAAGGCTGAACCAAAACTTCTCCCCGGGGTGTGAACAATAAGTTTGAACCACAAGCCGGCCTTTAGTCCTGGTGACCAGGAAGAGAGCCAGTGCAAAATCTGGGAAGTCATAGGCAGCCTGATGACTGTTTCAGACTAGCTCCTGCTATGTCATCCCACTCGCTAGTGTAGGCATGGCCATTGAAATCCATCCATACAACTCTTAATCTGATTGGCAATTAATATATAATTGCACAATTAATATATTGCACAACGTTCCATATGAACATCAATGAAATACTTTCTCTCTTGGACAGAGGTGCTGGAATTGGCTTTCAGTTTAATGTTTTCACAATGTGTTCATAATGGCTTTACATCAAGAACAATAAAATGGAAAGAAATAATCTACTTTTTCATTGTTGCATTTTACCGTTCATTTAAATAAATGAGAGATTAATTCTGAACATTTAGACACATCAAATACAAATTAAATGAATTGTTAATATTTCTCTTAGTAAATCATCTAAGTAATGGTTCTGATGTTTGTCTTTTCCAGCTGTGAAACAAAAAAGTTGCTTTGTCTACACTGTGTTTGTGTTTATGAGTGAGAAAGAGAAAGATAATTTTTCAAAGTGATTATTTTCCATTATGTAGACAAAGATGGGGAAGCATCAAACTCAGATTTGTTTTGTAGTATCTTTACTTCTATTATTCAGTCAAGATTATTTTCCCAAAATACAGCAGATTTCTATCAAATAAAAAATTGTTAGGGAAAACAAGTATAAAATCACCATGACAGATTTGAAAGTCTTCCATCTATTCACAATAAATCACAGGGAGAGAAGTGAAGGCAGTTTACTAGAGATTAGTTTTCTTCCAAGATAGAAAGTTGTATGCTCACATAATTACCTCTTTGCAGTAAACTGTCAATTTTGACATATTTTTGTTAAGAAAATCAGACAAGTATAAAATCCGGTGTTCCAAACATCATAAAATAATATTGTTATATTTCTATTAAAAGGCTGTTTCAAAATTTATAACAGATATTAATATTAAAAGTAAAATATGCCAGTCAGTGATGAAATTTTAATTTACATAAAAATGTAACATATGGTTACTTAAGATATTTTCCCCCAAATGATTCATTAGTAGAAACTGTTCTATTTCTTGCCAGATCAGATTGAAACTTTGTATAATAGAATTTTCTACAATACAGAAATTCCAGATTCCTTCAGGCATATATTTTAATTGCTTTCCATATAAGAATGAATTGTTTTAAAACACTTACATGAGAATTTTTTTTGTGTGCCTCATAATTACTTAAAGTTTATGTATCAGCATATTAGTTCTAGATGCAAAATAGCAGCTGCTGATCATGGCTCCTAATAAGTTCCTTTGTTCTAAATTCTTTCTGTTAATTTTGTTCACAGGCCAGAGTGTTAGTGCATAGTGTGTTTTTGCAACATTTTCTTGCCACTAAATTCCTTTATATCTACTCTTTTAATGTTTAATGTTTTCATGAAATAAAAGTGGTTACATTGGACACGCCATCCTGCAAGAAACAGACATAGGCGGTGGAATTGTAACCTAATTTCTTTACTCAAGTGACACTGGTTGTAATTTTTGACAATTTAAATAATTCGGTCTTCTTCTACAATTATACTGATCTTTTTTGGAAAGTGTCTTCCTGGTAAAAAATAAAATGCAAAAACAATGCCTGAAGACTTTAAATAAGAGGTAAATCTTCTTTTTCATTATATTTGTAGGTAGCATATTTTAATTGATTAATTATTAGAATGCCTGCCTCTGTGTTTTCTAACTAGTGTTAAGTCTTAAAATTTAGGGTGTCATTTTACTTTTTTAGATTTTGAAAGATGAATTTTTATCTTTCTGGAGAGATTAGTGTCCTTACATGAATTACAAGCCATTACAATTCCTTATTCATAAAATTCGTACTCTATCCCCCAAGATACCTCGACCGTACGTATTTCCTTCTCTTATTAACCATCTAAAGTTAGCAATTTTTTCTTTCTTATGAAGCCTCCCTCCAGTTTCCTACGTCTTCATAATTCATTGTCTTTATCTATCTATTAAAAATTCATAAATTAATTGTTATAGTTATGTGCGACCTCAAAGTCTTTAACTGTTTCCTTTTTTTCTGGGTCAATGTCCCTTAGTATTCAGGGTCAGAAAGAAAAAAATATTTTTAATATAAATCAAACAAATATCAGTAAAAAGAGAAAGAAAATTTTTCCTCACTGCCATTTCATTGGTGGAAATTTTACATCTGCTCATTAAGTTACAATTCTCTTACAAGAGAACTCAGGCAGAACAGTGGCAAAATAATAATAATAATAATAATAATAATAATAATAATAATAATAATAAATAAAAAAGCACCATAGTACAACAACTGAACATATCAAAACATATCATAAAAGTCACTATGTTGTGACTTAACAAGTCACTGAACTGTTCTTCAAATCAAACATTTTATTTAGAACTGACTTTTACTCTAGTTATATATTAGATAAGCCTATGTAACTTGTTTGATAACAACTATATCTATACAGTGTTGTCATTATTTTTGGGAATATTGCCTTCTACAAATGTTTTCAGCAACAAATAGGGCTGATTTTTCCACTAATTCAGTAAAAAAAATAACCACTTTGTTTTAGTAACTAAGCTCCTGGTTCAAAATCCTTGAAAAGCAACAACAACCAAGCTCCGAGGCATGACATCAGCTAAAAACCTAGATTCTGCACTACTGAACTACAGAGAGACAAAGAGGAGAAGTCATCCTACTAATACTGCATGGTGACTGTGATGGGAAAGAATATAAGCTATCTTTCAATGCTCTGTACACACTGAGTTTAGTTTTTGGTCCTATAAAATTGATCATAGCCTATAGGGAGAATAATGAAATTTTACCATGTAGTTAACAATTCTTCATATGCTATGTGATCTAAATGCTAGTGAGGATTTACAGATCTCATTCCACATAAGAAAATCTGGGAAAACTGACCATTTAATCCAACCCACATCCATAAGGAAGCGATAACCTGGGAATATAGGAAGACACCATAGATATCATTGCGCTTCCACCTTCCAGTCATGTAGTGATGTGACATATTTCCTAAGTGGGTAACCTAATATAATTGCATAATTCATAGATTTAAGTTAATTAAGTCCAAATGATCTGGGATATCTTCAACCCTGGAGTAGTGAGGAGGAGAGGAAACTAGGTATGACATTGATTTTTCCTCTGAAGTATCAAGACACCTTGCTTGATTTTTCCTCTGAGGTATCAGATATCTTGCTAGTTTAAATTGAGTTCTGTCCTGAAGCCTGCATAAATGCATCTGCTGAGCATATACCATTTAATAAAACCAGCTAATCTATCCATGGCAGTTTAAGAACTTCTAGCAGTGCATCTAGCAGTGCAGTCAGTCTTCCAGACAACTTTGGAGACACTTCATCCCATTTTGAAGAGGTAGAAAAGGGAGGTTTGTAATTAAGATATAAGCTTTTACGTTGAAGTTATTTTGAGATTATATTGAGACCAGCAATCCTTTCAAGCCTTACTGCTATTTAGTAGTGGCCAAACTTGACGTGGCATTTCTGGGTCAGATGAAGTTTCAGAAATACTGTCTATCAAATCTTTTATATTTAACAAAGAGACAATTGAGTATCCCACACCTGACTGGAGCCAAAACAAGCCTCTGTACCAAGTACTGAGGGATGGAGGGGAGCTTTATTCAGTTCAGCAGTGAGAAGAGATTGTTTTCACTCCATAGGCTGCTGGAGAGCCCAGCATGTGTGAGAGCTGGATTCCTCCCCCTGCCTCAGGTGACAATTAGCTAAGCAGTGGAGCACCCTCTGGGACCACCTGTGTGCATCACTCAAGAGAGAAATGTAAACGCATTTCCAGTTTTAAGGATTCTTCTGCAGCTGCCAGTAAAATGCATTGCATTCTGAAAACGTACATTGTGAGGGCAAAACCCTTTTCAAAACTTGTCTTTATCCTTTTTCATTGAATGGCATCGCTGATGAAAATGCAAAACAATAAAGTGTTGCTTTTAGTTCATGAGCTGTGTTAAGATTGGTACTACTCACCATTCACAGCTGAGTCTCAATTACACTTCCTGTGTAATTTCAAAGTCTGCAGTGTGTCTAGATTTAGATTTTAATCCACAATTTGATTTTACCTGTATTTACCTGTCTAGGACAAAATATGCTTTAGAAGTACGCCTGAAAAATTGCTTCTAGACCAAATTCATTAACAGTCTGATTTCCCCTCTGTAACTAAGACAGTTTTTTGAAAAAAAAAGCACTAGGCCCTGAGTTAAATGAAGAGAGAGACAGAATAATATACTACATATATATATCAGGAAGAGATTTTAAAAAACAGCATAGAATTCATTGGAAATCTAATAAATTTTTCTACTGAGATATATTAAGAGTAGGATTTCCAGGACATTGTAAGTTAGCATTTCAAATTAATTGAGAGTTTTACCTCATTGCAGTTCTTTTGAAATCTCAACTATATAAATTAGGAATTATTAAAACCTGAGGTAAAATTATATATATATATATATACACACACCATATTTATTGCATTTTCTTCATACTGTCAAATAGACTTTGTTGATAAAGACTTTAAAAAGCTTTAAAAAATGGATGAATTAGACTGCTGTCTCAGTTTAAGAAATCAAATATTCAAAATGTCAAACTGAAGTACAAAACAGCTTGAAAATGAACAGAAACACTGACAACTCTTCATCATCTGTCAAATATTCAGTCAGGTTGGGCAAAGGTCGTGTCCATGGTTTGGATGCAGAAATAATGGAGTGACTCATGGGCAATGCAGTATAGACCTGGTCACTTTCCTAAGTCGCACTGATCCACATCAACAAACTATTTCTGACAGCAGCTGGATCCAAAAGTTGTTATTTTCCCAAAGACTTTGCACCTGATAACTCCAGATTCGTGAATTTCCTTCCAGTTTCTCTACATCTGGACTTTGGGTGCACTGTATTTACACTTGTTCTATAGTAGAATTGGATTTATGCGGAGGATACTCATGAATCATCCTGATTCCAAGCTCCCTCTGTCAAAAGTCAACCTGGAAATTCATGACAACAGCCTTCTCACATCTTTTACCTGATTATCTGATGTATCCATTGTCTGATTCATTCTAATTTCCTATTATCTTTAGTAAGTAGCAACCTGTATATGTGAATTTTCTCTGGAAAAATACTAATAGTTTAATTTTAATTAATATATTTTATAGACAAATTTAAAATACTGAATATTTTAAGATCCTTTACTTTTTTTTCATGATCACACTACTCCTACAGAAGAAGCATCATGTCTTTTTAGAACAAGCTATGCTTAGCTTGGGGCAAAAATCCTGAACATTCATAAGGTTGTCGGAACAGTGCTGGGGTAAAGTGCAAATAGTCTAATATGCAGTTTGTGTCCAAAGGAGCTGAGTGATAAGAAATCCTTGAGAAATTTATTACGTATTAACAGTAAAACTGCTTCTCATTCCATTACTAAAAATAAATCTGTTGTCATCTGTAAATCAAATTACAATAGACAGACTAATCTACTGATTTCAAAGAATTTAGGATAAGCCCTAAGAATTTGAACAATCCAAATATATATAACAGGAAGTTAATAAATACTGTAAGCTTCACGATCTCCTCTTTTGTTTGCAGCTGGATGTCATGCCTAGTGTTAAAGAGAGGAAAAGACCCTCAGAAAAACCTATAACCCAGCTGATTACTGTTCCCAACATGTTAGAATTCCAGAGTCAACCTTGTTAGCAGGGAGTTAGAATTTTCTAAGACAAACTTATTTATCGGTTGCTAAGGTCAATGCAATCATTCTTTATTGTTTCTTTTGGAAACTGATAAAGTGGCTTGGGCCTGAAATATCTGACAATAAAAGGGAAAAAGACAGAGAGTAACTGCTTAACCAGATGGAATACCATTTCATCATTTCTTACTCACAGGATCAGTCAGAAGCAAAAGAAAATAATGTCACTGAACAAACTGAACTCTGTATTTGTGTGCTCACAGCATGGTACTTGCTGTTATATATGACAGGACAGGGGTCACTTATTTTTAAAATCTTGCTTATTTCTGTTTCATAGTTGGGGATAAACTAGATCATTTTTTGAGCTAAATTTACTAAACAGGATAAAAATTTCAGACATACCAACATTTGAAATTCTCAGTCCTGCTATATAGTTGTAGTCTTCATTTTATGAGTGAATCATTTTGTTATCTAAGGTCCAATAGTCTGTTATCTACTGGATTAAGTATCATTAGCATTTATTGAAGACTACTTCCTCAACCTGCTGAACATGACTTTGCTGTTCTCACAATGATACTATTATTGGATGGCACCTGCTGAATTGCTGGAGAGACTAGAGGTGCAACCCTGTTTCCATCTGCTTTCCCAGAAACACTCATTTTTACAAAATAGATTTCAGACTCCAGGATACATTGCCTACAGGGAATTTTCAGATGTTTGTGAATGTACTCTGTTTCTTTTGTCAGATACAGGGAGTGAATTAAAATGGTCTGGAAGTAAAAATCATACAAGAACAGATGGGCACCATCCTTATTGTTTTCTTACTTACAAAGAAGTGTGGGAAAACACTTAGGAAGCAATGAAAACTACTGTGTTAATAGGGATTTGAATAATGATATAGGTTTTCAAATTTGCATGAGATAAAATTCGCACATTGACAATTTAAATTGAAAATACAAGCCTTTTCCAGGATGTATACAGCTCATGGAGAATAGACACAAACATACAGCAATCTGTAATGGGTTTGATTTACACTGGAAGCTTCACACAGAAAATATCATCTCTCCACTGGGACTTTTGTCATTTTATTGCTCAGACTATTCTCATATCATAAACTTCTGCAAAAAGAAATAAGACTTTCTCTGGGGGACAAATATGCTAAGATGTTCACTTATTTTATTTTATACACAGTGTGTGTACATTTTGTCAATAGGAAACTGTAGGACCCTATTTTTTTATAAGGTAGTGTTAAACTAGGCAGCATGTTACATCTGCTGACAACTTTCTCTTTTTCCTTCACACTGATTATTTACACCTAAGACATTTTTTACCTGAATGAACATCTTTTCTAGAAATTTTTGTGACCTGATTTTTTTGCTAGCATAATCCTTGAACTTTTCTGCATAAGTTGTGGAAACTGCATTATTATTTGAGACAGTAGAGAATTTTAATATACACTTTTAATAGAGAACTATAGAATTTATAAGATTTGTGAAAGGTTTTTAATATATGATTGGGTAAAGCTGATGATATTACAGGCACTCATGATTTCAATTTCATAACCAAGGAATACTAGAAGCTGAAATGTAATACATCTGCTTGGATATACTGCAATAATTGCAAGGCACACATTTCATACTTACTTTCTTTTTGGATGTTGCATATATAATGTAGTCATATACCTAAAGGTAGTTCTAAGTCAATTTTATCCTTGGACAGTTGCATATTTTTAATACCTATGACACTTAAAATCTTCCCTTCCTTTTATTTCATCTATGGGTTTGTAGTGTAATGCTACAATGATGTGCAATAATATAATGCAGTAAACCTGTGAAGGACACCATTGACCTCAATGGTTCTACTTGCATAAGAACTTACCTACTGGGACCTCATTATGAAACTCGTACCATAAACTTCCTGAATAGATATCACTAACTGGTTATTAACTACTCATTAACAGGCAAATGACATTAATAGATATGATTAACTAGTTCCATTAACAGCCTGAATGATTCCATGAGGCACATTCTATTATGACATTCTTGTGTAGTAATGATAACCTATGGGACTTATAAATTAGAACTATTTTATAGTTATCCATTCAGGAATTATGGTGAATAAGAATTCTACTCCTTGCCCACAAAATTTGTACCTATACCTAACAAAATTCACTCATGGATATAAAGGATATAAAACGATTAGTGCTATCTGAAAAATTAATAAGGAGGAGTCATGTCAATAGTCTAAAATGACAGTGCTTCAGAGGCTTAGCAAATATTAGCTAATGACAGCATGGGGTAAACTGAACTTGCAAATATGGGCAAGTGTTTTTTCTCAGTTACAATAAACTCCAGAATAAAACTAGAAAACATTCTCACTATTTCTATTAAGATTTGGTACAACTAAACAATATTTTGTGACAAGTTTTTTAAGGAATATGGTTGCCAGTGATTTTTGGTATTTTCTTGTTGCATCAGTGAAATGGCAAGCTTTTATAGTTTCATTTTTATAGAGAGATAAGAGACACTTGGTAAAGAAATGTGGAGTGTTTAAAGAAGCAAATTCCTTGTAGACAGAAACTACAGTTTGAATAACAAAAAGTGTAGCCAGAAATCAAAACATTTCTTAATCGTTTATTTATTATACAAATGTTAATTGCCTTGCACCTTACATGGAGTGTACAATGGGACAGGTTAATTAGGCTGAGAAATGGCTAGCTCTAAAGGTGCAAGCTCAGAATAATTAAAACTCCTGCATCATGTTAACACAACTCTCCTGTCATTTGGGCTCCAAGGATACTGCTTTGCATTTTCTTCTCTTTTTCTTTCTATTAAATAGTATGTGATTTCTACAGCAAATGAAGAAATCCAAGAATAGAGCTTTGGCCGACTACCGATATCATGTGAGACAGATTTTCATGTGGATTTCACTGCATTGTGGGGAATGAAAGGGCTACATCAGTCTGAATGACTTACAGTGATCCTTTCAAAGCCTTATTTGCAACTGCCAGTACTAAACCAAACAGCGGGAGTCCTTAATACTGCCAGGAAATAAAGTGGCCTCTAATTGCTTATATGTTGATTGCAAGCTTTTCAGAAACAAAACCATCACATAAAATGTCTCCTGGGTGCTGAGCAGGGCAATGGTCACATGTCTTCTTTAAAGAAGGTCGGCCAAAGAGAAAGATGAGGGCCTACCAGGGGGAGGCCAGGCAGAAAAGAAATAATTTCAAAAGTGGAATCTAATTCTCACTGATCCTTATTCATATCAAGGCTTCTCAGAGCACCAGCAGCACAAAAACATATAAAGCAGGTGGAAATTACAGTTATAACTATAGTACGACAATCCAGTGGTGTCAAAGCAGCATAAAAGAGCTTTTTTGCAGACAAGGGCTTGAACTGCTGTTCTTGTAGTTGTACCTGAAACTAAGTGCAGTAAAGTAGAGCTCAGGGAGGCTAACACTGGCCACTTACCAGGCAGCACTCTGCTAATGCACTATAATATCTCATCTCCTACTAACTCTGGCAAGTTTGTTCAAAACCAATAGAAGCTTCATTGCATAAACTCTAGTAAATGTTGGTTTGTTTTTGTTTTTGTTTTTTGTTTATGTTTTTTTGTTTGTTTGTTTGGGGTTTTTTTTCTTTTTTTTTTTTTTTTTTTTTTTTTTTTTTTTTTTTTTTGGTTTTTTTTTGTTTTTTTGTTTTTTTGTTTTTTTGGTTTTTTGGGGGGGTTTTTTTGGTTTTTTTTTTTTTTTTTTTCCCAAAAGTGGATTGTTTTCATTGTGCATCAGGACCAGGTCCATTAAGTTACAAAAGATATTTGAGTTGAAGAGGCATGAAGAAGAAAATTGAACAGAACAATTTTTTGGGCAACAATTTTTTGGGCATCAAAAAAATAAAAAGGAATAAAAAGAATGACTTTAAATAAGTAAAATTCAATTCTCATGAGGAGCTGTGGATAAGTTAGCTGTTTCATATAGGAGTCTATCCCTGATGGGATACATTCATCTTGATGGGAGTGCCTGTAGGTCTCTGGACAACACTCTCTAAGAATGTGAATGGAAACACCTTTAATAGATACACTGGCATATGGAATTAAATTATGAGATTTTAAACATTTTGTGTCAGATTTTTCCACAAGACAGAGCACTCTGTTCTGGTTTAATATAAATCAGAAATATCTTCATTCCGGAAAGGACAAGGAGGGAAGCCAGATTTCCATGTGGCTGAGAAAACTACATTTTCTCTCGTCGCATTAAGAGAAACATATTGTATTCACAAGTTTTTATTCCTTCCTGGTACTGAAGGATAAAGTTACATAGAGTTTTATAGTTAATTTTGTTAATTAACTCATTGTTTTCCATATTTCTTCTCAAAACGTGGAACACTTTGAGCAACCACTAAGTCCTAAACACTTTTTAAAATAGTAATATCCCATGCATTTGCTGATTTGGTTTCTTGATTGTATGCAGAATAATAATTTTTAATTAGGTTTATGGGTTTATGTTCACTTGAGTTACTGGGCTTAAAAGTGAAGATAATGTTTTCATTTGCAACTTCTGATCAAAGCTGCTTTCTGGTAGATGTACAGAGCACTTTCTGGACCTTGTTCTTCTCAGTATAACTCATTTTGTGATCATTCAAATCTTATTATTTTATGCAAAGAGTTTCAAGTACACAATCAAAAGTGTAACTCCCAAACATCCCCTCAGGTTCCAACTCAGTAAAAATGGGGGATAAGTTACACATCTTCATCACTTCACTTGGGCTGGTATTTCTCTTCTCCATTCATGTACAATTTTGCTGAATAACCATCTTCAGATATGCCTATGATGTCCTCATTACTAAGACCATTTCAGACTTCCCATAACTGTCATCAACCAGATTAGAGAAGACCTTTTTCTTGATAATTTTCTTAGTTCTGTGGAGAGGAGTTGCCTTCACACAAAAATAGAAATAAGGGAGAAAGAATGATGTTTGGCTGCTTTTATTTCCCAGCATAGCATTGTGATCAGGCTAGTGTTTTTCACTTTTGGAAACACTAATGCTCTCTAAAATTTGATCCTAAAAATAGACACGGTAACTCTGGCAAATTTAAGTATAAAAAAATCAATATTGAAGTTCTGAGACCTGTAGGTGGCTCCTTTTATACTCAAGTTTCAAAGCCTGTTGGAAGAAAGACATTTTTTCCCGCACATAGTTGTGGACACTTGAAGGTTTAAGTAGAAAGGCAGGTATTTTTTGTGCAATTTCAATGTAGCATCTAATTCCTTTCTGTTTATACCAGTCAATAAGGCAAGGCCTAGACAAAGACTTCTTAGACAAAGACTACTGAGCATCACAGGAGCTACAAACTTTTGTCTCCGTGGTTAGAAAGTGTGAGCTACTAATTTCCTCAGAAACTCCAGACAGTCTGTTAAAGAAATAGCATAGATGGTGACATCAAATCATATTGCACAGACAGATATTCCAGAAAGGCAGATTTTCTTGTGCACATAGGTCTAATTCCAGGGGGAGAGAATTGCTAATATATGAAAAGGCTAGCTGAAAAACTCATCTGCACTTGTGAAGGAGTTACTGTTCTGATAAAAACATTATGCTGGCAGTTTTTTCTGCATTAATACTGTCTTTGCACATTTAATCATTCTGTAATCAAGTAGAACACCTCTTTGGTTCTTGTGTACATTTTTTTCCTGGATTCCTGTAACTTAGCTGTTCCCTACTCTGCCACTTTGAACCCGTATTTCCCAGCATAGAGACAATAACCTAGAGCAGGGAATGTTTCTCTTACCAATCATGGGTATAAAAGAAGAAAAAAAAAGATGCCTTCAAGAAAATAACCCCACAAATAGAATTTAAATGAATGACAATGCATTTTGTCAATTTTGAAATAATGGTGAGGGTTTTTCATGTTCATTTCATACCAGTATCTATTTTTGAAATAAAATGTGAAATGAGTTAGTTAATACATCTTTGTAAAATGCTGATTTTAGAAATGTCAAATTAGAACCATAACAGATAATTTCAAATTGATATAACTCTTGACTTTTAAAGTATTACTTGACCTCATTTTTTTTTTTTTTTTTTTTTTTTGTGCACTCCCACAGAAACAAGATAATGCTGCAGAGCTTAGAGAATTGAATAGCAAGAACTTGATATCAAGAAAGCACCGCTCCTCCAGCAGGCATACTCTCTTACTAGGAAAATCCATGTTGTGCTTTGGGTTTCTGAAGTAGTTGCTTGAATGTACCTGTCTGAGATTTCGGTGGATTACATTGCTACTTGTCTTGCTTTAACACAGTCAGCTGCGGAAATGGTTGCTTCAAGAAAATTAATATTTTGTTACAGTGTATCTAAGTGAACAATCCGCATGGAAAGCTCCTGAATTCTGCTGTTACATCACTGTTCCATGGTTTTTCATATTGTGCAGCAGACAGAAGAAGAGCAGAAATAAATTTTGTGAGTTCTCAGCACTGGTAACATTTAATTAACATTTAATTAACATTTCACTGTGTGAACTACAGTGAATCTGCATGCATGCAGTCATCTCATTATTTCCATTATCTAACATTAATTTAGGCTTCACAATGCAGTATACAAGCATTACAATGCTAATTTTTAAATGAAACCCAAAGGCAAGTTTAATTTTAAACAGCATTAATTTACATGGTGAAAAACTTCAGTGCCTTGTCTTACTCATGGATGTTGATATTAAATTTGCTATTTAATAAAGACTGACAAACAAATGGAGGGAAGCTTGTCAATGAGGATTTGTCAGTTTTACTTCCTTTCCTCACAAGTTAATGACATTTGCTTCACAGACCATCCCTAATGATGCAAGGGAGATCTGGAATTGCACAAGTTGCTGCTGCTGTCTTGGTTCAGCAGTATTAGTCAATCATACAAGTGTAACACATTAGAAAGAGATGAGCAAGACTTGCTGAACTAAAATACAAAGTTGGCAGTTTCTTAAATAAAACAAAACAAAATTAAATCATGTCTATGTGATTTTTTTTTTCCCTGTAGAGAGTCACACTTCAGGAAGAGTTCTGCATTACAGAGACAAAATAAAAATTCCCAATGGAAAAATGTGAAGCAAAGCACTCCATATCAGCTGGATGTGAGAGACCATAAAGGATGCCTATGCCAGTCATGTTCCAGTCATAATCGCCCCCTAAATATATATTTTAGGTTAAAATCACAGTCTTGAAAAAACTCCTTTGGCTTTTTCAGATTAAGCCTTTGACAAGATCAACGATGCAAAGACTCTACTGATGTAAGTTTGCTTTATCTAGACCTAAAAATACCCCTCCAACCATATTTAGGTCCTATACCAAAAAGGAAAAAGAAGATGTTTGCTTATTTTCTCTCACTTTGTATTCCTCCAAATCAATTATCTGCGGGGAAAAAAATTATAACTCTTCCCACGTGAATTTAATCCTAGACAGCTGGAATGTCATAGGAATTTATTCATGGAGTATATGCAGTTTTATCCATCATTTAATAAAGAATAATTGTGAGACTCTGATACTCTCAAATACAATATAAAACCATATCCCTAATGTCTCTTGGGACAGGTTTTAAACTACCTTTGGAACTCATTTGATTGATCTCCAATTAAGCTAATATTCTGCCTGCTTGTACTATACATACTTTGATTTACACTACTTTCCTCTGTGCAGGATAAGAAGACATCACAGAAAACCTTTGAATTGAGAATGTTTTGTGAGTAAATTCTATTATTTCAACTATTGTGTTAGGGGGGTGTGCTAAACACCACATATAGTGCTAGGCCCATTGTTGTGCTTAAGCCCCACCACACACTCACTCTCCTCCAGTGGGATGAGGGAGAAAATTGAAAGAATAAAAGTGGGAAATAAAGAAAGTTCAAGAGGTAAAGAAAAAGTTGTGCAAGCAAAGCAAAGCAAAAAAAAAAAAAGGAATTCGTTCACCTCTTCCCATGAGCAGGCAGGTATTCAGCCAGCTTTAGAACCGGGCTCTATCACACATAATGATGTCTTGGGAGAGCAAACACCATCACTCCAAAGGTTCTTCCCTCCTCTCCTCCTTCATCTCCACCTTTTTATACTGAGTGTGATGCCACATGGCATGGAACGCCCCTTTGATCCAGTGGGGATCAGCTGTTCCAGCCGTGTTCCCTCCCAATTCCTTGTGCACCCTCAATCTCCTGGCAGGTAGGGTGGGCTGAAGAGCAGAGAAATCCCTGACTCTTGAAAGTGCTGCTCAGCAATAACAAAACATCCCTGCATTATCAACTTTTTTATTCAGATGCCACATGGTCTCTCTCCATATTTGAACAAAATTGTAGGACTCCTCTGTCTTCTTTTTGGACAAAAACCTCTGGCACCATGGATTATTATTCCTAACAAGTACGAATAAAAGCTACAACCCCAGCCCAGCTACTCAAGCCAAATCCAGCACACATGAAAACAGATGCCAAGGTATTACAAATATTTCAAGTGGCATTACAGGATCACTTTTTGTCCCTTAAAAAGTAATTTTCCCATAGACACAACTGAAGTTTCACCAATGACAGTAGAAAAAAATCACTGATATGGATGTTTGGAATGTTGCTAATTGCTAACATAATAGTTGCTTTTGCATTGCTTCTAATAATGGAGGGGATGTTCCTATTTTTTTCTATCAGGCTTTATTACATGCTGACTTCTTATTTTTCTTTAAATTAACCTTGTTACTCTAATAACTTAAATTGCTCCAGTAAGGTTTTTTGTAATAACTTCTTTAAAGAGATAGTGACTAGTTAAACTCAGAGGCCCAGTAAAGAAGCTATCACATGCCAGTTTTCTTCTGTAAGGGTGTTTACGACCATGTTATAAAACCAGGATAAAGTAAACCTATCTGAAATTATAGAAATGTTGATACTTGTTTTCCAAACCTTAATTATATTGTATACAGTCAACTCAACCCAGCCATTAGGTGATATGCTCTTTTCAGATCCTTACAGAATGATTTTCAAGTGATTAAGAAGAAAATAGACCAATTTGTTCTTGTTTAGACTGGAATGCCATATATTTTGTGAATGTGAGATAGATAGGTAGGGCACATGAGGCTCAGATAATGGCTGTGTGCTCGAAGTCTAGAAAGAGAGCAATGCTTTAAGCTGTTGGGTGGCATAGATAATAACCAGACAGGTCTTATACATTGTTCTACTCTGGAGGTATAATGTCACAAGACTTGCACAACTTCTGAATAATAGGACATTGAGGTATGCAGATACCTTGCATAAAGAAAAAGAAAGAAAGATGAATAGATGAAAGGAAGCTTAAAAATAGGAAATCTGCCTTTTTTTTCCCTCCTTTCTGTATGAAAGGAAAGCTCCCTGATGCTGAGGTTATTCATTACACCAGGACAGAAGCAATTTATTCAACTATAGCTCAGGTAGTGTCAGCAGTTTCATTAAATCCACTTCTAAGAGGTCCAAAGCCTGACTGCAATAATTTTTTCAGGCCTGAAACATTTCCTTAAAGGTCTCTCCCTGTTCACCAAAAAATATCATAGACTTATGTGCAACTATTTCTTTCATTTTCTGGCTAAAACGATAGCAACTTGCAACATCTAGAAAGTTTTCTTCACTCATTCTTTTAAATTTATTTTAGCTGACACAAGTTTTTCCTTACTGGGTTTCCCAGTGGCTTTATTTTTTCAAGCAAAGCAATCTCAGAGGCAGAAAGCTTCAGTTGAACTATTGTCTCTCCTGCTTTCATCTTTTCCTCCTTTACCAC
This sequence comes from Zosterops lateralis, assembly GCF_965231275.1. Taxonomy (NCBI): domain Eukaryota; kingdom Metazoa; phylum Chordata; class Aves; order Passeriformes; family Zosteropidae; genus Zosterops; species Zosterops lateralis. Next base: position 30,890,892 of record NC_139766.1, read on the forward strand.
ACAAGCTTCTTGCAAGCAGGTAGCTTACAATGACCTTTTAACTCTATGATGTGAGTGGTCACTCAGCATCTGCTTCCAACATATCCTAAGCTTCTGAGTTAATTTTTTGGTAATAGGCTGTAGCTTTCTGATGATAATAATCAAAGTTATTGCTTGGAAAACTCTCGGTATCTTTTGTTCTGTCTTTCATGCCACTCTATCTAAAAGATAGTAGAGTCTGGTAGTAGAGGTTGAAATTTTATATCACATGTTAACATTTCAAGCTTCTAATACTTTTATTTATTTTCTTTGACTATCTTTGCAGACCTACAGTAATTCAGAATTCTACACATCTAGAATAAATGACAGATATTATTCCTAAACTTACATTGCACTTTTCTTCATTCTATAGCTTTTTACTAAAATCTTCCCCAAACAATTTTGAAATTTGAGTTTGTCACATATGTTTAAAGAAACATTACACACAGTTTTAACACTCTCTCAGGTAACTGTGTTGTCCATGGATAACAGCAGGTAACTTGTTTTTAAACCAAGGGAAATTTAAGCATATATTCTATTTTCCATTGCTGAAAAGCAGACATAATACAGTATGCAATTTCACAGCACAACAAAAGGATCCACCAGGGTAAAGAGTAGTCTTAAAAATGTTCTGTCAGCATAGCAGCCTAGTGGACTGTTGCTTTATCTTGCTATAGCTCCTGTGACAGCTGAGTCCTACATTATGGTATTGTCACTTAAATTCTTTGCAGTACATATCCCATTTCTAGTGAGTTCTTCCTCTATTTTGGTCTTACATGCTTTCTTTCTATTTTCATAGTTATGTCAGCTAATGGAAATTGAGATTATGTTCATTAATGGGACACGTATTTGATAATATTAAAAGTGTGGGTATTACTTTCTGGAACTTCAAATTAAAATTTTTTCCACTGCAATTACTTTCAACAGATTATTACTTTAAATTGTCTAGCAGTTAAACAGATTTATACTTAATTAGTTCCCAAGAAACTCAGAAATTAGTGTGGGATTTTTCAGTCAATGAAGTAAAATGGCACGGAAACATGATCTCTTTAAGCAAAGACAATCTAGCTTAAGTTATTTAAATTGTGGAACCACTCAGTATCATTTGATGGTACACTAAAGCAGAATACTTTGTGCACCCTTTCATGGAAATCTTAACATCAAAATAAATTTCATCTCTACAAATCTCCCATGTAGAAGTAATTGGTCATTAGCATCTATTCATAGCATTGGACAGAGCAGAATGGTAGAGAAAAAGTTCAGACTGTTTATCACATGATTTCTACTTGAAATTAGTATGAGATGCCTGATGTAATTAAGAGCCACAAAACAGCAGCAAGCTGGACTTTCACACCACACATACTGAGATACTGAGGGCACTGCAGTATCTTCTGAAAATGCTGACCCCAAAACACTTTTTCAATGAATTAGATGTCTCCTCTTGTTTCAAACTCCCTGAGGCTCACACACCTCTCAAAAATCAGTTTCTTTGCTTTGCAAACTGATTTTCTTCTAAAAGGTCATTAAATAGCAGTGTTGTGCCTCCTTCTGCAGTACACAAAAATCTTATTCTGTGCCTCAGAAGCAAGGAAAACTTGTGAGTAATTAAGTCCCCCCTCTCTGTTTTTAATTGATGGTATTTTAAAATGAAACTCCAGAGGCATGAACTGTGTCAGCTGCTGATACATTGAAGGACTTGGCTGGTGTGCAGATTACCTCCACTACATTAAAATCCTTTAGCACTGCCAAGTATAGCATTAGAAAATTCCAGTGTGGGATCAGATTGGGATTCCTGACTTCTCCCGTCTGGGAACTGAAGGCCAGGTGCCTTTTTTTGTTTACTTGCCTTCATAAAAGACAGCTCTTATGGGTTGTTATAAAATCATGGGTGACATATTTCTGTGATTTTCCAGGTGCTTTTAAGAAGCTACCCAGTTAATAGTAGAAAAGTGGTGTAGCTGCTAAAGTGAGTACAAATGATTTTGTGAATTTCAGAAAATTCTACAGATCCTGCTGACTTTCATTTCCCTCCTGAACCATGAACCTGTTCTGTAGTCTCCATTCATGGAAGGACTTTCCCTTGGAGTTAGTTGGTTTTAGTGACACAAAATACACAATTGAAGTGACTTGTCTCTCACCTCCTCTGTATATTGAAAACTTGCAAAGCTGTGAACGTCTGGTGATTTTGAAACTTTATCTTCAGTGAACATGATTTGGGATTCAAGCTTACCAGAGAGCACAGAGGAGTCTGATTGCTTCAACTCTGTATACAGCTACTGCTCTGCCTGCAGACACTGAACTAGATTGTCTGTGTCAGTTATTTCTGCCAGTGAGTCCTAGTGATAACTATGTGCTGTGTTCCTTTAGGTTACCTAATTCCTCTCGGAAAAAAATTTAACTCCTTTAGCTCCTTGCTCATAGGCAGTTGTACTTGCTGGAACACATTCTCATGAAACCAATAGAAAATGTTTAGCTTGTTGGGGTGTTGGCTTGTTTGTTACAAGGCAGAAGAGAGACTAGAGTTTGCTGATTGTTGTGTGTGGAGGAAGGGTAACTGTGAGTGCTGCCAAATTTTTATCAAGTCAGAACATTTTATCATCTTATCCATGACAAACTTTCCATTGCCATACAAGGGCAATCCTGATCTACTCAATATAGGAGTGACAATTGTCTGTTGAAATATGAATATGAGAAGAAGTGCTTGCATTTTCATACCTTATGACTGAGGAGTTCATAAGTGGCTGCTGGGGGGACTCCTCTCTGTCACTTGGTTCTTCCTGCTTCTTGCAAAAACATTTCATTCTTTCTTACTATGTCCTGTCTGGATCTCATCCCTCTCCTAGAAATGTGTTTGGGTTTTGTTTTAGTAATTGTTTTGTGGTTTTGTTGTTGTTGTTTGTTCTGTTTTGTTTTGTTGATTTCTTTTTTCTGTATGCCTCAGGAGAACCATTCTTTCATCTTTAAAATAAGGGTCCTGTTTCTTGGACCTGGTGTTGGCCTAAAGCATGTAAGAAATATTGTCTTCTTTACAGTATAACATTTATTAGCCATATGGTGGTGGTAGTAAAATAATTCAAACTAGTTCTTTCTCAGTAATAAATGAAGCCTAAGAAAAATCAATCCAACCTAAATGAAACTAAATGACTGATAAATCAGAAATACAGGTTGCTTGGATTGGATGACATTTTCCTTATATTAGTTTTAATGAACACTCTGGGACAACAGATAGGTTGCCATACATATGCACACTGTCATCTCTGTATGTATATTTTGCTAAATATTCCCTATGGTGTTATTAAGCCAGTCTCATTATATTGGCTCCTGCAACAAATAATGACAGTCTCCCTATCCTAGGGTAGTAACAGTACTGAGAGCCACAAGCCACTGATAATAATGAATTAGATCTTCATAAATCATTAGTTTGGTTTGTATTACATAAATTATTTTAAAACTACTCAGGATGAAGATTTTGTGATATTTTTTGTTGTTGTTGTTATTGTCATTCATGGGATCAATTTTCACATTTTGGGCTTTTTTAATAACGGAAATAGTACAAACTTGGTCAGTTAGTGAAGGCTGGGATTTATACCTATCCCAAGGTTGTAGCAGCATTAATTGTAAAAGAAATAACCCAAAACACATAGCCATCACAGAAGTTGGAACATTTGTGTCACTTTTTTCCCAATAATGATAGTATGATACTGTAGAGAATTCCTCTAAACAGATTTTATATTGGCTGAAGTTGGTATTTTTTCCACATATTCAAGCCACATGGATCCAATTGTCATTTGTACTTAAGACCCTTTTTAGATCTCCTGAGAGCAGTGTACAAAGGCCTGTATGTGAACAGATATGTATTTTATGACTAGTTTAATATTTCTTTTCTCTTTCAGGATGAGATAAAGGGTTTAAAAGGGGAATTTCAGTTCCCAAAGAACTAAGTAAACTATTCTTAGCACTAATATTATTTTTTAGTTGTGCCATTGGCTTGTGGAAAATGTGGGAAGGAATTTGTGGGACTTTCCTGCTAGTTTTCCCTTCCAGAAATGATTTGTCCTGAGTGGCTTTCTGAGATCTTTATTTTTTTCGTTTGTTTATTTATTTCCCAAAAGAAGAGAGCAAATCAAGATTTATCCAAATATAGCAGAGATGGTTCTCCTTTTTCCTTAGATTCTCTGCATCTTCTTTGAATATGGTTTTGGTGGTTTTATTTTGTTTTCAAATATGGATTAATTCCTGCTCTTCCTCAAAATTTTATTTTCTGTCATACTATTTTATAAATCATATGTTGTAGGATGGAAATCTGAAGAACCGTATCTTCTTTCATGTTTTTCACTATTCCATGGGGACTGGAAAAAATGCATGCCATATTAATAAGTAAATGTGGCAGACGTGACATTTAGAATGCTTTTTCTAAGTGTACATGCTTTCATTTTATGTCTATTTGAGTCTGATTCTATTTCTGATTTTACAGCAGAATAATTAAAGTTTCTGGATTAAAATCTTTATAACTGTTAGTTTAAACTTAGTATCCAAAATATTTGCAGACATTAGGATGAAAGGATTAATTAGTAATACATATTTTCTTTTAATTTCAGTTTAGATTGACAGAAGTTATTACATGCAGGACTGGAAAATTAGGATTGATTTCAGTTTTATCTCTTGTAAAGTTAATATTTTGAGTTTCCCAGTGTTACCTAAGCACTTCAAACTGTATTTTCCATTTCATTTTTAAGTGTATAAGTTCTACAAAACAATGAAACACATCTCTGTTTTGGCTTTTGCTAAGGAGTTTAGAGCTCATGACACTGTGATGACTGCAGAGCTGCTTTGTCAAAGAGAGATGACAAATTGTGTTAATTATAACAAACGTCAGTTGTTGAAGTGATTTATTGCAAGAACAAGAATTTGTTGGTTATACACAGTAAAGGCCATGAAAGTGTTTTTCATATGTATGTAAGCACATTCTATTCACAATCCCAGAAACAGCAAGCTCTAGTAGCTTTGTAGACCAATTGATGAGGCAGTATGGGTAACTAATTAAGGTACTACAAACATAAGTATCGTATTTAGGTAAAATAAGTGGGATTCAGAGTGACATATGACTGTGACCATAAATATTTTCAGATTTTGAATACATATAATTATTGTGCTTCATTCCAGTGCAAGAAACTGACATTTAACATGCTGTGTGTGTTTTAAAATCTACATATGTGAATGATGTGTAAAAAAGTACTTAAAAATCAGTAAGCACATATTTAATTAATTTTTTTCCTTAAACTGAGATTTTTTTCCAAATTAAAGACTTATTTGATGGGTTTGTCAGTGGTATTAACAAGGTATTTTACTTAGAAAAGAGGAATAGATATTTAAAATGTATTTGAAGCTATTGTCTTTACTATTTTTGGAGGTTAATCTTATTTTCCTGAAGACCAAGCATGATAAAATTACATACATACAAAAAGAACTAGATGTAGCCCTATTGTTTTGATTTGGTGTTTTTTTTTGTTTGTTTGTTTGTTTTTTTTTTTTTTTTTTTTTTTTTTAATTTGGATTTTGCTGATTTGTTTTTGTTTGGTTTTTTTTTTTTTTTTTTCTGACTTAGCCTAGAGTCTTGCTAGTGAGGAAAAACAGAATTCAGACATTGACAACTTTTCAAAGGCCTGTCACATTTGTACCAATATCAGAGTTCCTAAAACCTTTTTTAGCTATCTTTTCATTCTTAATATCCCAGTGATGCTGTGAAAATAAAGTGTTAGCTATGCAAGCAAGTTATTTCTCACAAAAGGCAAGGAAATGAAAGATTGGGGGAAAAAATGAAAAGTGAGGAAGAAAAAGTAAAAAGGGAAATTAGGAATAAGGATGTAAGCAGAAGTAAACATGCATTAGTACCCAAAATTGTTTCTCAGAAAAGATGAGGAATTTTTCTTTCATTCTATGCAGAATACCTGCAGAAAGGGAATGACAAATGTCCAGTTACATCCAGATGGATGTGCCCCACGTGATTAAGGCATGACAGGTATAAGAAGGAACTTACTGTTTCAATTTATTTGAACTTGCAGTACCAATATCAGGTTATGTACCTCAAGATGTGAGATCTCTCCTATTATTTTACCTGTCAGCCAAGTGTAATTCACAGCTCCCGGTGCCTATATAGACATCAGAATGCAGGACATGTGTGATGCCAGGTAAACATATATATATATGTATCAAGACGTGTCTCAAGAATGACATGCATTTTCTGCAGGTGCTGCATCAAATCATGAAAGATGGAAGTACCAGATAGCTCTAAAATGGCACTATAGTGCTCTGATTTGATGCATGAATGACTCCCATAATTTCCATACCTTCAGGAACATAAGTGCTGTACTGTCTTCCAGTTGGATTAGTGGCAGATTTGATTCAGTAGAGTCAAGTTTTCCACCGCCATCTTTCCTTGGATTTCTATGAACAGCACTTTACAAGTTGAGTCGGGCCTTCTTTCACTCCAAACTTCTTTTGGAGTGAAAAACGTTGTAAATTTTTTCTTTTTCTCTGAATTCTAGCACCACAGGTTTTTAAATATGCTCAAAATGAGATGTTGGAGAGTATTAACTAATGTAAGCCTGTATATGACCTTCACCTGCTGGGTATACTTTTGGCTATATTTCATTCCTGGAAGAGGAAACACAAGACCAGGATCTTTGTGCACTATTCTGGGAGCTGAAAAAGAGAGAAATATGACAAATAAGCAAGGGATTTTATCCACACAGTAAAATGAAGATGATTAATGTCTCTGTTCATACAAATGTAAAGGTACAATTTCAATGGCTTTGGCTGACATTAAAAGTGACTTTTCCTCTTTTCTTAATCTTACAAAAATCTCTTCAAACATTTTTTTGGGGGACAAACTTGAGAGAACTGGTGAGATATGACTTTGAGGTTGACCACCCCCAGGGACCACCAAAGAGCACCCCCAGGACAGAAGAACGTATCCATAAAGAGGAGGAAATATATGTTAATGATTTTAGGAAAATTATTATCCTAAGTATATTTATTCTGTGAAAATCAATGAACTTGCATCTAAAATACAGTGTATGCAAGTTAAGGACTTTTCATTTTTACCAATTTTTGGTAACACCAGGAATAGTTAGAACAAAGAAGTAGCAAAAATTATTGCTGCAACACTCAAATTACCAGTTGCCCTTTGTTTTACAAAGTGGTTTTAGATGGCCATTAGCATTTCACAAAACTCACACTCTGTGCTGAGATTATTTATTTCATATTAGAATTGTAACTCACTCTAATTAAGATAAACTGTTTCTAGCTAATTGAAACCTGGCATTTTCAGACTGAGTTCTAAATGTCTGCAAAGAGCACAGGAATCAGAGTCAGATAAGTGATATTGATTTTGCAAGTGTCTGATTTATTTTCCTGGATGTGCATTACTCATATGCACATCTATGTAAAAAGGCTCCAGAAATCTAGCAGAAAGTTAAAAAAATCACTTTCTAACTATTAGTGTAGCTGAAAACTAGGGATTGGTGGGACTACACACTAAAGAGGGCTATCAGTTATGCGAACATGCTTCAGAAAGATTAATTTTCAGTTGATGATGGCTATTTATTTGACTGTAAGAGGACGCAGCTATTGCCACATACAGAAAAAAGTCACAAAAAATGAATGGAGTTCATGTTAAAATAAGCTCTTACTATCTTCCCTTTGACCATTTGAAGCTCAATGTGGTGTTTCAAGCTGAAGAACATGTCTTCTGCCAGGGAGATTTATTATAACTCAAATTTATCCAAGTAATATCTCATTAGAGCTGTCTGTCATGGAATTAAAATTCACAAACCCTAACCCCCTAAAATCAACACTCTCCAGGGCAGGGCCTGGAGACTGAGGGTTTTGTTCAAAAAATAATAGTTAATCAGTATTTACCTTGCACATATCATTGTGACAAGGAAAGGATATACACTCTTTCGAATTCTACAGCTAATCTATTTCAGATTGTGAGATGGCAGTAGGGAAGGAGGGTGTCTTACTCGGGGGTACTGTTTTTCTCACCAGGCAAAGTAAAGACAGGAATTAATCAGCAACATGCCTGTTGACTCATTCACTTCCAAAAGTAGGAAAATAAACAATAAATGCTTAGCAACCAAAGTCATGCACAGTGACTCTGACTCATGAAAATATATACCACAGCTGTAATCCTCACTGTTTTCCTCCCACTATTAGTTTCAGTAACCCATTCCATGTTTTTTTTTTCAGGAATGACTTAATTACTCCAGCACTGTCATCAAAGATGAGTCTAGAGATATGCTTTATATGGTTATAGTAACCTAGACGACAAATGGTAGGTTTAGTGACATTGGTTAGCATAAAACACCTTACAGTGGCACTCAGAACCTCTTTATCTGTATCTCTTACTACCCTTTCTCCTAGCTTACCTGGTGAGCTAAGACCATCAAACCCTCCAAAGACTGATAGGGCTAAGAAAACACAAGGGAAAAACAAGCTTGGATTCAAAAAATCAGCCTAAATTTAATTTTCTGAAGTCAAGAATTGAAGAAAAGCATTTGCCTGCTTGTGGTACAGTTCCCTCTCTGGATCTTTCCTGAGGAACACAAAAGCAGCTGAATCCATGACGAAATTTAAGTTCTCTTTAAACTTGGCCTCAAGTCTGTAAATGCCATTTCTCTGCTGCAGTGCCTGCTTTTACAACCTGTCAGAAATCTGAACCATGGCTAGAGAGAAGAGAGGTTGCCAAATTGACCCTGCAGGTCCCAAGGTCCCAAGTATGTTGTATGTTTGAGAATATCCCCAGGCTTGCATGCCTCAAGCACAGGCAGCTCCCTGGTGGAATGATTGAAGGCCACAGGGCCCTCTCCCTGGTCTTCCTCCCTTGCTACTCCCTGGTAGATGGGAGACACAGAACATGTAAAATTTCCTAGGGACACAGTTCCCACAGCACATGGGTTGCACAGTGAGTGAAAAACAATACATGCTGTGGGGGTGGCTTTTGAGTGGGCTTCATGTTGCAGCGTAGGTGGGAGAAATATTACTTATGAGTATAGCAATGATCCCAAGAAATGAAATAAAAAATTTGAACTCAGTCTACTTCCTAAGAAAATGATGGGTTTGTTGATACAGTTCATAAAGTAATAGGCATTCATTCCTTTTGCAGAATAGCAGGACTGATGTTGTGGGTCTGAGGAAGCCACTAAGCCCTGATATTACAAGAGGCACTTTCTCCAGTTCCCTTTGTTACAGACGTTTAAGGAAAGGATATAACCACAATCTGCTTCTACCACTTTAAAAGAAGCTGAGCTCATGATAGCACTTAGTCTGCTGAACTCAGTACATAGTGTGTGGGTTTCTTATTTTTTCCTCCTCTAAAGTATTTCTTTTTCCAAGAATGTTCTGTAGGATCACTCATTTGGTCGAGGTCAATTCGGCTCTTTCTCTCAGTAAAATGTTTTGATTTCTTTAAGAGGTACAAAGAACTAGTTCCTTTATGAGTTAGATAAGCATGAATGAAGAAGAAACCACAGAAATTCTTGACTGAATAGAGATGCACAGTGTTTTAAGTTGTTACTGCAAATAGATTTGAGCTCAGTCATTCTGGTAGTTAATGTCCATTGAGATAACTATCAAAAAGAGCTACACTTTTTATAGAAGTAGCTTTGTAATCCTTCTGTGAAAAAAAATCTTAAAGAAAGGTTGCCTGAATAGTGGCTTCAGTATGTAACCTCTTATTTTAAATGACAGAATCAAATAAAGTACCACAAAGACAAACAGTGCAAATGTTTCTTTAAACACATGACAGATAAATAAAGAATCCAAAACATATCTGAAGGCTTCTTATACACATAGCAAGGGATTACAATTCAACCGTGTGTACCAAAAGTTATTTATTACATAGAACAAGTATATATTTATTTCAGATACCGAATTACAAAGGAGATAAATATGGACATAATAAACTTTTATTTTGCCAATATATAATTCACCACAAACTGAGGTCTTCAAAACCCAAATCAAATTCCACTGAAGAAATAAAATATTTTCACTAATATCTCTTCCTGAATATACTGTAAATATTTCACCTCATAGCATGGAAGTGCTCCTTTTTATGGTATATGATGCATTAAAAAAAGAAAAAGAAAACAAACAAACCCATCCACCCACCCAACTTCCACTTTTTTTTTTCTGGACAAGTTAAGTATTTATTCTGTGGTTTGTTTATTTCCTTGATTTTGCTTTTTAATTCAAGAGTGGAAATTTTGGACTCTAAGTGAAATGAAAGCCCATTAAAACAGACTAATCCACTTAAGGATCAGTTCAGGTTTTCTGGAGTCCATTGCAAGAGCAGCAAACTGTGCAGCTTGCTAAGGGCAAGACATTTATTGAGAAAGCTTGGGAAAAATGCGACTCTAAGGCACATTTTTTGCATCAAGTGTGCATAAGATACATTCAATTAGTCAGTAATGAACTATCAGATGACCTCATGCAGGGGTGTAAAAGATTGCATGCCTTCCATTACACCCTTGGAGCTCTTTTCTGTGATGAGTAACTCCCATTTTTTGCAGATGACAAAATAGTTGCTCTTCCTCTGGTGTCCAGGATTTGATTAACAAAAAGCCTCTACAAAAATGCCAAAGCAAAAGAGCAATTTGCAGAACTAGAAGTGAGCATTTAAAATTCTTATTTACAAGAAGAGTATGTCTTTACATTAATAGTTAAAGAAAATGGAGTGCCTGCAGCCAGGCCCAAGTACAGTTGCAATTGTCCCACTTACAGGATGCAGCCTGAGAACTCATTCCTTGGGCTCGTGCACTACTGGTGACTCAGAAAAAGCTCAAGAAATCTGGAGTCCTCCTTCACCCCTTGTGTTAAACCGAGTGTCTGCAGGTTGAAGAGGTTACTCTGCACTGTGGAAGTGGCGTGGGAGCATCAGACCCAAGAAGGCCCAAGGGTTCTTGTGACATGTGTGAGTAAGTTTGGTTTTTTGTCACCAGTTTAAATCAACATCAGTTAAATCCTCAGTCTTTAGAAATTTTCTGTAATTTTACCATAATCCTAAAACACTCATTGGAGAATTTAGTGAGTGAAATGTAACAAAAATATCGTGCCAGTTCTTGAAACACAGCAATGTAATTTTTGTTCTTAAAAAAGGTAACATAATCTTACGGATTCAAAACTATGTTTGCCTTTAATACACTTTCAAATACAGGAATTCCATAATGTTAAATCTGTGTTTTAAGTCATTGTGCAGTATAAATAACTCCTTGTTTAAAATAAGCATATATTTTTAAGTGATATTTTAAATCTGCATAGCAAATATGAACCATGGGAAAGATACAAACTCCTACTACATTCTCTGGCTTAAAAATAATGTTTTCCTGCAAATGCACTAGCAATGAAATAAGCAGTTGCTTAAATTGGAACATGGAAGTACCAGTTAGTCTGAGAAACTATTGCTGTGGAAAAACAAAAAATCCCCCTCTAAATTATTTCTGCCTACTGTGTTTTAATTTCCTCAAGTTAAGGAGCAAATGAGTAAAAAGCAGAGGAAAAACTCTAATCCAAGACTAAAAGGAACAAAGCAATTATCTTCATTTCTTGTTTTCTGAGGTGTCATAATCTATTTTTTTT